>NC_143395.1:151957252-152582252 GCF_052110815.1 Crocodylus siamensis | reverse complement strand
TTCAGCTCTTCTATGTAAAGTCTGTTTAGTAAATTAATAAAGGCCTATATGGGCCCAAATGTACACTTGATTTTGATATTCACCCTTGCTCTTTATATTGATCAGATCCTTGGATTGTCAAATACCCTGTTGCTAGGGCAAGTCAGATAACTTAAGATAGCTTCCTGCTCATTGTTCTCAACTCCTCTTGAGTTAAGCAGGCCTTTTAATGAATTCATATAAAAAAAATTAAAATCACTAATCTCCATTCAATTTTGATTAAATTACAGATTTACTGGGACCTGATTTGTATGTAGACTGCTCTTTGATAAATAAAAAATATTTTTGAGCCATTGTGGAACATACAGGAGAGGAAATAGCTCTGACTTATTTGTTATACACAATACCTGGCAAGAACAGGCCCTATATTTCAAATGCTTCACTATAGGTTTTTAGAAAAGTTCATTCATACCAGAACATTTTGTCTGTTGTTCATTAAGCTTGTAGCCCTCGTAGCAGATGCAGGTGTATCCCACAGGCAAATTAACACAGTGTCCTGCTCCACAGATATCGGGGTTCACTGTGCATTCATTGATTTCTGAAGAAACAAACCAACCAAAAAGCTTACTTTAAACCATTCTTACTATTTCTATGAGTAGGCAATATTCAGTTATTCCAAGAAAAAGAAGAGAAGCCCTGAAAGCAGCTGTGAACCAAGTTGCCCACACAACCATTTATCTAATGAGCAACAGAGGGTAGAAACATGTGATATCACATTTATACCAACACAAAAAATATTATGACAGCATAAATGGCAAGCCAATAGATTTCCCTACCTTTTATTGCAGCACACCAGTGGCCTCAGTGGAAGGTAGTGTTAAATAGTTCTGCTTTATTGCAACAGATGTCTATTTGCTCTGTGGCACAAGAATGCGGGCAGCCCAGAGCTGCCTGCACTCTCCAGCCACTGCAGGCAGGAGCTCCGGGGGCTTCTTGTATACCCCATGGAACTCCCAAGCAGGATCATGTCCCTCAACCTTCAAGGACTGTGCAGGTCCTGTGCTGACTGGCAGCTTCTTGCCAGGGCCTGTGCCGTCTTATGCTTCACACCGTGTGGGCCTGGTGTGGACAGACGGGGTGCAAGGAATTCCCCAGGCCCCATGCCACTTCACACTGGGACCCACACCTCCATGTAAGGCATGGTCAGTGAGGGATGTGAGGGAATCCCCGGGCAATGTCCTTCATCCAATAAAGTAGATCAGCTGTGACTGGATGCGTCCTGACAAAACTGATCTGCTTTGTTTGGTGACATCTGTTTTACCCTCATTTGAATGACCTAAAAAAGGGTCTCTTGCAAAAAGCTGATGGTGGTGATTCAGATAGTGGGTGTGTCTACACGTGCACATTTAATGTACATTAGCCCAATTTAAGGTGCATTAAGGTTGTGCATCTACATGAGCCAAAATGGTGATTGTAGGCTATTTGAGCCTAAATTTGATGCCTGCATAAAGCAGTTGGCAGGGGTGGGCATAAAGCAGGTATCAAATTTATCTGCAAATAGCAAAGTTGCACTAGTCAAGCTAATGCACATTAATCTGCATTAATGCACCTTAGCATGTGCATGTGTAGACATGTGCTTAAATCACCTTAATGCGCATTAGGTTAATGCTTAAGTTTAGGCATGCGTAAAAGTACATGTAGATACGTTCAGTGTTAAGAAAATCTTTGATGGTGGAGAAGCTGCACTTTGCTTGAGATATAATAAAAATGTTCTGAACTCCTATGATTCATTAAACAGCATAACACCGCTAAATGTGAGTTATGTTCAGTACACTGGCCAATACATTAATATTGTGTTCTATAATATAAACCTCTCCTAGTTTCAATTCAATATGACATTATTCTTTCCAGGCTCTAAAATGTTGTGTAATGCTAAAGAGTTGATGCATTTCATCCCATAATGAAGATCAACATTTAGCTTTGATTAGACAAGAAAAATGTTGAGTGTGGAAGAAAAGAAAACAAAGAATTGGAGTGAGAGGGTGTTTTGGCCTGTAAAATTCTGAAATATCAATCATAAGTTCCTGACACTTAGAAGATTGAAGCATTTCAAATTAGATTTATTATAATTTGCATCAAATGTTCCACAGTGGGATCTTCCTTTCAAACAGAAAGGGCTAACATGTTGGTAGAAGTGGCTTCATTTCAGTGAGGTGAAATGACTCTTAGGCAGGGGTGGGCAATTATTTTAAGCAGAGGGCCACTTACTGAGTTATGGCAAACCATTGAGGGCCACATGATAGGCAGCCAGGGGCAGATAAATATTAATTTTCTAAATTTCTGTAGGCCGGATAGAGTGGCCTGGTGGCTGCATCTGGCGCACAGGCTGCATTTTGCCCACCCCTGCTCTTAGGTTTCTAAAAGCACATCTTGAAATTCTAGAAAGGAACATTTGTGATGCTGCCTAAATGTTAAGACTTTCTATGGAAATAGTTGTAACTATGTTTAGCTGTAGCTAAATTTAGGAGAACATAGAAGTAATCTAAAAGTAAGGAAAAAAACTACAAAAGGATAATTACCTCCAAAAGCAGTAACTAAATTCAAGCATGCTAAAGAATGAAAGTGCACAGGTAAAGCACTAAAAATAACCATAACTCTGCCTTCCAGTGACATCAGTATCTGGCTTTCCCTTCTTTAATTTGTTCTGACTTATGTTTTTATCCTGCAAATTCTTTCTCTTGAAGTTTCTGAAATTGTTTGAGAGTGTATTTGAACAGAATATTGTTCTATTTATGCTGAATTAAAAAATATCATGAATCGTTTCCTCTAAGGCACACCCTTGAACTTCTAGTTCCATTGCCTGTTCCTAAAGAAGCTAAGGACCTATGCAATGGGGCCAGAAAGCTGCCAATTTTTCCTGTGACAGAGTTGACATAGCTAGGTCATTCACCATCATCCCCTCCCAGATTTGGGTAGAGAACTGATTGGGCAAAAAGGGCAAGGTCACAACATTGCTATATTGCAAATTCCGGTCTGACATAATTTGTGAGTAGAAATCTCAGGTATAATGGAAAAGCTATAGAATAATTGAAAAAGGCAGCTACATGATCATAGAAAGACAGGATGATACTTCCTACTTCCACAGTTAACATAAGACTATTTAACAGAGGAGCAGATCTGACCCCAACTTATACACAAAGACATTAATTTCAACAGGAACATATTAAGTCAAATAGTCATTTACTTGTTAAGCTGACCAGGAACAATTCGCAGTGACAGCACAAATAGTCCTAACCAGATCCATACTAGATAAATCAATCAAACATTTTCTTCTTTAAATCATCTTTCCTTATCTTGGAAATAAGATGGTGAAAAGTGATGAACTGGGGAATCTACGTTTTTAAGAAAGCCATTAATAAGGTCATCCTACCCTTACGTATGCATATAACTTTATTAAAACCCAATGGGACTGCATGCCCATTACTGTGAACAGGAAATAGTATATAACAGTGGGAGCCAACTTCTTTGGCAGGTGTCGCACGAGCTAAGTCCTGTGCCTTCCCTGACTGCCACATCAAACCCCTTCTCCTGTTTGACCTGCTGCTCTGATTTCTGCTCCCTGCCCCCTTTGGTGCCGCTCTGCCTGTTCCCTTTCCAATCTGTTGCGTGCCACACCAAAGCTGCTTATACCATTGGGCTGGCCACCCTTGGTCCAAGATAATCTTGCTTTGACATCTATATTGATTATAATATCTCTTTTATCATACAATATGTGTCTGTGTATTCCAGTTATTTTAAAAGAGCGAATAGTTACAGCTGAAAGGAACAACAAACTGGATATCAGACAGCTGCACATTTATCCTTCTATAAATATGTAGATTAGATTGCATTTTTTTAATTTTACAGAAAGTGATAAATAGACAGTAGACTGTTACAGTGTCTATAACTTTAAACCATTTTAAAAGGGGAGAGAAGACTTGCAACTTGGGAACATATATCACCTATTCTGATTTAACTGTTACATATGCCACTCCTATACCCGTGTAACTGTGTTACACTGCTGTAACTTTAAACTGGAACAAAAGACATTGCAATAGTTTAGCTCCACTTATATCAGTTGGGAAGCTGAAAAATTTAAGTTATACTGGTGAGGCTTATATTCAAAACTATTACATCTGTCCACACCCTCAGTTAACTAGTCCTCAATGAATCAATCTTCTACAACAGATTTACACTATTAAATCAAATAGTCATTTACTTGTTAAGCTGACCAGGAACAATTCACAGTGACAGCACAAGTAGTCCTAATGAGATCCATACTAGATTTGGCTGCCTTATTATTGGGAATATGATAACTGGGTTAAATACAAGGATTTTTTTTAACTGTAATAACGATTTCACTTTTTAGTTTTAAAATATTCTGCCTTAGACTATAGTTCATAAATAGTTTTTGAAGATTAAACCTAGTTTAAGGCCCCTTTCTGCCAGCCTTGTTAGGCTCTTATTGAGAACATTTCCTGCTGAAAGGGTGTTCAAGAGGAAAAATGTTAAGTCCTATAGTATGGTATACATACAATACATGCCACACAAAGAGCAGGAAGGAGGGTAAAAAAGTCGGAAATAGTACTGAAAAGGCTTGAGTATGAGGGTGGCTGTAACAGGGAACCCTTGCCTTGTTACTGGAAAGCGGTGTGGCCCCTGTAAGAGCAGGGATTTTGTAGCGTGGGCACAGGCAATCAGCAGAGAGGGAATTAAGGAACAACCCTGTGGTCAAGTCAGCTGACACAAGACTAGAAAGGGGCAGGGACTTAGTAGTATATAAGCCAGAGCTAGAGCCGGGGCAAGGAGTTAGACTTGGGAAGCAGCAGGGTGAGGAAGCCTTTGTGTGAGATGGCTGCTACTGATGACTGCCAGACAGGGAGCTTTAAGAGTGCAACCAGAGGGACCTGATTCAGGGCTCAGAAGAAGTGTGGTAGGCAGCTGGTGAGCTAGGTGTTGGTGTTGCTGCCAGAAGACTTAAGTTTATGTTTGGGTTTTGGGTGGGACTAGAAAAGGGATGGCTTGAAGGTCCCATTAGTTCCCAAGAGGTATACGATTGCCTTGAGCCCTGCCAGGGGTCAGGCTCAAGGCACAGACAGGGGCCAGGGATCCCATCTCTGTCCAAGAAGGGGGCAGAGCTGGGGGCTAAGAGGCCTAGACTCTGAGAAGGGCAGGGATATAGCCTAGGGAGGGGCAGAGCTTGGGGCTAGAGGGATAGTCCAAAGAGGGCAGAGATTGGAGCTGGAGGGCCCAAAGCCTGATCAGGATAGATATAAAAGCCCCAGAGGGCAGGCCCATAAGCTTTGCCTACAAGCCTACTAGCTGGTTATCCACTTTCTTGGGTAGTCCTAATGACTCTGCTATTGAGCTAAAACATTAGAAGGTCCTTTTTTTCAAGTATCAAACACATACTTGTCCTGAATTTTTGTGAGATTCAGTTTCATGACTTACCCTCATTGCTGCAGACCTGCCTGGCCAGCGGAGTCTACTGTACATGTTCAGTAGCTGTGTAGGTGTTAATGCCTCAGAATTGGACAAGGAAGTGAGGTACAGAGATTTAAAAAGCCGGAGGTGAAATCGGTCTAAATTATGTGCTTTTCTTTAAGTGGCGTAGTTTAGATCAGTAGCAAACAGAACACACATTTGTCCTTTTCTTGAGGTGGAGGGGTAGAAATCTTAAACCAGGTTCCACAATTTTTAAACCAGTTTATGTGTACCAAACTTCCAGTTTCTGATCGCTTATACCAGTAAAAGTGTAATGTATGTACCTGGCTGAAATTGGGACTGCAAACTCAACCTTAGTGCCAGAAATGGTAGTTATGTGGCTGACCAGCTGCCATTTGCACGGGTAAAGAGAAATATGAATCGGCCCTTTCTGAGCCAAAGCCCAGAAGCCAGGTCCAGAACAGTGGGCCTCCACTAAGGGACCAGCTAGAGTAGAGGAGCGGAAGCTAGGCTGGCCCCAACAAGTGAGTAAAGACCTGAGGTGGGCTTTGGGGACAAGTGTCCCACTGGATGTGACATCTGAGAGGCAAAGGCATGACTTTGTGGGTGGCTAGAGGTCACATCTTCAGGACCTAAGGAATGGCTGGTGGTGAAAATGGGGTGAGACCTTGCGAGAGAGCCTAGCAGGGATGAGATGGCCATGTAAGGGGCATCACAATGATCCTCAGGCATCAAACCAGTTACAGTGGCCTATAAAAGAAACATGCTATGAATTATACATTTTCTGGACAGGGACCATGAATTGTGTTTTTGGACTATTAAAATTCTTAAAGATAAAACTGCTTTGAGATGCAACAATTAAAAAAAATGCACATGAAGTATTACTATGAAACAGAGACCTGGTTTTGGAACAAACAATGCATACCAAGCTGTATTAAAACAGAAATATAAATAAATGCCATAGCAAGACAGACAGAACTCAAGAGAAAGTGAAATGTTTTTTCATAAATGAGAGAAAAAGCTGTAAAATCAAAAGAACAGTTTGTAAAATATGCACAAGTGCTTACATACAAGAAAGAACAAGACCAGAGAAGATGTGATAACAGAAGCTGAAATAGAGCAGTTCAAAGAAGGTGTAAGCTTTCAATCTCCGATTGAGACACACATCTCAGTTCTGGATGAGCATGAACTGTCTCTAATATAAAAAAGGAAAGAGTGAACTAAGCATCTGTGGCAGTATATGAAGGAAAGCCCCTAGTCATGAGCTTACAAACATAAAGTACATGGCATAGTAAAAAAGGTGAATACCACTAATTCAGAGTCAAAATAACAAGTCTGGTAGCAAACCTGAATATATGTTCATGGGAAAAGGGTATGTTCCAGTGCTATACAAGGTGCAATTGTGGGAGGATTGAGAGCCGAACATCTAACAAATCTAGAAAAAGATCAGAAAGAGCTGCAAAACATGATGGCACATGCCTTCATGAAGAGCTAATGTAACTGGGTTCATTCTTTGGTTACTGCAGAAATAAAAGGTGCAGATTCAGACTGTGAACTGACCTCAAGAATCTGAACCAGAAATTTCAGAAGGAATATTTCCTTTTGCCCACAAGGTATGAAATGTTTGCTTACATGGCATGAGCCAAATTCTTCAGCAAACAAGATACATCACAGGGTTTGGCATATTCCCATGGATGAAGACAGCTCTAAGTCTAGACTCTTACTTTCAGTACACTATTTGGCAGATACTATTTGACTTCTGGAACACATTCAAAACTGGAAGTACTTCACCTCACAAGGCCTTGTCCTAGATTCTAGAACATTTTGCAAGAGTAAAAATATACAGGGGTGACACACTACTCTGGCAGCACTGCCACAGAACATAAAGGAACAATTATGGTGAGAACTGGATATTGCAAGAAAAAACAACCTTAAGAAGAATAAGGCTAAGCAACTATTTCAAACAACTGAAATCACCTGCTTAAGAGTGAAACTGATGACAAGGGGGGATCGTGCTTAATGATCCTAGTATTTAAACGATTTTGAACATGCCAAGACAAAAAAAAAGGAATGCAAAAACTGCACATAGTTCTGAAGTAGGGCATAAGTTTATACCCAAGTATGAAGTTCAGATAACTTATTTAAGAAAACAACATTACAATATCTGAGGATGGGCTAGGATGCTATGGCATGATAGTTTATAATTTGGAGCATAAAGAAATATGAACCCTGGCACTGAAGAAGAACGTTCTGCATTTTAAAAAGCTTGTCTAAATCTCTCCCCGCTGTGCAGATGGCCCAATAAAAGGTATCACCCACAAAAATCTTTGCCTCTCACATATTTCCTGGGCCATAATAGCTACATCCCTCCAACATTACCACAACACTAGCACTGCAATTGGTCTGACCTGTTGAAGGAAAAAAAATCTTGAAAGGCATTTTAAATGAAGGACTAAGAGCCTTCTTGTAACAAATACTTGGAACTGCCTGTAATGCATGACACAAGAGCTCTGAGAGCTGCAAAGAAAGGACAGATTCATATTTCTCTTTACCAATGCAAATGGCAACTGTTCAGTCACATAACTACAATTTCTAGCACTTAGCCAGAGTTTGCAATCCCAATTTTGGGCAGGTACAGACATTATACTTTTACTGGTATAAGTGATTGGAAACTGGTCTATATCAGAACAGAAGTATGGCACACATAGACTGGTTTAAAAATGGTGGAAACTAGTTTAAGACCCTCCCCTCACCCCCACAAAAAAGTGTGTGTGTGTGTGTGCGTGGGGGGCAAATGCATGTTCTTTTTGCTACTGATCTAAACTTCACCGCTTAAAGAAAAAGCGCATAACTTAGACCAATTCTACCTCAAGCTTTTTGAATGTCTGTACCTAGCTTCCATGTCCAACTCTGAGGCATAAACACCTGCACAACTACTGAACAGGTACAGTAGGCTCCACTGGCCAGGCAGGTCTGCAGCAATGAGGGTAAATCATGAAAGTGAATCTCAAAAAACTCAGGACAAGCACATGTTTGATACTTGAGAAAGAGGACCCTTTAAAGTTTTAGCTCAATAGTGGAGTCATCAGAATATTTACTCAAGAAAGTGGAGCACTGGCTTGTAAGTTTGTAGATACCCTTACCCCAAGGGGGTCTGAACCTCTGTTTCTCCAGCCTCCCAGTACAGTGCTCTACCTACCGTTTATACCCTGTAGGCAGCAAGGGCCCAGGTGAGAATCCAGGGCCTGCTCCTTTCCAAAGCTGTATCCATCTCACTGAGCCAAACACCCTCTTAGTTCATTTTCATCCTTCTGGCCTCAAGTAACTCCTTCTCTTGGGTCCTCAGGGGGCCAACTTCAAAAGGAGGGCTGAAGAGCAGCCCAAATAATGCCTAATGTGGCATGTTGGTCATGGCACTATGCAGGAAGTCAGAAAAATGCTGATTCAAGCCCCTTCTAGGCAAGGGAAACTTGGAATTTGCATCCCCTGCTTCTTGAATGAATGCCCTAGTCACTTCTATATTGAGTTAAAACATGGGACAGACCTCCTCCTCTTCTCATTGCCTGTCACAGGGATTAGCCAAGTAAAATTTAATGACCAGAGTATGTGCATGTGAAATGGCATGTCTGCCTGGCTAACCTATTGAGCATGTTCAATAGCCATATGGAAGCATTAAACATCCATACTGCCCATAAAGTAGGATCACAAACTGTACATAAGCACGCCAAGGCATATATAAGTTGAAAGAAAGGGATGCTAGGTCATAAATATAGACATGCGGAGTTTCATGCTTTTTCCCTTTTTTTTGGTTGAAACAATGTAATCCTAACTGAAATGCATAATAGGAAGGGGTTTAAAGAAATAGAACAAATATACAGGGATCATTTAAGTACAAAAGTACGTGGCCCGTCTAGTCTTCTGGTATCATTTCTTAACTGAAGACACACTGCATCATAAGCAGGGATCCAGGTTTTCTGTTTGCCACGGAAAAATGCAGATTTTCTCTTTTAAAGGAGAAATTCACAGATTTTCTACTCCAAGGGAGAAAAATCGTCAAACCATGGGTTTCCATGGTTCCACTTCTTGGGGCTGGGGGTAGCGGGATGCAGGGGCAGGGACTGCCACATGCACGTGTACACACACATATACCTGTGGCAGCCAGGCAGTGTGGTGGAGAGTAGCTCCTGCAGGTCCTTCCAGGTAAGTCTATGGGCGAGGAGCATAAGCAACACAGTGGGGAAGGTGTGGGAGCACAGGTGATGAAGTTTGGGGATGGCGTGGGAGGGGCATGTGCCCCCCAAGATTTTTTCACCCATAGTGGGGTGCAGGGCTGAAGATGAGCCGCACCAGCCCCGGGCAGGAGATGCCTCTGCTGCCCAGCAAGCAGAACCCAGCATGAGACGGAGCTCTGCGCCACCATGGCTGTTGAGTTGAGGTGTCCCCTGCCTGCACAGTGTCCACAGTTCCTCAGCTTGGTGGCCATGGCAGCGCGGTGCTCTCTTCCATGCTGGGTCCTGCCAACTGTGCTGTGTAAGTGACTCCTGCCTGAGAATGGTCCAGTCCGGTTACAGTCCCACACCCCAGGCACAGAAATCTGAGGGGGCACATCCCTGTGCTCCTTTATCCCGGGGGGCTGGGGCCTTAGGGCAGGGGACAGCAGGTTGAGTGGGACACCAGCAGGGCCGAGGGGATGGTGGGTCGTGAGTGAGGGGCACCAGCAAGGCCAGGGGGCTACATTGTGTTCAACTGATTCCATATATATATAGTGGCATTTCATTTTAATCATGGAAAAATGCAGATGGAGGTGGGGGTTAATAATAGAATTTGGGATTTTAAAACAGAAAACCAGGATCCCTGGTAAAAAGCAACATGGAATTAGCTGGAGAAAGAAACAGCAAAATCAGTAATAGAAGCCAGAGGTGTAGCTAAGCAGCTCTGCCCAGGGGCATCTGGAATGCACGAGGCAGTGCAGGCTGCCACCATGCCAATGACAGCAGCGTGATCAGCTGTCACTGTAGCAACAGCTGTTTTTGTGCCCCTCCAACAAAGGTGGCATCCAGGGCTGTTGCCCTGGTCAGCCCCCTTCAGTTACACTACTGATATAAGCTATAAGTGATTAACGAAGAACTCTTATGCATTCCCAAGATGAAAAGGAAATCTCAGAGATTTCAGAATTTTCATACAAGGTACTTTCATAATTTGTTAGGTTAATAAATAAGTTTTCCTGGAGCCACCTCACCCATCATTTAAAAAGGTAATCAAAAGAAGATGATGAGATCCTGGATGACAGACTTAATTGTAAAGACAAGAAAGGAAACCTTGAAATCTTCTAATCAACTACTGACTGTGTCAAAGTAGCAATTTAAAGGACAAGAGGCAGGCTCATTTTGGCTGTTGGTGTCTCTGATTCTATACCAATGAAGCGAAAAGAACTTTTACCATTGACTTCAGTGAGAGCAGGATTAAGTTTTGTGTGTGATCTATCAGTTTGTGCATCACATTTGGGTTCTGATAGTAGTTTTCTGCCCTGCTTTTTTTCTCCATCTGGACTCCCATTTAGTTCACAATCTTTGATATTTAGTAATCCAAAGTAAAAGTTGATGTAGCCTCTGAGTTCTCTTTTTCAGTGTTCTCAGCAAGCTTCATTCTTCAGTCATCTTCATAAAATCATCCTGGTTCAGATGCCTCACATCAGTCTTGAAGCAAACAGAATTAGTCATCCCACTCTTGCCTTTGCCTCTTTCCATTTCCAATTCTTCCACCATTGTTGTGGTTTCCACCAGCCTTTCATCCATTATTGCTGTCTCTTGCTGCAGCTTCTGGCTGCATTGACTGACTCAGAATCTTTACCTGTCATTCATGAATATATACTTTCCCCTCCAGCAAAAATACTAATTTGAACTTTATACCACAATGAAGGATCCTTTATACAAGGGTTGCAAAAGACCGGGAAGAATAAAGGAAAATTACTGCTACATCAAAGATGCCCCGACAGTCAGTGCAGCCTCAGGACTGACTAATCACAATGAAATGCTCATGTTTCTTCAAAAACATGTTAGAGCACAGATGGTGCCTATGCAGAACTTCTTTTGTTCTGTTGTATCCTATTGTTTACTCACCAATCTGTTTTCAGCCATCATCATCATTATTATTAAACAGCAAATTGCCGGTCAAGAATGATGGGGATGATAGGGGGGAAGCTTGCTAACCCTAACCCTACCATGCCACTGCTGCCTCCCAGGAGTGGGACGGGGAGGGAGGGGCGGAAGCTTGCCCTGCTGTCCCCTCTGTCCCCCTTCACCAGCACCCTGTGTCGCTGCTGCCTCCAAGAAGCAGGGCCAGGTGTGGTGGGAGGGGAGGTTAGGGTCAGGGTTAGGGTTTGCCCCCCAGCTCTGTCCCCTCTGACCCCACTGTCATAGGCAGTGCTCTGCCATACTGCCACCTCCTATCTGTAGCACTTTTGGAGCACTCTGATTGATTGTTTCAGTAACCAATCAGAGTGCTCCAAAAGCGTTACAGACAGACAGACTAAGCCCTTTATTATATTAGAATTTTATTATTAATGGAAGACCTTATGAACCCCAGCGATAGATCAGAGCCTCCCTGTGCTAGGCACTTTACAAACATACCCTTTGAGATTATTAGATATGTTATGTCCATGTTTTTACAGATGCAATTCAATTATGACTGCAAATCTTAATATTAATAATCTAACAGTGTGTGAAAATCTGGGAGCCGGAGTTCATATATTCAGATTGCCATTTCTTTTGTGAGCATAAAAATCAAGCAGGCAGCTGCAACTACAACCAAAGGAGACTAGGCTCCCAGCTCTACTGAAAATTTACTCCCTTCTATGCCATATGTCTTCCTAGTTTGGATTTCATAGCTAAGTTTCTTCTGTGCTTTAATGTTACCTTCTTTTTTAACACTGAAGTAATGTGGAACTATTTATATTGCCAGAAATATGTTTACAGTCATATTTTAACCCACTGTAAGACTTATAAACTAGGTATCTCACCTGTAACTTGAGTAGGTGCAATTACTTGACTTGCACTTGATGTAGAGACTTCTGGAGCAACTTCAACAGGCAGGGGCGGGGAGGTTCTCTCAACCACAGCTGCTTAACATGGAACATAAAACAATCATAGTAAGGCAAGTTTCACCAGCTGCACATGCAATATTGAATCAGTCTGACCATTAAGAAGCTTGTGGATTGTGGCTCTGCTCTGGCTCCTTGCAGCAGTGACAGCACAGTCTGGAGCCAGGGCAGATCTGTGATCTGCTACCTGGCATGCCTTTGCCTGGAGCATGAAGGCTGCAGATCACAGCTCTGCCCTGGCTTTGGACCACTCTGTCACCGCAGCAAGATTCCTGTCCAGCTCTGGAGTAGCTCCATGTCCTGCCAGCAGGGGCGGTGCTACAGAGGGACTTGGGGGGGAGGGGCTATAGCCACCCCAAAATTCCCTTTAGCCACACCTCCCAACAGTGCTGCCACTGCTGCCCGCTCCACACAGGCAGCGACAGCTGAGCCTGCTCAGCTCCCAGCCACAGCATAGCCTCCCCTCATCCCCTCCACCAGGAAGAAGCTGGCATCACTGCTGTCTGGGCTGGTCTTCACAAAAACCCTGGCCGCACGCTATCACAGGGTGGCTGCTGCTGGGGTCTCCTTGGAAATCTGCCCCAGCCACACGGACAGGGGCTGCTGGGAAATGGAGTCCACCGCTGGCTGGATCCAGCCCACAGCCGTGGATTTTGCCCACTCCTGATCTAGTCCAAGTACTGTATCCTGTTTCTGAGGCCCCTGCCATATATTACCATATATTACGTAATTAACTGGTTAATCACACAATAAATTTAGATCAGCCACACATGCAAAGTAACACTGGCCACACATGGAAAGCAATTATCATGCAATCAACTAGTTGATAGTGCAATAAATTTAAACCAGTCAAATGTGCAAAGTAATTATCACACCATAAAATCATCCATTCAGCAATAAAAAGAGCCAGCAGCTACAAAGTTAGTGCTTGATAATGTGTAACAACTTTATAACTGGTTTCTATTCAGCTTTCATTTGAACATGTGGCAGGGCCCTGGCAGTTGCAGGAGTGGATGCTTTAAAGGAAGAGCATGTGAACACAGTATATCTAGAGTAATTTATCTCCTGTTCATTACCTTTCATGGCATCCACCATTTTTTGTTTAGAAATGCCAGAGGATACACCCCTGATCATTCTGTTAAATAGCTATTAATGTATCTATCACCCATTCATTTGTCCAGTCCTTTTCTGAATTTGGGTTATCAGAGAATCATAGAAGAGTGGGGCTTGAAGAGACCTCAATAAGTCATTTAGTTCAACCCCCTGCCTGAGGCAGGATCATCCTTATCCAAACTATACCATATAAATCCATTGTCTAACATCTTAGCAAAACTACACAGCCCACCCTGACACAACACAAGATGCAACAATCAAACTAGCCATACATAAAGCAGAGGGACCATGGCAGCCTATATTCTGCTTCTGTAAAGGTTGTTAACATAGGCTCAAGAAAGCCTGGATGAGGGCCATGTCTCCTCCTAGAGAAGGCAGTAAAAAACCCAATCTAATGATGGGGTAAAATTTCTTCCTGACCCTAAAGCCTGAATGTCTATGAAATCTAGTGAAATCTAAATCTAAATATGCTAACTGGTCTGACCCTGTGTGGAGGTGCAAGATCCTCTAGCCAGGAACTTCTGGGTTTAAGTGCTAGTAGGAGCACTGGCAAACCTCAGTAAAAACTCCCAGCCTTGGCTGCAGTCAACACATAATGCTTCTGAGGAAGGCTTGAAAAACCCCCTGACACATGTAGCCATAAAGAAATGGAGAGGATTCCATCCCAGCTCCATGAGGCAATCAGCAAAACCTAAAAGCATGGGAAATACCCACAGTAGAAAATAGGCATAGCTATGCCTAGATCATCCCTGACCAATGGTTGCTCAACCTTGCTCACCTTGCTGGGGTTGTTTGACCCCAGTACTCTTTCCTGCCATGGCAGGGGGTCAGACTTGATGATCTGCTCAGGTCCCTTCCGACCCTACTAACTATGAAACTAAACCTGTTTTTGAACACCTCCAGTGATGGAGAGTCCATAACTTCTGTAGGTAGGCTACTCCACCGCCTTACTGTTCTAACAGTGAAGAAGCTTTTCCTGATATCCAATCTAAACCTACTTTGCTGCAACTTTGAGCCATTGGTCTGTGTCCTACTTTCTGCAGCAAGAGAGAAAAGGTATTCTCCCTCTTATTTATGGCAGCCCTTCAAGCATTTGAAGACTGCTATCATGTCCTTCTTAAGCTCCTCTTCTACAAGCTGCACATGCCTAGCTTCTTCAGCTTCTCCATGTATGACTTGCTTTCCAAGCTCTTTACCATTTTTGTTGCCTGCCTTAGGACCCTCTCTAACTTCTCCACATGCTTTTTAAAATGTGGGGCCCAAACTGCACACAGTATTCTAAATGAGGCCTGATCAGTGCCGAGTAGAGACCTTCCATGTCTTGCACTTAATGCTTCTAGTGCAAGCATTAATGCTTTTACTGATGTACATATTGACTATACTATCTGCTTCTACAATCTATACTATTGGCCTCTACAGCCTCCTGTGGTAATGAGTTCAAAACTCATATTAACTATGCCCTGCATAAAAAGTACTCGTTCTTATTATTTTTTTAAACTGTCTCTTGCTAACTTTAGTGGGTGTCCCCTAGTTCTAGGATGGGGTGAATAACAGTTCCCTATTTGCTTTGTTCACACCCTTCAGCTAAATACAGACATTCAAGAATATTAAAATGGGTTCAAAATGTCCACCTGATTTAAACTTAGTTTGTCCCAGTGCTGACGTTATATTTACAGACCCGGTCTCAGTGACCAGAAATCAGTGCAAACCTGTAACTGTACAGAAGTTACATGCATACATACTGGTCTAAAAACTGCAGAACCTGTTTTAACATAAATTTGGAACAATGCAGTATAGAACTTACTTGATTTAGGTCAAACCAGTGCATAGAACTGATGCACACTTTCTCTGTGAAGTCCTGGGGCTGGGAAAACCCAGCTGCCAGCCCCAAGGCTGTAGTTTTCACTTCCTGCCCCACACCGGGCTATTTTTTGCACCCTGTCCCTCTCCCCTTCACCTCCAGATCAGCCAGCTACCCTAACCCCCATCCCGGAAGCCACTTCGGGTACAACTGTTTTTATCAGCATTCACTGCTTCTGGAGCCAAGCAAGTAAGTCCTGATGGGGGGAGAGGAGAAAGGAATGGGGGTACAGGTTCACTGGAGGGTCAGGGGGTTAGAAATAGCTCCCTAATCTGTTCCGCAGACTCCACAAGCCTCCCTCCAGACTGTCCTGGACCCCAGCAACACTCTGCAGGTCACACCTGCCCCCCACTCAACAGGGTTCATGCCTGCCCAACCCCCACCCTTGCACCTGATCCTCCACCCCACCCCCAGGTTGCACCCGTACCCCTATCCCCAGTGGACCTCCTATCTTCCCCAGTCTGCTTGCCCTCCCACTCCCCTCATCCTGACTTACCTGATATCAAGCAAACATTCTGAACCAATTTAATCCCCCCATAATGCCCCCAAATGTCTGTACTTAGCGTCATTATTTTATAGACCTCTATCCTTTTCCCCTCAGCTTTCTCCTTTCCAAACTGAAGAGACCTACCCTTTTTATTCTCTCCTGGTATGGCAGCTGCTCCATAATCCTGGTCACCTTGGTTGTCCTTCTCTGTACATTCTCTAATTTTACTATATTATTTTTGAGATGTGGAGAACTACATACAGTGTTCAAGTGTGAGCTCACCATGGATTTGTATAACAGCATGGTATTTTCCATTTTGTTTTCAGTTCTCTTGTTAATGAAGCCAACATTTTATTAGCTTCTGTGGTCAAGACTGCATATTGAGTTAATTTTTCAGAGAATCATCTATGAGAACTCCAGGGTCTCTTTCCTGAGTCATAACAGATAGTCCAGAACCTAGCACTGTATTTGTACAGTTGAACTTATTTTCCCCCACCTTCAATGAGTCAACTTCGAAGTCCAACTGTCATTTTTTTTGCCCACTCACTTAACTTTGTGAGATCTCTCTGCAGCTCCTGTCTCTCAATTTGGGATTTGACTATTCATACCGAGTTTTCATTCTCACACTGAAGGTTCCTCAACCTTTCATGAAAACCTATAATATTTGTCCTTGTTTCCTAATAATTCTTCAAACACTTGCTCCACCAAATAAGCTAACCTCTACATGGGCCACTCCTGCTTCTGTGTCTTTTCCCTTTTTATTGCCAATGCATGGAGAAACCTGCCTTTCAAATCACTACCACTTCCTTGTTACTCTTTCTCTGAAAAGCCTGTTGCTTACAAGTAGGATGCCAGTTTACCAGACAACAACAGTAACTTGAATAAAACTACATACATTCAATTAGTGAAGTATGGCATGGTTCTTTTTTCTTTCAGCTCTGGCAGACATTATTTTAATTGTGCATTATGTATGAGTATCAAAAGACACATTGTAACATGTCAGCTAATAAACCAATTTATCCCAGAATAGCAGTGGCAGATGGGCTACAAAGAAGGCACTCGTTGAAATAGCAACTTTTTCATGGCAGGGAAGTATCCTGTGATAGTTCTAATATATGGCCAGTTGGCAGGTGTGATACTTGTATATAACATACAACAAATGTTGTATGAGCCAGGGGCTTACATTTGGTTTCTTACTTTCATGTCTGGTACCCAATCTAAAATTAGTGTATAATTTCTTTGGGTTACTGAAAATACCTTCCTACTGTAAAGTACCATTAACATTGTGAAGTTTACCTACTGGGTTTTTTTCTACTCCTCTGGTAATTTGTTTATTTATAGAACTTCACTTTTAACTGAACAATTTTTTTCATTAATGAAATGCTGAGGTTTACATCCATGTCTCTCATGCATGTCTTGTAGATTTCTATGGGAGTTCTGTACATAGAGCAAGTGCATATCAGGGTTCATGTGGACATAACCTAAAAACCTATATGCAAGTAGCTCCACTGATTTTAATTGGGCCTGCCTGTATAAGAAGCCCTTGCAGTTGTAAGAGCTTGCAGGATGAGGTCTTTAATGCATGAATCCAGAGTTTCAAAAATACATATAGATTCTGCAGCTGAAAGGAACATACATCTTAGTTTACCATTTTAACCTTTTATTCTCCATATTATCATTTACTCGAGAGGATGAGTCAAGAGCTACCTGGAAACTGTGGCTGCAGGTTAATTGTTGAAATTCCAGGAGAAAGCTGAGGCTGACCGGGCTCTAGTATAGTTTTTTCTTGATCATCAAGTGAAGCTAATTCCTGAAGAAAAATGGATTAAAAAATAATAATTTGAAGATGTGCTTTTAATTCAGTTCATTGGAAAGTAGCGGCTAGGAAAAAAAGTGACAGTTATCCCATATGAATTATTGGATAGCAAAACACTGAGCATACCTAATCAATATATTATATTATGATTGCATGTAATTTTTAAACAATGGCTTGCTATTTAAAATTGCCATCATCTGAAGTGGTCACTTAATTAGATTCACAGTCCATGTCTGTATTATTTATAAATTGTTCACTCTTGAACAGTTCAAAATGTACTCAATTTCAGTTTTGCATGTAACTTTATATTTTATATATAGACCTATACAAGGGTGGATCTGGGGAGATGGGGCACAGTGGTACAGTTGCGCCTGTCTTGATCCCTGGTTCACATAAATTTTAAAACCAGTTGCCTGGCAATGGCAGCAGCATTTCTAACCAGGCAGCAATGAGTCACTTAAGAGCTCAGTATAATCTACCTGATTCCTTCTAAACTCTTCATTCAACAGGTGTTAATGACCCTTTCTCCTTTTTAATGGTCTTGATGTTACAACTAATCAAGCTATCCTTTGGTCAGCAATTCTGCTGTCAGTTAGCTGCTCCTGGTGGGGTTGCCAACACTCCTGGATTGGCTGGGAATCAGCATTGATTTCCCAGTGACTACTGAAAGCAATCTGGGAGATTTTAATAGGATATTTAAAAAAAGAAAATCTTGCAGAATAGCTTCAGTCAGAGTTGGCAACCCTAGCTCCTGGTAATGAAGCTGCTATTTAACAGAATTGTGGACTGTTTTTAACTCTAGCTAAACACATTAACTCAAGTGTGGAAATAACTTTTAGTGACAAATTAGATGCACTGCCAACAAGCTCAAGAAGCTAGATTTTGTTTTATGAATCTGGAAAAGAGATGTACAGTAAAAGCTGTGTTAACTGCCATTTTAGTAACCGGCACACTCTACTAACTAGAATTTCCAGCTGGCTGGCCGGACGTGGGAGGGGGTGGGAAAGCTCACACGTGGTGGCAGCCGCTGCCACCCCTACCCCACACTTCACATCCAACCGAAAACCCCTGCTTCAGGTAGCCAGCATTTTTAGATTACCGGCACCCCTCATTTCCCACTCATGCTGGATAACAGAGCTTTTACTGTACATTTAACTCTAATGACTCATGAAACAACCATTTTAAAACTATTTTTTGCCTAGCTTATTGTGTTTTATACATAATAGCAAATCAACATATATTCCAATAATGTTATACTTGTTTTTGCTTTGATTTTAACTGGAATAATGTAGCCATAGGTCCTTGGCATATTGCTAAAGAATCTCATTTCTTTTTAACCAGAGAAAAATGTGTTGCTTTATATGGGATGATGCACGATCTGCACCTGCCTTTTCAAAATCCTAGATCTGCCCATGGATCTATATTACCCATGCAGAACACACTCATGTAACTGTAGATCTCTGACCATTATGATTAATTCTCTTATCCTTTGTCTTGCACCTTTTATTTTCATATGATTATGAAGCCTGCATACCTATAGAGAAGTAAAATGAAGCACAGCTATTGTTATTCCTACCAAATCAAAGCAGAAAGTTTTAGAAGATTGCTTACTGCAATACAGTACTCTATTTTAGAGCCTTGCTTTTCATAATCACACAGACCACTCAGTGGAGAAAATAACAGCATGCCTCAGCAAAAGGTACATAAACAAATACCAAGCAAATCCTTGATTTATATGACTTTTTAAATTTTTTCTGTTTAAAAAAATCACAAAACATATTGATGGTTTCTGTCAGAAAGATGTGCAAAGTATTACAATTATATAACTTCATATGGAGGAAATTTGAGTCATAGGCCACTTCCACATGTGCGTGGATGTTTGTTTCTCAGGGGCACACCTTGTCCTGGGGAATGCCTGTGCCATGTGCCCTCTGGCACACAGCAAGTTATCCTAAGTAGAGTAGGGGAGGCTGGGGCCAGCACTGGGCTGGCTCCAGTAGCCTTACCTGGGGTCCTGGGAGCCTGCTGGGGCTGCAGCAGTGGCAATCCTGCTGCATAGAGCTTGGCTGGCAGCTGCAGTGCGACTTCAGCCAGCTGGGCTCTGGTTCTGAGTGGTGCATGCTGCCCCTGTGTATGCCACTTTTTTCTGCAGGTTTTTTTGCCCCCTGGATATCCTTGCAGCACAGAAAACAACTGAATGTGTTGGTATATGGTGCTGCAGACATGTTTGCGGTGATACCATACAACCACATCATCTGGACATGGCCATAGTGTTTAGGCAGGCAGGAAACATTAGATCATTTGGTTTTGTCTCCTGATTACCAGAGGCCATTAAATTTCATGCTGTACTGAGCGCAATAATTTGAGTTTAACTAGGGGATAACTTGTGTGCTGGCTCAGGTATACTTTTCAGTTTTGATATGGATCATAAAAAAAGGAGACTTCATTCCTTCCCTTTAGTTTGATCCAATGGTTAGTCAGCCACACTCTTTAAAATGTGTGCCTTATTAATCATATGAATTTACTACAATACATTTTCAGCCACACATTTTCATAACCACATGGAGCTTAGTGCAGTTGTTTAGTGTTATAGGTCATGTGTAGATGAAATGAGGGACATGTGTGCATGACACTTAAAGCCGGTTAAATGCTTTTGCACCGCTTTAATGATGTTGATGTTTGCAAGTGTCAGCGGTATATTGCGCAGTAATTCCAGCTGCTGTAGCAAATTCAGTGGAGTAATGCACCTTGAATGACTTGGGGCGCAGCAAACTAAAACACCTCCGAAGAGTTTTAGTTTGCTGCCCTATAGCTGCACAGTGAAGCACTGGGCTTCATGCAGCTCAGGGGCTCTGCAAGAAGCTCATGCAGGCAGCCTGACAGCAGCCCGGGAAGGCAGGCTCTGCCCAAGGAAAAAAAAAAAGCAGTGAACATGATCTTTATTTTCCCCACCCTGGAGCCTGCTTGCCTGCCTGAGCTGCATGGGGGCCCAGTGTTTCCCTCTGCGGCTGCAGCGTCCCCTGGGACCACCTGAGCTGGGTGCCACCTGGAGGGGGGGATGCTGCTGCCATGGAGGGAAGCACCCGCCCCAGCCCAGGGACCACTCTGCCCACTAGCAGCCCCTCCCTGCCATTGGAAAGGCAGGTAAGTGCATGGGTATGTGCATGACACAGGCATTTACTTGGCCCTAAATTGAAGTGGTGTTTTTAAAAATCCACTGCTTCAATTTAAGGCCCCTGCTTCAACTATACACACCCTTAGTGTATTTTGCAAACTATCCGTATGGGCCCCAATTGAGGGAAGCATACCTCATCCAGATAGCACCTTAATTACATACTTAGTTTTAATTCTGTGTTTACAGCCCACTGAAGTAAATGGAGCATGAGCATATGCCTAAATTTAACCACAGGTTTTGCTGAACAGCGATAGAGTACTGAACCAACACCCAAGCTTTATGGCAATAACGCTGAATTGGAAGCCAAAGCTTTAATGTTTATGATCAGGGATCCGGGTTTTCCAGTTCCCATGGAAAAATAGAGTAAAATACAGATTTCCCCCTTACCACAGTAAAGTGCGGATTTCTCATTTTAGCAGAGAAACCTGCATATTTTGCAGTGTTGCAGCCTGCAAGGGGCTGGGAGGGAGTGGGAGGAGTGCAGTCAGGCAGCGGGCACCATGTGCATGTATATACACATGGCCCCAAGCAGCCTGGAGAGCAGCTCCTGCAGATAAGTGTGTGTGTGTGTGGGGGGGGGAGGGGTGATGGGGGGACTGAGGCCCCCATAGGGAGGGAGGGACAGTGTTGGGCAGGGCTGGAGCTAGGGCTGCTGTCTTGCCAGGCAATGTGAGGGGGTTGGGGCTTGGGGTCGCAATGCACAGCTACAGGGCCCTGGCAGGGAGTGGAACAGGCTGTGGGTGGCTTGTCCAGAGGCAAGGGGGTGGATCCCCACTACTGCACACACTCCTGGAGGGGGAGGGGGAGACTTGCATCTCTCAGATATGTGCACTGGACAGAGGTGGGGATGGGCTGCGCACTGTGGGCTTGAGCTCCCACCCTGCTGCCCTCCCCCAGGGCCTTCGCAGCCTGACAGGTGTGACTTGGTGCTACAGGGCAGAGTGCAACCCCACAGGAAAGCTGGTTGCAGCTGCAACCTCTGTTCTTCCCTGGTGATGCATCCTCTGCATGTGTGGGGGCAGCATGGGCAGCAGTGCAGGGTTGTGGCTCTCACTGCAGCCCCAAGCAAAGGGGAGGCATCGCCAGAGTAGCGCAGAGCTCACAGCTGCAAGCAGTTTTTCTGTGTGGCCCAGCATCTGGGTCACACCCACTGGACTGTGGAGGCCCCAGGGGAGAGCAGCAGGGTGGGAGCCCAAATCTGTAGGATGTACCTGCCCCCACCCCTGCCCCATGCACAGATCTGGGGGTGCAGATCCCCCCTGCCCTCCAGGAGTAGGCACTGCCCCGCCCCCAAACCCACAGTAGGCAGCAGGGGCAGAGCCAGGATCCATGCTCTGCTCTGTTGCAGCAGCAGCTGCCTTCTACTGGGGGCAGGGAGCTGCAGACCCAAGTCCTGGCCCTACAGCCCTAGCAGCTGAGGGCCCCTCTGGCAGGGCTGGGGGGAGGCAGGGGGTGTGGGTGGGGGTGAAGGGCTTGTGGACGTGGAGTGAGGGGCACCAGCGGGCTAGGGCGACTGTAGGGGGGGGAGGGGGGCTTTAATTTTAATCACAGATTTTGGAGGTTTTATCAGAGAATTTGCGATTTTTTTATCAGGAAAACCAGGAACCCTGTTTATGATTCTATTTTTCATTGTCATTCATAAATATTTTTGGAAATTCAACTAGTATGTGAGTACACTTGCCAGTATATGTATTAATAAATGATTTTGCACGGTCATCCCTTCCAACAGTAACTACCATTTTCTCATCTGTACACTTCCTGCAATTATGCGTAAATCCCACAGGTTTTGACTACTGTGCTGTATTGTATTTACTTCACACAGGTATATAATATACAGTTCATGTTTTACCTGCTCAGGGGCTGCAGTTGCCACTAAAATCAGAAAGAAAAAGAGAAGAAAAGAAAAGGAATTAATTAGTTTACATAGAAATAATATGTCAAAACATGTCAGTTTAATGCATACTGTTACTTTTATGAATTCCAGGCCTTAAAACGAAAGACCTATACAGTCGTTAGCAGAATTAAACCCATGTTTTACAATTCTGAGTCTGAATCTGATGTCCCAATGGTATTAATAAGTATCTTTGTTGAAATCAATGGCTTTACCCTGAAACCAGAATTTGGCACACTATACCAAGCAATACTGTCGCACGCCTCTTTATAGCCCTTGCAATTTTTAGCTCCAGAGCAGGTTCTTTTATTACTTTCCTAAAAGCTGTTAGAGCTACTAATAAACTCATGTATGTCTCCAAATTAAATAACTCTAGATTTTGCGGGTTTTGTTTTGAAGATGTTGCAAACTTTTTTAAAAATCTAGTCTTATGAATTACAGAACAGGGGAGGATGAAAGACTCACATTAAATATAGTAATAAACATATACAACTTCAGAATTTGGTCCAAGGAATCCCTGGGAATAAACAATACATAGCAAATGCCAAATGGTTCAAAATTGGCTGGTATAATCAGTATAGCTTCACCAATGTCAGTAGAGCTACACTGAATTACATCAGTTGCTAATCTGGCTGGGTACCTCATATGATAGGGGTGAATCTTCCTTCCTCCCTCTCTCCCTCCCTTCTGCCATCCCTCCCTTCCTTCCTTCCTTAATATTGTTTCATTCTGCTATAATAATGAATCAGACTGAAGACCCCATATACCAAAATTGCTGTTTGAAATTATAATAATATGGACTCAAAAACATCAGAACACTCCTCAGAATCATATTTTTGCTGGCCTGTATTCTGTTCACCAGTAGTGTGTTGGCAATGCATTCATTTTTGCACATGCTGCAGGCTTTCTGTATTTCTTTGCTTCTGCGTTCATATTAAGCATGTTAAGAGTAAGGTGCTTGTAGCCGCTAATGATTCTTAGAAGAGTTTGCAGAAACCCATGCAAAGACCAAGAAAAACTTACAGAAACAAATTCGGAAAGGCCTTAGTTTAAGAAATAAAACAGTGAAGAGCCTTGTCATACTCCAAGGATGCCTAATACTTTATAGTGCCAATGACAGGTGGCTGTAGTCTAACTGCAGGGTGATGGTATAGTGATTCTTATAGTAGAACAAAAGTTTTCTGTTTCACTTATTCACAAAAACAAGTCCAAACTATTTTTTTCTCTCTGTGTAGATATTTTAGCGTCTGACAGGAGCCTTTCAACAGCAAAACCTAAAAAACCAGCATCCTATGACATAATGTATCCGGTTATATGGAATGGTACATTATTAAGAAACAGCAATATAAAAACAGAATAGGCACTATACACAAACTATAGAAAAAAGGTATCTAAAAAGAAATACATGCACAAAAATATAGAGAAACTAAACTACAGTTCCAAGGTCCTTTTCCATTCTCACCTTCTTGCACAGCCACCTCAGGCTCACTTTTCTGTGAGAAGCTCAGTGCCTCCACTGGCTCTTCCTTTGCTGGGAGAGGTGGAGGAGAAGTACCTTTAGCAACAGGCTGAGTAATCTGGGTCTTGCCAATGACAGGTGGCTGTACTCTAACTGCAGGGTGATGATATAGCTTGTTTCTGTGAGAGCCAGAAACCGTATAACCCATTCCACCAGGGCAGATATCCTTAAAAGCAGCTAGATGTGGGATGGGAAAATATTCCTTTTAGGTGTCTAAAAGTGCAATTGTTTGACACAGTGGAAAATAAACAAACACTGCTAACAAATCAAACCTGATACTGTACGAACATGTTCATAACAAAGTATTTTATATTTAGAGAAAAAACACAGACTGCATGCTAATATTACTGAACATCTCCGAAAAACTACGTTAGGACTTAATTCAGCCCTCTGTAAGAGGACTTTAGTCTGGTTCCTTCAGCTATGTTAAATACACCACCACATACATTTTTTATTTGTCTACAATATATTATTTCTGAGTGAGAATGGCAGGACTCTTCCCCACAAATTGCCATTGTTTACACTTCATAAATAACAGATTAACTATTTCTATAATTGCCTATTTGCAGTTACTAGATAATAAAGCAGTTTATTACCACTGTACTAGAGATATCATGCTAAAAATCTAGATTTATAAGGTTAATTCATGAAATCTTAATTAACACAAAAATAACTAAGATTGTTCATTTGGTATTTTTAACAGCATTACTTGAAAGTGTGCTAAGACAGGATTGATATATAATCAGATCATTCATCAGACAGAAAAGCAATTTAAAGCTAGGAGTTCCTATTCTGACCCTGGGTGACATCCTAGGTCCTGTGGTTTGGGCAGATAGCAGATGAAGAACTATGCCTCTGTGATCAATCTCCTCAAATACAACCGATTCCTATGCTATACTTGAAAGCTCAGCAGACCAAAAGTAGTCCAGTGAAGGCCTCATTAATACCTTTGCTCTTAAAACAGCTATGTTTATATGGCAGAATAGAATATTATCTTAGTTATATTTTTTTAAATTATGAAAAGCTGTTATTTCTGTAATATTTCAGAGGACAATACTTTGTCCCTGTTATTTCCGCTTGAATCAGGACAATGGGTTTGTTTTAAATTTAAATGAGGCTGCTTACATTTGTACATTTAAACTAAAGCCTGTACTGTATCTGGAGACCTTCTGGGGAATTCTTACTTGTAGAAATAATTTGATTTTTTTTTAAATATATCAATTCTGATTTTGTCATTTATTTGTTAAAAACCTGTCATAGTTTTGTGTTAACAAATTTAGATTAACATGGCTAACTGCCTCTCTTTACTTATGTTTATATGGTGGACAATGTGTATAAGAAGAAATGTAAGGGTCTTGCCCCTTCATGTGAGTAACATATTTCATCATGGTTTCTCAAGAACTTTGTAAAGAAGTTCAGCTAGTGAAAAGCATCATAGGTTCAGCAATATACTTTTGAGCAGCTGAAGATTTGCCCTGCATCTTAAAAAACTTACAAGTGGGACAGGGGGACATTCTCACTGGAATTTCAGCACATCATTAAATTGTTTGGAGTCAGTAACTCTATAAAACCTTGCTCAATTTTTCATTTAAATTTGACCCTCCTGGATCTTTTGCACAGGGTGCACACGATCAGAGGGGGGGAGGGATGGTTTCATTCTGATTTGAGTATTTTTTTTGTAAATGCTAATCTCTATTATAATCAAGCTTTATTTCACTTAACAAGGATTTAATAGACACGACAGGCCCAAGCTTAAGAGCTAGTTGCTGACACTGAGTATGTAGTCAGTTGCAGGTGCAATTTTGTGGGGATGAATGTTATCATTTAAAAATCTAGTTAACTGCCTGAAGTTGTATCAGGTAGCTGAATATCTATATTACCTCACCTGTGGGTCTAATTACCTAGAGGTACAAAATTGGAAGTCAGGTTAAATTTAGCTTCTTCAAAAAGGAGGCTTCCATATGCATTTGTTACTTCTAAAATGGTCATGTACAGAATTGCTATTTAATTTCCTATTAAAGCATTAAAATAAGTGCCTGAAATGACAGTAAAAAAACTGGTCAAAGAAATTCCACAAATTTTGTACCTTGTTTTTGCAATGAGTACAGACAGAATTTTAGTGGTGCAAAAATGGCACTGCTAAATCCAACTTCCATTAAAGTTGATGCTAAAATTCTCATTGATTTCAGTGGGCTTGGGGATAAAGCTGGTTGGGAATTTTCTTCTGAAATATTTTCTTGTTGAAAAACGGCAATGCTGAAAATTTTCACAGGAGAGTCAGAAAAGATGTCTTGAATCCAGAGTGGAATTTCTGGTCACAGTTGAGAAGGAAAGCAAAAGCAAGACATCCATCCATGCCATAATAGCTTGTGGGTTAAAGCACTCACATGGGATATAGAAAACCTCTGGCAGAATGAGAACCTAACGTAGCATTTTGCGTGGGGTAGCTGGCACAGGAATATGACAGGATCAGCTAGCTTACTGCCCTGCTAATTAGACTGCTGCATGGCTTAGGAGGCAGTCCACATGAAACAGGTCTGCATGCTGCTGCCAGGCACAGGAAGTTTACTATGTAGACATGACCAATACCTCAAAAGCTCCCATCTTTTTGCCTGTGCCTTTCACAGAAAAAGCAGTAAGTGCACTTTGGTTTAATGTAAACATAATCACATGACAGTGACAGTGTATGCTGAATTCCTCCTTATGTAACAGAAATTAAATAGTTAAAATTGCACACTTTGGGGTGAAACTATTTGCTAAAGCCTATCACGTCATAAGTAAAATCCCATCCTCATTATGAAAGCATATTTATCAGGACAACAACAGAAGATACATTTAACTGTTCTACTAATATTTACAAAACTGGCATGAGTCCATAAGACCAAAAAAGAAATTGTTGGATGTGGGAAAAGATGTGCAACATATACAGAGTGTGGGCATGTGTATGTGTTTTCTGGGCACCTCTTACCTGTTCCTGGAAGGGGACATTTCTCACAGTGTGGGCCCCAGGCCTTGCCAACACTGCAACAGCAGAGCTGCTTGCTGAGCTGAACAGAGAGAGGGTGCATGCACTGCTTTCCTGCACTGACAAACCGGTAACAGGGCCCTTTCTCTTCAGAGACCAAAGGATTATCAGCTGCAGCAAAAAGGGAAGGAGGATGCTAGAGTTTACATGAGAAACACCACAGGAGTTCCATGACCAGCTAAAGATTGATATCCCTGTTTGGCAACATTTAAAAAAAATGCCTATGCCTCTCAATACTCTGGACACAAGGAGAACTTCTTATTTGGCATCAAAGCATCTGAATTCAAACTAGCACTACACAAAAGATAATACTGTATTTTAGAATACAAGCTGATGTCCAAACCAGAAGCTGCCATGCTTCAGCGACATAGAATTAGAGACAGCTCTCTTTCCCATGCACGAGCACTGTAGCATAAGCTTAAAGCAGGTGAACAGGTATACAAAACTTTGACAGGCTACAGGTAGTCATTATACGGTCTTGTAAGTCTGAGTGTTGTATGTAAACAGGACTGCAAAAGGACGACTTTGAGCATTAAGGGTCTTTTTCTTAACTGGACATGACAATTATATCTACTAGTGAATTGCCCATCAAGAATGACAGTGGGGATGGAGGAGGACAATGGGTGAGGACAGGGAGGGGGAAGCTTGTTAACCCTAACCTCCCCCCCCATGCTGCTGCTGCTGCCTCCCAGGAGTCGGGGGAAGCTTGTTCTGCCATTCCCTCGGCTCCCCTCTGCTCCCCTCTGCCAGCACCCCCCACCGCCGCCACCTCCAAGGAGCAGGACTGGGGTGGGGTGGGGCCTCCTGCTCTGTCCCTTCCGTCATGGTGGCACTCCACCACACTGCCACCTCCTGTCTGTAACGCCCTGGAGAACTCTGATTGGTTGTTTCAGTAACCTATTAGAGTGCTCCAAGAGAGTTACGGAGAGACAGATCGAGTAAGCCCTTTATTATATTAGAATGTTTCACCTTGCCACATTTAATACATTTTTAATGGCTGATGGTTGGGTATTTCTAGGGAACAAAGATATTTTTCAGTTAAAACAACTAAGGAAATGGAACCATTTCAGATAACCTCAGTTTGTTTCATGGCCAGACAGACTCTTTGTTCCTCTTCTCTTCCTTGTCCCCAACTTCCATATGATGTAATAGTCCACAGATTTAAAAATCTTTTGGTGCAAGAACATCAGTAATGACTTAACAGATTTTTGATCACTACATATACAAAGGGCCTAGTGTGGAGGTGCTGGGAGGCTTATAACTATTCAACCTTATTATTTCCACAAAAATGACCTTATAGTTTTGGGTAAGATTTAGTTAAATCAAAAAAAAAAAGAGCAAAGAATTTCAGGAATATGGACATTGATGTGAAAGCATATATAACAAAGGATTATAATGTAAAAGGATCTTCAAAACTATTAAAAACTTATTCAGTACTTGGTCATCAACAGCCAGCAACAGAAAACAGTGATTTAAAAACTCAGAGTTGGTATGCAATACAATAGCCAGGGCTACACTGGATGTTCTAAAGCCACAACTCAACTATAAAAAGTACGGAGGGTGAGTTTTTTATTTGTAATATATGTATATTTTCCACTAGTTTTTTACATGAGAAAGTTACTTTCTTTAATGTTTTATTTTCTACAAGATATTATGATAGGTTTATGACATCAGAAATACGAATCACGTAAAACCTAACTAAGGGGGAAATCATATGCTCTCAGGTGCTTACAACATTTTCATTTTGTTAATACGTATTTAACTAACATGACAGGAAACTCTTGGAATCAAAAATGTTTTTGTTAAAGATTCAGCACAATTAATTAGAAACAAACATTTAATCACGTGATTACTTCAGTTGGTATTCAACTGAACAACACTAAAATACATGACAATGCTTATGCAGTCCCACACTGCCATGCGTCTTTATATATACAGATTTATTGTATGGAAATTACATATAACCTTAACTTTCAGTAGTCCAAATAACGGAGGTTTCCTCTGTATCCAAAGTACTAAGTTTTTACCCACGTCAACCATAGAAGAACAGAAAGAATAAAACTCATGAAATGTGGTCCCAGTAACAGAAATTAAATAAACAGATAGTTTTAAGGATAACTACTGTAATACTTTTGCATTGTTGCATTTCTAGCAGCTTTATTTCACAAAGCCCAGCCCCCATTCCCCACCCCTCAGATGTTACATGTGCCATGGGATATATGAGAGTTTCCAACAATAAATAATAACATGCCAGGCATTCAATGAATTTCTCCTGAGATAAAATGGCCGATCCACCACGAAAGAAACAGATCTGTAACAAAACAGTTTCTGTTTAAACAGCAACTTATTTGTCAAGTTGAGAGAAATTTAATTTAGCCAGGTAGTAAGCATCTGCATTTCAGATTGTGTTTCAGTAGGATACGCATTTAATGTTGTATGTATTTTTACGGATGTCTCTGTTTTCTTGATTGTACCACAATACTTATGTCTAGTTCCAAACCCAGCTGGTCGGCATCTAAATTTGCTGCGATATCAGCAATGAATATTGTTAGATGTACATGCACTTTGTCCCTGATAACACCAATGCAATTCCATTTACTCCTTTTCTCATCCATCTCAACATGGTAAGCTGATCATGATGCCACCAAAAGTGATGGTATCACAGTATGGGTAGAACTAAAGGTAGGAAGGTTGTAAGGCCTAAACTCTGTGATTACAGCAATCAGTCCTGATATAACAGCTGACTAACAGCCAGATCTGTATATACCAAAATTCTAATTCTAGCTGCTGGTATCATAATACTGTCAGTTACTTCTCATTGTTCCTTATTTTCTTATTCTTCTGTCCTAATCAGTATCATTCAGCTTTCAATTCAGTATTGTGCTGTTTACCCTCTTGTCAAGACCCTAAATGACAATGTTAACTGATGGATCTATGCAGCATTGTATTGGACACCACTCCCAACTCAATACATTGGGATTTATAATTAAAAAATGGGATGGAAAGAAGTCCTAAGAATTCAAGCTGTCAGACTGGATTATTTGAATAGTTTTTTCCAGCTCTGCTATTCATAAATCTATGAGCTTCTCTCCAAAAGTAAGGTTTCATTATATAATGAACTGGGAAGTTTTATCCACAAATACTGCTGTGGTACTAGAAGCAGATGGCAGCTGCTCTAAATCATAGGGAAAGAGAGCCTTAAAATCTGACTTTATATGACCTCTTAAAATATTAATTCAAACTGATGGATACTTGCATAAAAAAAATCTTACAAGTATTCCACCCACAAATTGTTAGATAAGTCAGGAAAATGACTAACTTGAAGGGTATGTCTACACTGCAATCACAGAAGTGACTGAAGCACAGTACAGAGATACTCTAAATAGCTTTAATCTAGCTAGTTTTATTCAAGAAGCAGGATACATAGCCCACATGAACTCAGTGCTGCCACAGTTAGACTGGAACCAGAACCCAAGTTATCTAGTTTAAAGCTGGCTTCAATACCTATACTATACTATGGTCACCTCCATGACTAATGTAGCAATACCTTATGTGCAATGGTATCCAACAGTTGATGGGTAAACAAACATAGTGAGCATGTCCAGATGAGCAAACGTGCATCTTCTTAGGGACAAATAGCAGCAGCACATATCAGAAATGCTACTTGTCCCTGGGAACGCCCTTGCATGTGTGTTCTGGCACGTGGCAAGTTGCCTCAGGTCTGGTACGGAATGCTGGGGCCAGCATTTGGACTGGCCCCAACAGCCTTACCTGGAGTCCTGGGGACTTCCCAGGGTTCCAGTGGTGACAGAAGGGAGCCTGGCTAGCAGCTGGAATATGGTTCTGGCTGGCCAGGCTCCAGTTGCAGGTGGTGCATGCTGCTGCCATTTGTGCCTCCCTGTTTTCTACTGCAGGTTTTTTTGACACCAGGATTTCCAGTGCAAATCAGCACTGCAGGGAATGCCTGCATGTGTAGCATGTGCAGTGCCAAAGATGGGTTTGCGGTGCCACATACTGCAGATGTGCGCTCATCTGAACACGCCCAGTAAGTCCTTCCTACAACTGTTTTTTTCCCCTTTCCAATTAGAATTCCTATGGGATCACTTCACACAAGTAATGTAAGTAATACATAGCCTGTGGGTTGCTGGTCTGAATGTCTGAGAGAAAAATACCATTTGGGAGAAACAAATTATGTGCTTGGTATTATTGACCATGTACAATTTTATAGTATAATTTGTGGTATGGATTAAGTTATAGGATAAGCACCATTACTCCACCAACATGATTTAAACACTTTGATTATCTCATTTTCTAATTCTAAGATAAAGTGGTTGGGCATCTTATGTTAAAAAGACATCAGAATTTTTTATTTTTTGTTTAAATTATTTAAATTCAGTTTTTTCTTAAGTTCCTCTGTATGTGTCTTCTTACTTCAATGAAATGTAAGGTGACAGAAACATAAGATAAAATATTTTCTCCCTAGAAACTGAAACAAGAAAGAGAAAGAATAAAGACTACTACCTTCCATATGTTTCATTATGCCACAAAACTTAATTCTGAATGTCCTTTGACGAAATATTATGACTTACTTTTACAAGCAGACGTGGTAGAACCTATCTTTATTAAGGTTGATGACACTCCCTTATAAGACCCTGCCTCCATTTATAACTTCGATAAGCTTCAAAAATTTATGCTGAAATTTTCCAGTCTCCTCTCTGCCCCAGTGCCTCAGGCTGATTTTTAGTTTAATGTCGGCTAAAACATCCACTGGTTTCTCTAACTGAGGCAAGGGAAAGATATGTTGTTTCCTCCAGATTAAAAAAAAATACAATCTTTTCTTGTAAAAGATCCAGTATACTCATACTTGGATCTAGGAGCTGAAATATATTAAAGGATGGGAGGTAGGATCTTTGTATCAATGATGTGTCTTTTGCTGTCCAAATTTGCCCAGCATGTGACCAAGTTAAAAGACTTTGGAAATAAAAATAGGGTTTTTGTGCATGATTGGAAAAGGCTTCTTAGATTTTAGAAAGCTGACATTTCCAGATGGTTTGGGCTGTGCTGCTCATGCCACAGCTTGAGCTAAGTAGGATTTCTCTACAATTGAATAGGGCTTTTAGGGGTGTTCTATGTACCTAAAATGAGGGAAGGGAAATTGAAAGGATAGAAGCAAGAATGAGTCCTTGTTGGGACTGTCTGGACAAATGCAGGGACAGGAAAAGGGAAGCTCTCAGTTACTATAAACAAACAATAATGATAATCATTATGATTATTATTGAGTAAAAGGGATGCAGAATTATTACTGAGAGATACCAGATATCTGTACAGATTATTCTTAGTTCTGCAGCTGGTTTCATTGTGATTAGTTAGGGGTACACAAACACTGTGCATATCTACATCTCAAAATATATATTGTGTACAATCTTTCTAATAAGAACTGGCTGGCAGCTATTATTAACACACTAGACTGCAGGGATCTGCATTATCATGTCTCAACAAGTCTGTTCTAACTAGTTATTACACTTTCTCGGCTTTTATTGGCTCCTGTACTCAATATTTTTGAGCTTTGTGAAAGTCAAAATGTTTAGACAGATTTCTGCTTCTCACTTCCTTTAGCTGGAAAATATCACCATAAGGTCAATGTTCAGTATTTCATTTTTTACGCTGCTATACTGGGACAGGGGGCAGAGTGGTTAAGGTATCTTGCTACACTTGTAGAGGCATGAGTGCTAGTCTTGCTCTAGACTTATTTTGAAGGCTGCCCAGCTGTAAATGGGTACCTAGTCTATCAAAGGGGGCAGAATGTGATGTTAGGCATGCTGCTGTCTTATATGCCTTAAACACATTATCCCAATATGTTGTTTGACTCAGGTGGACCTTTGACGGTATGTTTGTGATCAAATACATTATTGTTATTATTTATCCTAAATAACTTATAACACATTTTAAGAAGTTCAGCCACTGATTCTTCTTGTTCTGGTGTCTCCACTGCCCTCCTTCTTTTCAATCTCTTTTTCTCAGACCCTCTGCTCACTCTCCCCTTCTAATGCCCAAGGTCAAAGCATGCATCATGTTTGTTTCCTTTTGACTTTACCATCTTCCCATCCTCAGTTAAGAAGAGACAGTATGCCATGTGATCATGCTGATGAGAGCTTGACTACCATTAAAATAGCTACTTGACAGCTTTATTGTTCTCTTTCTGCTGATTGCATAACAACTGGGATGCATGTTACAGCCATTTGGCTTCTCTGCGGATTGGGAAAGGTGAATTTAATTCTTCCTGTTCCTCTGCTTAGTTTCCTGAAAGAAGCCAGATTACTCAGGAAGTGGTAAAATTTCCATTTTATATCCTGAACACATATAACCACAGATTGTGGCTTCTTCTCTACTTCCTTCTATATCCCAGTCTGTTTGGAACCTAAACACAGATGTGCTGTATGATCTTCCTGTTCATTGTAAATACATCCAGAATTGTACAGGCCCTTCACCTATGGGTGAATTTCATCTATAATGTAAATTGAGCTGGGAGACTGTCAAAGGATTTGTAATAAGAATGACTTTTAAATGATGATATTTATTGTACTATTTTGAAAATCTCCTGCTGTTTCATGTATTACATGCATCCTGTGAATCTTCTGCTACATCATCACAATTCAAAATGGTAGCTTCTGATGTATCTTACTATATTTAACAGAGGCTTTAAAAAAATGAAAGCTCATGTTTCTTCGTAATGAAGTATTATTAGAGTACCTTGAACCAAGAACAACTTACTTGAAAATGTAATCTAATTCATTTTATGTTGTGAGAAAAAACCCCTCTGTGTTCAGTGATCACTGCTGTTACTTACGTATGCATCTTGAAAGAGTAAGATCTGGAACAAATCCCATTTTGCAAGTACATCTGTAGCTGCCCATCGTATTCAAGCACTCCCCATTAGGGCATACCCCTTGCAGCAAGCATTCATTAATGTCTGCAAGGAAACAAACAAAATCATAATAGCAATAAATGAACATTAAAAAGTTCAGGCTTCACATAGGAATGAACTGTAAGACAGTTATTACTGTATTTACTCAAATCTAAGATGACCCTGAATTTAAGATGATCCCCCAATAATTAGATTCTATGTATGGAACATTTATATATTTGTTATAGTCGTCCAAGTATAGAATCTAATTATTGGAGGGTTGTCTTCAATTTGTGCCTCTCTCCTCCCTGGCACAGCAGAGAAAGCAGTGGCTGGAGGAGTTGGGAGGCTGCGGGGGTCAGGTGGCTCCCTTGCCCTCTGCCTCCCTGACTTCTTCCCTCTGCAGCTTTCCTACCTCCTCTGCCACCTGCACCCCATCCCAGCTCCCCACAATATCTGCCTCCACTACTCCCCCATCACTGCCTCTTACCCACACCCCTCTTACTGTCAGACACTGCTCAGGCTCTAGTACATCCCCGGGAGCATAGCATGTGGAAGGGCAGGCCCTGACAACCACACAGTGTCAGCACTGGTGACTGACCAGGCAGGCAATGCTGCAGTATCAGTGCTGCAGTTTAACCAGAGAGGAGATGGAGTTTCCATGTACTCCATGCCTGTAAGGGAAACAGCCTGAGTTGAAGCCAAGCTGCACCTGACAGTAAGGCAGGAAGAGGGGGCAAAGGAGGAGCAGAAGCTGCAGAGGGCAAGTGGATGCAGGGGCAGGAGGATTCTGTGAGTCTGACTCTGGCCCCAATCTGGGCTCTGGGCCAGAGTCAGAGCCATTTGACCAGCAGCTGTCTGGTTAGGCCCCCACACCCGGACACTTCGTATGTGACTCTAAGATGATGAGCTTTTCCCCCCACGCTGATTGCGGGGGTGGGAGGGATGACCTTGTCTTAGATTTGAGTAATGGTATTTGGTACACTGGATGAAATGCCATTTACATTCTGATTAGATTTTTTCTGAACACGTGAGTTTGCATCTCTGAAACATCACTAATAACAAAAATGCAATTATGTTCACACATTACATTTTTCATGTACTCTAACTTTAAAAATGAATTTGCTTCAGCCAAGCAGGAATGTGCAACTGGACAGGGCAGCAGAGTCAAATCCAATCCAAAGACTATACAGGCATTTTTCCTGTTTATCACAATAATACCTCTCTCCCTCCCACTGATTTACTCCATTTTTCTCTGTCAGCTTCTCTATCTATCCTACTATTTTGTACTATGCTGCTTAAAAGCAGCACACCCACATCAGAGATCTGACCCTCTCCCTTCCACAGAAGTAAGGTGTGTTTCAAGTTCTTTGTTCCCAGTTTCTTCTAAATTTTCTGAGATGAATGACTGCAGACCTAAGGTCACAAAGCAGCTCTCAAATTCCAGTAGATGGCAGGGGCTACAAGGCATATTATTGACCTAGTTTCAGCTCAGTGAATTGTGGCAATTGCATTACATTAGGACTGGTAAAAAAGGGTCTAAAGAGACGACTTCAACAGAAAGACAAAGGAGTGATGTGAGCAAACAGGGTTTGTTGCTGCAGCTTGAGCTAAATCAGTGATTCTCAACTAGGAAGTCATGAGATCCTTTTAAGGGTGCCATGCAGTATTAGCACTGTTAGGAAACACCTATACTGATTCATAAGATAAACCCAGAAATTTCAAACAGAAATCTCCAGAGTCAAAAACATTCTAACCTGTTTTGGTCTTTTCTGAGTTTTTTTAAAAAAATGTGTTTCCAGTTGCACTACTTTTTAAAATAAATTCATTTTTGAAATGTGGGGCTGCTAAATTCAGAAAGGTTATGGAGAGTATGTGGAGCCTAAAAAAGGTTGAGAATCTCTGGACTATGCCCTATGTTTATCTGTTTGAAAGGAAAACAAGAATCTACTATGCCTATTCTGTGGAAAATTTCCAAAGACTTTGGGATGAAAAGTTTCTTAAGTATTCTCCTCCTGAGACTGAAACAACACCTTCAGATGGCTTTCCCTCTTCTCAGGAAGAGGAGTCAGCCGACTACCCTTAGGACTCTGATTTTTTCCTCCCTCTTTGTAGAGGTTTTTTACTTGGGAAACCTCACTTCTGCATATCCACAGAAAAGTCAGGTAGACTCTGTGATTCTGGTCCCTGTTTCTCCTGTGCCTTTGGATAGTCTCCTTAGGGGAACTGTTTCTCCCTTACTGCAGCTTTTACTGGGGATGTCTGATAGTTGAAAGACAACGTGGTACTATTTTTCCTATCCTGGGTTGGAAGAAGGGAGTGAAATTTTTGCCTTCATCAGACAGGGTACCTTACCAATTTTCTTCCCTTCCCTTTTGGCTTTCTCTTATTCTAAAATGAATTAGCCAGGGTTCTCTTATTCTTCTGAAATGGAGTAGGATTTTGGCAAATGCTTTGGTCTACAAGTTCTACCGTTCTTTTAGGGTGCCGCTAATATCTTTAAGAAAAACAGCCCTGGATAATCTAGAATAACAAGTGCCTGTTAGCCATGTTCCATAGAGGCAGCTCTCATGATATCACCTATTTCAAGAATTCATGAGTTAGTGGTAGTAAATGATACATTCTGAAGAAATCCGTTTCTGGATTCCTTCAGATTTTGATATCCTTGATGAGGAAATTTGGAATGAGATCCTCATTTGTAGCAGTATAACAGAATATAATGACTATCCCACACCTCAGTGAAACTGGGGAAGGGCTGACTGGAAATAAATAAACTGAGAAAAGTTACAATCCAGAAAACCTTCAGAGGGATCAGCTGGGACCTCTTTGTCTTGCATAGCTATATCTTTCAACACAAGTCAAGAGATACTAATATAGTAATGAACTTGTTGTCTTTCGACATCCTATTTAAACAGTATTACTGATTTCGTCCAACATAATACATCAGGGAATAAGTAAATACGTGGAGTTTAAGTAAGGACATATCAACATGAAGAAAAAGCAATTATTTTTGCAGTTTATAAACTAGCCTGCTTACTGCATTTCAAAACAGACCTTCTAATATGGATTCAAATGCTCTTAAGAGTCTAATGAAAAGAATTAATCCAATTTCTCTAATAACAATACTAGTTAATAAAAAACACCTCATTCCTCAGGTTCTTGGAACACCATGCAGTATAATAAAAGCAACAGAAAAATTCAAATACTAAACAAGCTCATGCATTTGAAAAAATACGATGGGTTGAAAAGGACAGAACAAAACTGACAATTATAAACAGGGAGTAGAGGTGTGTGATTCAATTTGGATTCAGATTCGGCCCAATTCGAGGGACAGTGATTCAATTACCTGATTCAGATCACTGTCCTAATTGTATTAGGCTGAATCTGAAGATTTGATTCTGATTTGGAGAATCAGCGATTCAGCCATAGACACAGCTTTAAATGTTTTTTCTATATACCTCAAGGTACCAGGCACAGCTCGTGAATGCTGAGATGGTGGGGCAGATGGAGTGTCCCATGGGAGCATGGGGGGGGTCCCTTGCATGCTCAACAGCAGACCCCCCCGTGTCCTCCCAACTCAGTGGTTGGCCACAGGGGGACCCTGGGTGCCACCCCCAGACCTAGAAGTCACCAGTCGCTGAGCCAGGGGGCAGGGCAAAGGGGTCTCCCATGCGCTCCATGGGGGACCCACCCCACACCCCCATGGGACACTCCATCCACCCCACCATCTCAGCGTTCATGAACTGTGCCTGGTACCGTGGGGTCCGTAGAGAAAACACATAAAGCTGTGTCTATGGCTGAATCGTTGAGTCTCTACAAATATCTCCAAAATGATTGGGAGGCTTCCGATTCGAATTGGAGAAATTAATGGGTCTCCTGATTTGATTCGCATTTGGAGATTCGGTCGCCGAATTGGGTCGAACCTCCTCTGAATCAAATCAGTGACCGAAGCTTTACACAGCCCTAATAGGGAGCCAGGGATAGAAACCACAGATACTAGGATTTTTTTTTTTAAGTGGGAAAAGATTAATTAAAACATATAGGTGTGTATGACTCCTTAGTTATTTCCTTGGTATTCTAGTTCCAGATCAGAGAAGTGTGCAGGTAAGTCTTTCACCTAATCTCCAAGGTCAGAGCCCCCTCTGGCTCAGCTCTCTGGCAAAAGAGAAGGCAGCAGGCCAAATTTTCTACTGTTCTCCTACGCCTAGTATTCTCTAGTTCTCCCTTTCTGGCTCTCCAGCATGAGACAGCAAACCAGCCTTTCAGCTGTGCTCTCTGACCTATGACCCAGTGATCTAAAAGTTCAAGATGACAGATCAGGCAGGTTAAGGATGACATTCTTGAATATAACAGGCTCTCCTATTGAAAAGTGCCAGCGATCCATTTTATCTCTTACCAGTATGAAGCACTGAGAGAGAGGAAACATGATAACAGGAGCTCAAGATAGTGAGCAAAACTTCTGCTCCATTTTGAACAAGAGGTAAGAAATGAAAAAGCTTAACAGAGGGAGAATTACAGTAATTGAGTCTTATATTGCTGCTGCTGTAAAGTTAAGGGACCACTATAGATAATGCCTGTGGAAAATGAAAAAAAAAGATGCACTTCTGAACCCCATGTGATACATGGGATTCCATGTAAAGGGCACAAGACAAAATTAACACCATAAATCTAAAGCTAACACCTCCTTTAAACTAATTGGGGACACCTTGGGATTGACAGAATGTTTCCTGGATACTACACTAGTGGTTCTTAAACTTTTTAGATTCAAGGCCCCACTTCAAGACAGCCACTGAAAAATGCCTGCTCCTAGTGTTCACTCATTTCTTGACTATGGAAAAATTACAGAGCAATTCTTCTGTTACAAAGAACTCAGGAAGACCACTACAGGTCAGAATGGTTTTGACACTATGGATTCCTATTTCAAACACCTACACATGGATTCCTATTTGAACAGATATTTCAAATTGGAATCCAGGTGTAGGTGTTTCTGCATGTAACAGTGGTAATATTGCATGGCACCCCGAGCACCCTTAAAAAAATGTCACAGCACCCCAGGGTGATGCAGGACCTGGTTGAGTATCATCATACTATGCTATAAACCTGGGACAATCCATATTGTCCCTGACTAAGTACCAACCCCTTTGGGAAGGCATGGGTTAACCTCAGAAACAGACTCTGTTCTCAAAAATGAAGCAATGTGTGTGTCTGAGTAGAGGCAAGCCTTTAATCAGTATCAAGGGTGCTTGTAGGAAGAACTCCAAAAGACTTTGCAACATGTTCTCTATCAGGAAGAACTAAGGAAAAAACAAAGGAGTGGGTGAGAGAGAAAATACTATCTGAAATGTAAATTTAAAATTCGTATGCTTACAAGACAAGCATTAAACCTACCTTCATTCATCAGGCATCTGAATATACCTACATGTACACCATGAGTTAAATACCTTAAATGTGCATATGCTAATGTGAGAAGTAGGGCTGACAAACGATTAAAAAATTAATCACAATTAATTGTAAGATTAAAAAAAAGTCACAATTAATCACAATTTTAATTGCACAATTAAATAATAGTCCTCACTCCCCCCCCCCCCCAACAGCCCAAAGCCTGTGCATCCTGCAACTCCTCCCTGCCACCACCAACAATACACAGTCCCGGCCCTGGACCCTGCCCTGCGCCCACCCCAGACTCACCCCAGCTGGAGCAAACCAGCAGGAATCTGTGCAAACAGCCCTAACCCTGGCCCTCCTCCAAACTCATCTCCTCATGCTGAGCAGTGGCAGTGGCTGGGCAGAAGCTGCTGCTCAGTGTAAAGGAAAAGCAGTCCCTCTCCCTCACTGCTGCTGGGCCCTTCTTGCTACAGCTGCCTGAGAGCCCACGCTCAGGCTGCCCTATGACTCATCTGCACTGCCACGCTGCCCCACTGGATGGCAGCAGTGATGGCAATAGAGAGGAGCTGCAGGGCAGCCCAAGTGCGGGCTCTGAGCGGCTGCAGCAAGAAGGACATGGCAGTAGTGGGGAAGAGGGGCCGCTTTTCCCGTGTGCCAAGTAGCAGCTTCTGCCTGGCTGCTCCTGCTGTGGAGCATGGCTGGGTGAGTCTGAAGCAGATGCAGGGCGGGCTGGGGTTGGGGCTCTGTGTACACGTCCCAATGGTCTGGAGCCGGTCCACTCCATTGGTCAAAACAATGTATGATTAAGGAGATGTATTTGTTTTCATGTTAATCATGTAAGTTAACTGTGATTAACCTACAGCCCTAGTGAGAAGCATAGGGAAAAATAGGAAGAAGTGGAGATGCTAATAAAATCACAGAATTATGATTTCATTGGAATTATATAAACATAGTAGGATAAGTCCACGTGACTGAAGTACTGCCATGGGTGGGTAAAGCTTGTTTGGGAAGGATAGGTGGGGGAAAAAAGGAAGCAGTGTTGACCTATGTGTGAAGGTGACAAACGTGTTCTCAGGTGCAGTATGAAGTGGAAGGTAGGCTTGTTGAAAGCCTCTGGGGTAAAGGTCAGAGGGGAGAGCAGCTTGGGACATGACATGGTAGGCATCTGCCACAGGCCATCAAACCAGGAGGAGGAAGTAGATGAGGCCTTCTTTAAACAACTAATAGATGCTTCCAAATTGCAAGACCTAGTTTTCATGGGGCACTTTAATTATCAGGATATCTGCTGGGAGGGAAACAGAAGTGCACAGATTGTCCAATAAAATCTTGGAGTGTATTGAGGGTAAGTTTTTTTTATACAGATGGTAGACAGGCCCACTGGGGGGAAGCTCATCTCAGCTTGCTGCTCATAAACAAGAAGGGATTGGTTGAGAATGTAAAGGTAAAAGGTAATGCGGGTGAAAGTGATCATAAAATAATAAAGTTTGATGTCTTAAGGAGAGGAAGGAAAGACAGCACCATAATAAGGACAATGCATTTCAGAACAGCAGACTTTAACAAACCCAGAGGACTAGAGAGTTAGGTTCTGTTACAGGATGATGCAGAGAAGGCTAAAGTATTTAATGCCTTCTTTACTTCAGTCTTCACAAACAGGGGCAGCTACCAGATGACAAGTGCAGTTGGCAGCCAAGATAGAGAAGGAAACAAACAGCTTAGAATAGTAGAAAAACAGGTTAGGAATTACTTAAAGAAGCTAGATGCCTTCAAGTCTGCAGGGCTGGACAGGATGCAACCTAGGGTACTGAAGGAATTGCCTGAGGTAAGTTCAAAGCCATTGGCTATCCTCTGAGAACTTTTGGAGGTTGGCTGGGCTCCTGGATAAGTGGAAAATGGCAAATCTAGTGCCCATCTTTAAGAAAGGGAAGGAGAAGATCCAGAAAATGAGAGGCCAGTAATTTTGACCTTGATATCTGGAAAGATCATGAAGCAAGTCCTCGAAGAATTTATTGAAGTCCTAGAGGAGAACAAGGCAATCAGGAATAGCCAGCGTGGATTCACAAAAAAAAGTCATGCTTGACCAAGTTGATTTTCTTCTATAATAAGGTGACAAACTCTGTGGATGGGGAGAGAGCAGTGGATGTGTTATACCTTGGCTTAGCAAGGTTTTTGACATTTTCTCCCATGACATTCACATTACAAGCTAAGGAAATACAGACTAGATGAAAGTACTATAAAATGGATACATAACTGGTAGGGCTGTTTGAAGCTTTGGGTCCTGATTCGATTTGGAAGAGATTTGGTCCGATTTGGTGGCCAAATCTCTGAATCCGAATCAAATCAAGGGAATTCAAATTGAATCAGTTAAACAGTCCAAATTGATTCAAAGCTCTCCAAATTGATTCAGAAAAGATTAGGAGAGCTTCGGCGATTCGGGCAGTCCCCACTGGCTGCAGCAGGGAGCTGGACCCTGACTGCATGCTGGTAAGTAGGAGGTGGGGGCGGGGGGACTGGAGGAGGGGGTAGAGGACCATGGGGGGACTCCTGCCAGGCCCCATCGCCTCCCTGCTCCCCCAACCCTCCACATGGCTGCCCAGCCTGCCCCAGCTTCCAGCTCTTTAAAAAAAAGCCCCCACTCACAAGTGCTGCTGGGTGATCCCTGCTGCCCCCTATGGCCCCCCACTGCATGGGGGGCTCTGCCACCAGCCCCCGACCCCTGCCTGCTCTCCCAGCCCCCCTCATAGCTGCCCCACTCACCCCAGCTCCTGCCCTTTAAAAAAAAAACCCCAAAACTCCGGCCTCATCTGCTGCTGCAGCAGCCTCGGGGCGTCTGGGAGCTCGTAGCAGAGCCCCCCATGCAGCTTGAGGCAGTGGTGGCATCGGGGATCGGAGGCTGGGGCCAGAGGCTGTGGTCAGCAGGGCAGCCATGAGGGTGCTGGGAGAGTGGGCGGGGGTCAGAGGTTCATGGCATAGCCTCCCTACATGGCATGGGGCAGTAGGGGCATCAGGGATCACCACCTACCAGGCAGATGCTGGTGAGTGGGGGCTTTTTTTTCCCTAAAGGGCTGGGAGCTGGGGCCAGGCAGGGCAGCCATTGAGAGCGGGCAGGGGATGGGGCCTGTGTGATCTGGAGATTCAGCTGATTCAGCAGCAGCCGAATCTCTGAATCTGATTCAGCCAAATCAATTCTGCATGGTGATTCGAATCGTCAAATTGAAACACTGTCCCCTGAATTGGCCGAATCTGAATCCGAAGCGAATACCAGCTGCTTTGCACAGGCCTAATAACTGGCTGGTTCATTGTGCACAACGAGTAGTCATCCTTGTCTCACTGTGTAGTTGGGAGAACTATCCAGTGGGATTCTCCAGGGGTCTGTCTTTGGTTTGGTAGAGTTTAATATCTTCATTAATGGTTTGGACCATGGGACTGAGTACATGCTTAGCAACTTTGCCGATAACACCAAGTTGGTTAGAACTGTGGACAGACTGAAAGATAGGGCTAGGATTCCAAACAAGCTGGATAGACTGGAAAAACTGTACACAATCAGTCAGATGAGATTCAGCAAAGACAAGTACAAAGTCCTGCACATGGGATAGAATAATTAAATCAAAGGAAGTGATTCATACACTCTCTTCACCACCGGTGAGGCCTCACTTGGAATACTGCGTCCAGTTTCGGGCCTCACACTTCGGAGATCAGACAGACAGAGTGGGAAGAGTCTAGCAGAGAGTGAAAACAATGCTAAGGGGCCTGGGAAGCATGACTTATGAAGAAAGGTTGAAAGAGCTAGGGTTAGTTAGTCTAGAGAAGAGATAATAGTCTTAAAATACCTGAAAGGTGATTACAAAGAGGATGGAGAGAGACTTTTTTCTGCAGCTGTAGAGGACAAGATAAAGAGCAATGGCCTCAAGCTGCAGCAGAGGAAATTTAGGTTGAAGATTAGGAGGAACTTTCTAACTGTGAGGGTGGCCAAACATTGGAACAGGCTACCTAGAGAAGCTGTGTACTATCTATCCCTGGATATTTTCCAGAGCAGCTTAGACAGATCCTTGGCTGGGATGGTTTAGTCAAATATGAGCCTGTCTTGATCAGGGGGCTGGACTCCTTAAGAGGTTCCTTCCAGCCCTACCTTTCTATGATCCTATAATAATACTACATATTGCCATTCTACTGTTCAGCCAAATGCTAAAACACTTCCATACTAGGATTGCCACTATTAACAGTATAAATTGCTCATGATGCAATCTGAAAAATCAAAGTATACTAAAATCTGAAAAATCAAAGTATACTAAAAATGTACCTTTCATAGCACAGATTTTATAGTAGATTCAATATTTATACTAAATTCCTCATTAATCTTCACTAATAAATAAACCCAAATCATAAGAAGCCTTATTTATATATGGACGGTCAAGTGATGAGCTTTTTCCCTGAACACCCTGTATAGATGGCTTGAACCAATTACCTGCAGAAATTCCAGATAATAAAACTCAGGGTGGAAACAGATGTTGCCTTTGTGCTGCCATAAAATTTTTTATGGTGGCCCTAAGTGAAAGCAAATAGATGTCCATACCTTTTGTTGTAATACAAATACCCAAAATTGTGGCTGCAAAAGATGTTAATACTTTGCACTGCTTTACTGTGGTGGACATCTATTTGCTGTCTGATAGAAGAGTCCAAGCAGGCTGGAGCTTCCCACTCTCTTCATAGAATCACAGGAACTTAGGGTTGGAAGGGACATCAGGAATTCATTTAGTCTGACTGCTACTCAAAGCAGGACTATCTTCAACTATATCATCTCTGGAAAAGGGCTGGGAGGCTTGAGAAACCTGATTCTGCATACCCTAGGAATTTCTGTGCAGGATTGGACCCTTCCAGCTGTAGGAGAGCCTGGCCAGCTCTCCTTGCTTACCAAGACATGCTCTAAGGATCTCCAGGAGCACTTGTATAAGCAGAGAAAGTTGGGTTTCCCTGCTTACCCAGACATGCCCTGGAGATCCCAGGGACAGATCTGGGCACATCTCATTAAGCATGGAAAGCTGGCAGGCTCTCCCAGGGCTAGTAGGGCCTGAGCCTGCATGGGAACTCCTGGGGCATAGAGGACTTGACCCCTCATGCCTCAGGAAAACAGCTTGCCTGTTGTTCTGCAGCATCAACAGGTAGGACAATGGGCAACATTTTTTTTATCAAATTAAGCAGATCAGCTGCGCCAGGACATGTCCCAACATAGTTAATCTTCCTGATTTAGTGATGTCTACTTCCAGCCTTAGTGATTTGTGCTCACCTTGTCCACCACTATTTAGCCCACAGACTTGTAGGTAATATGATTAAAATAGGCTGTCTTTACAGAAAAAAACCACCCTAGCCTACAACACCTTTCCACAGATTTCATAGGCCTAAAAGTATAAGACTATTCTTAGACTAATGTGCTTTTAGAAAATACAGTGTGCTAACCACTCACTTTGCCGCTGAATTTCTTGGAAAAAACAGGCTGAAATAAAGAGGCATTTTCCTTCTGAATGTTTTCCCACTTACATGAAGGTATGACTTTAAGTCAATTAAGCTACTTTAATGCTTAAATGTATTATTTAATAAAAAAGTGTAGGAAATAGATAGAGTGACAAGTTGATATTAGCTTAGACAGAAATATAGGTACCATAACTTTAAATGTGAATGTTAAATTAATTGTTTCTTTGTATGTATAATAAAAATATACTGTGGAAGTCTACTAATACTACTAATAAACACTTATAAACTACAACACTTATAGACTACTGTCATCTTCAAGATGCTTTACATACATTAACTAATGAATCACTAGAGGTGAAGAAATATTGAAAAAAAACCCAAATATTGGCTTGAATTTAAAAATGAATTGCCATATTCTGTATGTGCATTTTTTGTCTTCTGGCTTTCCATGAATATTGAAGCAAACAAATTTTATTGATCTTAATGCTTATAACAGTGAATTTTAAGCTTTCAGAGTCAAATATCTGCACTGAAAACAGACGCAGAACGAGGACAATGTTATGAAAGCTTCTTGCCAGAATCTAAGTACATAAACGGTTAAAAGAATCAGACAATGAACCAATCATACTTCTGAAGTCATGATTACATACAGGCAAACAAAATTATTTGATGTGATAGTGGCAATATAAAATGAAATGTTATTAGTCTAACTGCAGCAAGAAATTCTTACAGTAACCTGATCTTTCTAGGAATTGATTCGCAGAAGGATTGTATATTCCCAGAAAAAAGGTTTAATATTCTAAAATGTCCTGTTCCTTGTTTGCTATCTTTTTTTTTAACACCTTCCTTTCCCTGAGAGATTCTGAGTCCCTGTAGCTTCTTCAGGCTCTCTTTGTTCTGACTTCAGACTAACACAGCTAACTACCTCTCTTTGTTTATCACATACAACATGCCTCAAAATATACTTCACACAGGGCACATCTACACATGCTATTAATGCTATAAAAGCTTACTGTGCAATAAAATATTGTGCAGTAAGCCTTCCTTGGGATCATGTCCACATGTGCTCCCTGTTGGGAGCAAATCTGCTCCCAATGGGAGCAGCGCGGTACAGAACTACTACTACTCTGCTCTGACCCTCTACAGCATCCAGGGGGAGCACCAGGCTCCCCCCTGAGGTGCAAGTCTGGGAGCTGGCAGGGGGCATAGGGGCTGGTCCTGATGCACATGTGGCCAGGAGAGGTCTGCTGGCTACAACCACAGCTCTCTCCTGGCCCTGTGCACATTAGGAGGGGTCCTGATGTGTACAGGGCCAGGAGACAGCTGCTGCTGCAGAGGTCTCATGGCCCTGAGCACATGGGGACAAGCCCTGTGTCCAGAGGGCTTCCCCATGCAGCTGGGGGCTGTCTGGGAGCTTTCCCATTTTTGGGGCACCTCCCAGCCAGGTGGGGAAATCCCCAAGCAGCCAGAGGCTGGCTGGGAGCCATCCTGCTTCTGGGGCAGCTCCAACCAGCCTTCAGCTGTGCAGGGAAGCAGAGAGTTCCCCAGTCCTGGCACTGCTTGGCTCTCAGCTCCTGTGAGGAGGGAGCCAAGCAGCACCAGGACTGGAGAGGGGAGCAGAAAACTACCCCAAGCTGCTTGGCTCCCAGCTCCTAACCAGGGGAGTTCCCTGTGCCCTGTGGCCGTCTGGTGTTGGAGCTGACCAGGAGCAATTTTGTGCAGTATCTACTGAGCAGTTAGTTTACTACCTGTATTTACAGATAGCAGCTAACTGCACAGTAGACAAATTTACCACACACTAAATGGTGAGCACATGTAGATAGTGATGCTTCTTTGATTAAAAACCCCCAAATCCACAGTTTTCTGCAACTGAAATGAAACACCACCATATATATAGGTACCAGTTGAACATCATGTTTTATTGATATATTTTACAATTTGGAAGCCTACCAATGCCTCAATCATCATAATAAAAATAAATCCTAAACACCTATATATTTCAGTGTTTGATTTTGTTTTTTTATCATAGAAAATCGAGCTCCCCCTGTCCCCTTCATTTACAAGGACACAGGTCCAGCTGCAGCTGTTGCCCCAACTGCTTTGTGGCACTGAACAGCTCTGATAAGCTGTTTCCCCTCACTCCCAAACCACATCTCCCTCCACCATGCTGGTGGCCCCTGGCCCTGCTGGTGCCCCTCACTCTCAACCCCCAGCCCCCCATCCCAGTCTCCCAGTGTGTGGGGAACCTGGTGGGTGTGTAGGGCAGCAGGGAGTGTGTGTGGGGCAAGGCAGGAGTGTGTAGGGCAGAGGAGGGTTCCTGACCATAAGTGATGCCATAGGCCAGGGGTTTTCAACCGTTTTTTAACTAGTGAACCCCTTCTGGTGTTGGCAGCTGGGTGCAGGGGGGGTAGTGCTTGCAGGCACTGGCCACCGCCACCCACCTCCCTGCATCACCGCGCACTGCTTTTCCATTGCTGGTCGCATGTGCGGCTCCAAGGACTGTTGATGGGCCGCATGCGATAGTGACCGGCTGAGGAAAAGCAGTACGTGGTATGGTTGGGGTTACCGTGTGTGAGGCCAGCCCCCTGCATCCGGCCAGCAGTGCCTGTGTGGCCCACAGACGGGCACCACTGCCCTCAACCTGGCCCCCCAGGCCCTGCTCCTGGGAGGCGGCAGCATGAGGTGGTGGCTAGCGGAGGCAGCCACCACATGTTAGTCCCACTGCCCCATGTTCTTCTGCAGAGGGGCACCTCCTCACCCTCGACTACTAGCCGAGGACAGTGGCTCGGCAGCGAATCAGGAGAGCAAGCTGGGGTAGGGCGTGGGAGGTGGTGTGGTGTGCCACATGGGGCCGGCGCCAGTGCCCCTTCCCCAGGTAAGAGCCGTGTGTACCCCCTGTGACTTTTCCAAATACCTCTAGGGGTACACATACCCCCAGTTGACAACCCCTGACATAGGCAATGTGTCGGGGTAAATTGGGGGGCACATGCCCCCCATATTTCTGCGCCCACAGCATAGTGTTGCAGTTTGGCTGGATTGGCACCAGGCAGGAGCTACTTCTGCGGCCCAGTGGGCAGGACCCAGTGTGACAAGGTGGAGCAGGGTGGCGAGACTCATTGCTGCGACTGCCAGGACTCCCATGCCAGCTGTGCCACCAGTAGCTCAAGGAGTAATGGACGGGGGGGGGGGCACACTGCTGTCACCTCCTCCTGCCACCAGCTGCACGCACAGCGGGCTGCAGCTCTACCCCACCATGGCCCAGCTGCTGCCACTCCCCTCAGAACCTCCTCCCCTGCAACCCACCTCCCCTCTAGGGTAAAGCCACAGCTTGAGGGGAGTGACAGAGGTGGTAACCAGGCTATGGTGGCAGGGCAGAGCTGCAGTCTGGTGCGGGTGCAGCTGGAGGCAGGAGGAGGTGAGGGCAGTGCAGCCCCCACTTGGTCAGTTACTCCTTGCACTGCTGGCGGCATGGCTGGCACTGGGGTACCAGTGGCAGCAGCGACCGGTCTTACCACCCTGCTGCACCCTCCCATGCTGGATCCCTCTGACTGGGCTCCAGAGGAGGCTCCTGCACAGTGCCAGTCCAGCCAGGCTGCAGGCCTGTGCCCACCATGGGCACACAAATCTGGTGGGGCACGTGCCCCCTCCATTCCCTCTGGACATGTTGCCTATGCACCCTCTGCTCTCCTGATGCATAGCCTATGCACCCTCCCCCTAGACTTACTCTGTTGGAAGCTGCGTTAACTACCACGCTGCCTGGCTGCCACGTGCATGTGTGCACATGCATATGGTGCCCCCAGCTTGATCACCCTCCTCCCCACTGCCCCCAGCAGCCCCTTGGCTAGCTAAAACTCTGCCAGCCTGCAAGGAGAAATCTGTGGATTTCTGTGTTTTTCTCATTTCAAGGAGAAAATCTGTGTTTTTCCATAGCAAACAGAAAACCCTTATCCCTGGTTATGATTTATTTGCTCAGCTCACTTATTCATACTCTACAGTATGAATGTTGGGGGCTAATGTTAAACATAATTAGAAACAATGTTTTTAAAAATAAATAATAAACTTTGTAATTTAGATATAGAAAAATGTGAGCTGTTGGCCAAATTCTGCTCTTAGTTATTTCAAGTTTAAATTCAAAGTGATTTCAATTAATCTAATTCAAACTGTCCTGTCACCACTGTACATTTGTTCTGTGGGTATATAAAACTATGAAGCAGGAAATTTTCTGCATTTACATACGGCATACCAAGATCAGAAAGTGGTTGGCTCTGGAAAGAAGGTTGCTTGGCCAGCATCTGCTGGAATCCAATTGCCTTGGACTACTGCAAGGGCCTTTCACGTAAGTTAAAGTAACTACTGGAGTTATACCAGCTAGTGCTGTATACAATTCTAGTTTCCTACTGTGTCCAAAATCTAGAGAGCACAAATCATAGCCACTTTCATTAGGCTATACTAATTTCAGCTCCATCACAGGCCAGAATGAGAGCCACTGACTGCAGTGGAATTGCTTTAGGTTAATTACAGTGTAACACACATCAGAATTTAGCTTATTATTTTTCCTTCTCCCATCATTGCAAAGTATCCTAAACAGTAATGACCAGGGATCCTGGTTTTCTCTGATTTAAAAAAATCTCCAATTTTCAGTTAAAAAAAAGTGACCCCAAATCCATACGTTTCCGTGATTTAAATGAAACACCAATAATATATAGATGATGTTTCATTTTAATCATGGAAAAATATGGATTTGGGGTTACTTTCTGTAAACCAGAAAATTGGGGATTTTATTTCAATCGGAGAAAACCAGGATGCCTGGTAATGGCCAGTTCTAGGGAAAATTTCTGTCCATATTATAATTACATATGCACCTGCATATGTGTACACCTAAAAGTATATGTTTTGCTTTGTTACTGTAAAACAGGTTGAGTGTTTTACCTTACATGTCATAAAGATACCATGCTTCTAATTTACCCACAAAATGCAGCATTTTTACCTTAATAGCTTAGGCAGAAAACTTTGAAAACCTAGCACATCCTAGCAGTTATCAAAACTGTACTGCAATATAGAAATCAAAGGCACCTGAAAACTAACCTCTGGGCTGATCCTAGTGCCCACAACACCCTCTTTGTACAACTCCCCAGCAAGCCCAAATGACCATGAAGCACTGCTCTGCTATGGATCTGATCCCTGAGCAACCTAAAGCTGTCATAACCAACTCCATACCATATCTCCTCTACAGACTCAAAGAAACAGGAGTATAAGGGGAGAGAAACATTGGTGAAGCAGATCCATGTTTTTGCTACCCCAGCTGTCACAATGTTTCCTTAGGGGCAACGATCAGCTTTCTAGGCCCAAGTTCGGGGAACCATCTCTCCCCTCTACAATGCAACTTGTTCAAAAACATGCATCAGGACCACTGCTTTTAGGTCCATATTTGGTCACAAACACAAGTTGGAATTTGAAACATCTTGAAAATTAAATCTGCTTCTTCATCCCTATGCTTAATCCAATGTAATGTATGCTTACCAAATCAATACTGCTTGGCACATTGACTAGTCCTCAAAACAAAAAAATTGTAGAGCTGAATGTAAATAAATGTTTGTTAATGTACTCAGGTCAAAGCTGCAATTTAAATCTGCTGTGTTCATTTTTAAAGAAAACATTTTAACTCAAAGAATCAGAAGAGCTCAACAGAAACAGACAGAGGTCATTAAAGGTATTTTTAACAAAATAATTCCAAACAAAAATTAATCCTTTAATACAGTGTTAAGGGATTTTATTTTTCTGAAAGACACCACTAGTACCAGCCATTTAAAAATAAAAGTAAATTTCTTTCTGGAAGTAGCAGTTGTAAATTTGTTGATATAAGTATGTCAACACTGAAAGCTATACATTTCAGAAATATTAATAATGTCATTAGACTTCTTTATTTATATTGTTATCAAAACTATTTTCTCAGAATTTTCTTAAGTTTTAGTAGAAAAAAAATCTGGCAGATACTTCAGCAATGAACACTGTGAAATGATCTAACAGAGGGCTGTCCATCTTCCAGGCTGTTGAGAGCCACACACTGAGGGGGATGTGCCCTGGGGACCACCCCCTTAGGCCTCTTCCCCTCACCATGCTCCGACCTAGCTCCCCCCACACCATGTGCACAACCCAGCTCCTCCCACCTCACCATATGTGCAGCCTAGCTCTGTCCTTGCCACATGCACAGCCCAGGGTGCCCCTCACTGTGCACACAGCCTCCCCTCCCAGGCCCAAACACCATGGAGGCAGCCTGCCCCATATTGTGGGCAGCTCCTTTCCTCCTGGCCACATGTGCGGGACCCCTGCCCACCCCATTCCAGCCATGCACATCACAAAGGCATCCCACCTGTAGCACACAGAAGGGGCAGTCTGGCTCCCTTCTTTGCAGAGCCTGGCACTGTCCTCTACAAAATAAATAGCATGGTCACCCCAGCACACTCTGTCCGCACTATGCTGCCCCTGGAGCAGGGCAAGAATCAAAAGCCAGAGGGAGGCAGAGCCCAGAGACCCCAGCTGCTGCAAGAGCAACGAGTGGAGTGGTGGTTGTATCACAGGCAGCCTGAAGGCTTTTAGTTGGACAGACCTGATCTTTCCAACATTAGTGTTGCAACATTACTCTCTATCTGTTTCATAAGAGGCTTCATATTCCTTTTTATGTATTATGTAAGTGATTTATGATAAGAATGTTAAGCGATTCCTCCACAAAAGGTAATGGAAAGTTTAGATTTTCAAGTTCATGCTGTACACATGCGTTTCGTAACAGCAACTGTAAATCTTAAAGTATTATGCTTCTTTTGATCCATATTCTGGAACGTATAAGTTCATAATACCACTGGGAAAGATTTCTAGAAATTAGGAGGACTGTTTAAGTACTTGACACCATGGAAGAAAGGTCTCATTTTTAGATTAGTTATAAAGGTGGAACATGTTAACAGGACTCATAGATGAAGGATGATTTGAATCAGTCTCTGAAGCTGTCATAGAAGAAAGTTAATAGAATCTCAAATCCTGAAATTTCTTTTGGAAAGCAGGCAGTCATCTTTACAAAGATGAACCTTGCCTGCAAAAGGCACATTCTTCTACCTTAATTAAAAATGGAGTTTTTCTGAGTTTAGGAACAAAGCATTTCCTTAGTAAGCCAACCATGTAAGCAAGCCCTGAATTTGAAGTAGAAGTAAGTCTCTTTGTCATCAGTAAGATCTAGGTACAGACTTAAATGCTTTGCTGAAATGGAGCCTACTTTTCTTGTGATAAGATGGTCAGTGTAATAGACATACCCTCATAAATATCTAGCTATATAAAAAAAGACCTCTTGTTTCTCATGGTAGCCAAAGCTTATCACATGATTGGTCTTGGTTTAGAATTTCACTACCAAATTTGATGAGCTCACAATTCTTAAAGTTAACTTGGCTAGGGAACAAGTTCTCTTTCCCAAGTTACTGATTTTTCATTTTTTCCTCACCAGGTAGCTGTCAGGAAGTTCTTCCTCCTTTGGTCTTTATCATGTTGCAGCTGAGATGACAAACCACTGAATGGATGTAAGGAAATATACTTAAATCTCTTTAGTAAAGAGCCTGGCACTGTCCTCTGCAAAATAAATAGCATGGTCACCCCAGCACACTCTGTCTGCACCATGCTGCCCCTGGAGCAGGGCAAGAATCAAAAGCCAGAGGGAGGCAGAGTCCAGAGACCCCAGCTGCTGCAAGAGCAATGAGTGGAGTGGTGGTTGTATCACAGGCAGCCTGAAGGCTTTTAATTAAATCTCTTTAGTAAATCTCTTTAGTAAAGAGATTTAACTAAGGACTAAGTAAAATGGACCATATATTGATAGAAAATTCTAATAAGCCTTTACTTATTGGAGGTGACCTTTTTTTTTTCCTTTTAGTGATAGGACTCCAAAAATTCAAATAATCTATCAGTTTTGTCTTGGACAGAAAATGCTTCAAAGCCAAAGTCTGTGTCATTCTAGGTCATAATTTCTGAAAGTGCTGAAAGTCATTTAGTAAAAAATATATGGCACAGAAATAATCTGCGTTAAAGACCCAGGCTGACAGTTCAGCTGACCACACAGACCTTTTAGGAACTAAGTGGAACATTCCATTCCACTCTCTTCAATTGCTCTCTCTGAAATTTTTATCTGTAGCCTGGGACTAAGGATGCCAAATGGATGATAGAGAATAAAAAGCAAATGTGCAAAGCCTTACGTAGTATCAGCCTAGGTACCAAGAAAGCTCTTAAAAATGTTTGATCTAGAAAGGGAACTCACAGAAACAGAAAGCCTAGCTGTGACCATTGTATATCCAACAACCCACGCTGTCTATCCTGTTTAAGTTCCTGAAAATCCATTAGTGATTCTACTTTTGTACTAAACTCTTTATTTACCCTTAAGAATGAGTCACCAAAGCCAGCAAGGAAAGGGAGGACCCGCATACTTTTGGTATTAACAGTTTTTCAGAGATATGAACAGAGTAGAACAGGGATTACACTAAATTTACCTGTATGCCTAATAGGTGGTAGAGAACCTGGCCCCTGATGTTTCACTAAAAGCCCTAGATGCTGGAATTAAGAGACTGTGTATGTGAAAACTCCCACCCTCTCACCACTTTTTTTGAGTTTTTAGCTTTTATGGATGCTAGGAAAAGCTTGAAAACATGAAACAAATGCACCTTAAAGATATCCTATTATGCAATGACTGCAGAAACCAGCAATCAAATCAAATAATCCAAAAAATATTTAAAGTAGTTTTGTGTTGTTGAACACACCGCATGGATTCTGGGACCTATCACATGATTTATGTCTGACTTAGAATTTCACTCTGGCAGAAAATCTGGTGAATTCACGCTCTTCTATTTCTTTCCTTTCCAGGCTGCTGAAAAAACACCCGCTGTCTCTAGACTGGCTATAAAGAGGAGAGATCTTCAGATGCAAGAAGTTTGGAACAAACAAGGTTTGACTACCAATCCAAAGCCTTCAAACTAAACAAGAAAGAATGAAAGTCCAGGGAACTATGTTATCAGTACCTCCTCTGTAAGTTTATTTCTTGTATCACACACTAGGAGAACATTAGTACAAATAAAACATCTCTGAAAAATGTCCTTCCCTAAACCGTATAGGGAACCTGGCATTCTAAAATGTCTAAACTAATATACACAGAAAGGAGGCCTCATAAAGATTTGTTTTTTTTATGATCAGCAATGAAGGGTGGATATTAGATGCAAGAAAAACCTAAATCAGAAAGGACGGATTAAAATATATATCAGTTTGAATCTAGGACTGGGCCCCAAATAGCAGATACAGCTAAGAACAGTCTACACTAAAACAGAATACCCTAACTGGCAAATAAAAATAAATATAGGATCATGTGAAAGTAGGGCTGGAAAGGACCTCATGAGGTCATCTAGTTCAGCCCCCTGCTCATGGCAGGATCACCCCTAAACTAAACCATCCCAGTCAACTGTCTGTGTAACCTTCTCTTGAATATTTCCACAGAAGGTGAGCTGCAGTGTTGCCATATCCTTGTGGCAATGGGATTCAGAAGCACCAGATAATGGGGGTAGCTGATTATTAGAGTGGTACTATCTCATACTATAGTGTACTTCCCAAAAAGTCTAGCTACTTCTAAGGACATGGAGGAGAACAAGGTGATTAGGAACAGCCAACATGGATTCTTCATCAGGCCTGATCAACTTGATTTCCTTCTATGGCAAGAAGGTGGGCTCTGTGGAGAACAGGGGAAGAGCAATAGATGTGATATATCTTGACTTTAACAAGACTTCTGATACTATCTCTCACTACATTCTCATTAATAAGGTAAAGGAACACAGCCTATATGAAATAATTGCAGGGTAGATACATAACTGACTAGATCATTGTGCTCAATGAGTAGTTATCAATGGTTCTATGTCTAGGTAGGAGGAGGCATCAAGTGGGGTTCCTCAGGTCTCAGGTCCAGTATTATCTTCACTGATGATTTGAAGAATTGGACTGATTGCACACTTAGCAAATTTGCAGACAACAACAAGTTCAGTGGAGATGGTTACGTTTGGTAGGGTAGGGCTAGTATTCAAGACGACCTTGATAAAATCTGAGAAATGGACTGAAATCAAGTGGATACAATTCAGTGAAGACAAATGCAAAGACCTACACTTCAGACAGAACAATCACATGCACAAATAGAGATTGGGAAATGACTGGCTGTACTGCAGTACTGCAGAAAAGGACCAGAGAGGACATGAACATGAACCAACAGTGTGATTGGGGTGGCTTAGTAAGGGACAATCTTGCCTTGATCAAGAAGCTGAACTAGTTGACCTCCTGAAGTCCTATCCAATCCTACTGTTCAATGATTATATAACACATGATCAAAACCCAGAAATTAATTTAGATCTCCTAAAACATAATTAATTAAAAACAGTATGCTGCCACATACAGGCCTAGATTAATTCAGTTAAAATTCAAGAACTGAGATTTTAAGAAGTGACAAGTAATTCTGGACATCTCCATTGCCACATTTCCAGGTAGAGAAACCTAAAAGAGCCTGCTGGTTAGAAGGTGGATTCTGGGCAATTTCTGAACATAAGGTCCATAGTGCACTAGCTTCCTATTAGGGCTGTGAAGCTTCAGTAGCTGATTTGATTTGGAGGAGATTCACCTTGATTCGGTGACCAAATCTCCAAATATGAATTGAATTGGGAGACCAAGTAAAAGCTCCAAGTTGATTCAAAGCATCTGAATCAATTCGGGAAAAGCTTAAGCTAATCAGGAGATTTGGCCATAGGCTAAACAGGCAGCTGACAGCTGCCTACAGCTGGTAAGTCTGTTGGGGTTGGGGAATGGGCAGGGGGGGCATTACTCAGGGAGAGGGGCAGGGACAGGGGATGCGGGAGCGGCAGCACTGGGAGCGGGGGCTCTGCTCTACTGCTGCTTGTCCAGTTGGGGCGGGGGGAGGGTTGGGATCCGGGCACAGCTTTCTCTAGGTGGAAAGGGGCAAGTGGCAGCAGGGCATAGCCCTGCATCTCGCCCCTGCTGGAGTGAGCTGTGCCTGCATCGCACCCCCCTGCATCCTAGCTGGGCAAGCAGCAGCAGGGCATAGCCCCTGCGGCTCCCCTTGTTGAGTCAGAGGCAGGCACAGCCGGAGGATGGGGCCTGGCAAGGCAGCCATGGGGGCTTCTCCCACAGCTCCCCCCCACCCAGGGAGAGGCAGGCATAGCGAGAGGAGCTGTGGGAGAACCTGCATCCGCCCAGCTCTGCCTGCCTCTCCCTGGCTGATCCGAATCACTGAATATCTCTGAACCTTCCGAAGCTGATTTGGCCAAATCGTTTCAGAACGGTGTTCAAATCTCCAAATGGAATCACTGTCCTCTGAATCGGCCGAATCGGAATCTGAATTGAATACTTCCCTATTCACACGGGCCTACTTCCTATTTGCTTTGATTACAATTAAAACATTGGAACAATATATTATCTGGGACACCCAATAATTTAGGGAACTTTTACTAGGTTTAAAAAGTATAGCAATATTTAACAAAGGCATAATAGTTGGCAGCAGTTAACATATAGCAGTAGTGGAGATAAAGAACATAAGACATGCTACGCTGGGTCAGACCACAGGTCCATCTAGTCCAATATTTTATACCCCACAGTAGCATAGAGCAGACTGCTATGGGAAAAAGTATGTGTGCGGGACTATGCAGGCTGATCTGCCATTTTCCCTCGTCTCTTATAGTTCCAGCATTTAGAGGCCTAGGAAGTCCTCTGTGGACCTTGCACCTGTAGCTATAATGTTTAATACCCTTTGATGGAAGTAATTTCCTATTTAGGCACTGGAAAATACCCTGGTAATGAAGATACCATTGGTGGTTAGTATTAACCTTTCAGTGATGATCAAAGGAGCTTGTAAGAAAAGTTTATAATATCAAGGGGTAAATACATGAGATATACATAGTATGCATGACCATGATATAACACAACAGGTTTAAGTAACCTATTGGGAAATCCAGTATTTCAGGAATGTATATATGATCACAAAAATCTGCCTGACACTGCTGCTGAAATCAGTGAGACAAATCCTGAAGTCCAGAATCATGTGTACTATGGTGAAATTTGGCTGAACCATTAATGTGCAAATAAGCACCCTGGTTCTTTAAACCATTCCACATGTGCTTCACTTTAAGTACATTCCTAAGGACAGTGGGGAATTAGCAACAGTCAATGAGATTTCACTGTCTTTAAGTTAAGTACATTTGCAAATGTTCACAGAACTACACCATAGTATAAACAGCTATCTAGCTGACTGAGGAGCAACAAATATCCAGGTATTTTTATAATTCTTCAAAGTAAAAATTTTAAAGAGCGATGTGTTAGTTTCTTTTTTAAAAGCCCCTCCCCTCAAACTTAATTTCTGCCCTCCTGACCTCTTTGACAGCTCTTTTATCTCACTTATTTTCCCAAGAAAACCATTATCTTAATGAAAAACCAGTAAATACAATCCTAAACCTAAATCTATTTAAAAATTAGGAACCAGAAATTAGAGTTGCCTTGTATGTTGTGACAAATAATATAAAACTGTGCTAATAGTTTTTTGAGTTTAAAGGCAGCCTTGGGGTCTTCATGTGTGTATATGTAATAAATCATCCATTGAAAAGATAATTACTGCATTACTGAGGGGAAAAAAATAGCTTGATAGCAATTATACTAAACTATTCAAATGGAAGTGCACACAGATGGTTCTTTGTTATCCAACACACTTTAGTAAGAGAGTTGTTTCATTACATTAGTTCATTCAGTTAAAAGGAAATAATCAGGATCTGGTTATTAATCACAGTAATACCACATTGGCTTTGTAAACTGAGGAGGTTTTTGACTGCAAAAACAAATTGGAACAAAAAACGCTGATTAGGCACTTAGATCAGAATTTTCAAAAATGGTGAGAGCTGGATGATGTCCAGGAGAAAAGGGTGATCTTTCTTGGCTGCCCTGAATATAACACCAGTTTTTAGGAAGCTGTTTGACTGTGGGAAGGAGTTTAAAATACATCTCCAGTATTGCTTACTCTGGCAGGGCTTTGGCCCTTACCACCATGGCATATGGCAGCATAATTTTCAGAAAGGTGCAATTTAACATGAAAATATGCGCATGCATAGGTATATTTGACTATTCCCCATTCTGCAGTTCTTTCCCATTTTTTGAGCAAACACGTGACCCCTTTCCCCACACCCAACAAGCAAAACTCCACAGGTCTTCCATCTCAACATTGCTGTTGGCATCCTCAAGGTTTATGTCGTGTGGATAGCAAGCTCTCTCTAGATTCTTGTCTCCCCCAACCACATTCTACTAAAAAGGCATATCTGCTTCTCATGGTTGCTCCCAAGAGGGTAAACGAAGCTGTCTGGGGCAATTAGTAACAAAGCAACCTCCTTAAAAGTGATATGTTATTTCTGCAGAAATAAGCAGTTTGAGGCAAATATAAAAACAATAAAACAGACTACAGTATATGCATTCCTAGCTTACCATATCCCATATGAGTATACTAATTCCCTAGAGACTCCCATATAGGGTCTCTTGCTATGTAAACTTGATCCCCTGCCAGAGCTCACGAACAGTTCTCTAGACAAACCTGACAACTTCACCCCCCGACACTCCCTTGGCTTGAGGAAGCCATTGCATTATCTTTATATATAGTTCCCATTGAATTTGACCATTGTAGATGTATATTAATAGTCTACTACCTGCAGTAAAAAGCAAGATCAAAAACCAACAATAATTTTTCTTCAGTGACCCCCCCCTATGTACAGTACTCATAAAACTATTACATCTTAGTATGCCCAAATTTATTACATATTAACTCCATACTGGTAACAAATACTATTACCTTTTTATCCACCCTAACAAGCTCAGAGGGTTGGGGATGATACTGAATCCTCTCCTTTAGACAGCCATAATGCTGAGTTGCAGATCATGTCACTTTTTCCAGATGCTGAAAGACTTTGCACTTAATTGCCAGGATGCCTATTCTGGCACATTTCATTCAGGCAGTTTCTCCAGAAATGGTTAAGGAGAATGTGTGTCTAATAAATAGTGTGCAACATGTGTGTCTAATAAAACGCTTTGCCTCTATATGTCTCATCCTCATATGTCTCTATCAAGAAGAAGTCCTCAAGATTTGGCTTCTAATTCTGCTGTCTTGCTCTGCTCCTTTCTTTTTTTCTCTGCTCCACCTTCTTCTACTGGGTAGCCATGACTTGCCCTCACAGGTCTGACTGCAGGTACACATCATTCCCTTCTACACCTTTTCCATTTCTTTTTTTCCTCAGTTGTCTGACCCAACCCTACCTTCTCTGCTATCATTTTCCTCCAGTACCTCAAACCCACAACCTGAATGAGGGATTTGCACAGTGTTGCTGTTAAGAAGTCAGGAAGCATGTATGCCACAAAGTCTGATGGAGAAATGCTCTGATGATGGTTCACATGTATTCCCCTGAGATAGAAGTGGCAGATTTTGAAAATTTTGCTTGTGTTCTTCAAAGCAGCACTATTTCCCCTTTGGTACACTTGGCTGGCTACTGTGTATCTTCTTATAACGGGATTATTTTTTTAAAGTACATTAACTAAATTATCCAAAGTTGCTACACGGGTTTTGACACCAGTTATCCACTTACTCTCCCCTCTCTTAAAGTGTATCTTGGCAGCTTCTTGTGTCCCTGCAATGAAACCAATGGCCCTTATATCCACAGGCCAAAACGACCACCAAGAGACTTCAGTTTACCCTTCCCTCTCGCCTGCCTTCCTTTCTCAGTTCTCTCCAGCATGTTCCTTACTACCTGCTTGTTTTCTCTCTGTGTTTCTTCCCCTGTTTCTTGGTACAGCCTGCAAATCCCTTGCCTGTTACTCTATTCACCACTCCAAAGGTAGAAAGATCCTTTGCGACCACTTATGCCCACTTTGTGAAAATGTCCTAAATGTGCTAGCCTTATAACCTTGAAGATAACTAAATCAAAAAAGCCTCCAAGTTTCAAATTAAGTCATTATAGATGTATGGACTGTACAAAATCAAAGGAACGAAGGTTCTGCTTAATTTCATTGACTAATACCGATAAGGAATTCAAATTCATTTTAAATTGACATTCCTGCTTAACACTTCATATTTCGTGAGATCATGCTTTTGAATGTATATGCTTGACTTGAAGGGTAACTCTGCAAAGACTTTTTAGAGGTTAACCTCTTCTTAGACATGAAGCTAGGAACTGCTCTTTTCTGAGGACTAATTCTGCTCTTGTTTATAATAAATGTAAAATGGGAAAAACTATATTAAATTAAATGGAACTACCAAAGTAATATACCTATAAATAAGTCTAGAATCAGGTCCATTTTTCTCAACAGCATAATGACACTGGGTTCCCATTCACTTCTAAACACATTTTTTTACAGTACACATATAGAAAATAATTATTTGGTGATGGATGGAAAAATATATATTACACAATGCTTTGAACAGCATATATTCATGGACAAAAAATAAAATGGGGGTCATGCTTTAAACAACATCAGAAAAAGTTCAGAAAAAGGTTCAGCAACAACAACAAAACCCTTTAAGAAAGTATTTAAATTTTCTCAGAAAAAATGCAAAGTTTAGAAAACCTAGGATTAAAAGTAAAAATTCTGTTTCAATAATGAAAATAGGGAAAAGTTCAGTGAAGTCAACTGTCAAAGACCTCCTGTTTGACTTCACGTAGTTCCACCTTATTAAAGGCTTGATTCTGCCACCAAACAAGCCCCAGGGCCTGTATTAGCTGTCTAAAGCCTCAGAGCGATGTACTGAGTTATCTGAAAAACCCACTCAGTTCAAAGTCAGCTTCTGTGGATGTGTGGAGGCCTCCATGGAATGGTAGTGAGCATATCACACAGGAGTACACAGCCTTGCAACACTGCATGGAGGGGCATTTCATTTGAGGTCATATCTCCAACTTTGAGGTTCAGACATCATGGGCTGGGCTGGCCAGCCTTAAAACATGCCCCCGTTACCATTGGGCTGCCTAGTTTTGCCATTTGTAATGCAGCTTCATCATCTCTTCTGGGCATTTATACGCATGCATTTGTCTACTCCAACACACTGGAGAATTGGCACATCGGAGCAGACTCAATCACTTGAGTCTTGAATCTGCTCTGCATGCAAGCTGACATGCCCAGAGCCGCATCACATGCATTTGTATGAATAGCAAAACACACGTCAGAGCTGAGAAAATGGCAGTGGTACACTTTTGAACTAAAATACCTTCAATGTGTATTAGTTCAAAAGCGTGCTGCTGCCATTATCTCAGAGCTGATGTGCATTTCGCTATTTATACAAATGCATGGGCCACAGCACCAAGTACTTTTAAAAGCATCTGGTGCTGCAGCGCAAGCATGTGTACCAGTGCCATCTACTCGATCCCTGTCTGTGTGGATGACTCCTAGACTTGCAACCAGTGGGCATAGAGTATAAAAGGGGTTCTGTTGCCATGCTATATTCTGCACTATTTTGGATCCAAGCTATGTAGTAGAGCTATACCTTGCATCAATGACAGGATTAAACCCTATTGCTAGCAGCAGCTTAGAAAATCTATCCTATATTACCAGTTTTGTCTGGTTTCTTTTTGCGCTTTTTATTGTATATGTTCATGTGTACAATAAATATGTTAACACTGAAGAGATCTTTGAATCAGTAGCATAATGGAGGGGCCAGAGGGGAGGGCACTGACTGGGGCAGCAGCCACGGGAGCTGATTTGGGGGTGGCACAAAAATAGCAACTGCTGGCCAGCTGTTACCCCCAATTGCAGCTGGCTCCTGTCCTTGCCCAGGGTGCAGAATCCCTTGTCCTACTTTGAATGATAAGGACTGATACACCTGTCATACTAATGTAAGTCAGATAGATTAGTTTAGCTCATAAGATTTGTTCAAAAGAAATTAGGTTAATTCATGCCAAATATCTTACCTTGACAAAAGGTAGCATTGATCCTCTTGTAACCTTGAGGGCATTCCAGCATTTGACCATATCCTGGATAAGCTAGAAAAAATGGTTAGTTATTACAATGTGTAACATATTTATTTAGAAAGTCCACCGCTTAAATTACTATGCAAGTGTTAAAAAATCATACATTAATATTATTCAGGTTTTCCCAGGACAATCACTTTAAAGTCAGGAAATACCAAAGTTAAGGACGTACATGTAAATTCAGTTGTCTCCTTCTGTGTATGCATGGCTATTGCCTTTAATTATCCAATCAAATCCTGCATGGCAGATAACACAACAACTAGAATAGTTTGAAATGAGGAAACTTGTTCTTTCATTCTACTCATTGTCACATATACTTGACTCATTTTTGCTCAAAGCATCTACAAACACCAGCTTCAAGGAGAGACCAAGCTGCAACATTTAGACTTGAAAACTAGTTGTTTCAGAAATACATAAGCTACTGAAAATAATTGTTAGAATAAGAACTTGTCTGAAAACATAACGATGGCACATGGTGCTGCCTACATCATAATACATCTGACGTATTTGAAATCCATGGGAAAAATTGAGGAGCCAGCATTATATTTTTATAACATTCATCCATCACTACAAGAAAGAAAACATAACTGTGATTTCTCTCTTACTCTTTTGTGTTTTAGAAGTCTCATTTACTGACCATTCATATGTTCTAATATCAATTACAAAGGGCAGAATAACAATAGAAACTGAATTTAGTTAGCCAAACTAAACGGTCCACGTCTAAGTAAAATCTTTGTCTTTATTTATTGTTTTTTCTCTACTTAAAATTGATTTGGAGACCTTGAAAACTGTTCATTGACTCTCAAATTTAATGTAATACAACGGAGAGGAGTTTCTTCTTTGAGTAACTGTAATACAGTCAAAATGGAAAGTTACACTTTGGCAGCATGTTGCATTTTATTAAACATATAAAAATAAACTTTTGGTATTCTGAACTCACAAGTGCTTTAGCAAGCGCCAAGAAAGTATGTACACAGTAAGAATGATATAGCAGATACATCTTACTTTTAGTTAATTATTTTTTCTTTTAAAATATTTTTTTACATATTAACTGGGCCAAATATCTAAAAATAGTTTTTCATCAGTACAAACTATCAGCTAACAAAGAACTGTTTGAATGGAACACATTTTCATTTGATTTCATTAGCATTGAACATTGGAGTTGCCCATTTATCCTTGAAGCTTAGTTTACCTGGGAACCAGTCAACTACAGAGAAAAAAGAAAGAGGCAAGTGGTAACTTTGTATTGTGTTGCAAGAGTTTAAGATAAAAGAATCATTTGAAATTAATTTTTTTTTTACATTTCATATTAAAAGGAAATGTATATCTTCTGGAATCAGTCACTGTAGCAGCAAATTTTGGAGCTAAATATTAGCTGTTTAATAATTATTGTGTTTTTGTTCTGCAAATTGCTTAGTTAGAAAGTGTCAGGCAAGGTTCTTTGTGTAGATGTGATATCTTTTATTAGATCGACTGAGTAGTTGGAAAAAGGTTTTTTGCAAGCTTTCGGGTGCAGTCACCTGTCTTCAGGCATAGGAAGTCTCTGCTATTCTGAGACTGCAAGGAATGAGAGAAGCTAAAAGTGTGACAGGACGTCAGTGGGAATGTAAATAGGTGGAAATTAGGAAAACAAAAATGTAGAGTAGGGAAGGGAGGGGGGGGAAAATGACAGTGAAAATGCAAATTCCTCCTGATCAAGATTATCTTAACAGGTAAAATGACTAAGTGATACAGTAATACAATAAATATGTAATATTTGTACGTTTCAAAAGATGCAGCTTCCTTTAATTATATTATGAGAAGACATGGGCACGTTACTTCATGTAGTGGCATGCAGTCATGGTTTTAAGACACTTGCAATTTCTGCCTTTACTGTGGGTGTAATTATTTTATTTTGAATGAAATAGTTGGATATTATGGCTGCCTATTCATGTGCTCGGAGGTGATGGGGGGAGCATTTTAATTAGAGCAATTCCTGGACAGTTGCTCTAATTTAAACACTTCACCATCACGTGTACTAAGCTCCTTGTGTGTATTAAGTGTGCGTATTAAGTACCAAAATGCCCACAGGGGCACTCTAACTAAAGCTCATTTGACTAGGTTTAGTTAAAACACCCCTGCGGACGTTCTGAAACACGGGGTGGAGCTTAATACACATGACGATGAGGTAATGCTGAAGCTTTCTAAATAGAATGAGTCAGAGCACATCTATAGAAACCCTATGATGTCTTGGTTCTAGGGATATCTGCACCTTTATCCTATCCATTGCAGACTTTTCTGATGGCATTTGTTCAGGTGTCAGGCCTCAAGTGCCTTTACCTGTCTTGGGGGTAGAATTCTGCAATTCTCCCACTCCCTCAACTGGGCCCTGTGCATTGACTGTGTTTACACACCAGGTCTGAATTAATTCTGACACCTGCAGTTTGCTGCAGAAGTTAATGGCCAATGGCATGCAGTGACAAGGCAGCCTTCTTAAAACCATAATGTTTAGAAGTAGAAGCAAAGCATTTAGAGATTTAAAAAAAAGATTTACCAACAACAAGCAGTCTCTGTATGCATCTCTCCTATGCAGGGTTGAGCCCTGATGGTAAGCCAGGCAACTTATTTTCTTCAGTGTTCCCTCTCTCCTACTCCAAAGACCACTCTTTGGTACCCCTGAATAACTCTGCTCTTTCAAAAGGCCCTTTTAAAACTGCCAGACTTTATTTATTCTTCCACATTCTTCCCAGGTTCCAGGCACTCTGCATGAAACTAATTTTGTGGGTTGGGTGGGTGGAGGTAGTGTCAGAGTCAGAGTGATGTTGTAGCCATGATAATCCAGGACTTATGCAAGAATGAAGTCCTGTAAAAGACAGGACCCCCCAAAAAACCTTTTCTCTCAAACATAGTAGAACAAGCATTGCTTCCCAATGTTCATCAAGTATTCACTGAGGGGTCAAACCATACTTTTTTCCTTTCAGCCTGTTTTTCCAGTGAGTGAACATCCTAATAACCAGATTGATGTACAGAATCCATATATTATTATGAAGCAGCTCCAATTACATCCCAATATTAGTATTTTAAAACAAATGGAACTTACGGTGAAAATTCTCACTATTGCCCTATCTTGGCTCCCAATGAAGTCAACAGGCATGTCTACATGTGTGCTTTAAAGCACAGTAGACTAATTTGTTGTGCATTAAAGCATCACTGTCTACACATGCGCAGAAGTTACACTGGTGTGGACTAATTGACTGTGCTGTCAGATAGTCCCATCAGACCCACGTACTATCCAACAGCAGAGTAAATTACTGTGCTTAAATATGTAGATGGTGATGTTCATATTAGTTTACTCCAGTGCAAATTGTGCTGGAGTTTATTCAGTTACATTAATTGCACAGGTAGATGCGCTCAGTGGAAGTTTTAATACAGACTTAACAAGGAGCAGTTAGGCCATTATTGGGTATATCTACACACGATGTTGAATGTGCTAATTAGCAGCATAGTAAATTTTGCAAGTCTACATGCATGCCCCTATTAGGCTGAAGTAAAGTCATTTACTCTGCAGCAGGACAGTACTTGTAGTTACAAGTACTGTCCTGCTGCAGAGTTTTTTACTCCACAGAAGCACATGAGTAGACGCTGCCCTCGCTGGCTAGGGCAGAAGGTTACTTCAGTGCATGTCTGCTGGCTAGCCCCTTACTGAATCAGCCTTGTCCCCCAGCCACTCGCACTGCAGCACATTGAGCTGGGGGAAGTAGCCCTGGGCTGGCAGGCTGACCCCCATGGCCCTCTACCACCCAGGGCTACTCTGACCCTGCTAAACGTACTGCAGTCCCGGGTGCACATGCAAACAGCACACACAGAATACTAAGCTTGCATAGACATGGCCAATTAATTCTTTTATGTCATTATGCACTTTCACTACAGACTCAATTCAATTCTCATTGAAATCAATGACTGCTTCACTGTTATTTTCTATGATGAGGGTGGGCAATCCAGCCAAACTAGGGGCAGTATAGCAGAAATGGGCTTTTTGTCCTTTTCCTAAGGGATAACTGCACTGTGGCATCCCTTTTCCTGGTGCGGCTTACTGTCTCCTTCACATCAGCTCAACTATTCTGTACAATGCACTGCTGGATGTAAGGCTGGAACCGAGGCTTCACCAGTCCCATCACTCATTCCTGTCAACTTGTATCTAAACAGGACAAAATGTCTCTGGCAGCCATAAGATCATTTTTCTAATTTTCTGCTCATGCTTTTCACTATTCTTAAAAAGAATTAAACTTATAACCATAGCAGCAGTCTTGACCCAAGGTGTACGTACACTGCAGGGCCAAAGTAAAACTTTCAGCAGAAAGTATTTAGTAAGTCACTAAAGTACATATTTACATATATGCAAAAGTTCCATTTAAGTCAATGGGACTTAACAACATGCCTAAAATGAAGCACATGCTACAGTATATAACTAAACAGGGAAACAAAAGAGAGAACTGTGGTACTGCCTGGTAGTGAAACTTGAGCAACGCTTAAATGCCTTGCTGAACTGGGGTCTTATTGACAACCAAATAGTAAAATTCAAACTGTGCAAAACTTGGCATTATAAAAATGCATCAATCTTAAGGAAAGGTCAGGAAGCATAACACCACAAAAGAGAAAGCCAAAGAAAAGTTGTTTTCTTCCAAAATGACAAGTGGGAAAGTAATACCAATTTACAAAAAAAACTGGAAAAATGACATTGGAGTATCATGACCCTGAAACTGCACCCTGTGAATGAATCAGCAATCAGGCATGAATACCATTCAAATGTCAATGTGTTTAATACTTAATTCCTTCCTATTCCTTCCTTTCTGGTAGTTTTAAAGCTGAGTCAATATGCTTAGCTTTATGCAAAATGAGTCAGCCTACAAAATATTTTAAAATAGTAAAAGGGTGCATGGAAGAGAGAGTTTCATAAGAAGGAAGATTCTTTCTTTCAGCACATACCTGAATAAAAAAACATGAATACCTCACATGTTTACAAGGTCCGCTTTCATCACGCAGTCAGGAAGTATCTCCAAACTTACTATTGCAAAATCCCACAAGTTTTATTTATCAATTGCTTTCTGTGTCTAACAAATAACCTGATCTTTTTGCACTAATTAGAAAAATAAAATAATAGTTTTTCATATTATTATGAAATTCATTAAAGGGTTTATTAGAGGCAGGTCCTGTCAGACCAACTTGGTGGTCTTCTATGACCAGGTCACAAAAACCTTAGATGCAGGGGTAGCAGTGCACGTAGTCCTTCTGGACTTTTGGAAGGCCTTCAACACTGTCTCTCACCCCGTTCTCATTAAAAAACTAGGGAACGGTGGTGTCAACGCCCATACATTCAAATGGGTCGCAAACTGGCTGGACGGCCGCACCCAGAGAGTGGTAGTGGATGGGTCATTTTCGACCTGGAGGGATGTGGGCAGTGGGGTCCCTCAGGGCTCAGTTCTCGGGCCCGCGCTGCTCAACATCTTCATTAGTGACTTGGACAAGAGAGTAAAAAACACCCTGTTCAAATTCATAGATGACACTAAGATGTGGGGAGAAGTGGGCACACTAGAAGGAAGGAATAGGTTGCAGTCGGACCTAGACAGGTTACAGGGGTGGGAGGACAAGAATAGGATGGGATTCAACACTGACAAGTGCAAGGTGATGCACCTGGGGAGGAAGAACCAGCAGCATACCTACAGGCTGGGGAACTCCCTTCTCGGCAATACAGAGGCAGAAAAGGATCTTGGAGTCATTACTGATGCCAAAATGACGTGGGCTGACAGTGTGGGGATGCAGTCAAGTAGGCCAACCGCACCTTGTCATGCATCCACAGATGCATCTCAAGCAGGTCCAGGGAGGTGATCCTCCCCCTCTATGCGACACTGGTCAGGCCGCAGCTGGAGTACTGCGTCCAGTTCTGGGAGCCGCACTTCAAGAGGGATGTGGACAACATGGAGAGGGTCCAGAGGAGGGCCACTAGCATGATTGGGGGCGCCAGGGCAGGCCCTACGAGGAGAGGCTACGGGACCTGAACCTGTTCAGCCTCCACAAGAGAAGGCTGAGGGGGATCTAGTGGCCTGTTACAAACTAGTCAGAGGGGACCAGCAGGCACTGGGGGAGTCCCTGTTCCCCCGAGCACTGCCAGGAGTGACCAGGAATAACGGTCACAAGCTGGCAGAGGGTAGATTTAGGCTAGACATCAGGAGGCACTACTTCATGGTCAGGGTGGCTAGGATCTGGAACCAACTTCCAAGAGAAGTGGTGCTGGCTCCTACCCTGGGGGTCTTTAAGAGGAGGCTAGATGAACACCTTGCCGGGGTCATTTGATCCCAGTACTCTTTCCTGCTATGGCAGGGGGTTGGACTTAATGATCTGCTCAGGTCCCTTCTGACCCTACAAACCATGAAACTATAACACTATATCAATTAGTCTGTTTTTACAAATATGCTCATGTGTCATTAGCTCAGTTTTCAACGGTAAATTTCTACATACTAAATGGTTATGCCTATTCTTTTCAACCACTGAGAAGGAGGACTGTGATTCAGAAGCCGTGCATCCCTCCAATTAAGTTCCAGCCTAACTGCACCACACCTAATACACAAATATAGGATCAAACTCCAAAAAAAGATAGTGGCACCTGCAGATTCTTTTTTAAGCTAAAGGAGCAAGTGAGATGCTGCTCTCACCTTTATCTAATATTTTAGTACGTACAGCATTTGCAGAGCAGTTAGGGAGATGTGACTTGAAGCTCCTCCTTGGCCTAAGGGAGGAACACACACCATTCAGGAAATGTAGCTCCAATATCACTGACACTTACAAGAGTGACCCATCAGTTCTTGGAGAAAGGGTTTCCGTGCCTACCTTCAAGAAAGCATTCTGGGCTATGGCTCTGAAGTGGATGGAGATGCCTTTGGGAAACAGGATTTAAAACACAGCCCCTTCCTCAATACTTCCTACTGGCTCTCTCCAGGCACCTGCACGCAGAGATTCATTTAGATGATTACCTACTCAGCAAACCGGCTGTTCTAGATTCCACTCTGAGGCATCTAAAGCTCCTCTTGTATCATACAAGAAGTGCAGGTAGCTCTGAATTCTGCTATGGGAGTTGGGCTTAAAAATTTAGACCCTGCAGCACTTAGTTTTAATGGGTGCCTGTAGATGTGTGGGGATGCTGCTCCAATGCACTGTAATTACAGGACGTCAGAGCAGCCTCAATTAATTGAGTCTGCTGGAGCATGCTCATTAGCATGCTCCAACAGCCTCCACATCTTGTGTGTTCAGTGTCTCCATGCTTCAAAATGGTGGCGGGGGTGCTTTAACTAAAGCTTGTCAAACGAACTTTACTTATAGAGTCCCCACCACCATTTTGACGTGCGGGATGCTGAATACACAAGAGACTGAATGCGCTTTAGAGCAGCCCTTGGAGCCACTCTAATTTAAGTGTCCCCCACCTCTAGAACACATGCAAAGAGGCCCAGTGTGCCTAAGTCTAGTAGTATAACTATGGGTGGGTGAGCAGAAATGAGCCCTGGGCATTGCATAAAAGGATCCCCTCATAAACAAGGGGGCACTGAACCCCCTCATTGCCCTCTCTCCCTTGCACCTTGACATTTCTCTGCAGCAGCTCTGGAAGCACAGTGCAGAGAAACGGTGGTAACATGCATTGCAGGAACAGTGACTGGAGGTTTGCTGTCACTACGGGAGATATTACCTCCTTTCTTGCTACTAAAAACTGATGTGTATAGTGTAGTACTGGCCAGTTATGCTCTGCCTAAGTCTCTTACTGCATAAAGATGCAAAAAGTACCTTACTAGTCTTTAAACTAAGGTGCTCTGAAACACAAAATGCCCTACGCATAAAACAATGGGCCAGACTAACTCAATAAAAATCAGTGCAGTATTAATACTCCTGAGAATCTGGAACCCCTGGCAACACTGGCCCATCAGAACACACGTAATACTGACCCAGGAAAGGTCAGCGATACTATGATCTAAAGTTTCTTTTGTTTGAGAATTTTACATAGAACACATTACTAGACTTGGAGACAAAGATTTGTAGGCAAAACTACAAAGTGCTGAAATAGAAGTATGTTTAATTCCCTGCATTGCCATTAGTCTGCTGGGTGACTTTGTGAAAGTTGCACCATCTCTGTGTGCCTGACTCATCTCATATATGAAATGGGTATAAAGATAATCAGGGATCCGGGTTTTCCGTTTCTCACGAGAAAACAGAAAAAAAAGTGAATTTTCCCTTTTAACTGAGAAAAACAGGGATTTCTCATTTTAATGGAGAAACATGTGGCTTTTCCACTTTTGCAAAGAGGTCTCTGCAGGCTGGCAAAGTTCCAGCCTGAAAGAGGCTGGGGGGAGCAGGAGGAGGGCAGTCAGGAAGGGGGCTCCATGTGCATGTTCCCAGCAGTAGCAACGAGCTTCCCCGCCTGGCCCCACTCTGCCCTGCCATGCTGGGTTCTACTCACTGGGCCACAGAGGCCCCTGGAGGGAGGGCAGCAGAGCAGGGAGCCCAAGTCTGCAGTGGGTAGCCTGCATCCACTCCCCACGTGGGCTCTGGTCTAGCTGTGCCGCCTGCAGGGGAGGAGGAGCTGTGCTCCATGCTCTGCTCCCCACTCAGACCACAGCAGCCACTTCCTCCCATATGTGGCAGCCTGGGCTTGAGCACTGCTGCGGGGGGCAGGAGGGTGTGGACCCAGGTCCCTGGCCTCATATCCCTGGCAGCTGGGGGCCCCCTCCAGCAGGGTGGGGAGCAGGGGGCTGTGGGTGGGAGGCAACAGTCACCTGCAGGGCTGGAGGGCTGTGGGTGGTGAGGGGTACCTGCAGGGCTTTGGGGCTGTAGCTTGGGAGTGAGGGGCCTGGACCAGCATCCTGGTGAGCAAAGGGTTTAGGGGGAGCTCTGATTTTCCATGATAAAAAACCCCAGATCAAATACCAAAACACATAGGTATTTAGAATTTATTTTATTATAGTAATTGAGACACTGGTAAGCTTCAGAATTGCTTGAAAAATGTACGTATATCAATAAAACTTTGTGTTCAATTGATACATACGTATACATACATACATATATGTGTGTGTGTGTACATATGTATGTATGTAGCAGCATTTCATTTTAATTGCAGATTTTGGGGTTTGTATCACAGAATTTGCAATTTTTAAGCAGAGAAAATCAGGATCCTTGATGATAATTGCCTCCTTTGTAAAGAGCTTTGTGATCTACTCATGTAAAACATTCTGTAAGAGGGAGATGTTTTCATTATTGTTATTAATAAATAAGAATAGTTATTTAGTATTATTAAAACTGATCCAACAGATTAAGTTTACCTTCCATGCAAATCACTAAATAGCTATCTTTGATTATTTTGTCAACTACTAGTCAAAGGTGATGTCTACATGAACTGCGACACGATGCTACTGTGCAGTAGTAATGAGCTACTGTGCAGTCAGCACCACCAGGAAGCCGTGCAGGGATGCTACCGTGCAGTAACACCAGTTACTGAACAGTCATTTAGTACTTGGGTACGCAAGAACTGTGCAGTCCGCTTCCTGTGGAGATGAGGCCAAAGTGTTGGGTAAATCTTCTTGGAAGCCTAATTGTAAAAAAGTATTTCAATATAACTGACAGCTTAGAGCCTAGAAAGTTTTGGCTTTAAATTTCAAAAGTTCATTTAAGGTCTCAAGAGGTGACTGCATTCTCTACAAGAGGGAACCGGCGCCTCTATAATTTAATGTTTCTGTGTGAACATTCAAAATAAATCCAGCTGGAGGAAGCAAGATGATTTAATGTCATTAGCTCCCTTACATTGAGAAAATGCAGCAACGTAGCACTAGTTTTCTAAGGGGAGAAAAATAAAAACATTTACTTCGCTAGCCTTTGAAGGTCACAAAAGGGTACCAAGTTTTGTCACCTTTCTTATGTCAGATGATATAGCTCTTGTAGAATATAATGTTATTTTTTCTTTTAAAAATGACATTTAGAGAACAGAAAAGGAAAGTGATTCAAAAAACAACATTGAAATCATACTTACATGGCTTCTTGGGACATTTGTGACATTTATTAAAGCCCCAGGAAGTACCCACAGTTCCACAGCAGTCTTCTTGTTTTGAAAGACCAGGGAGGGCTTTGCCACACTGGAATAATAATAATAAAAAAAGAATACTCAGATTAGTGTTATTGCAACATACTCAGAAGAGGAATACAGCTGTATCTTGTAATCATCTTGGGGTAATCTGTTGCCTGTTCAGGGGGCCACTGAAGACTCACTGGAGACCTCAGTGGAACTTAAATAATGCATCAACTTTAGGCTGGCCTTCTGCACACAGGAGAACAGGTTCAGCTTTAACAAATTTTGCCTTTGTAATTTTTCCCTTCAACTCCTGGACTAAAAAAGCAAAAGAGAATAATATGCCATTGAAATCAGTAAGTATATTTCCACATTAGAAACTCTTCATTAGCATGAACTCCTTCAATTCTTCCTCTTAAAAGTCTGTCCCTACACTTTTCCAAAGGCAGATAAATGATCTCAAACACCATTTGGATTTTTCTTTTAAAAAATAAACAAATATATAGTAGTAATTCCTTTTACGTTTTTTCCTATTTTATTTTTAAAATAAATGACTCTAAAACCTAGAGCAGCTCAGTTAGATACACAGGGGACTATGGGGCACATAGAGACCATAGATCAAGGAAGCATTGAGGGGTGAGTGCTGTACTAATGAGACCACGGTATTTCGGTATGGCTCAGTAACATAACTGATTACACCTGAGCAGATTAACCAAGGTGCTGAGGCTTGCATCTTATTTATCCAAGTTAATTCTGCCATGAAGATGTGCTCTCTGTACCTTAAAAATCCAAGTCCTAGGTTTGAAAATGGCTTTGGCTCTTACATGCCTACAAACCTGAATTTTATCAGCTTGAGTCTTAGGTTCCTCAGCATTAAAAGATGTGCCTGTGGAATCCTGCACAAACTAACTAAACTTGCTGAAAAATAGAATAAATTAGCCCACGTAGAGCTCTTTGCTGGTGTGACTAGACTGCTTCTGGTTCCCAAACTCGCTCTTTTTTACAGAAAGCTCAAGTATCGCTACACTGAACTGCAGTCTGCAGTATGGATATACTTTATATGTTACTACTTAAAAATGGAAATTTGCCTAGTAAGTCACTTTGGTGCTTTTGAAAATGTTGTCCAAGAACTAAAATAACTGCTACAGAAACTACCTGCACTTGAACATAGGAATGTAAGATTGGAAGAGGTTCTCTCAGGCCATTGAGACCTGTGTCCAGCATTCTCAAGCAACCAATTACCCAAAGAATTATAGGAGGACACATCCTTTTCAAGAAAGACGCATCTCTGCAAGTCAGAATGGGTAAAACTTCAATATCAAGGTAAAAATCTAAAAATTAAGAATTGTGAAGCTACTTGAAAATGTCCAGATTAGAAAAATGGAGATTTTTCTCATCTCAGTGCTTTCAGAATCTGTTAGTCTAAACAGGAATAGGAAGTTCTTATGTTTTTTAAAGACTATGCTCCTAGTCTGTGTATCTATTGCACTCTGAAATAAGATTTCATCTGCCACTGGACGAGAGACATATCAGTTAAGAGACAGGAATCAGACAAAAATTCTACTGTATTCAGTAGGGCCAGGATTTAACCACAAGTCTTTTTCCTGACAGCCTCAGGCAATCCTGGTGTAGTAGGTTTAGCATTATGTTTTAAATAGGGTAAAGGCTTTCAGAAAACTTGCTAGATTTCACATATGCATCATCAATAAAGACATGCCATAACTCCAAAGTGCCTAAGTAAAACAAAACTGTCTCTAAGCAGATGAAATTATATACTGAATCCTGTTACTCAGTACCTCAAATCGCAAATCTTACAGCTCACACCATTTAGACAGTATTCATAAGGTGCTGACACAAGTGACATCTTGTCACGCAACTGACTTTCTGAAGAATTCTACAGCCATGCTCTTACAGAAGTGCATGGCTGCAGGGTGCTTTAAAAGAGACTGATCCTATGACAATCTGACAGCTTGTGAACGCTGGAATGTTGGGGCACACGGAGTGTCCCACAGGAGTGTGGGGAGGGCCCTCCACGTACTTGGCAGCGAACCTGGAAGTGGACCAGAAGTAGTTTTGGTCCACTTCCAGATCTGCCAGGGAGCGCACGGGGGGGGGGGTGGCTCTGTGCCCCTCCCCCCCACCCAGCTTGGTGATCAGCCACGGGAGGACCCGTGATACCCCCCCACAGACCCAGGAGGCACCAGTCACTGAGATGTGGGGGGGGGGTCCCCCAGCCCACTCCCCAGTGGACCCGGAAGCAGACTGGAAGTGCTTCTTGGAAATGATAATCCTTTTAAAATGTGTCTGGCCTAAACATAAATCCTAACTTCTGGCTAATTCCCAAGTCTTCACTTGCAGAGAATCATCCAGGCTGGGAGGCATGTTGCTTGTTGCTTTCCAAAATGCCCATCACAAGGAAGACAGAATTCCCTGCTCCCCTCAGGAATTTATCCAGCCAAGTTACCTGGTTGACCAGCCTGAACCAAAAATAAAGCAAGAGAGAAAGAGAGGGGTCCACCTGGAATGACCCAAGTGATGGGAAGAGAGAGGGGGTTTTCTTCACAGAGGATTCAGCTGAAGACACTCCAAAGCAGAGTGCTTTCATTAACTTGTGTCAGCCCATGCTGGAAGCACAGCCCTGCTCCTGGCATGGTCTTCAGAATGGGAGGAAGAGAAGGGAAGGGAGGGAATTCTCTCTGGACTTTGGAGCCCCTTCAAGGTTGGGGGGGAGGGGCAGGCTCCAAGCCACCCATCCCACTTTCCAGTGCTGGCTGGGCAAACCCCAAATCAAGCTCCCTCTGCTCCCCTTCCCCCTCCCATTCTGAAGACAGCACTGCAGCTGGGGAGAGGGGGAAGGGAGGAGGAAGGGGCAGGGCTAGGGGAGAACAACTACAGACTTGAAGCTGCTCTAACCTGCAGCTTGATCCAACCCCTGGGACCCAACAGCGAATGTCTGTTGGGCCTAGGAGACAGAGGTAACTCATGGTGCTTCTTTCGAAGAGCTGTGAGTTAGAGTGGAAAGCTACATGTTTGTCAGGACCCATAATGTTTCCTTCAAGGTAATAGCCCAAAATATTTAGAAAGTGTTGTATTCACAGCTTTATATAAAGCTGCCCTTTCAACCTGGTATCTCAACTGGACATTATGTTTAGACGGACTGTTTTTCTTTTTAACCAGAACTGCTCAGCCTGCTTTCCTAGGATTGCTCGCTGGACTCCAAGGAGAAACAGAGTTCTTCTCTAGAGTTCTTTGTCAGTGTTGTCTATGCATATCTGCACTCATATGCTTCCCCTACTCCCTGCCCCTTCACTTTTGCCTCACTTCTATTATTATTTGGTCTTTGCAATTCAGTGAAAGGAACTGAGGTGGCTGACGCTGCTCCTGCCCTCATGATCTCAGACCCTGAGCATCTGAGCCAGCACGGGCACTTACGTAATACCCAGGGGGCACACCTTCTTCACAAGGTGGCACGCACCAAGAGCACATCTTAATCAGCATGAATGTACAGAGAAGAGGCTCCAGAAGCACAGTTTAATTGCTCTATTTTTATTTTTGGAATATGAAATGTGTCATTTAACAGTAGTATATTTAAAACATAACATTTAATGGAGATAATGATGATGGACCAAAGCCCTCTCTGAGTTTAGGTGTGGTGCTGTAGCATTTGTACTACACTGAAAACCATGATCTCTGTGGTCATATCTGTTTCAAATTTCCATATAAAAACCATAAGCAAGCATAAGGATTCCAAATTCTGAGTCATCTGGCAATCAAGGTTTGCAGCCCTGTCAGTAAATACTGGCAACAATTAAAGTTGTTGATCCCACTACATTTATGGTACACTGAAACTTTGAATTATTGGGGAAAATGTGCTTACAGTCCAGCTCACCTTAGGAACTGGACAATAAGGGAAGGTACCTGCCACACAAAGGTCTACAGCTCTGTATAAATGGTCACCAGAACTGCTGCTATGTTGTTCCTTAGCTGTGCAGAAGATGGCTGGCATGTAGAACTTCTAAATCAGGCAGAAATGAAGTCTGTTCTTGCATGCCTAATGAGCTTTGGTTTCTCTGCTACTTCCAACAGAGTATTTCCAATCCTTCCAACATTAATGTCCCTGTTTAACCTATTTTCCAGCCAGCTGCACTTTCCTAAAATGTTTCTCCCTTTCACAGATGCTAAACCCCACAGAGTAGAAGCTACATTTCTGCAGGGCTCAGAAATGTGAATTCAAGCTACATCTTCCTTAACAGCCTCACCTTTCTGCCACCCTTCTCTATTCTACTTTATGAGACAAATGACAAGTAGGTGACCATCCTAGAAAAATCCATAGCAATTTAGAGATGCCACATCATTCAGTGCAACTCAGCCACTTAAGTTTACACTTGAACTAAGTAACCAGGCCTTACTGTGAACAATCACCAAGTATTGACTTCTAATGTCCTTTAAGACAAATCATTTTTAATATCTGTACATTTCTAATTTTCACATTGCTTATATTTTACATAAGAGAAGGATGCAGAGAGCATTCCCACCATTAGGTTTCAGTTGCGGCTGACTTGGCTCTGGTGCATGGGAGCCATCCAAGTCTCATTGCCTGTTCCCTTCTGCAGCCTGCAGCCACAATCCCAGTTCTTTTATTGTTCATATGCAACAAAAAAAAAAAAGAAGCAGCAGCACACTGGGGGCTACCACTGGTGCTAACCTCCTCAAAAGGGACTAGGCAAGGACATGTCCTCTATACCTACTCTTCTTTCTCCATTTCAGATGGACCATTACAGGGAGGAATTCATCCAGTTCTCTCTGGTAGAGATCCCAGTCTGGCAATCAGTCCCAGACCAATCACAAAGAATTTGTCTGAGTCACCAGAATGTTGCCCTGGACTTCCATTGCTGCATGATCCTGCTGCAGCTCCATACTTCTATTGAAAAACCACAAGATAGCCGTTAATAAGGGAACCCTATATGATTAACCATGACTGAAATCAATCAGTGCTTTGCCTGACTAGTAACTAATGGCTTCAGGATTCAGCTCAAAGACTACATTTAACATTCCACAATAGCAAAACTCAAAAGTGAAAGGATACTCTGTTGAAATTTTTATAAGCTGTTCAGCAGGCAGTCATTGGATGGTTACGTCTTTTATTCTATTTGAACTGCAAACAGAGTAATAGGCCTCAATTTTACCAAACCACATTGATGATATAATTACCAGCATACTTAATTAGCCTACTGAACATCCAAATGACAGGTTGTTACAAATGCTGTCCAATAATACTGGCTCAGTAACAGCCATTGTCTCAAAAGGAGAGGAGAGAAACTCTTAAATACTTCCAGACTTTCTAAAAGAACTTGTAAAGAATTTGTTTTGGCTTAAACAGAACATTCCTTACAGGCGAGTAAAAATTATCCAGCTTTCTCTTATTCAAGTAATTAAAACGGTGTTTGATGGTCTTTTGGTATCTGATATATCTTTAATCCGTTGATATTTTAGGGTATTGATTTTGCAAAGAAGCTATTGTGGATGGAGCATTAAACCCTGTAAATGGATATACACTGACTTCTGACAGTTTATTTGTATAAAATCTCCTGAAGCCAAACCATGAGCTTCAAGGAATTCCAGACAACTATTTTATTTTATGAGATGGTATTTTTAAGACTACTCTGAAGAAGAAAAAAAAAGCTTTAAAAGTGTTTCATAAAAATAGTGCTATAGTGTAAAACATCTGATTTTACTTTCCTTTTTTAAGAATATGACAAATTATAATATACCATATTTATAAAAAAAATAAAATGAATAAGTTTCCATTTATGGATCTTATATTCTTTAATACACAAAGAAACGTGATGTCTAACAAAATGGCATACTCCAATTGCTATGCTCCCAGGTTAATCCTGGATATATATAAAATGAGCATATCATATATTATTTACATAAAATATTGTATCTGGATTAGTTATATCCTCTGAAACTTGCCAATTTCTGAACTCTTCCCACAACTATGAACTTTTCTGTTCATGCTACACTCTGCCAATACACACTGAGCAAGACCAATGCTAAAAAGAGGGGGGCCACTCCAATATTAAATATGTGCATTTATAGAAAATCATTACTGAAAAACTTTAAAATAATTATTTATTAAATTTACTAAAATAAAGGATATTTATCAAGTAAACCTTATGTTCTTCAGACATAATCATGATTCACATAATAATTAACAAAATATTTGAGAGGATGGTGGTCACACTGAAAGACATAATAACTTAAAATTCCCAATGGAGGGCTTCGCAAGGTTTTTTTTTCACTTGTATTATTTATTTATATTAATGAATACATTTATTAAACAGAGGCATCTCAGGTAAGCTTTAGGTGCTTCCTCATGTATTTTTTAAATATAATGTTCAAATATATTGTTAAGAGTATCTCACATTTTACCTAAAAATGCAGGCAGAGCTCCAAGCTCAGGCATCCTTGCTGTTCTCAAATAGAGCAGTATGGCATGAGAATACTAACTAAAGCCTTGCTCTCATATAGCATTTTTCATTAGGAGATTTAAAGCACTTTACAATGGGAAGAGGACAATTATCTTTACAGATGGGGGAACTGAGATACAGAGAAATGAAGTGCTATGCCCGAAGTCATTCAGCAGTTCAGTGGCAAAACCAGCAATAGAAGAATACTATTGCCCCTTCCAGTATATTAGGGACAGAAGTGTGTCTGAGGCAGCTCAGGCCTTTATTACTTGAAAGCAAAACCAGTCGTTCTATACGTTACTTAACAGGTAACTTAAAAAATGATAGTGTTGGGCCATGCTTAAGCCTGGTGCAGAGCATATTCAGTAAACCAAACTATTTTAACTACACACTTCTTTTTAAATATGACATTTTGATTAAGTTACAAATGTTTTTCAAACCAGACCAAATTTAAAAAATCCAGCAAAAAATTTTGCAAAAAAAGAACAGATTATAACATATAGAACAGATTATATGACATATAAAAATTGCCCTGGTTTAGTCAAATCTGTAGCAGGAAGCTTCTCTAACTTCATCTTGCTTCTTAGATATCAGGGTGTTATTTGTTGGCTTGCTTTTGGTAATAATTCTTCTACATTTACATTTATATGGAAAGAAATTTAATGAAATTTGGGAATGCTCTAATTTGTAAACAAGTGCATTATAACTAGGACGTATTTTCTTAAATGCCAGTGATTACAGAAAATTACAGAAGTAGCTCCAAACAGAAGCTAACTGCTATTTCAGAAAAACTGACAAGGCTTAATTTTCTTTACATAAATCTTGACATATAATAGGCACTTGTGTGAATTCATATTCCATTAACATCAAAATGTTCCATAACAATTTAAATGCAAAGTAATCACATACAGAATGAATAGGTCTCAGAGTAGCAGTACAAACTTTACTGGGTCCACCACTAACACTATAAAAGTATTCTGGGAAATAACAAGATATTCTGTCATAATAGAAATATTTTTATAAGAATTAAAATTAAAAATGGAGGAGGAGAAGGGTTAAATAAAATAAACATAAATCTTGCTTGCTTGCTTGTTGTTGAAATAAAGCAAAGTGAATAAAAGTTCTAAACTCCTTGGGCGCGTCCAGACGAGCCTGCACATACCTCTTGCCGCATCTCAAAGCTGTGTGAGATGTGGCAAGAGGCACTCTGAGAACAAAAAAACATTCCCCGCGCTGCGTATTTGCAGGGGGACTCAAAATTTGATACACGGATATCCAAGTATCAAAATAAAACACAGGAAAAATGTGGGTCCTGGACCATGCCCTGTGGCAACCGGAGGCTTGGGTCCTCCAAGGAGATGCTCTGGTAGTCAGACAGAGCATCTCTATGGCTGCCCCTTGCCCTGGTGCTGAAGCATGCTGCCTGCCCATGCAGGGTAAACAGTGGTGCAGGCTGCAGGGACCTGGGCCTAGGCTCCGTTCCTGGTAACAGGGGGTGGGGGGGGAAAGGGCTGTGAGGGTGTGGGGGACCATGGGGGGGGCCAGCTCAGGAGGGATGGGTCCCCTGCTTGCCCCCCACAGGCCCACATGCCCCCTGCACAACCAAAGCCTCCCATTATGGCCCACAGGTGGTGCACTCGGGGTCTCGTGGCACAGCCCCCGCTGCACAGCATAAGGCAACGTGGCTTGGCCCCAGCCTGGTACTTGGTATTGCTTGTGCCATATCACACGGGCCCACTCTGGTGCAGTGCGGCACTGTGAGCCTCCAGATAACTCTGGGCCACTCAGACTGTCACCCAGGGCCCCACGTGTGGACCTCCTGTCACACTGGGTTGGATCTTGTGTGCACAGTCCCACGTGCCATCAGGCCAGGCTGGTTCCACATATGCAGGACCCAGCTCAGTGCAACAGGCAGTCCCCATGAGTGGTACGGGGCCCCAGGTGACAGCCTGAGTGGCCTGGTGCTGCCCAAAGGTGCAAGACCCCACATGGCACCACACCGAGCAGAGCCAGGCCACACCCACATGATGTGCAGAGGCAGCACCAGGTGCCAGGTGGCCAGGGCCAAGCTGCGCGGCATGGGGGGGGGACTGTACCAGGAGGCCCAGGTGCCCTGATGGCTGCTGCTGCTGTGGGTGAGCTGTGGGCCATACAGGAGGTCTGGGGCCATGTGGGGGGGAGGGGGCTCTAGGCCCTGTGGGGGGTTGGCGGGGCTTTGGCCCCTTCAGGAGGGGACTGTAGAAAAAAGGCTCCTTTCTCCCTCCCCAAAGGGGAGGTGGTGTAGAAGACAGCCAGAGAGGGGATGTCAACCTCAAAGGTAACAGCACTGCATGGCACAGTAAAATCTGAAGTCAGGGTAGAACGCCCACAGGTATATGAATCCCAGCAAAAGGTGACAGCTGCTAAAAATATATATTTTCTCTCTCTCACTCTTTAAGTAGAAGAAGAAATTATAATAGATTTGTGAATCATAGGCACAAAGTATGACAAGAGTGTTCTGCCTCTTATCAAGGCAGTTAAGGGATATCAAGGAAGTTTCCATCCAGAGGTGACACTGGGGGGGGGGGGGGCTTAACTCTGAAAGGAGCCATGGTACCCCTGCAACAGTGGGAGCATCTCCGTGCTTCTTCCGCGGTGCGGGGCTGAACCACCAGCTGCAGCCACTCTGCCTGGCTCCAGGGGGCCCCCACCAAAGCACAGGGTCCAGAGTGGTTGCCCCAATTTGTCGTACCCTAGGGATGGCTCTGTGCGCAGCCATGCTTAATTCCCTTAGTGTGAAGTGGGAAGAGGGACAGGGCAATGGTGTACCCTTATAATGATGATGCAAAAAGACGTAAACTGCATGCTTAAGGTGCATGCACGCATAGCGCAAATGCACATGTGGGCAATTACTCAAAAGAGAATATTATATCTCCCAGAAAAAATACTGAATTGGAGTTCCATTCTGAATGAAATAAAGGCAGTGGGGATGAATGAACCGATTTGGAGAAAACAAGAGCACACAAAAATATATCCTCTTTCTTCACACAAAAGTCTTTAGAAATTATAATACAAAGCTATGAAACTTGTTTCCAGAGGTGCTTTCCAGTTTTCCCTTTCGCCACAATGTTCAGAGCACTATACAAACACTCTCTCCCTCTCTCTCTCTCTCTCTCTCTCTCTCTCTCTCACACACACACACACACACACACACACACACACAGCAGAACCTAGATCATTCTTATTCTGAGGTTTGCAGCCTGCTTAATTTGCAGTGAGTTGCCACCACTCAGCTGTTTGCTGTGGCTTTTACTTCAAAGAGTGCTGCCTCCTCGCTAAGTTGGATCTTGTCAATGGTCAGATGTGCAAAATGTATTTGGGTGAGATCTGAATTCTTAGGATTTGGCAACAGCAGCCATCTTAGACCTAAAGAAGACTGCTTCTTCTGACTAGTATCCATGAATGGCAATTAGCAAATTGTATAGAGGAATGTGCTGAGAGAGGAAAAATAATAATGGAAATAATGTTAAAAAAGAACAGAGACAAGAATTGCTGGGCCTATTAACTGGAAGATGAGTTATGTATGTTCAAAGAGGAAAGAGGGGAGAATGGGAAAAAGTTTGGAGGAGATGGGAAGGAAGGAAGTCAATAAAGGTATTTTTTTCTAAAATCCACTGAAAGAATATTAAAGGTAGGAGTTGCCAGCATTAAGGCTGTATGTGTATATAAAATTGCATAACGATAGATAAGGATCCATTCAAATGGTAGTTTTGCAATTTTCACAGAAACCATGAAAAATGACTGTTTCCGCTAACACCATGAAAAATGGCGGTTTCTGTGATTTTGGGCAGAATCACCAGAAAAAACAACTTACTAAAAATAAAATGCTAGCTCCCCAGTAGGAGCCAGTGGCTGCTGTGGCCTGGCCTCACAGACTGCCAGGGGTGGGGCAGCCGTTGGCACAAAGGGGAGCAGCCAAATGCTGGCTGTTCCCTCTGCCACTGACTGGCCAAGAGGACTGACTCATGTAGCCCTGCTCCCTCCCCACCAAACAGTGGTGAGAGGAGAGCTGCACAAAAGGCAGCCCTCTCAGTCAATCAGCACCATGGGGTGGGGCCACCGAGGCCCCTCAGCTAATCAGTGGCAGCAGGAGGGGTGGTCACCATGAAAAGACTACAAAAATGGCATTAGGCACTGTGAGCGGCCTACAATTTTTCCTTCACCTTGGTGCACTTTAAGTATCCCTAGCTATAGACTTTAGTTATAAATTACAAACCTAGAAATGAGATCAATAGAACACTTTTTCACTAATTAAAAAAGCACAGGCTAGAAGAACAACAAGCAAAGTCCTATACAGGATTAACTAAGTTGATTAACTTAGAAAGGACCACACACGCATGATTACTTTAGTCTCCTTTCCAGGCAGTAAAATCACCTCTGACCCAGCATAATTAATAAGAGATGTTTTGCATATTAAAGCCAAATATATAAATCAACCATGCAAGCAAATACATAAACACGGCCAAGTATTAGGAGAAGTAAGAGTAGAGATATCATATTTACTTGAATACAAGATGGCTCTGAGTTTAAGATGACCCCCCCCAATAATTAGATTCTATACAAGTAAAATTTATAAATTTATTATGATTTTCCACGTATGGAATCTAAGTATTGGAGTATCATCTTATATTTGTCCCCCTCACCCACTACTGCAGGTGGTGGGGGGAGAGGTGATGATGGGGTAGTAAAGGGGAAGGCAGTAGGGGGACAGACGTTGGTGGAGTCAGTAGGTGGGGGCATGCGGTAGGGCAGGTGATAGTGGGCAGTAATTGGGCAGGCAGTGGGGGACAGACAGTAGGCAGGCAGTGGGAGGCAGTAAGGAGAAAAGCAGTGAAAGGAGCAATGGGGTCAGGCAGTAGCAGGGTAGGTAGTACGAGGCAGGCAGTGTGGAGGTGGAGGGGCAGGCAGTGAGAGAGGCAGTTTGTCCCCTGCTGCGTGTCCTCCTTCCACTTACCCCACGTTGTGCCAGATCCCTGACCCCCCTCCCCCCCTCCCCTCATCTTCCCCGCTCCACACTGTTTCTGTCCCCTGCATCTGTTTCCCTGTCCCCACAACCCTCCTTCCTCCTGCCCCCGCAAAGTCTCTCCCCCACACCCTTACCTTTGCTCCATGTTGGCAGGTTCCATCCCTGCTGCCACCTAAGGCACAAAGCATGGCTTCAGCCCAGCCCTGTAGCAGCAGCAGAGAAGTACAGCAGAGGTAGAAAAACAGCACGGGGATGGAGAATCGGGGCTGTTGGGGGAAGTGGAGGGAGTGCAGAGGCAGCAGATGGCTGCCTGCCCCCTGCCGCCTCATACTACACTATAATGGGAGGGGCTCTTTTCCCCAAATTAAATTGAGGGTAAAACCTCATATTCTAATCAAGTAAACATGGCATTATCAGAATACACAATAAACTCACACATCTTAACTAGAGACTCACAGCATATTGCTGTTAATAAGGAAAGCTCTTTTTAGTAGCCTGCATAGACATACAGAGAAGCTACTCTATTTAATAAAGCAAATACAAAATAAATAGCAAATACATAAATCCTTTTAAATTAGAGCCTTAACTGAGAAAAAAAACCCTTTAAATCTTTGCTTATTTTATAGTAGAATTGAAGCAGCTTCTTCAGCACTGCTTTTTCTAAAACACAGAGCTACAGAACATGCCTAACTGTAGGAAAAGCACATTGACATTTGAAAACTGGATGCTTAAAATTGTCACTTAAATCTATATTTATGGCCAAGTTCTAACTATGTCCAACCTGATTGCCTTTTATGATCAGGTCACAAAGGCAATGGATGCAGGTGTCGCTGTGGATGTAGTCTTTCTAGACTTCAGCAAGGCCTTTGACACCATCTCCCACCCCATCCTCATTAAAAAACTAGGCAACTGTGGCATTGATGCCTACACAGTCAGATGGATGGCAGATTGGCTGAAGGGTCGTACTCAGAGGATGGTGGTGGATGGGTGGACAGGTCATATTCAACGTGCAGGGAAATAGGCAACGGAATCCCCCAGGGCTTGGTCCTTGGGCCTGCGCTGTTCAATTTCTTTATCAGCGATTTGGACGACGGGGTGAAATGCAACCTGTTTAAATTCACTGATGATACCAAAATTTGGGGTGAGGTGAACACGCTAGTAGGGAGGGAAAGATTGCAGCAAGATCTGGATAGGTTACAGGAGTGGGCTGACATAAACAGAATGAGTTTCAATACTGACAAGTGCAGGGTGCTGCACTTGGGCAGTAGAAACCAGCAGCACACTTATAGAATGGGAAACTCCCTTCTTGAGAGCACGGAGGCAGAAAAGGATCTTGGAGTCATTATTGACTCCAAGATGAACATGGGCCAACAATGTGAGGTCACAGTTGGCAGGGCTAACCGGACCTTGTTGTGCATCCACAGATGCATCTCAAGTAGAGCCAGGGAGGTGATCCTCCCCCTCTATGTGACGCTGGTCAGGCCACAGCTGAAGTACGGCGTCCAGTTCTGTGCGCCCCATTTCAGGAGGGATGTGGACAACATTGAAAGGGTCCAGAGGAGGGCCACCCACATGATCCGGGGACAACAGGGGAGACCCTACAATGAAAGACTGTGGGACCCAAACCTGTTCGGCCTTCACAAGAGAAGGCTGAGGGGGGACCTGGTGACTGTCTATAAACTCACTAGGGGGGACCAGAAGGGTTTAGGGGAGACACTGTTTTCCCTAGTGCCCCCTGGCATGACAAGGAACAATGGACACAAATTATTAGAGAGTAGATTTAGATTAGACATCCGCAAGAACTACTTCACAGTTAGGGCGGTTAGGATCTGGAACCAACTTCCATGGGAAGTGGTGCTGGCTCCTACCCTGGGGATCTTTAAGAAGAGGCTTGATGCCTACCTGGCTGGACTCATTTGAGTCCAGTCTTTTCTCCCGCCCAGGCCGGGGGTCGGACTTGAAGATCTACAAGGTCCCTTCCCACCCTACTTCTATGATTCTATGATTCTATGGTCCTGTGAAAGTAGGGCTCTCCAACTCCAGCAATAAATTAAAGAAAAATGGGTCCCTAAAGAGAATATGTGAGAGTATGAGTTCTCCATCGCAAGACTGGTGCTAAAAGAAGTACATGGTAACATACAATGGTCTAAATTGGGAAGTACTGCCCATAATTAAGGGGCAACACAGAAACACATTGTGGCAGAACGAACACTGACAAGCACACTGGAAATGGGAGGTATAATGTCTCCTGGGGCTCTCTGTCATGAGGGAACACTATGAAGGTACTGCCCCACACTGCATGGGGGGGCTCTGCACGAGCCCCCGAACCTCCCTCCTGCCCCCTCATGGGTGCCCTGAATGAGCCAGCTCTGGCCCTTTAAGAAAAAAAAAAACCTGAAGAAACCCTGGGACTCACCGGTCCTGCTGGTGGCGACCGATCCCTGCTGCCATGCACCATGTGGGGACACTGCATGAGCCCCCCAAAGCCCCAAGCCTGCACCAGGAGCGGAGAGTCCCAGGTCTTTTCTCAGCTTTTGTTTTCCTTAAAGACCCGCCAGAGCCCCAGCAGGCGGGTCAGCCATGGGGGGCCCGGGAGAGCGGGGAGGGAATCGAGGGGGCTCATGCACAGCCCTCCGTGCAATGTGGGGCAGTAGGGGGCAGTGGGGATCGCCACCTGCCCGGCAGCACCCGGTGAGCACCATGGCCCTTTTTTAGAAGTACCGAGCTGGGGTGGGTGGGGGCAGCCATGGGGGGGCTGGGGAGTGGGCAGGTATCGAGGGGGCTTGGAGAGGCTGTCAGGGGTCTCCCCATGATCCCTTTCCCCCTCCCCCAGTCCTCCCTCCCCTGCCCCTAGTACTTACCAGCTTGGAGTGGCTGCAGCTCCCTGCTGCAGCTACTGGGGACTGTTCAAATTATCAAAGCTCTCCAAATCTTTTCCAAAGATTTGGAGAGCTTTGAATCAATTCGGACCCTTAAACTGGTCCTTGATTTGATTCAGATTTGGAGATTCAGCCACCAAATCAGGCCAAGTCAAATCAAATCACCACCTGAAGCTTCGCACAGCCCTACTATGCCTGCCTGACTTCACTTTAACTACATGGCTATATAACTTAACTTGTAAAATAGGGAAGGATGCTAAATTAAAGTTTTAGTGAGAAAATGTTAACATTAGAATTAATCATGCAGTCCACCTTACACAAAACATGTATCCCAAAGCAAACAGCATTCCGTATAAAAACTATGTTTTGCAAACTGATTGGGAAGTATTGCCTGTGCTTTAGGTCTGCACTAATCCTATTACATTTCTAGCAGGCAGTAATAAACCATGTTAACAGAGAAGTCAACTACCAAAATATTAGGGTAGATCTTCCTACACTATAAATCATGACAATGGATAAATAAGATGAATTTAGTCCACATACTTTCTTCTAGGCTAAATTTTAAATTATTCAGCAGGCAGTAGAACTAAGCAGACTGAGTCTATTGATACACATTTATCTGGCAAATATTTTTCTAACCTCATTTGCCCAAAAGCAAGAAAAAAACCTGTGACCTGTCCCTTTATCAGCCATTTTTCTTAGGGAAGAATTCACTACAATGACTCCAGCCTGAACATAATCACATTTATTTGCTTACAATAACATTCATGAAAGTCTGAAAGTCTGCTAAATGTAAACACACATACTTCTGTCTGAGACCTGGAGTGATACAGGATGCATATACTGCAAGTAATCCCACAAATATTTTGCCAGTGAGACAACATCACACTAATGTCACCAATGTAAGCAAATTTTCTCTTGATCTTGAAACTTTCTTACCAATATGCCTGTGATATCATTAGATCTTATAGTCCTGTTTGCAATGACCTAATTCTTGATATCACACTGCACCCAACAAGCCAAGCACTAAGCACAGGAAAGCAGTCACCTACTGCTTGTTGGACTACAGGTATAGGTGGTGGGGAATAAAGGGCATATCAATAAGAATAAAGTGATACCACTTGTCAGTGAAACAGGTTTAAGATTGTTGCCTGGATTAAAGTTGCATCTTTCCCTGACCTATTTCTTTAAATCAGCTGAGACATTTTTGTTCAAACATTTCCCAAAATTTGGCTTGAGGTGGACATCCAGCCTGAAAAAGTTCAGCCCCCAAAACAGAAATTTGGTGAAGTTATATACAGCTGACAACAGGATGTTATTAGGTAGCATTAGGTAACATACCCATGTTGCTCTCAACCTTTGTTTTTAAGTGAAAGCCAAATATTGTCATGACCTCATCATACTTACTATTAACTATGTACATTTATTATTTAAAAACTGCATCAGAAACAACAGCAACAATGCCATATAATCTATTTGTGCATGTTTCCAGAGCTTGAGAGAACATACCTGACCTTAAAGAATAATAGTGGAAGGGTATTAGATTTTCTCTGTGCTGGACTGTTTAATTCATTTTAAATACCTGTGGCCCCCATAAGTATGTTTCATGACTCCCCAGCCCCCACCCAGGAGTCTCAACATACCAGCCGAAAAATATTGGTTTATAATACTGTAAAATACCTGTGCCCAATGCAGACTAGACAAAAAAAATCAAGAGGAAGTTACTTGAAGAGCATAGGTACAGGAAACAAATCTACTACTGCTTTGGAAAAGTTTTTAATGCAGAAGAAATGATGAATTGCAGAAGACACCCCGCTAGCCTGATAAAGCAGTAATTCTCTGATGAGAAGAGAAGCACATGGAGATAAAGGAACTTGTTTTTTTCCTTTGAAAAGCAACCAATAAGGAGAGGAGGATATTCCTATGAAAATGTCATCTGAAAGCAGTATATCCACAGAAGGTAAAGGAGATAGCTTGGAAGAGCAGGAGCTAGGTAAGAGTTCTATTTTGCAAAAGAATAGACTACTGAGGCAAAAATTCAATTAGACAAAAGAAATGTTGTGCTCCTTCTACTGTGATTATTAAAGCATTTTTCAGTGCTTAATAAAATTGATTAAAGCTCTCTGTCTCAGAAATATTTGCAAATATTTTTACCTGTGTTCCAATAGTCTCCTGGAAGCAGCGCCCAAGCTGAGTTTTAGCAGAAGCAGGAAACACGTGAGGAATGGGTTGCTGACTTGAGTAAGAAATATGTCCTTTCTGGGTCTTCTGGTATGGAAGACCTTGATAAGGGACCTGGGGATGTCCCGGCTGGGATACTTTTACTTTCTGTCCTGTTGATGTGCTATCAATCCTTGACACTTGATGGATCTGTACTGAGGCTTCAGGGGGATGTTTCACATGGATATTTACTATGTTAGGAGGGAACTTCACTAAAATCATTGGAGAGAAAACACAGAAGAAAAATGAGTAATAAAAGATGATGAGCAGAATTTCTAGGTATTCTTCTAGACTCTTTCAGTATAAACAATTAATCTAAAATCAGTGTATACCTTCTTAAAAATATGCACAAAACCCAGATTTAGAAATAAGTTGGAATGTATGAAACCTGGTTTGAAAAGTAAAAGTCAGCCATTTAGAAAGAAAAGAAAGACACTATAGAAAAATATCGTAAGATAACTACATAAAATAGGTGTCCAAGATGGGTGGTATGACATTAATTTTTGTGGTTATACTTTGTAAAAAGTATCCCATTCAAAGTTCCAGAATCCAAGCTCTGCTGGGTTATTCTTGGATATCTAGTCAGCTTTATTTTGTTTTCATATCCATCACTTGTCTTGGAACATGGGAAAAGTTTTAGATTTCAGCCTTTCACCTTTATATATCTGCCAATCCTGAGATTGCCCCTAGTTCATGGCCAACCTCTCAATCACCAAAAAAACCCACCCCCTCTCGTGAATTCAGGACTTGGCAGATAAGGAGGAAGGAAATGCTTTCAAATACTTTGTTTTTAAATACAGTTGTAGTTTTAAGTTTGGGAATACAGGTTTGGAGCTTCTGCTCATTTGTTTTAGTGTAAATAAGACCTGTTTGTGAATCTCAATTCCTTTGAAACATTCCAAACATTCAGTTCAACTCAGATTACAAATAACTTAAATTTTGTAAACTACCATAATTCATCACCCTTTCAGCATATGTTAAATATACCTCGCTTTAACACATTCCTAATCCATCCAAACAAGTGGATATAACATTCTTTCCAAATCATCCTCTGAAGAACAAAAGCACACCCAAACAGCTTGGTACAGTTTGTGTGTGGAACAAAACCACGCACAAACTATAAAGCTGGGGCCAGCAACCTTTTTCAAGCCACAGCCTGCAACAACCCATCTATAGTCTGGTGTGGGCCAGGTAGCTTCAGAAGTGCATCAGTGCAGTGTATGGGTGCAGTTTCTAGATCTTAGGCCCAGTGCAAACTCCTCACTGCTCAGTCCCAGTCTAGGCAGAGGCAAAAGCAAATCCCTGTAGCTCACTGGGCAAGACCCAATGGCTCTGTGAACCAAAACAGGCCTGCAGGTTGTATGTTGCTGACCCTTGCTATAAAGGATACTAGCTAGCTGACCCTGCCTGGCTGTCTTACCACCTCTAGCAAACAGAACCATTCTTTCTGATAATTATCTTAGATCATTTCAATTTTTCTGTGCAGAATTCTACCCTCACACTCTAATTTCTATTGCTTACTCTGCTTGTTTTTATCATAAAATTATATTTGTTCTTCCGCATCATTTTCTTTGAAACACAAAATGATAGCCAGACTACAAGTTTCAGTGTATCTGGTCTCTTTTGGGAATGTCTTAAAAGAAACAAGAGTTTTAGTTTCAATTTGGCCTGCCTCCTTTTTAAGTCTGAAAGTCTACAACTTAGGCTTCAGGACGGGCAGAGACCCTTCAAATGAGTTGTGGGAAATTAGCCTGTATGACTCAATGGCTTTTCCTGGTTCTTCACTCCTTACTCGGTACCAGAAAAGCACCATTCCACAGAACGTGTGAGTTCTGTTGTAGGCAGGAGACACAGAGAAAAGGTTCAGTGTTGCCAGAAGAAATCTGTAAGGCCCCCTGAAGGAAATCTGTTTTGTTCACAACTATTTTATATTGCATAAAGACAACAAAACTGACTCACTTCCATGAATACATTGCATGGAGAGGTCTCTCTTCATCTGTTATTGTGGATGCCTTCTGACTGATGCAGAAGGGAAGTGTACCAGTTCACAGTAGAAAACTGCTAACTTAGATGCCCTACTGACTTCCGTAAGTTCATCTTGGGATATTCAGTCAGTGCAAGACAATGCTGAATTAAGATGAAAGTGGTTCCTTCCTTACTGTCTGTCCAGAAGTCCTTCTCTTTCTGCAAGTCTTGGATTCCTTTTAGCTGTCCAGTTAAATTTTGACCTTTTTTCAGTCCTTTAAGAATGAACTATTTCACTCTCTTATTCACCAAAAAGTATTCCTCTCTCCATCACCAAGGTCCCATCCTGATGAGCATGCACGTGCAGGGCGAGCATTTCCTGTACAACAAATAGCAGCGGCACGTATTTGTGCCACTCCTAATTATCCCAGGGCATGCCCCTGCATACATGCTTTGGTAAATTGAACCAAGTGGGGTAGGAGAGGCTGGGGTCAGCACCTGTGCTGGCCCCAGCAGCCTTACGTAAAGTTCTGGCACCAAGCCAGTCACTCAGAGCCTGGCTGACAGCTATAGCATAGCTTTGGCTGGCCAGGCTCAATTTGTGAAGGCGCACACTGCTGCCTCGTACACCAGGCTGCTTTTTTTTTGTGGTGGTTTTTTTTTTTGACACTGGGAGATCCAAATTAGCAGCACAGTGAATGGGCGCATGTGCTCTGCGTGCAGTTTGCAGCACTTCAACTGTTCTCATTTGGACATAGGAATACCAGGCAAAAGCAAGGGATCTGTTAATGACACTGGTGTAATTATCTCCTGAAGGAATAGGGGAATTCTTCAGAGGTCAGATACTGCAGTGTGAAATCTGTTGTACTTTTAAAGTGGATAACCCAAAACCTGAAAGGTGACTATGTATTTAAAAAAAGGGGGGAGGGCTGTAGTCTTTTCACTACTCCACCATTTTCTCCAGGGTACCTTAACCTGGAATGGAATACTCACAGAAATACATATCAGCACAAATAAATACTTAAGTATCTCTACCCTCATTTCAAAAGAAAAGTTGAAGACAGTCATCTATTGTAGCCCCAGGACAGGGCTTAACATTTTACTTCAGCTATAAATTACTTTCCCTGTGGGTTGGATAGCAGCCCTCAAGTTTCAATGTATTGAAAAAATGGAGCTCGTTGCTGTAGAGAGCCTTTTAATTCTAATGATTTCAAAATACATGGGCCCTTCTTCTTTCTACATACATATAGCCAGTTCCAAAACCAAAATTATTAAATTAGGCTATACATGCCATAAAGATGTTTACTAGGGATTCTTTTTACCAAAGGGATTCAGAAACTAATTGTGAACCACCAATTCCAACAGAAAATTATGGAACAAAGATTTTAACAAAGAAGGTTGAATTGCCAGACTGGTAATTAAAACAAATACATAAATAAACAAACAATATGTGCTGAATTACTGAACTATAGAACTGAATTATGGGACTTTCTCAACAACAGGACAGATGAGCCTGAATAGAATGCTAAGAATATTCTTGCAAGCATAAAGGTAACAGAGATACCTTTTTTGAAAGTGCTCTTTTTTGAGATTTTCTTTAAACCAAATAATATCAAGTAGCCTCAATGTATTGCTTGTAGCTGGCAGACTAAAACTCTAATCTCTCTCAGTTTGGGCAAAATTGCTAATTCCCAGTTTAATCATGTTTTTGATCCTTTGGTTTCTTCATTGCAATTACGAAGTCATAAGAAGTAGTTATGCCTCTTATCTGTGATCTTACCAACCTTACTGGAAAATATGTTCTAGTTAATTTAAACTATTTCATTTGTGAAATGATTTTTATTATTTACATCATGACAGCCATAAGTTAAATGATCACCATAAAAAATTAACTAAGTGTATAGCATTCCATTTAGAGTCCTAGATAAGATGTAAGAATAAAATGATTTTCAGTTATACATCATGGCACTCTCTCTCTGTCCTACGGTAGTAGAAAATTAATCAGCTGCCACTTCCTATTTGCCCTGTGACCATCACATGTATACTTCAGGTCATAATCTAGTACAATGCCATCTGTCCTGCTCCTTATATAAGATGGTTAGGCACCTGAGATGGGAAAAGTCTGTTACACAAAAGGATATGATATCTTTTCTGATTCTGTGTTCCAGGCTACATTCCACCATGAATTAAAGGAAAATTACCTTATCAAAATCATTTCAATAACATTGTGTTTCTTATTATTGTAGCCATCTAAGGAAAATAACCTCCATTCTGGTGGGCTCTGGATTCAAGATGTGGTACTTAGATTCAAACTGTGTAGACAGATGTCATTTTTATTACTAGTCTTTCAGCCAAAATTAGACAATAGAACTATATACCAATGGGAATATATCTGTGACAGAAAAATGTTACCTTTTACTCCTTGCTGGCCAGACATAGTCAGTGGTAAGGTATGCGTAGAATGGATGACATGAGATCCTATGGCTTTATTTGCCTGCTGTGGATGATGGTAAAGTTTTGCACCATTGGCACTCTGAACTGGGATCTGACAGAGTTTACCAGTATAATTAGGAGGGCACTGGCATTTATCTCGAGAGCTGCACTGGCCTCCATTCATGCACGGAAGGTGACAAATAACTGAAATGAAGAGAAAAAAAATACAGAGATTGTGTTAATTTCTCTTCAGCTGCAATTCTTTTTTTGGCATTATTTGATGATATAACATGTTGCTGCTGATAGCACTGAGGGAAATGGTCTTCACATCTTTTGGCACCCATGAAAGGGCCACCTAGGCAGGGCCGTCCCTGTGGGGTGGCAAATCAGGATGACCACTCTGGGCCCCATACTTTGGGGGGCCCCGTGGAGCTGGGCAGAGCGGCCGTGGCGACTCTGCACCACCGCTACTGGCAGCAGCTTCTTTGGGTCGGGGCGTGTGGGATCAGAGTGCAGGCCAGGCCCCGCATGAGCTGATTTGTCCTAGGCCCCCCCACCCTGCTCGGGTCAGCTCTGCACCTAGGTGAGGCAGGTTTTTGCTTGTTTAGTCTGCTTACAGATGTGAAAAAAGCTCAAAGAACTCTTTACTTTAAGTTTGGAGTGCCCCCACACCAAACACAGCACATGCGCAGAAGAGGCATTGTGTTAGCTGGACCTGGTTCGCCCAACGTCTATATAGATCACACTTCAGCTAGGCTTTTTGGTGCTTTTATTTAATAGTTGATTAAATCAGCTTTAGACAAAAGCACCAAAAAAGCCCCACTGAAGCATGTGATCTATACAGATGCCGGGGAGTTGGGTCAAACTAACATGCTTCCTCTTCCAGTAAAGTGCTGTCATTTGTTTTTATCTCACATCTGCGAGCAGCCTAAGTGGCAGGGCCACTCACCCTGCTTGTGAACTCTGCATGGTTGCATGTGCTTCACTCCTCATACCAGGCAGACATAGTATGCACATTTCTTTCCTAGGAGTCTATTGTACTACATTTCACCATAAGACAAAAATAATTCTGTGTCCAGTAGCATCTTCTCTCACTGTGGGGTATCGCTTCCTGTATAACCTAGCTCACCTCAAAAATCAAAGTTCTGTGTACTCTCTCTGGAGAGGGAGGATAATGTTAGGGGGAAATACCCAGTTTTTCTTGGGAACCTGGCCTGCTTTTCAGTATAGTCATTTTTTCCCTGATATGAAAAAGTGCAATGATGACTGAAATACTAACAGCTATATAATAATTATATAATATATTATAGAATAATTTCTGAAGCAAAAAATTCCCGTTACAAAAATGCATGCAAAGAGCTACCTATTGATGATTATTCTGTGCCAGTTTGTAGTTTTGTGGCTCTATAATTTACCCAAGGAAACAAAGAAAATATCGATGCAAAGCATAATCTTGAATCCAGAATCCAGGAAAGTGAATATTTACCAATCAGCAGTCTCTTCTGCGGGGAGTGGGGTGGTGCAGGTGCTAAGGTTTACAGTTGACAGTCTCAAGGTCAAAGCCATAGCAGAAGCACTCATGGCATGGCCTTTCAGATTCCAATGAATCCGTGACTTCTGCTAAATACCTTGTCACAAGGACATTAAACAGGAAAGGAAGTGGTCTCTGCTTTGTTTTTCCCCTGAGGTTCATTACTTAGTCTAAAAATATGATGCATTACTTTAAATTCTACTGGAATCTATTTTGTTAACATTTCAGAAATTAAATCAATTAGAAAATAAAGGATGAACTTGCTCCAGACAAGGTAATGTCATTTTTACATAACTATAAAGTCTGTGGAGGGAAGATAGAGTATTTAGTTGTAAGCCTTAATACAAGATTCTGGCTTTCCACCCAAACTTTCCAGACATGGTATTTGTTAACTTTATATTACTTGCTTATATTAAACTATAGTGTCTTTTATGATCTGAAAGCTACAGAGAATGTCAGGTTATATGTATACCTTGTGCTAACTATCTCTTGTGGTATAGTCTCTTGTCAGCCACTGCACACTGCTATCTTACTGCTACTATAAAAGGTCAGTATTGGAAAAAGAATGTACATCTTGCCTGCAGTAAGAAGACAAAGTAGGAGGTTTCGCAGTCTGAGGAGTTCCAAATGAACTGCGTAATGCACTTGGATCTTACAAAGCATTGGAGAAATAAGCAATCAGATTGGCTCTCAGCAGAATATTATCACATTATATTGACAGGATTTGGAACATGTTTGCCTTATCACCAGATAGGTATTACTATGTCTGCATACAAATGTAAACAATTGAAATGTTTTTCCACTCTATTCAACAAATACACATTTCATAATTTTTGTCTGCTTAGCTAATATTTTCATTCTATATGAACTGACTATAAATGTTCCACAAACTGCAACATCGTGAATAAGCCTAAAAACATCTATTGACCATTTTAACCGAAGTCTTGTTGTTTGTGCTGGCAGCCTCTTGTTGAGGCTTAGCTGGGATATATGCATTTGGTTTAAATAAAGACTTTTCTCTTTAAGGTCTTCAGCAATCCTATAAACATCAGCTTCTCAATATGACAGCTTGGCACCCAATGACCTTCAGGTACATGTAAAGATATACCTGTACTGCTCCCTCTGGATGATTGAACCCTATGATAAAAATGCTTTATTTTGTGCAGAAGTAAGGACTGTTCAGAAAAAAGGTTGCAACAACAACGTAGTGCAATGTGGATGATGCAACAGTTTAAGATCACAAGGGTGTGGAACAAAAATTCTATACTTTTCTGTGAGGCTATATTCATAGAAAGGCATTTTTAGGTGGGAACTGGCTTTCTCATTGAGATGAGAAACCTGTCATTCCTATAAGTTATTTCTCCTTTTAGGTAGTGAAATAATGGACCATATTCAGCTCTTCACTAAATGACTATAAATCTACAGCAATAGTTCTCAACCTTTTTAGATTCAAGGCACCTGTTGTTAGACTCAAGGCATAAAAAGTCAGATTGGTTTTGACACTGGATTCCTATACAACATTTGTGTTCCACTGACTTGAGTGTAGCTGCATTGATTTATATTTGCTGAGGTTTTTGCTTGTTTCATGAAAATACATTTTGAATTATTCATCATTAGTATCTGAACATAAAATACAAATCTATAACAGATACGCTTACACAGTCAAGTAAAAGTAAATACCATGCAACTTCTAGGTTCAATTAAAACAGCTTAAATCTCAAAAAACATAGAATTCTGAGAGGAATATTGTTTGTGAATAATCCAATTGTAAGCAATTTGAAGACTGAGATGTTATTAAATAAAACCATTGCTGAATAATTGTGAATAATATGCACACTTGTACATACTGTGATGTATTGTTAAGGAACTTGTAAAAAGACCAAGGGCTTTAACATGCTGCACAAATCTACTGCTATAATTTCTGCAGATCTGAAATTTCAGAATTATTATTTGGAGAGTTAAGTGGACAGGGGACAACAAAAAAGAAAACTATTGCTCTGGCCTTTTCCTTTACCAATGAATCACAGGTTAACAAAGTGGAATGGACTCCAAAGTGCAGACCCTTTTAAATGAGAACCAAATCTTAAAGCCAGTATTACTTTAAACAGCTCAAATTCAGGTGAAACAGTTGTTTGTTTTTATTTTCCATAAGCCATTGAGTTTATGGAATGTAAAATAAACATAACTTGAATACTGCCAACAGATGCAGTGGATATTATGGACACAGCCCAACCAACAGACATGGGCAGGACATTAAAACAATGACTTTATTGCATAAACATCAGTGACTGGCATCTTGATGCAGGGTCCCTGAAACTACAACTTGTTTGTCTGTAGACTGATTGCTTCATTTTATTGGAAGTGAGCAGCAAAAACTCTTTATTTTAATAATGGCACCAGCTAATAATTTGCCGTTCTCTAATATTAATGTGGAGATATTGCTATATGTCAAAAACAATTAAGGCCTGTTCCTGAATATGCCACAAAAAGGAAAAAAGAAGGAATGAATAAAATACACTAATGGTGGCAACCATTGAGCCTCCTGGACCATGGTATATGTATGAAGCCACCCAGACCTTTGATGCAAATGCCTAGGCAGGAATTTTTTTTTTTTTTTTGAAGTGGAGGCATGCCCAAACCTTCCATCCTCCTATTAGGCCACTGAGACAGAATCCAAAGACCAGACTGAGTCCAGATGTTTAGTCCCTCCATGGCTGTAGTTGTATAAGTGTCTGGGAATCAAACCCAGATCTCCTGTGTGGTAGACATGGATTCTACCACTAAACCATAGAAGACTCCTGAACAAAACTGTGTCAATAAAATCAGTCAAGTCAAATGCCAGGCCTCTCTGGAATTCTTAATGATCATTTTGGTTGCATTGGGATGATACCAATAACAATTTTGTTTGATTCATATGTGACTCCCTTTTTACAATGTATTTGTTTTCATTTTGATATAAGGAAAGCAGGGATGGAGTGGGGAAGAGGGGGAGGGATACACTGGTGCACTTGTGTCCACCTTTGATTCCTGCCTGGCACTGGCAGGAGCATTTCTAGACAGGCAATGCTGAGAGAGTCGGCTGACCTCATGGCTCATTAAAATCTACCTGATCTATTCTAAACTCTTCATTCCACAGGGTTAATGACCCACTTTTCTTTTTAATAGTCTTGATGTTCCACCAATCAAGCTAAGCTTCATTCTGCCAGGAGAACTGAGAGGGGTACACTGGTGCATTTGCACCCCTCCTTTGATTCCAGCCTGGCAGGGGCATAGGGTATACGGAAAGCAAAGGTGGTAATGACGCTGGTCCTGGTCAGGAAGCTCCTTTTTCACAGCCCTGCTGATTGTTTTTAACTCATTCCAGTGTTAGAAATGCACAGTAAATGGAGTATTGTTATAATATTGTTAGAAATGGAGTGTTGTTAGAACTGCACAGTTTGCATCTTGTACCTGATAAGGAAAAAAACTGCCAAGGACTTTTCTTTCTTAGCTAGCTTTGCTACAGTTTTTCTTATGCTAAATCACTCCCTCCTCCACACTCCTCCTGGTTTTCTTATGCAGATTACAGAAGCTGGAATTCAACTGACTCTGTCCTTGAAAGGGGGGGGGATTTCAACTCTTGGTGACCTAAAGAACTTTCTGAGCATGCGCAATTAGCTGATGCATATTCACCTATCCGCCCTGCATACTTAAGTAGTTAATTATAATATACATGCGATGGATGAAGTGACGTGGTCACATACATGTTTGTATGAACCAGAAATGAGCTGTAAGAGTTCCTGTTTCTGCACACGTGCCCAGGAGGGAAGGGATAAAACCCAGCTGAAAAAGTTCCTCAGGGGTGTGGAGTAATCTGAGTCCTTTGGCTCTGCTCCGACCCTATTTGCAAATACACCATTTGTGCTGCTAATAAGTGTGTGTCTGAGATTCTTTTCGCGTGCCTCCCGAGAAACGAACCACAATTTTTTGCAACACCAGTGAAATTCTATTTGTTTTTGCTTCATCTTCAGCTGCATAATACAGCTGAAGGCCCAATGCATATTAGTAAAGCTTCTAGTTAATTTTTAACTAGAGAAAAATGTGTGCTGTTTTATACATGATGATGCACCTCACCGTCTGCCCTCCTCTTTTCAAAATTCTAGATCCACCCATGAAAAAAAGACATACATTTTAAACACTTTCTTTTATTCTTCAGTAGTTAATTCTTAATAAACTTTAATTTCTACAATATCCCAAAGCCATGATCTTGTTTGGCATGGTTGGGTAATCACTGTCCAAAATTAGCTGGTCACAGATGTGTTAAAATGCATTCACCTTGAGTTTTTATAAGCCAGAGTAAATGGTAGAGACACCTCGCCTGGCAGTTCTTGAGTATTTCAAGTCAAATCTCAATAAAACTACTGCAGACATCAGTTAAAAAGGTACAGGACATGAATCATGAACAGAAAAGCCACATAATTACTGAGCCTCAGTTTGTCGCTGAAATTACATCATCTAATTTGTTTTCAAGACTAAAATATTCTAAGCCATTTTGAGTAAACTGAATCATTTTATAAACCTGAAAATGTTCATCTAATCAAAATAATGTCTAACAAACTAAAAATTCCTAGGACCTAATTCCTCTTAATCCTCAGTAAATAGCCCATGCTTATGCAATCAAGCCATGAAAATGCATAGAAACCCCATGCCCATGACAAAGCATATGTTGTAGATGGCTTTAAAAAAGGCACCACCCAGCATGCTGCACTGCATTTCTTTTCAAATACCCGCTTGTATATAAGGAGGTCATTGAGGTTCTGTCCTGCAATTTCTCATTATATTTGGCCTTTTCATTTTCCTGGCTATCATATATTTGAATTAAGTAAAACAATAAAAGAACTTCATCCTGAATCTTATTCATGAAATAGAGGGGCAAGTTCTTTAATATAAAGTGCAGGCCTGCTAATTAAATAAAGTATTTTCCCATGATGTATCACAAACTAACAAGTTTATTTTCAACTCTAAGAATTAGAAATTGTTCAGCAGTAACATATGTGCAGAGGTGAAGATTTGTGTATCTTTCTCCAACATTTGGAAAAAATTCCTAAACACTCTGAAGGCACACGGAATAGTGAAAGAGTACAATGAAAGCTACTTGTCATAGGCTAGAGGAAAAGTCCATTTTAACAGAAGTGGTATATTAGTGCACACTGCATTCCTCAAGATCAGTCTCTTTACATACCACACATTTTTTAGACAAAAGGCCAAATTAATAGGCAAAGCACAAGATTCAAGGTTACCTTACATTCACTTGAGACCTACTCAGATTTTCTGATTGCAGATAGTCTACATAGCTGTAATTTATACATCAAGGAACTAAAGAAAGTGAAAGATAAAAACAAGTGATATTATACTTCAGTTCACACATTATTATATCCCCTTGTTTACTGTTTTTTCTTGTTACACTCCTCTGTTCCAGTTCTTAATCTGGTCCTTAGATGCCTTTATATTCAGACTCCTAGCTCAAATTCAGAGGCTGCATGTGAGGAGGAGGATGCTCTAAGTTAGAAGTCATTGAGTGGGTATAAGTCCAGGTGAATAAATCTTATAGAGTGTAAGTAAATTCTAAGCAAATTTTGAGGTCACAAACTTAAGATTGTGGGAGGTCACGTGAGGCCCTAGATGACTGGAATAGAGCAAATATAGTGCCCATCTCTAATAAAGGGAAGAAGGAGGATCTGGGGAATTACAAACTTTAATACCTGGAAAGATCATGGAGCAGGTTGTCAAAAAATCTACTATGAAGCACCCAGAGAAGAACAAAGAGATAAAAAACAACCAGCATGGATTCACCAAAGGAAGTCATGTCTAACCAATCTGATTTCTTTCTATGGTAAGGTAGAAGGTGGTGTGGACGGGGGAGAGCAGTGGATGTACTGCATCTTGACTTTAGCAAGGCTTTTGATGCTGTCTCCTACAACATTCTCATTAACAAACTAAGAAAATACAGACTAGATGAAAGTACTAGAAGGTGGAAGTACGGCTTGGATCATTGTGCTCAGTGAGTGGTCCTCAATGGCTCTGTGTCTAGTTGGGAGGAAGTATCACATGGGGTTTCCTAGGGGCCTATCCTGGCACTAGTATACTTTAATACCTTCATTAATGATTTGAATAACAGATCAAGTGCACACGTAGCAAATCTGCAGATGACACCAATCAATGAACTGATTTGCAGATGCTCTGGAACAGGGGTTCTCAACCTTTTTCTTCCTGAGGCCCCCCTCAGCATGTTATAAAATCTTAATTGCCCACCTGTTCCACTCCCTGCATGGGAGAGGATCAGCTTGGCTTCTTGGCCTCACCTGCATGGCTCCAAATGTGGCAGGCAGGGCTTGATGGCAGGGAGCCCAGGACCCTACTCACCTAAGCAGCAGCAGCATGGAGCCTTGCCCACCTGCCCGCAGCACTGCCTGCAAGATGGAGGCTTTGGGGCAGAGTAAGTGGGGTGGGCCTGCCCCCACCCCTTCCTTATAACTTGCCTCTGCCCTGTGGGGCCAAGGCAGCTCCTTCCCATACCAGGGCTGGCTGGGCCAGGCCGCGTTGGGCAGATCCCCTGGAAACTGCCACAGACCCCCAGTTGAAAACCACTGCTCTGGAGGGTAAGGCTAGGCTCCAGAATGATTCAGATAAATTAGAGAAATGGTCTACAATCAATCAAATGAGATTCAGCGAAGACAAACACAAAGTCTGGCACTTTGGATGAAATAGTTGCACATACAAATGCAGACTGAGAAATGATGGGCTAGACTACAGTACTGCAGAAAAGGACCTGAAGGTTGCATTTCTCAACCCGTGGGTCACAATCCAAAAGTGGGTCACAAGAATATATGAAAAGGTTGCGAACACACTTTAAAAATGGATGATCCTTTCATACATTTTTGAAAAAATAGATGTTACTTGTGCTTCACCATATGTTAACACTGTGCATACTAATAAACAGGGATCCAGGTTTTCTGTTTCCCATAGAAAAATGTGTATTTTCTCCTTTAAAGCCATATGCAGACCTCCTTTAAAGTATTTTCTCCTTTAAAGGAGAAAAATGTGGGAAACTGCAGGTTTCCCCTTGCAGGCTGGCAAAGTTCCAGCCTGCAAGGGGCTGAGGGGAGCGGGAGGAGGGAGATCAGGCAGGGGGCACCACATGGCAGTGAGGCAGCATGTACAGCAAGTGGCACTCAAGCACTCTCCTCCCACATCACCCATCTGATCCAATGCCTGGGGAAAGTCTGTGGGTGCAACCCCAAATCTCATGATGCAGGCAGTCACTGTACCAACACCTCAAACAACCCCCATACCTCCCCCTTCCTGCAATCATAGCACATTCCTCTTGGACAACACCTTCAGCCCTACCCCAGCCTCTGAAATGCAATGCCCACCCCCATCCCTTCCTGGTGTATTCAAAGCAGAAGAACAGCAGTGGAAAGACAAAGGCAGAGTGAGACAGGACTCTTAGAAAGCTGGAGTGTGGGAAACCACTCTTGGTCAGGTCATGGGTTCAGCATTGTGTCAATAGTTGTGGTAGACACAAACTCATCCGCAGGTGTCGGCTCATTGTAGCAGAACCTCAGGTAGCACACAAGCCAGATTCTTGCACTGAACAGCAACCCAGGCTACCCCTGCATGCCTTCAAAGCAGCTAGCCCCCCTCCAGCTGTGGAACAGTTCCCAAGGGACCATGTCTAAATTGTGGGGTGAAGTGCACACTCCAGAGGGTAGGGAATAATTGCAGGCAGACCTGGACAGGTTAGAAAACTGCCCTCTGGCAGTTGGGGAAGCCCACGCAGTGGAAGCTGGCAACCACCTCCTGCAAGTTAATGAGGTGGATGAAGCAGTTGACCAGGATGCTCTGGAAGACCAGGCACACCTCCCAGATAACCTCTCCAGCCATGGATTTGCCCACACTAAACTTGTTGGCAATGTAGCAAAGACTGCTAGGGTGGCCAGCTTTATGATGGCAATGGCTACTTACTTCTCTGAAGAGAGAGGTGGCCATATGCAGACCTCCAGGCATGTGATGTGGGGGGCCACCTGGGCAACTATGTCCATGAAGGTGGCCCAGTAGATGTGGAAGGTCTATAGCTAATGTTTGTCATCCTAGGTTTTCAGGACTATCCACTCCCAACTGCTGGTGGTGCAGCCCCAGAACTGGCACACAACAATCTGGAAGCAGTGCCAGACAATCCCAGCATCATGGTATACTAGGTGGCTTCATCCTTATCAGCCACTTGGAAGTTACCAACCCATTTCATGATGCTTGGTGGGTACCGGGTGCAGTAGGTGGCACCGTGTGGGATAGCTGGCTGATAGCTCAGGGGAAGGAAGCTGTGTTCCATGGTGATCAGTTGATGGATCATGTCCAGATGGACATACATGCTATCCCACAGCCTTCTTCGAGAGTCACGCAGGGCAACAAGCAGGACATGCCAGAGCTCCTGGGTCTGTATCTTTGGGCATGGGTAGCGGGGCACCATGGGAGGGTGTGAACAGGCCAGGTCACAAAGGCATGTGCAATTCACAAGGGAGGGCACTAGCTTTGGGGCTCTTCTTGAAGCCTCAGGGCAGTGTGCAGAGGAGGGCCAGCAGTGACATGGTGGGGGGTTGGTGAGTGTTTGCCTGTGCCCAGCAGCCAGTCAGGGGTGGCTCAGGCACTTGGCCAGACTCAGCAGTCTCTAGCAGCCGGAGAAGCCCATAGAGCATGCTGAGAGGTGTGCAGGAGTACCATGCACTTGTAGGCCTTGGCCAGTGAAGGGTGCCTGCATGCCCCACCACTCCCCGCCCACTATGAACAAATGTGTATTCTGTTCACTCCAGATCTAAACTAAACCACTTAGAGAAAGTAAGATCAATTCCTCCTCTGCTTTTTGAACACCTGTATGTAGCCTCAGAGCTGATGCTAAACTCAAAGAATGAGTTTGTATTATTATTGAAACAGTAAGGATAAATATGCAGCTATTGAACCAGATTTTCAGTTAATATAAATCACCATTCCTCCATTCATTCTGCTAAAGCTTTTCCAACTTTTACATGATCTGAGGATCTGTCTCATCATATTTAAGCCAATGGGCTGTTTGACAAAGCAGTAATCTCAGTCCCAAATGGGTAAACCTTGATGTCAAAGTCATAAATTTTATCCAGACAAGGGATCCTAGTTATTGCCAAATAAAACAAGCTTATTGGTGTTATCCCTTGTCATTATTATACTTATTAAAAAGAGGAGAAAGCAGCAAAGCAAAACAAGAGAACTAGCTATCATAAGTAGTGCTAAAAGATGTAATATTATTTAAATATAAAGGACCATTTTGGCATCTGAAAGTGTTATAATAATTAGATAAAATAATTTTCTAAATATACACTGTTCAAAAGAGAAGGAGAAGATAAAAGCAAGATGATGACCTAATTCAGGAATGGTATCCCAAGTCATTCATTACTAATATTTGTAGGGACACAAGATCTCAATGTTGTTAGAAGCTGGAAACACATATCAGTGGCTTGAATGCACATTACATTTCAAAACTATTAGCATGAAGAAGCAAGCAAATGTTAGAAGCCTATCATGTGCAGACTTAAGTTTGCCTTTCATAAAATCATAAAATCACAGAAAATGAGGGTTGGAATAGAGTTCAGGAGGTCATCTAGTCCAGTGGTTCTCAACCTTTTTTGTACCAAGAGCCTTTGTAAACATCAATGGCCAGTCCTGACCCAGTAAATAGTTTAAGTAGAAAACAACCCCCTGGCCCTGCTGGTGCCCCTCACTCCCAACCCCAACTCCTGGGACTATGTGTGGAGCACAGGGGGCCCCAAGAAGCTCCTTGGGGACTGGAACTCTGCCAGCCTGCAAGGGAAAAACCACAGTTTCCCATGTTTTTCTCCTTTAACAGAGACACCATTTTAAAAGTTTGTTGATCCATTTTCAAAGCTTGTTCGCAAACCTTTAATATATTCTTGCAACTTGCTTTTGGGTTACTAGAGAAGGATCTTTAGGCTCCATTTATTCCCACTGTCTGATGGTACAACAAAATCTCAGATCACTACCATTCACAAATACACTAGGAACTGTTTTTCCAGGCTTTGTCTGCCAGGTGGACTGAATGTTGTTAGATGGACTGAGGGTCAGCAAGGCCCAGCAGCCCCACCCCACACCCAGCCCCCAGCCAAAAGCTTCTGCCTGGGACCCTGTGGCTGTTCCCCACCTTCCTCCACCCAAGAAGGAAATTTAGGTAAGAACGGGCAGAGGGTCGGGCAGGCCGGGGCTAAGTTGAAGGGTCCCAGCACACACCCACACCTTGCTCCCACAACCCCCACCAACATACACACGCATCCCAACATACCCTATGCCCCTCACATACCCCACCACACACACAGAGAGAATATAAATTCATGAGACTTTATTTTTGAGTTGTTATGCAATCCCTTCTATATACAGTACACAAACACAAATAATGACAAATATTTTTTGTAATAAAATTAAAATACGTTATAATAAGTGTTTGACTTCTTGTGTATGATTTGTTTTATTCTGGTTCTAAGATGGCAACCCCCCTCCCAAAACAAGTATTTCTGGGGGCAACAGGAGGGACTTTTTGGTGGCAAAGGTATGTGGTTAGGAGGCAGGATGTCTGGTCCCAACATGATGACTAGGGGGAAGGGCAACTGTCAAGGGGCGGGGCTACCCATGCAGTCCTCGACAGCTTGCCAAAACTTAAGCAGCCCTCCACCCAAAATCATTGCCTGCCCCTGGTATACTAAGAATTTATGACTGTCCTTGGCAGGTTTTTTTGCAATGATTGGTTACCTTCCCCATTGAAATGTATTCCTTATTTTTAATTTGAATTTGTTTGGTTTCATCTTTCAGCCATTGATTCTTGTTACACCTTTCTATGGAGATTAAGGTGCTATTTCTTACCAATTTATGTGCTGCAATTAAGACACGTCAATTCATTCTGTATGACTACAGGCTGTATAACCATTTCCATCATTATTTACCAGTCTACCTATCTTCATGTCATCTGCAAATTCCATCAACAATAATTCTACATTTACTTTCAGAGCATTAATAAAAACATTTTAACATATTAAATCTAATAATGAATATTGAAATAACATTAGGATTTTTCCAGCCTTCAGAAATCTCCCATGATTTAGCATCAGCAAGTCAAATAACTTCTCAGCTAACCCTTTTTAGGATTCTTGGTGCTTTGCATATAGACATTCTCTTATTTAGAAATGTTTACCCATAGTGAATATTCTTCAAAAACTTCACTAGTTGCTAAAGATTGGGAAGTACTTCAACATTTTCATGTAATACATGTACCTCTTTACAAATACAGAACAGAAGGGAAAATCTGTTGCCTTTTCTGAATCAGTATTAACAGTTCTTACCATTTCCATACAGTGAAATAGCAATATATCATTGCAAAGATTGCTTTTGCTCCTAATATTGTTAAAAACTCCTTAATACTAAGTTCTAAGTCTTGCCAACCATGAATTTTCTCCTCATGTCTTAAGCTGCTCTAATCATTTTTCTGTATTTCATCATTTCCAGTCTATATCATTATCTATTTCCCTTGTTATCTGTTGCTTATGTCTAACTGCTGCCTTCCCATTGTCACTGAACCAAAATCGGCTTTAAGCCAAAGTTGCCCCATTTCTTCATTACGCAATTGTGATTTTTTTCTTTGGCAATCCAATACATTTTTTATAAAAAAAAAACAACCTCCCAACATTCATTCACATTTTTAGATCTCTAATTGCCTCCCAAGCAATTTTGCTCACAGTTTTCCTCAAATGAAAAAACTTTAATAAAGAAGCATTATGTGAAGACATTTAGAAAAAAATAGCGTGCACTCCAATGGTGGGTTTTCAAAGTACTTGGCCTATCTCTGCTCCCATTACAGTCAGTGTGGGGCATGTATTTTTTTTTGATAGTGTGGGATAGGAATGATTGAGGCGGGTCACATACTCAAATACTGCCATTGGAACCATCTGAATTACTGGGATTCAGTTTTCAAAGGCTGGCTGGCATAAATCCTATGGCTTTGCACTTCACTTTAGACAGTGAAAAATATCCAGACAAGGTTCTCTTTCTTCACCCTCTTTTTCCTTCAAAAGCATATCATATAACACATGAACAAATACAGTCACATTCAGAAAGTGTCTAAATACATTCCATGACATCTAGGACCACTCAAAAATGGGGTTGGTCTTTGCTGAACAATTAATTCAAACACATTTTTTAAATTACGCCATTATTTGGTGGACTAAAATTACTGTAAAATATGGTGATGTCCTCCCTAATTGCATTTTCAGAGACAGATTATAGTTTCTCTAAACTGAAACTTTTTCATTCTGCAAGAAATCTGGAAAAGTACATCTAGCAAACAAACAAACAAACCCCACACCCAAAAAAGCACCATATCTAACCTCCAAGGATTTTCAACATCTCTCTTTCTATTACCGAATAGAATTAAAACATTCTTCCTCATTATTCCTTTTCCAAGATCTCCACCTGACATACAATACATTACATTTTAAACAGTTTATTACATTAAAATCTACTGAGACAAAATGACTGTGATGCCACTTAATGCAACAGTAATTTTTCACTTCATGAGCAAAGTTAGCAAATCCTAGTTTAAATAATCTGCAGAAATGACAAAAAAAAATGTTTACAGAATCACACAAAATAAGTCTTCTCACCTCTTCTACTTCAGTGTCCCTCAGAATAAAACTCTTCATTTAAAGCACATTCTCTGGCCTTAGCTGGGAAGCAAAGAATCAGCTTTTGGGATGATAATTATTTCCATGAGAAATTGAGATATCTGTGAGCTGCTGAAAAGCAGACTGCTGATCAAAGTCACTTGAAGATGGTATCATTTTACTGTAAACATGCTAGAAAATAAGAACCATTTACTTCTGGAAAAAGGAGTGGAGATGTTTGTCATAAATGTACACAGAAAGCCAAAAAGGTCCTAGCCACAGGAAAACCAAAGTAGCACACGCTGGCTCAGTTCCTTTCATCCTTATTTGCATAAACACTCCCACTTATTTCACTGGGTCTGCTTTACATGAGTTAGGCAATAAAGGTTTGGCCCAGAGACAGAATTTTTCAACATAGGGCCTCCAAATCTGCAATGGGATCCATATGGATGAACTCTACCACCTTTATGGAGGCCCACTGAAGACAGCTTGGTCTTGCTTGAGCCCAAAAGACTATGCGCACGGCTGAGATAGCAGGATTGGGACCTCATTTTTATAATCATTTATATCAAATCTCATGAGTATCACAAGTACAAATACAAGAGAAAAACAAGTTCTGTGAAGGCAGCCTGCAGCACCAAGGACTATTTTTTAATTGTCATTTCCAATTATGGTAATTAAGGTGATTTAAAATACATTTCATTTTCATAATGAAAAAACACAGACAAGCACAAGCACACTCAAAATATGCACCAAAATGATTTCAGGTTGCCAAAGTGCTCCAGTTCAAACAGAATAGTCCATATTTAAAATAATGGTGATGATGTTGACAATTTGATGAGGAAGAATGTTCTTACGGCTTTGCCACTGGAATGAGACTCAGAAAGCTTGAGTTAAACTTAAAGACCTCCTGTAAGACTTTGGGATAGATAGTGAATTATACTCTTGGTATGTCAGTTCCTTATCTGTAAAATGTGGTTGATGCAACCTTCCCTAACTTAGGGATCTTGTGAAGATAAATTCATAAGTGTTTGTGAAATCTTCAGATATGATTCTGATGGCAGAAGGCCATATATGTGACTAGAAATGTTCCTATAACAACAATAGTTTTCTCTGCTATATTTTCATATGCAAAGATGTTTACAGATACTAGCTAATGAAATGTGATTATTTATGCATCTAGTACCAGTCTTTTCTGAATTAACAAATGTTAATTTGGGTCTAAAATTGTATTCCCTAGTCACCCATAATTTCCTTTGAAGTTAACAATTGTTTTGAGTGCACAGCAAAAACAGGGTTGGGGCACTGAAACATATTTCACAGCTGCAAAAAAAATCCTACTGAAAGTCTAGCCTTATATGCCAGGGGAAATGAGGAAGTCATTCTTTATAATAATCACTGCCAAATAATTAAGTTTCCTTGTGAGAGGAAAAGTACTTACAACTAGCACAATGACACTACAATTTAAAATGAAGGATTTAAAAAATGAAAACACTCTTAAAAAGCTTCTGAAGTCAAAAGTAAATAAATTAAAATCATTAGCCTTGGCTTGGAAGCTACTTAAGCATACCACAAAGAGTAAAAGAAGGTATGCATACTCCTACACAGTGAAGCTGGAAAGCAAGAAGTAAGGTATAGCCAAGGGCATAAATGGCACATGCCCCCAGTGACTGGAGGTGCACGGCTGCGCTGGCGGTGGTGGGAGCATGGCAGTGGCAATGGGAGCCTGGTGGCAGGGAGCTCCTGCAGACATTGCTGGCACTGTTGGGGGGGGGTGGAGGGGAAGGGCGGTGAACACTGATCAGGGGTCAGCGATGACCCACAGGTGCCACCTGCAGTGTCGGTGGTGGCCAGAGGCGATCATGGACCGCCCCTGGTCGTCATGTTAGGGGAACCGTTTTGCAGGGGGTGCACCACCATATGCAGGGGGTGCGCATGCACCCGTCTGCACCCCTTACACCTTGCCCCTGGCTAAGGGCAAGGTTCAAGAAATTATTCTTGCTAGATATGGAAATCTAATGTTACTGAAGCCAATACAAAGAAGGGTAAATTGTGTCAGCTAGCGTGTAAAAAGAAAATTAGGGGGGCAAAGATGGAATTTGGAGATCAAAGAAACAGAGAACTGTTATTTTTTCAAACTTCATCAGAAATAGGAAGCCTCTAACAGAAAATCAGGACAATGAGAAGGAGCTTAATAATTACTCTGCATGGGTCTAAACTTACCACAGACCTGCCCTTTTCAGATAAAGCAAGATCAAGCATGGCCAAGAATTAAAGTGTCAGATGAAAAGGTGCCACAAATTAGCTTCACAGCCCCACTGGGGACCACTCTAATCCCCTCCCTCTATGCAATCTGCTGTTCTGCTTTCTGCTCCCTGCCCTCTGCTCCCCTGCCTAAGCTGGTGTTTTGATTTCTGTTTTTTTCCTTTTGCTCATTGCCTGATCTGCTGCTTTGCTTTCTGCTTCTTGCCCAGTTTGCCACTGTGCTGCCCATACCTTTCCCAATTCTGCTCCATGCCACACATAGAGACTAACTGGCACCTGTGCTGCAGGTTGCTCATTCATGCACTAATTTATCTTTGTTAAGTCAACTTCTAAAATTCTAAAGTAGCTTTAAACAACTGTAATTTTTTTCTTGGGAAAGAGAATTTGATTGGAGGAAGCAATTGCCAACAAAATGCTTCTTTATTTTTGTTTTGATCACATTTGTTTTACATTGACTGCAATGCCTTTAATTTCAGGGGTGTTAACCCTACCGTATGCCAGGATATATTAGAGGAGAATCAGGCCTTGAATTGCTACACTAATGCAAAGCTGGGAATTTCCCTCCTACTTCCCAAGTATGTAAGGTGCTTGCTTCTAGACCTTTTAAACTGCACAGCTAGGTACTAACATTCAAAAAGCCCAAGGTGGCATCAATTTAAATACAGTTTTCTGTAGGTGGCATAGTTTAGATCGGTAGCGAACAGTATTCACATTCACCCTGTGGTTGGCGAGGGGCGAATCTTAGATTGGGTTCCACCATTTTAAACTAGTCTATGTGTGCCAAACTTCTGTTCTGTTATAGGTACAGACCGGTTTCCCATCACTTATACCAGTAAAAGTGTTATGTCTGTACCTGACCCTAGATGTTAGATCTTAATTAACAACACTAACAGGTACAGCTCTTCATACATTATCACCCAAACTGATGCACAACATTTCCTACCATAAATAACACACTTGTGTGTGTACACATGCATGTGCGCGTGCACACCCCCCAAACACACTTATTAATACTTATGAATGCTAATAATTCTGTTTATCAGTATTCAAAACAAGAATAAAAATGTGAACCCAGTCAATCCAACAGCAAACACTTTTACTAGTATATGCACATACTTGCTATACATGCATGACTGCAGCTGCTTTTCCATAATTTGACATCAGTTGATTGTATCAACCTAGTACCCTCTGCCTCCCAAAATCTGGGTCTATTTAAGTTGATACAGTGAGGGGGGCAGAAGTATTCCATCCTGGTTATTTAGTTATTCAATAACACAACCATAAATTATATCATAATCTGGGAGCTTGTAGCTGATGGCTAGAAAAAGGTATTTAGAGGTTTGCTTTTGGGAACTGTCTTGTAGGTAAAGTAGATATGCATGAGGACAATGGTTTAGGGTAATGACAAGGGTTAACTGATTTCTAAAACCCTGTTTGTGACAAAGGTTCCTTCAGGGCCCACTGTGTCCGACACAGGCAAGCAGCAAGCAGACGCATAGGCGGGGAAATTGAAGACATGCACCACACTGTTCCATAACATGAGATAAGGTGGCATTAGGTTACAGTGCCAACTGCATAGCCCTTGGGATTTCTGGTTTTGGTGGCAGACCAAATTAGGAGGCCCAGGAAACAACCAAATTAGAATGTATGCATGTGATGGGTTTGTGAAACAAATGAATACGCTGGCAGGATAGAACATGTACAGTATGACAACTACAGAGAGACCAATCAATCATTCCCAGAGATAAAGAGTCATCAGAGGGGAGAAAGAATACAAAAGGAGGTGTCAGGGGGTGGGTCTGATGATGCTGCTACTCGCCGCAGTCTCCACCCCCCTGATTTGGGGACCATCCTCAGGGTACTCTACCCAGAGCCGCTCCTCTGCAGACTGGATGCCTCCAGATGGCCTAACACGACTTTGATGACCTCCTGGTTCAGTGTTGATAATCCGGTGCGTGCCAGTCCACAGATGAGACTCCTGGGTCCTAGGGGTCCCACGTTGTCGAGGGCTCCTCCGCCCCTACACCCTCACCCGTACCGCCATGGGGTTGAGCAACAGTCTGCTCAGCCTCCTTGTCAGGATATCATGCTCGGGATCCAGAAATCAAAGCAGGCAAAAACAACTCAGTGCTAACAGCCAGGGATTCCCCAGAGCCTGGAGGCCTCCTGGACCTTTTTGCGGGCCTCCCCAGTCTTTCCCTGTCCACTGTGTGACTAACACCCCTCCTCAGGCTTCTGTTTAAGTAATCAACTTGCTCCAGGGCTTGCGGGGTCCACTGGCCCCTCTCCGTCACAGCGGCGGCACCTTCCCTGCTGCGAGTGTCCCCCTATTAGAAGGAATATGGCTCGCCGGCTCCTGCCGAGCCGAGCCGGGCTCACTGGCCCAGAACTGTCAGTGTCTGTGCTGGGGCGGTTCCTTCCTGGATCCCGGGTCTCACTGGGGTTTGCCCCTACCCCTTAGTCCGTGCCTTCGGGCTACCTTTGTCCGCGCCGGGGTGCTTCCACCGACATCCGCATCGCCGCCACTCACTTCCAGTTCCTCCTCTCCAGCCGCCTTCAGCATCTCCTTTATAGTGGACGGAACTGCCTCGGGGCCTTTCTTCTGGACACACCTGTGGACGGTGAGTGTTCCCGCGCTGGCAATTTCTGCCGAGGGGCGTAACACGGGCTGTTTAGCGACGGGGTGTGGGGTTTCGGGGGCCACCTGCTCCCCTCCTCCCCCACAGCAGGGATTTCAAAGCACCGAAGGGTCCTTGAGAGGAGAACCCAAGGCGATCATGGACAGAGGGTACATCACCAGCCTGTCTCACTCACCCCACTGGGGTGGGCAGAGGGTATACCACCAGCCTGTCTCATTCACCCCACTGGAGTGGGTTTGGTCTTTGACCTCCAGGCTGCTGATATCTGACATTCAAGAAAGAACCACAGGGTGAAGCTTGCATACTGACTAGACACACCTTGACCCTGTGACGGTTCTAGGACTAGTAGCTATAGAATTGTTTTTATCTAGATATAATAGATATTTCATCCATTATCACTGTGTATCAATAACATTTACCTATTACTGAACGGAGAGGTTGTGGTCAGTCTGAGGGTTTGGGTCTGCCCAGAACAAGGTATCTGGGTCATAAATCCAGTGCCAACAATGGCAGTATTTACACACCTAATGCAACCTGTCCCCTGCCATTGCAACATTTTCCTACTGGATGATATTCTTGTGCCTGAAAGTTTATAAAAGGAATAGAATATAAATTTTGTAATCCTGAGCAGTTTAAGATCAGTGTAGTTCTCCAATACCAAGTGATTAATATCCTGAAATAGTTTAAGAAGCAATTACCTAACTTCACAATCATGACATCATTACAAAATAATGTCCCTGATCCTATCAGCATCCAGAGTGTTAGGAAACTGCTCTCCAATGGCAGTAGGTAATACCTTTGCATTATGCTTTAAATTAAAAAAAAAGTAATACTTTTGTTTACCCACATTTGTTTAAGAAAGTCTGCATGAATAATTCATTGGGAATAGGCAGTTCAGAATAGATCTCTGTTAACAAACAAAGGAGGGTCCCTAAAGTACATTATCCTGGGCTGGCTCCAAGCCACAAGCAATAGAATGGAAGAGATCTGAAATTTCCCTGACTATGTCATGCTGGGAAATATTTGGAAGTTTTCAGAGGACCACCCATTACAGTCCAGTATTGGGGAGCTAAGCAGACCACAAGCCCTGGAAAGCAACTTAGTGGGGACACCAGAATGGCCCCTTTCCCTGAACAAGACCACCATACTGCTTCTGTTAAAGCAGCATCTGCATCTCCACAATTACTGTAGCAGTAATTAGTGTAGCAGCCAGACCACAGAATGAAAGCAGATTATACTCCCAGAGCAGTCCCCTGGGCAGTTGAGACTCCACCTTTTTGACAATCCTTCCCCTTTGGTATTCAGCAGCTCCCCTACCTCCCCACTCCCCAGCAGCATTTGCCCATGTCACAAGACTTCCAAATTATGCCTCTCATCTGAGCTAACTGGAAATTAGATTATGGAAGGGATATTATTCAATGTTTGGCTAGTGAATTAAGGTACAGAGTGAAGGGGATTGTTGATATGCATATGACTAAATCAAAGAGTCTATAGGAGCTGGAGGATCGTTGATGGATTGAGAAGGGAAAATGCATCACGCTTAGAAATAAAAATCAGAAGTTTACTGAAAATATACATATCCACAATGGGATTATGCTCAGCAGATCAGAATATAACAATATAATATGGTGGTGCCCAACTCATCTGACCCCATGGGTGGGTTGCCTGGCATGAGGCCAGCCTGTAGGCCAGATAAATGATGTGGGGCCCACAAGGCTCCCCACTGGTCCAGAAATATTCTGGTAGGAAGAATGGCAGCAGCATTAACCTTGCCACTGCTCTACTGACACCAAATACCAGACTCATGAGAATCCAAGAGCCAAATGACATGGCCCTACACCATTTATCCAGCAGAAGGCCAGCCCCATGCCACTCATCCAAAACTGAAATCCATATGCTTCTATTCTTAAACTGGCAATGCTCAGGAATTTGTAAAGGGTCTATAAAAAGGTTTTAAAACGTCAAGGTTTAGTACTGACAACAAACAAAAGTTGAGGCAAGTTCAGTGCTAATATAAACAGCATACAAATCTTTTTAAATTGGTGGTGATAAGGTAACTCAAAACCAAGACTGAATTGCACCTGGGACTTTGTTAGACACTGAAATGTCTTAATCTGATTTCATAAAAGGAAGGTGTAAGATTAGTGACTTGCTTACCAATGTTTTACTTAATCCCTAATAAAATGTCTATGTGCTAAGATTTATTTAGCTATAAACAAAAAGGCAGCCAAAAAGCCACATCAAATCAATGGCTTATATTTCCAGGATTATTTTTCAATTCTGATCAGAAAAAAATCCAGTGAAACAAAAAGTTTCAGGTTCATTTCATAGATTTCATAGACATTTGGGCTAGACGGGACCTTGGAAGATCATCAAGTCCAGCCCCCAGCCCCAGGGGCAGGAAGTCAGCCGGGGTCATAGGATCCCAGCAAGATAAGCATCCAAATTTCTCTTGAAGGCGTTCAATCTGGGTGCCTGTACCACCTCCCATGTCAGCCTATTCCAGACCTTGAGGGCTCAGATAGTAAAGAAATTCTTCATTATGTCCAGCCTGAAACGGTCTTGCTGGAGTTTATAACCGTTCAATACTTCCCCATCAGGCATGGAAGCTGTCCTTTGAAAGCTGGCATGGACATTTTGAAAGGAAAAGGTGCATTTTTCCAGCATAAAAGAACACAACTATATTCCTCCTTAATCTTGTTATTTTCATATAACATTTGCCCAAGCATTGTAGAAGTAATTTTGGCCTCTTGAGATCAAGGGTAAAAACACCATTGATTTTAACAGACCAGATTTTATCCATAAGCTCATGGAGTAAGATCTTTTCATTGTTCAATGTTCAAAGCTTGAACAATGCTGCATTGTTCAAAGTGGGGATTTTCTTTTAAAAAAAAAGGTTAAAAATAAAAGGTAACATTGAACTTGCAAAAGTGATATAGTTGTACCATTCAGAGTTCCCCATGTCCATTGTACAAACACAACTCTTGAAAATAGTGATACTGGTTGTAACTTATAGACTAACTAAATCAGAGACGCATAGGCTTTTGTAAACAACAGCTAAATTGTTGCTTTCAAAAGCTTATGCAGCTCTGATTTAGTTGGTCTATAAGGTGCAACTCTACACTGCCTCCTGCCTGACCTCAGAAAACATGGCTAACTAACTACGTCTCTCTGCTAACAGTAATATTGAAAGTAACAACAATAACTGCTTATAATAGTTGGGGAGAGTCTATATGGATTAAAATGTATGGAATCATTTGAAATAGGATAAACAAAACAAAATAAAAAGTGGAACTATGGACTCAGAGAAGGCTGTAGTTGTTAGAGCCCTGATAAGTGCTTGTTTTCTCAAAGTTGTCCCCAAGCCAAAAGTAAATGTTTGATACAAATCCATTTGACCATATGAGATACGCAGCTATGATAAAAGGTACGTTTCTACCAGTTAAAAAATTTATCAGACTCTTTTTTAAACTTGGATAACACAACAGCAGGTTTGTTTTTTTAAATAAGAAGTTGGCATATACTTGAGCTTCAGTGAAGTATATGCAAAGACATTTGGTTTAACAATAATAAAATTATAGCTGTACACAGTTGTATATTTATTTAAATATGTAGTGGTGTAATCATCCAAATAAATATGCGCATGATTCTTTCTTCCACTAAGCATACCTGGACAGATTAAAAATAACATGAATGCATAAAAGTTAAAGCCTATACAATAAAATATAATATTGCATACATATTTAGTTTTTTGTTTTCTTTTAAGATTGGGTAAAATACATTGTGAGATTTCTGAATGACTGCAGGTACGGATCTTGTGCAATATCCACTTGTGGTTTTTACTATGAGTGCACAACCAAAAACAACATACTGTATAACATACAATTTGGTGAGTACTTTAAGAGCAAATGGACTTTTGTCTCTATTGTTTCATAGTTTCATAGTTTCTAGCGTTGGAAGGGACCTGAGCAGATCATCTAGTCTGACCCCCTGCCGTGGCAGGAAAGAGTACTGGGGTCAAATGACCCCAGCTAGATGTTCATCTAACCTCCTCTCAGACACCCCCAGGGTAGGAGCCTGCACCACTTCTCTCGGAAGCTGGTTCCAGACCCTAGCCACCCTGACTGTGAAGTAGCGCCTCCTGATATCTAACCTAAACCTACCCTCTGCCAGCTTGTGACCGTTATTCCTGGTCACTCCTGGTGGTGCTCGGGGAAACAGTGACTCCCCCAGTGCCTGCTGATCCCCCCTGACTAGTTTATAACAGGCCACAAGATCCCCGCTCAGCCTTCTCTTTTGGAGGCTGAACAGTTCAGGTCCCGTAGCCTCTCCTCATAGGGCCTGCCCTGCTGTCCCCTGATCATACGAGTGGCCCTCCTCTGGACCCTCTCCATGCTGTCCACATCCCTCTTGAAGTGTGGCGCCCAGAACTGGACGCAGTACTCCAGCTGCGGCCTGACCAGTGCCGCATAGAGGGGGAGGATCACCTCCTTGGACCTACTCGAGATGCATCTGTGGATGCATGCCAAGGTGCGGTTGGCCTTCCTAACTGCCTCCCCACACTGCCGGCCCATGTTCATCTTGGAGTCAATGATGACCCCCAGATCCCTTTCCGCCTCCGTGCTGACAAGAGGGGAGTTCCCTAAACTGTAGGTATGGTGCCGGTTGTTCCTCCCAAGGTGCATCACCTTGCACTTGTCTGTGTTGAAACCTATCCTATTCTCGTCTGCCCACCCCTGTAACCGGTCTAGGTCTGATTGTAGCCTGCTGCATCCTTCCAGTGTGCCTACAACCCCCCACATCTTAGTGTCATCAACAAATTTGAACATGGTGCTTTTTACTCCCTCATCCAAATCACTGATGAAGATGTTGAACAGCGTGGGCCCGAGGACCGAGCCCTGCGGAACCCCACTGCCCACGTCCTTCCAGGTTGAGAAGGACCCATCCACTACCACCCTCTGGGTGCGGCCCACCAGCCAGTTGGCGACCCATTTGACTGTGTGGGTGTCTACATCACAGCCCCCCAGTTTCTTAATGAGAACAGGGTGAGAGACAGTGTCAAAAGCCTTCCGGAAGTCCAGGAAGACTATATCCACTGCTACCCCTGCATCTAATGATCTAGTGATCTGATCATAAAAGGCTACCAAGATGGTCTGACAGGACCTGCCACTGATGAACCCATGTTGGTTGCCCCTAAGCATGTAGTCCCCTGCTGGCCCCTCCTGGATGTGTGCTAGCATAATTTTCTCGAGCAGCTTGCCTAGGATTGAGGTGAGACTAACTGGCCTATAGTTTCCCAGGTCCTCCTTCCTGCCTTTTTTGAAGATGGGGACCACGTTGGACCTCTTCCAGTCCTCCGGTACTTCACCAGAGCACCACGAGTGCTCGTAAAGTTGTGCCAGGGGACTTGCAATGACCTCGGCCAGTTCCTTTAGAACTCTAGGGTGGAGATCATCCGGGCCAGCTGACTTGAATACGTCCAACCCCTCCAGAAGCTCCCTAACTAAATCCTCGCTAACCTGGGGCCCAGGTGTGCCTCCCCCGGGGCCCGAGGGGGGCCCAGCAGGGGGGTAGCTGTTCTGGTCCCTGCTTAGGAAGATGGAGGCAAAGAAATCGTTAAACATGTTAGCTTTGCCGTCTGGTGTGACGACCAAGTTTCCCATGGCGTCCTGCAAGGGCCCCACATTACCCGGGACCTTCTTTTTACCCCCTACATATTTAAAAAAGAATTTCTTATTGTCCTTAATCTGGGAAGCTAGCCCCAGTTCCATCTCTGCCTTGGCCTTCCTAATTACCCCCCTACATCCACGAGCAACTACAGAATAGTCCTCCCTGGTGATGACCCCTTCTTTTCATTGGGTATAAGCCTCCTTTTTAGCAAGGAGACATTCTCGGATGCTTTTGGTGAGCCATGGAGGCTTGTGTGCTCTCCTGCTCCCTTTGATCCTCGTTGGGATTACCTTCCTTTGGGCTTGGCGGATCGTCTCCTTAAGGAGCGACCACTCTCCTTGGACACCTGGCTCCCCTCCCCTCCGGGACCTCAGCGCTTCTCCAACTATCCTCCTTAGCTCGTTGAAGTTTGCCCTCCTAAAATCTAGGGCTGCTGCCTTACTGCATGTCTTTGCCACCTTGCGCTGGATGGTGAATTCCAGCAGGCAATGATCACTGTCGCCCAGGTGGTCGAGCACCCGCAGCCCCCTCACCAGGTCATCACCCGTGGCCAGCACTAGGTCCAACAAGGCGTTCCCCCTGGTGGGGCTGCGCACCTCCTGGGTTAGATGGAGGTCCTGCACTCTGGCCAAGAACCTACGTGAGCAGCAGATGTCTGGGAAATTCAGGTCCCCCATGACTACCACATCCTTAGCCTTCACTATCTCTGTGAGCTGACCCAAGAATTCCTGGTCAAGCTCTTCTTGTGATGGGCTAGAGTCCTGAAGTTGAGCTGGGGATGAAAAGACATTACTTAAGCCCTGTCTATTAGGGCTGTGCAAAACAGCAGTGTTCCACTTCAACATCAGTTTCAACATTTCCATAGAACAGTGTTTCATTTCAAGTTTTTTTTCGTTTCGAAAACACTATTCCGTTCTGGTTCGTTGAAATGGTTTTGCTGTTTCAACACTGTTTCGACCTTTTGATTGAGCTTGGGAAAGGAACTCAGCCTGGCTCAGTTCCCCTCCCCAGCACTGCAATTGGGCTGGGGAAGGGAACTCAGCCTGGCTCAGTTCCCCTCCCCAGAGCTGCGATCAGGCTGGGGAAGGGAACTCAGACTGGCTGCCATCCCTGCGACAGAGGGATTCTGGGTGAACGTTATGCAATGTTATGGCTCACCATGACTTGACAGAGTTGGCAGTGAGGGGGATTGTATTTAATGGGCACTACTATGTGTCTTATTCAGATGGGCTAAACTAGCCTATTCTTATAGTAGGTTCCCTCAACTTGTTTACCCAATGTGGTCCATATGTTTTATAGTCATGCTCAGTGTTGGCTGCATTTAATCAATTTCATAGTTAGTTTCTATTGCTGAACATATGTTGTTTTTGGCAGTAGTTTAATGATAGGCAATTTATTTCGTGAGATTTCCTTGTATGCAATTATAAGATGAGGGTCTTTTTTCCCCAGGCCTACTGGGGGGAAAAAACCTTATCTTGTATTCAAGTAACTACTATAGTTCTACAATTACTAGTTTTCATTTCCAGTTTATCTCCTTAATACAATGTCTCAGGAAAACTAGTGGTTGGCCCTGGTTTCACTATCACTATTAGAGTATTGCTGCATGACTAAATACTTCAAGAATGGTCTTTATCTGTGCAGATTAAATTTCAAATTACTATATGAAATAGGGAATAAACTTGTGTCCTCATCCATTCTCTAAGACAGACTCTGACAGGCATACTACACTTGTTTAATCACTGCTGTAGTATATTTAAAAGTTAATTTTTTAAATAAATTATCTAAGAATTCTAAAATTTTAAGCATCTGCTAGGTAAAAAGAAAAAAAAACAGTTTATCTGGTAGCCAACAGAACATAATACAATAAAGTTTGAAGGAAGGGAAATGATAATTGCAGCCAGAACAGCAGAATCATATCTGTTACCATATATGGCTCTGAAATTATGATTTCTGTAGTCAGCATACTGCAAAGAAGGCCATTTAATAAGAAAGAATCCTAACAACAAGGGTATAGAACTTTGAGTGGTATAAAACAGTGCACCTGCTCAGAGCTATCCTTTTTTTGGTAAGCTGAGGCTTTCACCTTGCAAGTTTATCATGTAAGAGGAAGCATGCGATATTTGAGAAAAAATCTCTATAAGTCAGATTGAAAACTTCAGCCTGCCACAACCTTTTCTTTTCACTAGTAATTGGAAGTTAAGATTCTTTACTAGTTCTAAACATTACTAGTTTATCATATGCTTTTAATACCTACCATATACGCTCAAAACAAAAAGACTAACCTAATAAATTATTAATACATCTGGACAAACAAAAGGCTCTTATATCATTATCTTCTCCAACCAGCACAGCAAGAGGGGAAAAAAATGGCAAGTTCTACACTCAAACACAGCAATACTTCAGAATATAAGTTTGCTAATACTCACAGAAGATATATTACCAGAGAAAGATGAGAAATAACTGAATGATGTCTGAGCTAAATAATTATTCCAAAAACAGCCTTCTCACAGATTACATATGAAGAAACATCATGAACTTGAAAATAATTTAAAAAAAATAAAAATATAATAAAAGGTATAAAAGAAAGCAGCCTTTCTCTTAGTTATATTGTTAAAAATCTCTCCATTAAATTTTCTTTCAAATCAGGTCTGATCATTTCACAGTTTCACTCCTTGTTTTCACATGCTTATTACTAAGCAGTGTGGGTGAAATTCACCTTCATGCCGAGTATATACATAAGACTTCCCAGTGAAGACCCACTTGACATCTTAGAGCAGTGGGGGCCAACCTTTCTGACAGACATGCCAAAAATTAGCCCTGTATGCTATGAAAGTGCCACTCCAGTCCCCTTCCCCTACCTGATCTGCTGTTCTGTTTTCTGCCCCCTGACCCATCAGCCTGTCCTACCCCTTCCCACCTTATGACACACAAAGGGACTGCTTGTGCCACTTGTAGCATGCATGCCACATTCTGACCACCTTTGCTCTTGACAGAAACTATTTAACTGGGATGTAAGTTACACCTTTGCCTTTCATGGATCTTATGCCCATGGATAAATTGCACCACTTACACAAAACTGAAAACCAATGAGTAATGGAGAAGAAGAAAGTACATTAGATAGCATGTTACACTTTTGGCATTGTCACTGGATCTACTGTAACAGAGTGGCAAAGTGAATAAAAAAGCAATTATAATAGGTAAAAAAATTAACATGTCTCTGGCACAAGATGCCAGAACACTTTTTAAGTTCACCCAGTTCTTTCCAAATGGAGACAAGCTGTTTGTCTGACTTTCTGCTTCTTTTTAATAGGCCTCTTCTGGCGCACGATTCTTTTTATGTCTTCAGACTTTTCCCTGCACTATTGTTTAAAATACATGCCTAACAGTTTGGGCTATTTATGTAACCAAACTATGTGGAACCATTTCCTCAGTTATCATAGCTTTATAGTATCTGTTGAATGCTCTGGGATTACATCTATAACATGGAGCAATAAAAGCAAATTTAGGCACTTTATTACAAAGCAAATGGAAGCAAGACAAGTAAAGGAAAAAAGTTTGCTTGAGGAACCTGTCTCTGATTGATGAAACCTCTTAAGCCTACACTGAGGGTGTGTACAGAAGTTACATTTTTTATGCAACAAGACCCCCAAAAGCACTCTATAGCTGTAACATAAACTTTCATAGCTGCAGAGTGCTTTTAAAATGGCCAATTGCATGAACATTTAACTCTTGTCTGATGTAGCACTCTAGGGCAGAGCACTTTAGGGTTAATTTCAGGGTGATAATTAATTTCAGACAAGGATTAATTTTGGGAGATTCACCTTCATCCAATGTGGCTTTGCAGGGCTTGGCTGGTGCTCGTGCAACAGAGCACTGGCCCAGCCCTGTCCCCAGAGCTTTCACAGAGAGGAGACAAGAAACCTCTCATCCCTGCGCAGTTGGGGGGAGGATGTGGTAGGGTGGGGGGTGGAGGGAGCCCTCCCCACTACACAGGCCTAGCTCAGCTCCTCCCCAAGACTCCAGCAGGGGTAGCTGGGGGTGGCTGTTCAGTGTGGGGGGGACTCTGCCCCTCCTTACCAGCTCTGGATGTGGCAGCCTTGGCTGCCGTCAAGACGCTCATGCAGAGGGTGAGAGAAAGGAGCCCTCCTTCGCCATACATGCCCCCTGCTGGGGTCTTGGGAAGTCCTGGGCCAGGTCTCTCCAGTGGGAGGAGCCCCCTTGCCCTCCACATGAATGCCTTGACAGCAGCAGAGGCTGCCACACCCAGAGCTGGGGCAGGGGCAGAATCCCCCCCGGCAAGTGCCTCCCAGAGATTGTGGGGAGAGCTGGGCCAGGCCCACAAAGCAGGAGGGTTTTGTCCCCCATGATCCCCCCAGCTGTTGCTGACTGTTGCCAGCTGGTTCGGGGGGGGAGGGGAAGTCCTGAGAGGCTGCTGGAACATCCTCACCTGTTGGCCTGTCCTGGTGCAGTACTCCCCACCCATGAGGCAAAAGTCTGTTGGGTTCAATGGCGTTCTAACTCATGGTACTGTGTGTAAAGTGCCATAGTTAGAGCCTGCCCAACAGTGCCTGAACTTCTGTATACACCCTGATTTTTAAAAGAAACTTAAGTGCAATTGATTTTTTTTATCTACAACTGAATCTCTTCCCATATGAAATATATACTTAAAAAGTGCACTGGCTTCCTTACAAGTCATATTCACATTTTAACCAAAGTTTTCTACAATGCTTTTACGGGACCACTACTGCATTAGTAAAAATAAATGTTAACCATTAATCTAAGCAATGACAGAAATTCTTGACCAGTACATGTCTGAAAGCATTTCTTTGTATCTGTAATTCAGTAGTAACAATTACTCCTTTACATCAGCTATTATATTCCCTCCTAATAGCCCTCTGTTTTAAAACAGTGATGTTCAATTTTCTGGCCCTGCAGACTGGATAAGTGAAATGGGGCTAGTCTGCAGGCTGAACCCCATGAGCCAGATCCAGCATGGGGCCAGCACACTGGTTGGTTCTTGGGTGCATTGGATCCAGACGCAGTGACTCTGCATGCCAAATGGACCCCTGAGCACTACATCAGGCCATGGAGTGACCCTATTTTGCCAGCATGATCTGGCTGTGACATCTAGCTCATGGGGATCCTCACAGATCTGGAAATTTGATGAAGGAGCCCTATGAACCAGATGACATAGCCTTGTGGGCTGGATTCAGTCCTTGGGCCAGAGGTTGAGTACCAGTTTTTTAAAAGATATAACCCAAATCTTACCTTATTTCCAACATAAAAGATGGCAAAATTAGAGCACCATGCTTATGTTTTCCTTCCTTCCTGGCTTTACATAACGGAGGAAAATTTTAACTGTCCAAATAACATATACTAATCTACAAAGTAACTATGATGAAGTACGATTGTTCATGCAATATTACAAGCCAAAGTCAGTAATCTTCATTATGTAAAGAATACAGGTTGTTTATATGGTATGCCTTACAGATTATAGAAATATCTGATCATTATGTAAGTGCATACAAGTTTTTGTGGTCTGTGCTGATATCATTAACCTCAAAGTGATCAGCATGTCTCTGAGATAGTGAGGTTATGAGAGCCATAAGCATGAGATGTCAGGATACCACATCAACAGACAACCTTTCACTTTTTCTGAATACCCTATCAGTGTAGGGTAGAAGAAAAAAGGACCTTTTTTAGGGAACAGAATTCAAAGGAAACTGGTTTAAAATTTCCAAAGCAAGCAATTTTTTACACAGTGGGAACATCTCCACGAGATGCTAGAGGCACAGTAGATTAATTCTACTGTGCATTAGCATATCATGGTGAAAGCAGTGCTAATGCTCTCCACTAAGCATTAGCATCACATAAAAGATGTGCACTGGCGCTACTGCACAGTAGCACTGATTATTAACTGTTATTACAGGTACTAAACTTAATGCACCATAATTTCAGTGCATTAATGCAAGTGTAGACATGCCCTGTGGTTAATTAACTTGCAGCACACTGCCCAAGGAGTTTGTATAGAAAAAATCATGAAGACCAGGTCCACTGACAGCTATTAAATAGAACAGTCAGAGATGTATTCCTAAACTAACAACCCTAAACTAATCATATAACCCTAAACTAATCACAGCTGATGCCAAGGAGGGCATGATAGGGGACAGAATACACTAGCCATGCCTTGACCTACCATGTTTACTTACATACCACAGGAACATTTCCCGCAAAAAACAGACTTTCAAAATTGGAGTATGGGTCTTAAGTGGCGGGGGGAGAGCTGATTTTCTTCACCAGAATATAAGCAAAGTGGCGTAGAAGCATGAAGACATGGTGTTGCAAAATGGCTGCCAGCCTCTCTCTCAACAAACAAGCAGAAGGGGTAGAGTCCAGTGTGAAGTCCTTCACAGTCAGTGGCTGAGAAAAGCTAACTGCCATTTTGCAACATGGCTTCTCCATGAAAAAGCCAGCTCTAGGCCATGACTTTGGAAAAATCTTTTCTTCTACATTCTGCCACCCAAAAAAGATGCATGTCTTATTTGAGGGGCATGTGCTATGTGAGAAAATATGGTAAACTCTCCCTCTAAAGCATCTACTACTTGCCACTGCCAAAGACAGGATACTCAGCTAGATGGACCATTGGTCTTTTGCAGTACAGTAATTCTTAAGCATAAAGTTGAAAAATACATATAAAACTTTAGTTTGTTCATTATGAACAATAAAAGTGTATCCAAAATGCCACAATTCAATTGTTAATTTCAAGCACCCATCAGACAACTTACCCCTGTGTACAAAAATACATTTTTTACTGCTATCATTATAATGACTGCACTTAGCCTAGACCTAAAATGTCTTTCCTACTTGTTACCTGTAACAGATATCTATTATTAGGAATAAGCATGAGTTTAAGTAGGGCATAATAATTAAGTAGAATAGGTGCTTCTTGCTAACTTATAAAAAAAACTTGTTTAAAAACCCCTAAAAACATATATTTCTTGGCCTAACCATGCTGTTCCATGACTGCACATTATAAATGGCAAATGGTGAGAATACACAGCAAGTAAACATTATCAGAACAGGGTCTTTTCAGCCGCCGGCGCAAAAAAAATACAGCGAAAGCAAAATGAAAAACAAGATCTGTCAAAGTTCAGATTACCCGGAGTTTGCACATTAGGAACATGTCTTGATCAGGATAGGTCTAACTTAATATCAGATACCTGACGAACAACAGAACAGTATCAACCTATTAAAACAGCATGTGCTTTAAACACATGCCTGATTTCGTTAAAATGTGCCTGAAAGTTAGAGACTGCTAAAGGGACTGGAACTACAGGTGCAGTGGTTTAGTTCTGTCTTAAACTTAATAAATAGTTAAAATTCATAGGATATTTATAGTTGTAACTGAAGTAATTAGATTCTTAAAAATACTGTTCAGATCCATTCTTCTTATTTTCTTAGAATAAGTGAGAGATTTTTGTTTCAAATAAAAACTATAACAGAATTATGTGAAGCAGAAAAAGTATTGTGGTACTTACAGGTATGTATGTATGTATGTAGACAGGTAGGTACGTAGGCATATGAACTCACTTGTTCATATGCATTTATAAACATAATGTTCCTCTTTTTTTCCACTGACTATTATCATGTACTGCTTTTGTTGAGTATTTTTAACAAGTCTGTTACATGCTGAATCAAAAACTATGTGACCTGAGGCCAGGAAGAAGGGTACGTTACATGTTTTAACAGGTTGATTTCCTTTCTCTCTCTCTCTCCCCGAGTTTTCAAATATTTGTGAAGAGATCAGATTGTAGAACAGCCTTACACAGAAAATACCTTGGTTACTGCCCATCCTCAATGTTTCATCCATTCTGTCAAAAATTAGGTCAAATAAGGAAAAATATCTTTCATGGCAGTCAGTCATAGCACATAAAAATAAGCTTGTTTAACCATGGCAATTGCCAGGAATTAATAAAACTCCACATCATAAGAAATGTTAATTAAAAAGTATTTAATTTAGCATTCGTTCATAAAATTCTTTTTAAAATGCTTAAAAATAGCCACACGACAGCTAAATTTGTGTTACAATCCTTTTTTACAACACTTTTTCTTTTCCTGAAGAAAAGGTAAGTTATATAAAGTGTGTACCCTCAATGAATATGCCTAGATTTCCAGCCTGATAGTCCAGTAATAGATGCTTTAAGTGACTGCTCTGTATTTTATATCTTCTGTCTGGATGAAAGAAGAATTTGGAACGGATTTTTTCCACGGGGACTAAAATGCAATGCACTTCAAAAACCATGGCATTGGCCAGCATTAGCACGGCTTGATATTATGGTTCTACTACCTATGATTCTCTGAGTGTGCTTTAGCAAAATAATTTCTAAAAAAAAAGTTGCTTAGTTAAAAAAATACTATCTAAACAGCAGCAAGAAAATGGTTTTGTGGAATGAGTTTAAAATACATATGCTATACCTGTCTGTACATATCCACATCTCTCAGTTTACAGAAATATGATACTTGTTCAAGAGTTACTACCATTTTCATACAATACAGTGCAGTTAAAATATGTAAATCCATTTTCTCATCAGTAATGAATTACTTCAAAATAAATTAACAGTTTTAGATTACAGACTAGTATACTGTAAAGACTTCTTTCTATTCAATAAGTGAAAAAAAATCTGACATTAATGGTAAAATAACTGTTTCTGACAGGGAAATTACTGTATGTCTGAATTTTAATTCACTTCCTAAAATTTCAATCTCCTGTTAAGATACTTGATACATAAAAATATACTGCATTTATAGCACTAACAGGGAAAGAGTTGTAAACTGGCCTCTTATTTCTGCAACTGAAATGCAGACTACAGCAATTCTCAGATGGTGTTTTCAGGATCATTTCACTAAGTCAAACTAAATTTCATATTCATTTAGTGTGTTTTAGATAAATCGAAGAAACAAACTTATCTTGGAATCTGGACTTTCTTTCTATATTTCTCCAGGCAAGCTTTGTGTGATGGTTTTTTTTACCAAAAGCTATTATACAGTCCAGTATACTGCAATCTTGCAGCAAAAACTTCAGATTATAATTGCAGCTATATTTTTCTTTAAGGCATCAGAGGAATTGCCAAGAACATTTAAGAGGGATACCAAGAGCTTGCTTGACATACAGTTGTTGCTACTTGTGCACAGCTTTTCCAAACAAAAAGTAACAGAGATACAACTGGTATTCATAACTAAAAATCTTCCTGTTAGTTCAGAGAGGACAACTAAGGACAAATTTAAGGATACTTACCTACTCGGAAGTTAGTGGCTGTCAGAGTGTCAGCAGCGTGACCATTTTCACTAATGAGGGTGGTGGTATTTCCCTTCTCACAGTTGTTCTGACAATTGCCCTTGGTACAAGTCACTTTGCAGATGCTGGGTGTAAAGACCACCTTGATGCGCCCAGTGTGATTTCCCACTGCAAGCGTAGGCAAAGAAAAAAAGAAAAATAAACAGAACATGCTGGTATCCATTGATTTCCTTCAGATGTTAAAAAGAAGAAAAAAAAGCAACAGGTCTACAGAAGGAGGGCAGCCTGCAGCGAGCTCTCTCATCGATCTCCAGTGGTGTCTCTGAAACAGGAGTAGGAAGCCTAGCAAACAGAACTCCGGGATACACTCCAAAACCACATTTAAAGTCAAGTCACTGGAGTGGGATTAGTAATCACAATGCTGCACTTTATTCATAGTCAGACAAAGAGCAATACCAAGGGCATGACAGCTTAAATAGCCAACCCTGACAGACAGATGTAATGTAAAGAGGCTGGCTGTGCACCTAGGGGTGAATAAACTCTTGTGTCCTCCTGCATACTTTTCCTGTTTCTGCACTTATTAAGTCACTATTTGTAGCTCGACCCCTGGAAATGTTTTAGGCATGCGGCATGTCTGAAAACATCTGTCTCAAATCTCCTGGCACCCCAGCCTGAAGTGATCAAACCCTGTGACGCAGCTGCCTGGACCCATTTTTTCACAGTTTCTTGGCACTATTACTCCACATTGATTTACATATTATAGATTAATTTTTGCTGTCAACTATTTACTACTTAAAGGTTAAATCAGGGAAAAGGGCTCATAAAAATCAATAGATTAAAATACTACACTTGAGCTCTTATAGGCAACAAGGAAAACAGCCATTTTTTTTCTTTTGTACAGTGTATAACATTATTTTATTATTTTATAACAGCAACTGGGCATTTACTAATTTTAAATTAAACTGCTCAGGCCAAGTTCATGCTTTATGTAAATAATATAAGTGGATTTTACACCATAATTGCTTTTGGTCCCTCATCTGAATTTGAAGCCAGATATTTCATTAAAAATTCAAAGTTATCAAAAGAAACAAGAAACATTTACCTTAGTTTGAAATAATTTAAGCTGTATTTTAATGGTTTGTCTTGTTTACTATTTTGTACTTGTAAATATATTACTTGTATTTCTAAGCATATTAGCACTTGTAAGTATGTTGGGATGCATCTATGAACACCTCCCATGCATACTTTTGTCACAAATTTGTCATGCAAAAACAATACTGATTTCTCAAAATGGAACATCTCATGTTTATACTTCCACAGTAGCAAAAGAAATAAAAATTACTAAAAAGTTGTCCAACTTAGTTTATGAAACATACTGCGAGTAAACATATTTGGGTAAAGCTTAGAAAAATGAAGAAAAACTTTCCACTTCAAAAGAATATACATGTATATTATTTCTGGCTCTTCACAGAATAAATGAAAACAATTGTGCCAACTGTTTTGTCTGAAGTCAGGGACATCAATCTATTTTGCTGGCAGCTGTTCCCACCATACCCTAAAAAACAGTAAAAAAAATGTAGAGCCCATACATACGTACATGAAAGATATCATCAACATAATACTATTTATTTAAATTAATTTAAAACACACTTTTGATTGTTGAAAGCCAAACTTTTTCCTGTAAGAACTGTTGATATACCTTTCCCAACAAACAGAAATGGAAAGGCTTGTGAACTTGTGACTGCCAAAAGAAAGATTTAAGTGTTCTAAAGACAGCTTCACAAAAAATAACACAGTGTTTTTATATTTTCTTTGGATAGATTCTTAAAGAAAAAAATAAAACTTTTCCTAGAAAAGCCCCAAACATCTTCTATTTAATATTTTAAGACACTTCTGCTTCATCTTTCCTTTAGGAAGTGATTTAATTAAAAAAACATGGATAGTTGAGTCACAAAAGTTGGTCCTGCCCACACTATAAAAACAGCTATATGGGGGGGACCCAGGCCGGTTTTCCAAATTAGTTAATTTGCAGTTGACCTTTGCCAGTGTAGGTGGATTAAATCATCTTTTAATTGTATTCCTGAATTTTTATGCAATGTTGCAAAGTCCTGAGCTGTAGCATAGTGTAGGAACATGACTAAACTTCAATTTAAGTAACAAAACACAAATTGTTACTGTGCAGGTTAGGAATTTAGGTGAAATCATCTGTTATAGAAAACTTTTTGGAGGCAATCACAGTTTCACATCCAAAGTTGACTTCCCCCTCACTCTTTTCGACTGTGATTGTTAATTTCTAGTTTGCTGGGCCCCCCCCCTTTTTTTTAAGGATGCATGTTTAGGAAACAAATTTAGGAATTTAGGTGTCCAACAACAGATGTAAGAATTTTGGATAATGTATTTAGAGATGCCCATTGAGGGGAGAAGGGAATTCAGACAGTCAAGCAGTCCTTACTCCTTTGGATTGAATCTTACTTCCAATGTACATCCTCAGGTTTAGACACCATAATCATGAGCATGATTTCCCAGCCTAAATTGAATGGAAGAGACTACAGACCTTCCTTCTGAATGAAGCATTTGGCAGAAACACTGCAAGGTAAGCAACCAAGACTTCTTCAAGTCCTCTTTCCTTCCTCCGTGAGTTTTACTCAAGAGTGTGTGTCTTGTTCCTATCTAAGAAATTGTGTCCTCCAATACTTCATTTTTACTGGATTTAGCAGAGTTGACATTTAATAATTATTTCAAGCTTGACCTCATCATCCAGCTTGATTATACATTGGGAGGCAACATAATTTAAAGGTGCACAAACTACATTTCATTTTCATCTTTAACTTGAGATGTTGTGTTTTTGATTTTCTTGTACTATGGTAAAGAACAGAGCTGGACTTTATATATTTAAATTAATTTATGATAAAGATCGATGAGACCAGCATCATACTCTAGCTCATCTTCCTTTTCTATAGACAGAAGTAATCCCCTCCTAACCCACTTGCTACATGAAGGCTGCTTTTGCTTTAGATACATTTATGGTGACAAAACAGTGACATAAGGACAGAACAGAATAAATAAATGACCCTAATGAGGAAGAAGAGAAGGCTCCTGGACCAGAAGATATTCAGATAAAATCATCAAAAAGCTATTAACAAAACCAACCGGTAGAACTAGAGCAGACTAAAAAGTACTGGCCTACTAGAAATAGTAATGGAAGGTGTAAATGACATCTATTATGTTTTCATTGCTCAGGCTGAGGGGTAGATCCATGCTGACAGAGATCCATGTTTTCCATTCTGTGAAGCCTAATCTTAGATATATCTATGGATCCTCTAGCCCAGGTAGACTGCTAGAAGGCTGTGTTAATTGATTACATGTGGATACTGTCTTAAATTTTAACAGACCAATTTCAAAATAAGGGTTTCTGGGTATAACTAAGGGCTTATGGGTATATCTAAGAATAGAGTTGAGTTTGTAATTGGCATCCTACACATGTGAATTCCAATCTAGGGCCTTACATTTAACAAAGTAGGTCGTTGCCTACAGAAGTTCATGCCTCTTTGAACCAACTAGTCTCCAAGGGGTTGTATACACGTGTTCTGGGAGTGGGGGGAGGGAGGAGGGAGGCACTTTAATCAGAGTGGCTCCAAGAGCTGCTTTAATTAAAGCACCCAGAGTGTCTTGCGTATCAGTGTCACTGTGCTGAAAAATGGCAGTGGGGGTGCTTTAACTAAAGCTCATTGAATGATACATGAGATGCTGGAATCTTCTGAATCATGGTAATTAGGTCTGCTCCAACACGCTGTAATTACTTCCTCCAGTGGTGCTGCAGTCATCTAACCTGCAATCTTCAAAAGGAGACTGGACAGTCACCTTGCTTTTCCTGCCTAGTGTGGGGGGATGATCTACAAGTGTACCCAGTGATCTACAAGGTCCCTTCCAGACCCTAACAATCTATGAATATCTGGGGTATGGCACCGCTATTCTGATGGAAGTTGAAGGATGTTTCACTATTAATAACTATGGTAGCAGGATTTGGCTCCTGTTAAAAGGAATCCTGTACTGTTCTGTCCCATATGTTAAATGGGGTGAAGACTGAGGAGAAAATTAAGTCCCTCCACAGAAAAAGTTTCTCTTAGTATTGCTTTACTGCAAGCTGGCATGATATTCATATATTTATGTTTAATAAAAAATCATCTACAGTGTGTATATGTATATGTGCACATATACATAAAGACACAGGACAAAAAATGAAAGAATTCTCCATTGATTACCTTTATCATATGATAGTATTAAATTTGGTATATCCAAGTGCAATTTAGAATGTGTTCCTTGTACATAACCACAGGAGAACATACAGTATGATGGGGATGGTAGAAGCAACTTCAAAAGGATTAAAAGGGAAAGTATCTCTGTAAAACAGTAGATAACCTCAAGAATGCAAATCTATCTTTGTTCTCTTCTCTTAAAAAGTACTCCCACACCAGGCTGACTAGCATTTATGTAGAAAGATAGTCAACTTTTTAAAACTCTTTTATAGTTATTGATTTGTTAAAACTGCTGACAAAAGAAAGCAATGGCGAAGGAGCAAAATGACGGATATGACTTATTTCCTAAACCAGGTCTTTTCCAGCTATTTTATTAGTCCACCTGGTTTAATTCTTTCTAACGGATTTGTTTATTAAGCCAAAAGGAAAGCTGGCATCATATAAAAACTTATCATAGTGGTAAAATATATTTGAATTTACTTTTGTTTAATAATGAGTTTTGTAATAATATACTTGGAAATTAATTCTCAGAACCACTGAGACAGGAATAGAAAGAAAATATCCTGGTTTCCCTAGGTATCAGAACAATGTAAAGGCTAGCTTTAAAAAATCCCAGAAGATTTTGCCCAGTTCATGTCAGTCAGGGTGTGGAAGATCACTTTACAGTTGGAGCTAAGGAATTTCAATTAAAACTGGTTCAGTTGATGCACAAATGAGAAACAAAGAATTTATTATCAAATTCATATATAACTGAAAGCAAGAGCTTGCTGAATCTGACAGTGTGCTAGGTGAAGGTACATTCTTGGGATTCAGTCTGCCCTTATTCTGAACTATTCACAACCTAGGTCTAAACTCTGTAGAGTTCAGTTTATTCCCACTGGTGTGCAATTCCAGTCTCCAGGACAATAGAGGGCAATACCTCTTCCCCCTATTCCTTTTAGAATGCCATGCAACCAAGAAGTAGATATGAAACAACCTTTCCACTTCTCTGAGCCTGAGGACTAAAAAATATGTCTGGCCTTTGTACATTTTGAACATGGGAGAAAATGCTGCACTCACACCTTACCTGTCTAAATACATGGCAGAACTTGACCCTTAATACCTCTACTGGAAGCCATGAATTCACACCAGAGACTAGAAACATCATGGATTCCCAAAGATACTGTACCCCTGCACACTACATGTGTTTACATAGTTCTGATTTAGGATGTGTTTCTGCAAGATAAAATGTTTTCAGATGCACAGTTTGACTGCATTTGCACAAGTCACATTCAATGCTGTTTCCACTAGCTCAGGAGAAATGGTTCCAGAAAGCTGAGAGGTGTGGGGAGAAATTAGACATACCACTGAAATTATAGAAACATAGAATCATAGTGTTGGGAGGAACCTCCAGGGTCATTTAGTCCAGTCCCCCTTCACAGATGTAGGAGTCACTGCTCTTAAATCATCCCAGGCAGATGTCTATCCATCCTCTCCTTGAAAACCTCCAGTGAAGAATATTCTACACCTCCCTTATGCAGCTTATTTCATTGCTTTACTATTCTTACACTTAGAAAGTTTTCCCTGAAACTTGACCTAAATCTGCTTTACTTCAGCTTAAACCCATTGCCTCATGTCCTGTGCTCTGTAGGAAGGGAGAAAAATATTCCTTCATCCTCTTTATGGCAGCCTTTCAAATATTTGAAAGCTGCTATCATGTCCCCCTAGACATCAAATTAGGCATACGACCCCACACATTTATTTTGTACAAGATATTTACTATTTTAAAAGGGTCCACTGACCTTCTGCTGTGTTTAAAACATTCATGGGCATAGATCATATACAACCAAAATATGAACAAGAGATAAGAATTTAAATAAAAAATTCCAAAGTTATTGGAGCCAAAATTTTACAAGTACAGTTTTGCCACCTAATTCTTCTACTAATTTTCCCTATAGTTTATTAAGAAGTATCCTCTTAACTCTTTTTGGCATATTTCTGTAATCTTACTGATACTTGCTTCATAAAGCCCTACTAATTGAAGGTTCTGTAGCTTCTTTATTACTCCCATCCTTCATTTTATTGCTGCCATTATTACCTGTACTCCCATATTTCTTTGTTCACAGTCACCAGTAGAGTTGGAGTGCTGTTGTAGTTGTGATGATCTAGGAAGCATTTGAGGCAAGGATTTTTTGTGATATCTTTTATTGGACCAATTGGCCAGCTGAGGAGCTGTTGGACAAGCTTTAAGGCACCCAGTGCCTTTCCTCAGGGGACCTAACAGTCATAAAAAAATCCTTGACCTTCACAGTAATTATCGCATTGACTCAGGCAAAGTCTTCATACACTTCCTCCACCTCTAGCCACAAGCTCTGCTGCTTTAATTAAACTGTACTTCCATTTCTCCTCACTCTCACAAATTCTCTTCTCATACCCACATCTCTCTGTAAGTATGCTATAAGCAGACCTAGTGCTGATACCAGGCAGGAAACAAGCTCTCACCAGGGAATCCCACTCCCTGCTGACGTCACAACTTTCTTAATAAGGCTTGTCTGTCCCACTAACAGTCATGAATCCACAAGAATGAGAATGGGGCTGAGCACACATCACCCACTTGTGTCTGCAAGCATGCTCCAGACCTGGAAGTTCACCAGTCAGGCTGCTTTGGGCTCATCCCCAATGACCACTCTCATGCCTGCTGGAGCTTGAGGGTTTGAGAGTGGGACAAACTTGAAGCACCCATACTAGTGAACTTCCAGGTTTACATTTTTTGTTTGCCTTCCTTTTTTGTGTCCCTGCAAGACAGAGGAGAGAGCAGCTGGAGGGCTGAGATGGAGACTCAGGTAGGGAGACAAAGTGAACTGGAAAGAGGGACTCAAGCTAAGGCTGATACAATCAGAATTAAGGTTTCATGACACCTTTTTTCATGATTTTGACTTACTAGCCCAGGTTCCCTATTGTAGGCAAGGGAGAAGAGAGAGCAGCGTACAACAAAGAACTTGTATTGACTTTGCTATTAAGAAATCACTTATAGCCACATGTCTGGCCTGTAAGATAAATACACTAAAAAGAAACCTGAACTACTTCACTTCTGTTCTCTCAGTTAATACTGACTTAAAATTAACAGTAAGTGTACTACATATCTTTGTTAAAATAATTCACCATAGCAAAAACTATACAATTCAAATACGTTTTTTTAATTAACTCAGCCAGATTCTGACAACTATCTGCATTTCACAGTATCAGAGGTTTGATCGTGTCCTGCACACAAGGATGGGCACCACTTGAGTCTCAAAACAGGGCTGCTGCACATGCAGGCACAAGTGCTGCAGTAGTTTTGCAAGAAACTCGTGATGGTACACACCCCTACAGCAGAGGCCTTTTCCGGATAAAACATTCCCTTTCTCTGAGGCCGACACAGCGTTTTAGTCTGAGTCAGAAGAGTGTACAGTAATTGTAATCAATTTCATTCTTCCGTGTAAGTGTGTAACACATGAATCATATGAGGGTTTAAAAACTGGGGTCTCTGTCAACAAGCTTTATGAATCATTTTTTTTCTTCCTTGTATATTTTACTCCTTTAAACATTCTCCACATAAGACCCTCAGACAGAGACATCTTATTTTGGACTACAGCCATTTTTCCATGTTTAAAACAATGTAAAAACATGCCTAATAGTCAGCAATGAGCAATACTGTTATTGTTTCCTGGCAACCAGCTTCAGGGTATTCCAGAAAAAAAAATTAATGGCCCAAGTAAGTGAATAGTGTTTAACAGTGAAAAAATGATGTGGCTCAAGGTGGTTTCAATTCTGCTTTGACTTGTCTAATTTGTTTAAAAAATGACTTGAGTTATACCAAAAAGCCCAGGTCTCTAAAGAAACGTAGGTGTCACATGTTCAGGAACACGGTGCCTTTCTAGCAATGGCCTTGAACCCAGGGCCTTGGGCTGCCCTACACAGCTACTCATCCCAGGCTACTACCTCACCAGCTGAGCAGGCCGGCAAGACACAGGTGGTCCAAACCTATCAGAACCACGAAGACCTAACTGCCTGCCTGTACCCTGCCACTGGAGTGGCTAGCCAGGGTCACCCTTTCTTATAAAAATCCCTGAACCATAAGAAGAAGTCTCTGGGCAACTGAGATCAATCCCTGCTCAGGTCACTTTGCCCTTGGCTTGTGTCTCTACTGGCTCTCTGCCTGATCCCTTGGCTATTCACCCAGCTCATCCTGACTCACAGGGCACATTGACACGTGTGCATTTACTGCGTGGTAACCGAAATTACTGCACGGTACAGGTCCACATCTATGTGAGCACACCCATACTGCACAGTAAATATGGTGACCTACACCAATTTGAGTGTAAATTTGAGCATCATGCAGGTATCAAATTTACACCCGATTAGTTTCTGCACAGTATGCACATGTAGATGCCTTGCTGCACAGTAACACTGTGTGTATGGACTGACTTGGGACTAATTTTAGTCCCAAGTCAGCCCACACACAGTGTTAATGCACTTTAATGCCTGTACGTGTAGACGTTGGCCTATGTCCACTAGCCTATTTCCACTTAACTTTAAACCGGCATAAATGCACATGTAGACATGCCCAGTGCTATGCTTGACCCTTCGGCTTTCTAAACCAACTCCTGACTTGCTCTCCTGGATACCCAACCTGGCTCACCTTCTGGTTCCATACTCTGCCTGACCCTCCTGCTTTCTGACTCAGCTTCTTAGACTGACCTCCTGGCTTCCTGACCCTACCTGTGCATGGATTCCACTCACTCCTCCTGAACCAGGTTGACACCTTGTTCTCCAAATTGCTCCCAACTTGGCCATCCATAACCCAGTGTGGAAGCATCTAACTTTGAGAATCTGGTTTCCACAGAAGAATTCAAAGCCTTAAGTAAGGTGCCAAGGCTTCTTATGCATTGGGAAAGTCAGTCACCTAAGTATAGGATGCACAAAAACCAGTACAGAGCAAGCAACCACCAAAAGCCAGCAAATTGAATGGGAAACCAGGCATCAGGAAACACGCTGTCCTCTAGAGCTTCAATACTAGGGTGTCTATAGCCTGCTCTTTGAACTTAATAATTCTGTGCAAAGTGGAATGCCTTTGAGCGGAAGGGTTGAGAAACATCATCTCTTCCCACCCCAAAACAGTCTATGATGTTATAATTAGGGCATTTTCCTAGAAGGTGGATCTCTGAATCCCCTCAGGCAGAGGAGAGAACTGAATGTAGTTTTGACGGGAATGTGGAACCTCCTCCCACACCTTACTTTCCTTCAGGCTGTAGCATTGCCCATGGTAAGTACTGAAACAAAGACCTCATCTTGGCACGTAAGTAAAAGAGCAGTAGTAAGTTAGATTGCTTACAGGGCTAGGCAACCTCTTCTGGCTGCAGGCTAGATGATCCACCCTGGCTTATAGGTGGGTGGTGGAGAAGGTGGGCAGTAGAACCCAGCTGCAACCACTGCCACCACTTCTCTCCACAGAAGTACGGGGAGACTACCTGCAGTGGCTGCTTGTTCCAATGGTGACCCATGGAGAGTGCCCACAGGCAAAGCCCCCCACTGCTGAATGCTACTAAAGCCCCACATGGTTATCTTTTTATTTTTGTGTAAGCACCAGATCCAAAGACATTGACTCAACAAAAGTTTATTTACTGACTTCAGTGGATTATGCATTAGGCCTTCACACATGTAATGTTGTTTTGACGTGAATGTGGAACCTCCTCCCACACCTTACTTTCCTTCAGGCTGTAGCATTGCCCATGGTAAATACTGAAACAGAGACCTCATCTTGGCACGTAAGTAAAAGAGCAGTAGTAAGTTAGATTGCTGGCTTTCTTTCTGTGCGTAATAATATGATGATTCAATGCAGGCAATAGTGTTGCAATACTATAAACTCTGCAAGGAAATTTAAAAATTCGCTTTGTATTTTTTTTTTAATTTCATTTAGAAATCCACAAAACAAAAACAATGTTACAACTACTTCCTCGTGTTTACAATCACCAATTAGACAAGCTTGAGTTAATTTTCAACTTTTCTGAGTTCTGAATGTGTCTTTATATCAACATTTTTTTCTGGACACGTAACTCACCTCAGTAGGGTATTGAATGTAAGGTGTAAGCTCTAAACTGTTCACCATTTCCAGGAAGCATGGGAAATAAAAAGGAATTAAAAAATAGCTTACAAAGCACAGTAATGGAACATTACATTAATTGAAAAGCACTAAGGAAGTCAGGAAACTATAAACTGTGACATATGTGCATGGACCATCAAAGCACAGAACATCCAGAAGCTCAGTTATGAAAGTACATACTCCTCTCCATATGCTGATTCTCCATTAGAATTACCTCCCTTAGGCTTGAATAAAGCAAAAATTCATTTGCTAATATAAAATCCCAAAAGAAAAGAAATATGTTGCTGTTAATGAAATCTTAGTTTTGTTAGGTATAAAAGGGGTGCTGTCAGGACCATCTCCTGCAGTACTTACTTGTATTCTTTCTCTCCATCAAGCTTGGTGACGTGGTGATGTTACCAACATCAGAAAAGGAAGGTATTTTCAGTTTACATTTTTTTTCTCACACTTGTACCACAAAAGTCTGTTTTTTTCTCAGCTACTTGCACAATTTTGAATGAATCCTGGGTATTTAAGACTTGTATCACAACAATTCTGGTGTAAGAACTATTTACAGACTCTTAATATTACATTGTATAGGCTCCATCCAAGTGTATTTCTGGCTGAATAACCATTTGTCAAAAAGAGCATGAGGTTTTTCCCCTACAGTATTTTCTGGAAAGCTTCTTCCTTCTTTCTTCTCAAGAAATCTTTGTTTTTGAAGCCAACTGTCTTTCATCACAGCAGTTGAGATGTATTCTTCTTGTTCTGTTTTTTCCCAGCTGTAACAGGCCTTTGGCTGTTTCGAATTCTGCTCTTACAGGGTATCAGTCTGTTTTCCAGTGTTTTCCCACCCTGCTGTTTATCAAACTTAGCCTCCATATTTTAAGGGATATATCATTATTCATCCATTTCTCCTTGTTTCTAAAGCTTTAAAATTCCTGTAAAGAGCGAGCTCAAACCTGAGATTTAGATTTCTTCTCATTACTGAGTGCAGTAATGAATGCAGTAATGAGTTTTCCCATTGACTTCAAAGTGACCAGAGGTCACAAAATTCTGAGTGCTTTTGAAAAAATCTCACCCTGTATTTCTAGATCTCTATTTTGAAATCTAAAGGAAAAATATTCATATGCTGCAATTATATTTCTAGAAAGTGTTACACAATCATGTAACCACAAAAGCAGATAGCATGAATGGTCTTAAAATTGTATGAACCTGAAGAGAGTGTATTATAAATTAGGGTGATCGTACATTCCTATTTGGTCGGGACAGTCCCAGATTCCATACCTTGGTCCCAGCCACTTGGTCAAAACTCTCAGGCCAGAGTCCAGCAGGGTGGCAGAATGGCATGATGAGACAGGCAGGCAGCTGGGCAGGCACAAATGTTATTTTTCTAGCTCTACAAAGTTTGTAGTGATGCAAAAACAGCTTGCTATGGAGAAAGCCACACATGCAAAGCTCCCTGGCTGGAGTATGACAAAGTCACCACAAAGTCTTACTCTTAAGTCAGGGGGCTAAAAGGGGGGGCTTTTTAGCTCCCCCATCCCCAAACAGAACCTGTCAAGTGAGCAGGACAGGCTCATTGACAGGTTTGCCCAATCATCTGTTGCTACCATGGCAATAGCTGATGGGGCTGCCTGCAAATTTCCCACAACAGCCAAGGCTAATCAGGCAGTCTTCAGCACCAGATCAGCCCCTGCCACTGCTGCAGACCCATCACCACTGCCACCTAGCAGCATGGTGACAGAGCTGCTCTCTAGCCACGAAGACTGCCCAATCAGTCACTGCCACTGCTGGAGCCCATAAGCCATTGCCAATCAGTGGCAATAGCTAATGGGGCTGCCTGTAAGCCACTTGCTGCAGGGCTCTTCTTTGGGGCAAGGAGGGAGACCAGAGTACACTGGGATACTGAAGGGAAAAACCTGGAGAGACCGGTATACACACTACATTTATTGTGAAAAAATGTCCCACAGCAAAGAACTTGCTGTTTGAAAAAGCAGTATTTGTTGCATGCCCACCATGTTTGTGACAAATTAGCCATTTCTTAGCATGACAAATGGCATGAACATGTATATGCTTGTGTTATGTCACACTAAAACAGCATATCTAGCATGACAATATATAACCTGTCTAGGGCAGTGGTTCTCAACATTTGCAGAGTTAGGGCACCCCTCCAACACCTTTTTTAATGTGGTAGCACCCCTTGTTGAGAACCACTATGGATGCTGCCTCAACTTATCCCTGTGATTCTCAACTGGGTATTGATGCCTCCAAGTAAAATTCCCCCACATATCAGCCCAGGAAGAGCTGGGGCACATGTTCATGCCCCTGCTGCATTACAGCTCTCTGATGACCCTAACACAAAACAGGAGAGTTGACTGGTGTTATAGCCTTTACTGATTATGCACTTTCTATGCTCCTCCCAGAAACAGAGGAACTGTCCTACTTGCCTCTGTTTCTGGGAGGGAGGGGGAAGGTAAGTAAACCTGGTAAAAAATATCTATAGGGAAGGCCTTTGCAGGGAGACTTACACTATACAAAGGAGCAAAATTAGGACACAGGAGTCTATGCTTAAATTTCCGTGACCAGACCCTGTCTAACTGTTTTGAGGGGAAAGAACAGAAGAGCTGAGAGGACAGCTTCTTTTGAACTGAGAAAAGAGAAGGCTGCTTTTGGAGTGCATGAGAGAGTGTGGATGAACCGATTACAACTGGAACGCTCCCTGGGCGCCCACAAGAAACCCTGGGTGTACTGGCCAAGGACTGTAACACTCCTGCAGGGCAGCAGGATGGTGAGTATCACCTCTTACAGAAAGAGTGGACTGTTATCCCTGCAGATTATGCTTTGTGTTCAGCAAATAAGAGGAAATTCAAATCTCCCATCTACTTCCACAGCTTTGCTGCTGGTTGGGCCCACAATAAGATAGGTTACCTTAATTTCTCAAGACCTTACCTTGGCCACGGGCACCCTGGACATGAGCAACAGCTTACCTTCCCTAATCATGTTACAACACCCAATCTCAGATCAACACTATGCTGACCTATAGACATGGGCACCTCTTATATATCTAGTGGAATAAGGATTACAAATATTTTTCAAACTAGACCAAGCTGTAATTCATCAATCTCAAAGAGTCTTGACCAAACTAACCACTACTTCAGAAGAAAACACAGGATACAGTAAGATTACACACAAGAAAGACTCATCAATATAATCAAAACTTGGAACTTGCAAACCAGCTCAACCAAAAATTAAATTTTCCCAAAACAAATGCTGGAAGTGGGCCACAGTGTTTCAGTAAAAAACAGTCTGAGAACTGTCTGTGGCTGAAATACACTGTTAAAGCTAATAGTGCCTTGTGTTTTCCTTGTCAAATGCATGGATACTGATAGCAGAACGGGACCTAATACAGTTTTTATCAAATGTGAATTTTGTGACTGAAAAATGCACTTTTTCAAGTCACAGGTTTTATCTCCTTAGTTTACTTGAATATAACGACTGATTAAACTGCAGCAAGGGAAAGAAAAGCAACTGTTATTTTGTTGCTATATCTACATTTCACATTTATATTTTCATTTAATTCAACTAGATTCACTATAAAATATCCAGTCAGGAGTGGAAAACCTCATTCCACACAAAATTTTATGTACATCTCCACATCCTTGACCTAACCTACTCTTCAGCATCAATGAAACTTAAATTTCCTATCTTGGGGAAAGCTCCAAAACTTGACATGGTTGACCCAGCATACAAACTGTATGTATTTGCTCAATAGTATTAGTGAATTGTGACACTGATTATGATATTTGTTTTATCGTAACTTTCTTTTCAGGTGCCACATTTGCAAAGGAAAATTTCTGTGAAGTCAAGTTTTATAAAAGCAAGTCAGCAATCTATTCTGCCGGTTCTCCAGACTTCCTGAAATTGGAATAACTGCATCTTGATTTGCTTGGATTAGGTATTTGGAAGATAAAAGCTGAAATGCCTGCATTTAAATCATAGATACATAAGATAAATTGTAAAGAATCTGAAGAAGTTCTAGGCACTGCCAAAGAATTAAAGGAGGCTTTCCCATGCATTTTTAAACATCTATATGGTACTTGTTTGGAGCAGCAACTGCAGCTTGTAAGAATCATCGCTTGCTGGAATTCACCATCCAGCACAGGGTGTCAAGGGCCTGCAGCAAGATGGTAGCCCTAGACTTTAGGAGGGCCAACTTCAACAAGTTGAGGAGACTAGTGGGAGAGGCACTGGGGTCCTTGAGGGCAGGGGAACTCAGTGTCCAGGACGAGTGGTTGTTCCTTAAGGAAACGATACTCAGGGCCCAAGGGGTGTCCATCCCAACAAGAAGCAAGGGGGGCAAGAGTGCCCAAAAGCCCCCCTGGCTCACCAAGGGCATCCGGGAATGCCTGACTGCCAAAAAGGCGGTGTGCTATCTCCAAACAGGAGTATACCTTTGCTCGGGCCTGTAGGGGGCTGTCAGGAAAGCTAAGGCAGACATAGAGCTAGGACTAGCCTCCAATATCAAGGATAATAAAAAGTCCTTTTTCAAATATATAGGGAGGATGAAGAAGGCACCGGGAAATGTGGGGCCCCTGCAAAGTACACTGGGCAATCTGGTGGTTGCGCCAGAAGAGAAGGCAGACCTCTTTAGCCAATTCTTCACCTCTGTTTTCTTGTGCAGGGACCGGGACTTCCCCGCTGTGATGCAAGACGGACTCGAGGGGAACGCCTCCAGACCTCAGGTTGGGGAGGACTGGGTTAGAGAGCTTCTGGAGGGGCTGGACGTGTTCAAGTCAGTGGGTCCAGATGCTCTCCACCCCAGGGTGTTGAGGGAGCTAGCTAGGGTTATTGTAGGGCCCTTGGCACGGCTTTACGAGCACTTGTGGTGCTTAGGCCAGGTGCCAGATGATTGGAAGATAGCTAGCGTGGTCCCCATCTTCAAAAAAGGGAAGAGAGAGAACCCGAGCAACTATAAGCCCGTCAGTCTTACCTCAATTCTAGGGAAACTCTTTGAGAAGATCATCAAGGAGCACATCTGCAATGGGCCGGCTTCAGGAATGATGCTTAAGGGCAACCAGCACTGTTTCATTAGGGGCAGGTCATGTCAGACCAACCTGACTGCCTTTTATGATCAGGTCACAAAGGCAATGGATGCAGGTGTCGCCGTGGATGTAGTCTTTCTGGACTTCAGCAAGGCCTTTGACACCGTCTCCCACCCCATCCTCATTAAAAAACTAGGCAACTGTGATATTGATGCCTACACAGTCAGATGGATTGCAGATTGGCTGAAGGGTCGTATTCAGAGGGTGGTAGTGAATGGGTCATATTCAACCTGGGGGGAAGTGGGCAGCGGAGTTCCCCAGGGCTCAGTCCTTGGGCCTGCGCTGTTCAATTTCTTCATCAGCGATTTGGACAACAGGGTGAAAAGCAACCTGTTTAAATTCGCTGATGATACCAAAATTTGGGGTGAGGTGAGCACGCTAGTAGGGAGGGAAAGATTGCAGCAAGATCTGGATAGGTTACAGGAGTGGGCTAACATAAACAGGATGCGTTTCAATACTGACAAGTAGAGGGTGCTGCACTTAGGCAGTAGAAACCAACAGCACACTTATAAGACGGGAAACTCCCTTCTTGAGAGCACGGAGGCAGAAAGGGATCTTGGAGTCATTACTGACTTCAAGATGAACATGGGCCGACAATGCGAGGTCACGGTTGGCAGGGCTAACCGGATCTTGTCGTGCATCCACAGGTGCATCTCAAGTAGAGCCAGGGAGGTGATCCTCCCCCTCTATGTGACGCTGGTCAGGCCACAGCTGGAGTACTGCATCCAGTTCTGTGTGCCCCACTTCAGGAGGGATGTGGACAACTTTGAGAGGGTCCAGAGGAGGGCCACCCACATGATCCGGGGACAACAGGGCAGACCCTAGAATGAGAGACTGCAAGACCTGAACCTGTTCAGCCTTCACAAGAGAAGGCTGAGGGGGGACCTGGTGACTGTCTATAAACTCACTAGGGGGGACTAGAAGGGTTTGGGGGAGACACTGTTTCCCCTAGCGCCCCCTGGCGTGACAAGGAACAATGGACACAAATTATTGTAGAGTAGGTTTAGATTAGACATCCATAAGAACTACTTCACAGTTAGGGCGGCTAGGATCTAGAACCAACTTCCACGGGAAGTGGTGCTGGCTCCTACCCTGGGGGTCTTTAAGAAGAGGCTTGATGCCTACCTGGCTGGACTCATTTGAGTCCAGTTTTTCTCCCACCCAGGCAGGGGGTCGGACTTGAAGTTCTATAAGGTCCCTTCTGACCCTACTTCTATGATTCTATGAATTCTTTTTCTTGGTTGAAAAGAATTTTATTACACCAAGCAGTGAACATGACCCATGAAAGTGTAACCTGGGTGGCGGCCCAATAGTTGTCATCCCTGCCCAAATATCAGGGATGGTGTGGTGAGAGTGGGGCAGGGCTTCTGGCCATCACCAATTTACTTTCCAGGCAGCCCCTGCTCCCCACAGAGCAGCCCGTGGTCCCAAGAAGATCTAACACTTAACTGATTTAACTATTTACACTTCATTTACAAAACAAGAATAATAGGAAAGGTTACGTACAAGTGAACTTAAATGGCATAACCAGAATCACAAAATAAACCAGAATGCATTAGTCAAGCCTTGATTCAAGAACCACAGGTCGGGTAACTGGCTGCTTTCAGCCACTGCTGAGATGCTATGACAAGGAATCAAGGTGCTCACTCCCAGCAGCTCCAACAGGCTTCCCAATAAGCGACAGACTACAACAGGCTAAGCTCTTCAGGTCTGCAGCAATCAAATTGTATCAAACCCCAACCTCCCAAAGAGGCTGAAGGGTGACCCTCCATGGCAACCGAAAAGGCAAGCAACAAGCAACAGAGTAGGCTTCTGCAGCGACCAGCATGACCCAAGCACAAAACTCAGGGACTCCATCTGATGACAATCAGCTGCAGAATAAGGGACAGTATAATGCATATGACAAAGGGGCTGAGTTAAGGCTGCACGGACAGTCTTAAACCTGACATTTTTTTATGCTTCCTACTTTTGCAATCTAAATAATGTTATTTTCAGGTATGATTTTAAATGTAACTTCTGAGAAGTTTTATAGACAAAGATGTTTAAAAAACACCTCCAAAACAAACCCTGCTATGTGAAACTACAACAAAATCTCCATCATGAATTATTACACACCTTCACCACTACAGCATATACTTCATTTGGTCTATAGGGCTAACTGTATTAGTTACAGTTACAGAAAAAAGCTTTTATAAAAAATTAGAGATGGACCATCTGATTCAGTCTTAGCAGTAGCAGAAAACACAGCATATCACATCTAACAAATTTTAAATGCTGTATCAATTTCTTGAGAGCTCACTGAATTTTGGTCGCTACTGGCAAGGCATTCAGAAGACATATAATTCTACAATGCAATTCAAAATTTTAAAAATAGACCCAGAAAAGTTTGAGCAAGGTTCAAAACCCAGCTGTAATCACTAAAAAGACGCTTACTTCACTCCTTGAACTACTCAATAAATCCAGGCTCTGAAACTGGGCAGAGAAACCAAATACCTCTAGCTCAGAGATACAGGGGCAGTGTTCTACCAGGAAATGCTTATGAACTGCTTGAAAAATACTCAGCATGACTCCTTTTAAATCTATGTATAGCTTAATCATTTTATGAAAGCTGGCCCAAAGATCATAACCTCCAGCAACAGTATCCAACCTTAATGAAGCCAAAACCCCAAAACAGCTGTATATGCTCCTCTGATAGCAAACCTCAGAGAGAAACGGAGATGTTAGAAGTGCCCTTCCTTGCCCCATAATCCATAACTTACTCAGTTTTTCTTCTACCCACTCTCCAATGAAAGCTGCCAACTAACTACAAAGAATAATTTGCCCCTTGTTACTCCAAGTGCTAGTCTGATGAACTAAACGTGGTTCACCAGACCAAGGAATCCCAGCAGCCAATGAATTACATGTTTGCCAACAAAGGCACAAGCCTCAGAAAAAAAGAGGGTAATTCTGCTCCTTGGACATCTTCAAGGCTCTTTCTTGTCACATTTCCCTGCCACTTCCCAAGTCAGCCTGACCTGAAGACAGATTTGTCTTCAAGTCTAAATAACGATATTCAGGGGCATTAGGAGGAGGTTAACTTGGTTCAAAATGGCTGCTCAATATCAGGTAAGTTTGGATGGGGTGGCTGGCAGGGGAGTTAGGGGTTCAGCAGACTAGAAGGGAGTGGGGGTCTACCAGTGGATGGTGGGGAAGTGTGACTCATGAGAGTTGTGGGGGGCAGGCACAACCTGTGTGGCGGGGGGGCAGGTGCGACCTGCAAGTGTGGAGGGGACAGGTGTAAACCACAGGATTTTGCTGGGATCCAAAAGTGTCTAGTGGGATCAGGGTAGCTCATGGGTCATGGGGTCCACAGGAAGAATTGGGTGAGATCAGGGGCTACTATTGGCCTTCCAACTCTCCAGCAAGCCTACACCCCTATCCTTCCCACCCCTTCCCCCATGGGGACTTACTTACTCAGCTCTACCAGCAGTGAACACTGATAAAAGTGGCTGCACCTGGAGCAGTTTGTGTGATAGGCTAAGAGAGCTGACTGGAGGGGAGGTGAGAGCAAGGGGATGGAAGAGGAAAAAACAGCTGAGTGTGGGGGAGGGCCGTGAAAAGAGCAGCCCTGGGGCTGGGGCTGGGGCCAGTGGTTGAGTTTTTCCAGCTCCAGGGCTGCACAGGTGTACAGATTTATTTTCCTGACATTTTGCAGCACAAAGTGTACTGAGGTTCTATCCACTGGTTTCAGTGGTGATGTGTAGAGAGTGCATATGCACTCCCTGAGCGTGCTGGTGCACCCCCTGACAGCCAGCATTTCCCACTTCGGTGATGGGCGGGGAGGCAGGTGAGAGCACTGGTGGCCCCTCTGAGAGCACCGGCCAGGGAGTGGGGGCGCTAGAAGAAGTCATCCCTGCAGCCTCCCCGCAACCAATCGCACTGACAGGGGGGTGGGAGGGGTGCTCCCATGGCCAATCATACTGATCCAGTCAGCATGACTGGCTGCGGGGGAACCCCCCCCCCCCAGTCAGTACAATCAGCCACGGGCCACCTCCCCTCCCCCGTTGCTGACTGACCAATGGGGGAGCAAGTGCCCCCCCAACTCAGGAGGCACCAGTCGCCCATGACTGGTTTGACCTAAATCAAATAAGTCTGATACAACATAGATCCAGGTTTATCTTAAACCAGGCTGTGCAATTTTTAGATCAGTTTGTGTGCATGGAAATTCTGTACAGTTACAGGTTTAGACTGATTGCCGATCACTGAGACCGGGTCTGTAAGTGTAAGGATGGCACTGGGACAAGCTAAGTTTAAATCAGGTGGCCGTTTTGAACTCGACTGAACCTCCCCAAATGTCTGTATTTAGCCCAAAGGTGTACCAGGATTGGATCTGATCTTGAAACAGTTTCAGCTTTTATGGACAGATCCCACTCCACCTATTCGGCACCTAAATTAACTTCCTCTTAATCTATTCTTCCCTCCCCAAGCCACTGAAAACAATTAATGCATCTATTTTTGCAACATGCTGTTATCTTAGCCATAGCACTGAGTTTCAAAAAAGCAATGAGGAGGAGGAGGGCCTACCCAGCTTTTGTATTAACAGCTTTTCAGGGATGCAAACAGGGTGGACTAGGATCACATTTCAATGCCTAACAGGTAGATTGGGATCTGGCCCCAAATCTCTCCCCTTCACATCAAAGAATGAAAACTACTCACAGAATTTCTGAAATGTATTTCAACTATTGCCATAGCTGTCAACTGCTTGGTTAAAAATATAAATATTTCCTGATATGCACTGTCTTTCTGTTGTATAGTTTTTGTTTTGATTTGTTTTTACGTATTTATAATTGAGGAGTATACTTTATCTACTATTTGGGCAGCCTGCAAGGTCAGCTTGCAAACAGGATTTTGTGTTGAAAAACAAAAGGCTAAGAAATCTGACATATACCACCCTAACTTTCTAAAATAGGTTTTTGACCTCTTATATTTTAAATAGGCATATTTTCCCTTATGCAGAATTATCATAATAAAGCCTTACAATGCCTACAGTATCTTTAAAAAAGAATACAGTTTAGCTCAAAAAAAGCCAAAATACTAAAGCTAGATGTAATATTAATTAGAGAATTAGTATAGTATCTTCAAAAATCTATGAATGATACCAGTTCTTTTTCCTTTCTTTACTGTGTACTTGTGATTATTTTCCTACATATATTTTAGGTTACAGTGTGGCAGGAAACTTCCATAGTTCTCTCTTCCCCACACTCAGACCAGACAATCTGCTGCTCTGCTGTAACTACTAACTAGAGTTCACACTCAGAAGCACAGGTAAAATTCAAGTATCCATATTTTATAGCCGGATTTATCCTGTATGTCCTGTGAGTCTGTTTTGCATCACCTAGTTATATCAACTGTAGCTGATAAAACTGTACTTATGAAACTGCTCTCTGTTACATCCAAAGCCTAGTAACTGCACCAAGACCTCATTCCTTTCAGAACATTGTGACTGTTAGGTCAGCATAAGCTGACCACCAATATCCTTGTATCTTGGTTCTGCATTTGATTGAACTTTCCCTCATCATTTACTATATACATTTTAGCATTCTTTATCTTTACAAACAAAAATGTATCTTTACTAATAAAATTTATCTGCGCAGTGGCTTGTGCATGGCTCTTAGTATGAGTATAGAAGGAGACTTACTGATAATATTTTATTATATATTATTATATATTATAACATTATATGCTGAGGGGATTACAGTTCCTTTGTCTCTGTTAAATTAACCATGAATAAAAAACTTGAATAGATAGGCTCCATTTAATGATGCCTCCCCTGCCTTGCACTACTGCCAGGAAGCCCATTATATGGCTTATCCATTTTCCATTTATTTTTCATTAAACAATGGATTTCCACAACCTGATAGCCTACATATTGATTAGTTTCACTTGAGTTTTCATGGAATACCCCACTTTAGATTGCTCTTTTTGCTCAGCCATGGGACTGAAGTGTTTTGCTTGGTTCTGCCTAATGTCTTCTACGTACCACGATCACCCTGCACTCTCCTGATCATGAGCGCACAGTGCTCTTTTTTTCTTTGGTTAATGTAACCCAGAGTCTAGTGCACCTTTCTACATACTAGGGGATGGCCACACCCTGTAATTATATTTAAATTTTCAAGAATTCCATCAAGAAATGCCAGGAGCTGAAAGAGACACAGGAGTGAAATTACTAAGGTACTGAAAGAGAGTAGCAAGATGTTATATATAGCCTTCAAATGATTTATCCTTAGACTGTGGTGATTTTTACTGTAAGGAACTACTACTTGTAAAACATAAACTCCTCAGCCTCAGATGCTAATAGTGCAGGAATGGAACTACTTAAGGAGTTAATAAATAACAATGCAGGAGTCTGACATTTCAAAACTACAAATATTTTAACTTGTAAATAAAGATCAGGCAGAATGTGCTTGTTTTTAACAAAAGGGTCCATTAACTGACTATGTGGCACACCCTTTGTTTGAAATGCTACAAAGTAATGCAAGTCTGGTTTCCAGAGATGAAAAGCTTAAAATAGGATGTCACAAACAAAAATAAATATTTTTAAATTGGTTAATCTCAAAAAAGCACTTTTAAGCCATTAAAATGCAAGTAAGACAACTGTCATTTTAAAAAAATGTGTGCTGCAAAATGTCAAAGAAAAAAATTGGACACACTTTTGCCGGAAATTGTATCTAAAATAAACTAACACATGAAACAGAAGTTTTGGCTTCTCTCATTATTCTCCAATCTGACAATTATCAAGCTCGTACATAGTTTGGAAACTTTTCCTGCTAATAATATAGAATAACAATGTAAGATTTCAGAAAAGAAACAGATACTTAAATTTCAATAAGCCATTTAACGTATTTTAATGGTGTATGTGGGTAGAAGAGATGTGGCTTTTGCTGAATGCAACCTGGTCAGAATCTCAAACTGCTTCTCAGTGAATGTGTAACACGTCAGGAGAATCCTAAGTTGAAAGGTAGACTTTTTTCATGTGGTCAAACTAACTGGGAAAGAATATTCATATGACACAAGAAGGAGATATATAACACACAGACTAAATCAAAAGATTTATACTATCCTTCACACGTTTACTGACTTTGAATCAAAGTAACAGGTGGCTGTGTTTTAAAATGAAAGGAATGCAGAAATTATGCATTTTTTTTAACTTTATGGGATCCTTTGCCTAGCACTCTAACCAGTTTATTGCTAAATTAGTATTGGCTACTATTTCAATTAACCTTTTTAAAAATTATTTAAGGCAAGGAAGAAAGAGAGAGAAAAAAAGATCTGACTTAAAACCTTTATCTTTAAAGTTTTGATTTGATTATAAAGTTAGCAATAAAGCCTTGTTCTATACTATAGCAGGTATCAAATATCATCTTTCCCTTCTTGCTCAGCTGAAAGCTTCCATCTAGCTAGTATTACTGTTTCAGCTTATTTTATTTCTACAAAAAGTAACTACTCAACTGAATTGCAGCAATCAATAAAAAATATTTTCCTCTAAAATTTCAGATTTTAAAAGCAGCAACTGTTTTCTGTGCCGACAATACACTCCAAAAGTCACTAGATTTCAGAAGCCAAACTGGATCCATAAGTCATATACATGGCCGCTGTGGGTTTCTCCACAATGGTAGTAGTGTTTACTGATAAAATGGGACTGAGCACACCTTACCTACAAATCTTGTAATCTCACTTCAAGCCCAGCTACATACCAACAGAGCCAAACCAGGCCAGTCTCCCCTCTCAAGCATGCCAGAGACCAAGGACTCAAGAGCAGCCTCAGATAAATGTCTTCAAGCATCTTCAAAGGCATATTTCCAGGTTAGGAATAGGCCTGCAGACATGGGTACACAAGGTGTGCTTGGGCTCATCCCAGCCAGGATACAGCTGCTGTAGCCTAGACAAACTCTCTGGTGGAGCTCTTATATAGAGCTCTTATTAGTCAGGCTCAAATGACTTTAGAAAGGAAGTCAATATCATTATCTTTGTTTTACAAATACGGAGCAGGTCAACAACAGACCCAAGAATAGAGCCTACCTATACTGAGAGATAACCCAGTGCACTGTCCACAAAACTAAATATATGTCATAACTGAACATGTCAAGCCATAGAGCATGTTTTGATTACTTGCCTTCCAAGCTTACTAGAACCAGAGACTTTTCAACCAACTCTGAAGAAGAATGTTGTTTCTCCAACAGACAACTCACTGATGGGCTGACTAGATCTTTTAAATTCCCATTACCCTCAATTACCTTGCAATAACTTGTTCATGTGTTCATGTCCTAATTTACCAAAGACCTATAACAAATCAAGCAAATATGAAACAAACACAAGAGCTACAGTGTTGTCAGGTGGCCTCTTGTGCTAAGGCCGGCAGCTGCTGCAAAGAGCTACTTATAGTATACAACACTAGATCTTTTCCTTCATCATAGTATCTGACAACAGATTGGTTTGGTGGCAGCTTAATGGCGGGTTCAAGTTCCTCCTACACTGAGAAAAAGTCTTGTTATTTTAGAGGTAACATGGTCACATATGAGGCAAATTGTCTGAATCTGTGGATAGCGAGAAAGATTCTGAGGGAAGGAGAGCAAAGGGAAAGAAGTCGTTTCGTGTTAGAGTTTTGACCAGCAACAGTCACAGAGGAATGAAGAAAACTGCATAAAAAATACATGATTGCAGACCATGATCTTTATGGCTGATTGGCAGAGAAGGTCTGGGTCCATTATTGATGGAGATTGCTAATACCATATTTTTTATTCCATATAACACACCCCCCAAACATAACATGGACCTTGTTCTTGAAAGGTGTTACAGTAAAAAAACAAAAATCCAGAGCTTTGACTACAGAAAGCAGGGACAGAGCCTAAACTTCAGCTGACTCGCTCTCCCTTTCCTGCTTAACTAAAATCCTAACTGCTGCTGAAGACTGGTCTCCATGGGTGGACCTACAATCTTGAAAAGAACTAAACAACTGTGAAATGCAAGAAGAGACCAGAAGCCCTAGCAGACAGCAAAACCCCCTAAAAAAAGTTAGCTTGATTAGTGGAATGATTATTAAAAAGGAGAGGCGATTTCTGACACCTGTGAACTGAAGAACAATTTGGCCCACTGACTCCCTTAGCTGCTGCACTATGGAGCAGGAATCAAAGCACAGTGCTTCTATCTTGGGAAAAAGATCAGCTTCCCCAGTTAATACATGCATCCCAATTTTGGGGAGTGGATTTTGGGGGGGAAAGGTACATGCTGTATGCAATAAAATACGGTATGTCTGTTTGGGAGGGTAGATTGACGATTACTTTGAAGGAACTATATGCTTTTGCACAAGGAAACATCACCTGATGTTGACAATCTGACTAAATTACCATATGGAAAAATGGTGATTACTCGGGTTTTTGGATGGTATATGTTGTTGTCTTGAATGACCAGTTGGGGATGTTAATTTAATTTTTCTGAGTGTTATGCTGACAGGTGGTTATTCTTCTGTGGGTTGAGATTCTAACTAACTGTCAGTGTGCCAAAAGCCACGGAAAAGTACTTGAGGTTTTTGCTTTTAAATATAAAGACACAAATACTCTATGCATTGACAAAGCAGTGAATTAAACAATCACTTCTGTGCAGAAACCACATTAAGACCTTTTCAGTTTCTTGCAAAGGCACCTGGCCCTTTTTCCTCCACTAAATTCACAGCACAAATTGTTTCTCTCCACCATAACATATTGAAAAGAGGAAGATTGCTGGGAGCAAAATGTAAGTAAGTGCCTTTAGCTGCCCAAGCTGAGTGGCTGGTTGTTTAACTCCAGGCACTTTTCTCCAAATCAAACCACCAGACACTCTGTAATACCTAACCCATAATTCATCACATTCTTCACCCTTCAGCCAGAGATTGTCCTTGAGCTCCACACACGATGTGATGTGAGCCAATACCACAAGCTGGGCACCTATACAATCTTTCTTTATAAATACAAACTAGAAATTCTCATACAGTTTCTTTAACATGCAGAAGTGGATAAATGCATCATAAACTAAATAGAGAAAAAAAGTCACCAATGAGGCTGCAATTGTGGCTGCCAGCTTTCCAGGGAATGTTGTTCTGTCCATCATAGTGAAGGAAAGGATCTGTCAACTTAAACTATGCTATACCTAAAACTAACAGTGTTCACAAAGTATCTTTTATCTCAAAAGAAACCACCACCTAGAGATGATTCCAACGATGAGTCAAGTTCAATTTTTAATTTATCCAGGAAAATTGTCTCAACAGAAAACTGTGCTAAATTGTCTTGCTTGTATGAAAAATTATCTTTCTATTCTTTTGATTTTTATCTGTTTTGACAGGTTAGTGCCATGCAGATGTAAGATCAAATATTTCCAAGATTTGAAATTATGTTTTCTGAATGCTATTATTTGCAGTTTTACTCACAATGGAAAGGTGATGTAAGTTGATCCTGGCCCATTCTTAGAGGCAATGAACCTTCAGTGGATTGTTCTCCTGAAATCACTTTTTTTACTGGATAATATTTGGGCTTGATCACATATTCCTGTGTTTGACCATGATGAAGATTCATCATCAACGTCTGAGATGAAAGGGGAATCATTCTGTTTTAGGGAAGCAAGAGAAAGAGGAACAGAATATAAATTAACAAGTCAAACATGAAGGCAAATTGTAAACTGTACAAATTATAAATAATGCTTCTAAACTCATTTTATTATCTCAAAATAAAACCCATGTAAATTCCTGGATCAAAGACTTTAGTTCTGAAATAAGCGTCTTTTCAATGCATTCTACCATGTCATGCTTTTAGCATTTTTATGGTCTTGTCAGCCAAAGTCTATCATACAAAGGGGATCTTTCAGGTTGGTACAGACTCTTGTCATATTCATAAGTCTGTATCCATATCATTCAACAGATTCCAAAAAAAGGAGAGAAATCTGCCACTGCCCTCTCCCTTCCTGGCCCCCTTCTCTCCCTGTCCCCCCCATACTCCCACCTCAAATCCCTGAATTAGAACTGAACTTTGTTAGAACACAGGACTTGGCAGATTGGACAGACAAAATGAATCGCATGTATGCCATTTTCTTTGTTCCCTACAGTGGCTAATATCAAATGTTTCCAATAAAGATATAAGAAGTCTCTAACTTCCCCACTGCAGTCAGATTCCGTGCTCTTTCCTCACCTCATTCCTCTGTTTTGTAGAATTCTTCTACTCTTCTCTCTCCTCTACCCTTAACTCATACCACTCATTCTCATCACAAGTTCTGTCTGTCCATGTAACTCTTGTTTACTTTCCCAATCCACCTTTTTTGCTTCTGCTCCTCTGCTGCTGAACACCTCTGACAAAGGCTCTATAATTGTGCAGACTTCTTTCACTACACTACTTGGGTCCCGGCTCCAGCGCAAGATGCACAGGTGCAAGCCTGTTTCGCCCCCCATGAGCCCAGGGACCCCTCAAGAGACCCTAAGACCCCCCCAAAAGCCCAGCCTGCCTGCAAGTAAGCAGGGGCCCGTGGTGGGAGAGATGTAGTCCAGCTGCAGGGAGGCAGCTGAGTGGAGCAGAGGAGGATCACCACCCTCTCAGCTCCTACTTGGCTCAGCCCCCGCAGGGAGCCACATGACTGGACTGCCAGTATGTGAGACAGGGTGTGGGGGGGCACTCATCTGTCCCTTCTTTCGGTGGCAGGGAGGGACCCCCCTAACCCCTTGAGTGTGGCACGGCATCGATGGGCCCTTCTGCGCATGTGCGTAGTTTAAAAAGGGCCTGGCAATGGCAGAAGCCACACTCAGGTCCTGGCTCTGGCACAAGACGCATGGGTGCAAGCCTGTTGTGCCCCCGTGAGCCCAGGGACCCCTCAAGAGACCCCAAGACCCCCAATGAGGCCAGCCTGCCCACAGGTAAGCAGGGGCCCATGGTGGGAGAGAACGTACTCCAGCTGCAGGGAGGCAGCTAAGTGGAGCCGAGGACGGTCAACCCCCTCTCCCCCCGGCTCCAATTTCGCCCAGCCCCACATGCGACTGGAGCCTCATGAACAGGATGTGCAAACAAGCGCGCTTCTGGGCCCGGCATGCAAGTTTAGCACAGGAGTTTGCTTAGGAGGGTGAGCGGGAGGACCTGAGGCCCTGCCAGTGAGCCCAAGGGAAGGCAGTCCCATCAGTAGCCAGCCTACCAGTGGCACGATGCGGATGAGCACATGCCACTCCCCTTGGATCCCCTCAGAGTCTGCAGCCTCCCCCTCTGGCACCTCAGAGACCTCCACCCAGACGGAACCCATGGTTCCAGGCTCCATGCAGATGGAGCCTCTGGCTCTTGGCTGCAGGGGCAGCCTGGCATATTTCCAGGTTCCTGGGACCAGGAGCACGGCCACCTCCCCTTGCGAGGTTTGTTCCCGGCTGCACCAAGATCCCCTCCCTTCTGGGGCTTTGCAACAGGTATGAACCTCTTGCAGCCCTAGTAGAGCCTGCAGAGCTGCCAGCTTCTGCAGGCTAGGGAGGATCACTCATCCCTACTTTCCCTAAGACTAAACGCAGAGTGGTTGTCGTGGGATTCTCCCTCCTGAGGGGAACTAAGGGGGCAATCTGCTGCTCCGATCCCCTAGCCTGGGAGGTCTGCTACTTCCCGGGGGCCCACATTTGGGACATAGCAGGGAGGATCCCAAAGATTATCTGGCCCTCCGACCACTACCCTATGCTCCTTATCCATGTGGGCACAAATGACATGGCTTGGGGCAATCCCAGCCGGGTCACGAGAGACTACAGGGCTCTGGGAGCGGGGCTTAGGGGGTTGGGGATCAGGTGGTCTTTTCCTCGCTCCTCCTGGTTGTGGGTCATGGGCTCAGGAGGGAGAGACAGGTTGAGGTAGTCAACCAAAGACTGCGATGCTGGTGTCATCGTGAAGGCTTCAGCTTCCACGGTCACAGTCTGCTCTTTGGTGAGAGAGGCAGTGGGCTGCTGGGGACAGACAGCCTCCACCTCACTCTGCTGGGGAGGAGGCTCTTCTCAGCCAGACTTGCTGACCTGCTCCACCAGACTTCAAACTGAGCCTGCTGGGAGATGCGGAACTACTGCCACTACAAGCCCACTGGGCAGCTTTTGTAAACCCAGCGAGCTAAGGCACCCGTACCCCAGCCCCAGAGCGATCCGTAGGGAAGGCAAGGGCCCCCCAGTGGGACACTTAATGTGCCTGTACACAAATTCCAGGAGCTTGGGGAACAAACAGGAGGAACTGGTCCTCCTGCTAAATAAAAAGGATTACAATCTCATAGGGATAACAGAGACCTGGTGGGACTCCACCTATGACTAGGCTACAAGTATAGATGGCTATACCTTGTAGAGGAGAGATTGTGTGTGTAAAAAAACAAAAAACAAAACACGAGAGAGTGCATCGGGGGGGTAAGCTCTCTATGTCAAGGAAAGCTATGCATCCTTGTAAGTTGACATTGGTGCTTAGGAGTGATGATTTGAGACACTGTGGGTCAAAATCCATGGTGAATAAGGCACAGAGGACACAATGGTGGGAGTCTACTACACCACCTAGCCAGGATCAAGAGCTTGAACAGGAATTCACCAGGGAATTAGCTGAGGCTGTGCGCTCCCGGTGCATGGTTGTCATGGGAGATTTCAACTACCCTGACATCTCATGGGAAAAGCACTCAGCCACATTCGAACAGTCACAAAGGTTTCTTGTGTGTGGATGAGCTCTATCTGACTCAAGAAGTCTATGGGCCAACGAGAGGCAAGTGCTGCTCGACCTGGTACTGGCAGCGGGGGATGACTTAATCAGCGACCTAACGATTGAACGGAAGCTGGGAGACAGTGACCATGAGCTGATCACCTTCACCATCTGCCATAAAGCTGAAGCCCTCGACTTCAAAAAAAAGCTGACTTTGACAAGCTCAGGAGGCTTGTTGGCGAGGCCCTAAGGGACCTTGACCCAAAGGGGAGGGGTGTTCAGGAAGAGTGGTTGCTCCTAATGGGAGCAATCCTGGAAGCTCCAGCAGTGTCCCCCTTGGCTCTTCAGGGAACTAGTGGACCTCCTGCATATAAAAAGAAAGACCTATAAAGGATGGAAGACTGGATCCACCCCAAAGGAAAAGTATTTTGCACTGGTCCGGACCTGTAGGGAGCGAACCAGAAAAGCCAAGACTGCAACTGAACTCCAACTGGCCACACGTATCAAGGACAATAAAAAGTCCTTTTTTAGATTTGTGGCGAGCCAGAGAAAAAGCAAGGGTAACATTGGATCTCTGTTAAACCATATGGGACAACTGATAACCAATGCCCAGGAAAAAGCCAACCTGTTTAATGGGTATTTTGTGTCATTTTTTCCAGCCCCAAGGGACAGCCCTGCTCAATATGGTACAGGGCAGCCAGGGCAAAGAAGAATTGTTACATCAATGTTGATCATGTGAAGAAACACCTTGAGAGGCTGGACACCTACAAGTTAGCTGGCCCAGACAGCTTACACCCCAGGGTACTTAAGGATCTGGCAAGCATCATAACCCAGCCCCTGGCATGGATCTACGAGAACTTGTGCTCAGGCGAAGTGCCCAAAGATTGGAAGAAGGCCAGTTTGCCTATCTTCAAGAAAGGGAGGAAAGTAGATCTGGGGAACTATAGGCCCATCAGCCTGACATCTGTTTTGGGGAAGATCTTGGAAAAAATCATCAAAGAGTCCATTCTTGACAAACTGGCTGAAGGCAGCTTCCTGGGGGATAGCCAGCACAGGTTTGTTGTGGGTAGGTCTTGCCTGACAAATCTCATCTCCTTCTTTGACCAGGTGACATATCACCTGGACAAGGGAGAAGAGATTGACATCATATATCTTGATTTTAAAAAAGCCTTCGATCTGTTATCCCACAATCATCTCATAGACAAACTGGCCAACTGTGGCCTTGGCTATATCAGAGTCCACTGGCTGGGGAACTGGCTCCGAGGTCAGACCCAGAGAATGGTGGTTGATGGAAGTCAATCATCGTGGTGTGCCGTGACCAGTGGGGTCTCCCAAGGCTCAGTCCTTGGGCCTGTTCTTTTCAACATCTTGATTAATGATGTGGACACTGGTATCAGAAGCAGAATGGCCAAATTCGCTGATGACACCAAACTTTGGGGTAAAGCGTCCACGCCCGAGGACAGGATCCAGGCCAACCATGACAGGCTCGGAAAATGGGCAGACAAAAACCTGATAGCCTTCAACTCCGAAAAATGCAAGGTATTCCACCTTGGGAAGAAAAGCCCGCAGCATGCTTATAGGCTTGGCAGTGCTACACTTGCTAGCAACATATCTTGCTGGGATCCTATGACCCCAGCTGACTTTCTGCCCTTCAGGCAGGGGGCTGGACTCAAGAATCTTCCGAGGTCCCTTCCAGCCCTAATGTCTATGAAATCTATGAAAACATGGCCGAAAGGGACTTGGGGGTCATGACTGGCCACAAGATGAATATGAGCCATCAATGTGATGTTGCAGCCATAGATGCGTCTCTAGCAAATCCCAGGATGTCATCCTCCCACTGTACTCGGCCTTGGTGAGGCTGCAGCTGGAGTACAGCATCCAATTCTGGACTCCACAATTTAAAAAGGATGTGGAGAAGCTTAAGAGAGTCGAGAGGAGAGCCACGTGCATGATCAGAGGGCAGGAAAACAGGCCTTATGATGAGAGGCTGAGAGCTATAGGATTCTTCAGTCTGATCTTCCGAGGTCCCTTCCAGCCTTAATGTCTATGAAATCTATGAAACTGTCACCTCTTCCTGCCAAACAGCACTATTTCATTAACCCAATCTCTCACCTACAATCCCATTCATTTAGTTGTGCTATCAGATCCCCCTCAGTCCCTCCCTGCACAAGACCCTGCCAACTGTTCAAAAGGAAAACCACCAGGAAAGAATGGCTGCTTTTTCTACTGTAATAGTACTTTTTCTAGATTGCATAGTCAGTGCACATTCCACATGTGTCACATGCACCGATCAGAAGTTTTTGAACAGTAGTGACCTTTAGGGAGTTGCATCCTTTTGTTTATGTGAAGATATAAGGGGCAGAGCAACTGAGACCCATATTTCCTTTGTAACTGGAAGCCTATAACAGCTGATAATTCTCCTCCTCCCCCCACCTCAAAAAATTAAAATGGAGGGCAGGCCATAGGATCCACAATGACCACACCTCAAGTAACTACAATTCTGTTGGGTAAGTAACCATTCTTCCTTTAAGCATGTGTCCATGAGCAGCTGTATTCCACTCTGAATGATGGGAATGGGGGTGTCAATTGCATCAGTTGAACAGTGACTCCAGTACTTAACATCTGACCTAGCTCCAAGAAAAGAATGTTTAAAAATGTTCAGTGGAGCTGTTGCCACCTCTGTGTTACTACCTATTGACATGTGCTAAAAGCAAGCAGGAGATGTTGCTTACACTTCAGTGGAGTGAGTCTCAATTGATGTTCAATGGGAAAGGCACCCCTGCCAGCTGGTAACAATGATATTTAACCACTGTGAAATGATTTGGGCATAGATAGCTGGACTTTTAGAACACATTCTTGTGCATATAAGAACGTGATGCAAGAGCCTAAATAATTTGGTTCAATTAATATAACAAAGCAATAACCTTAATATAGCTCATGAGTAATTTATTTTCTCCAAGTGTTGACCACCATAGAATCATAGAAAATGAGGGCTAGAAGGGATCTCAGGAGGTCATCTAGTCCAACCCCCTGCTCAGAGCAGGACCATCCCCAACTAGATCATCCCAGCCACTGCTTTGTTTAGCTAGGTCTTAAAAACCTCCAAGGATGGATATTCTACAACTTCTCTGGGTTGCCTATTTCAGTGCTTTACTACCCTCCTGGTTGAGAAGGTTTTTTCTGTTATCTAACCCTGGGGTGAGCAAAATACAGACCATGGGCCAGATCCGGCCTGCTAGGCAATTTCATCTGGCCTGCAGGGTTGGGTGCCAGCTTGGTGCCATCTGCAAACTTGCTGAGGGTGCACTCTGTCCTATCTTCCATTGACTACTACCTTCTGAACCTGATGATCCAGCCAGTTTTCTATCCAGTTTACAATCCACTCATCCAACCCATTAGCTTTCTTAGCTTGCTTTGTGAGAATGTTGTGGGAGATGATATCAAAAGCCTTTCTAAAGTCAAGGTATATTACATCCACTGCCTGCCCCGCATCCACAGAGCCAGCTGTCTCATCATAGATGGCAATTGGGTTGGTCAGGCATGACTTGCCCTTGGTGAATCCATTCTGACCATTCCTAATTACCTTCTTCTCCACCAAGTGCTTAGAAATATATTCCTTGAGGACCTGGTCCATGATTTTTCTAGGGACTGAGGTGAGGCTGACCAGTTTGTAGTTCCCTGCATCCTCCTTCTTCCCTGTCTTAAAGATCGGCACTATATTATTTTTCCAATAATCCATGACCACCCCTGATCGCCATGAGTTTGCATAGGTAATGGCCAGCGGCTCTGCAGTCACGTCAGCCAACTCCCTCAGCACCTCTGAGTCCATCACATCCTGCCCCTTGGAAATTGTACACATCCAGCTTCCTTAAACAGTCCAACCTAAACCATTCTTTTGCCACTGTTGGTTGCTCACCTCTTCCACAAACTGCTGCCAGGTCCAGTAGTCTGGGAGCTGACCTTCCTTGTGAAAAACACTGACAAACTGGTTGAAGTGAAAATCTAAGACAACCTTAGAACCAACTTCTAAGGACCACCCTGTCTTTGGGAAATGTATACATTTGTCATGTGTATACAGGTTGGTCTGATGGCACCAGGATGTTTGTGTGCAACTCTGTGTCATCTAGGGGCCCTGAATTTGTGGGTGGTCCAAACCTTTTCCATGTGTCTATGGGATCCAACCCCCAGGCCATGACATTATGTAGCATTGAGACCTTCCCCTCTAACTGCTGTGTCTCTAGGAATATACCAACCTAAGCTAGAGATCTAGGGGCTTCTGCTGAAATCAAGCAACTGACAGCACACAGAGGCACACATACAATGTGGCCTAACACAACAAGATATAACTCCATCAAGCTATTATAGCCAATTTTAATAGAATTATAGAATCATGGAGAAGACGAGCTAGATAGGACCTTAAGAGGTCATCTAATCCAACCCCCTGCTCAAGACAGGATCATTCCTATCTAAAGCATCCTAAACAAGCATCCATCCAGCTACTCCAAACAAAATTGGACTTACAACTCACTCAAAAACATCAAGAACACTCACTTGCCACAGGGCAAAGAGATGAAAGCTGTTAAGAGTTTTGCCACTGTAAGGATAGAAAGTAGTCTGTTAAACTACACTTGAGATATCCAAAGAAGAGGACTATGCTCCTTGTTACAGAGGAAGGCAACCTCCCCCCTCCCCCCACCCCCCAAGCAACAAGCCCATACCAATCTGACCACAGGGTAAAACTCCTTCCTGATCCTAAATATGTCATTCAGTCTGACTCTGAGCAAAGAAACAAGATCCACTCCTGAGGAGCACTAAACACCCTCAGTCAAAATCCCTAGCCTTGGCTGCAACTAACACGCAGTGTTTCTGAGCAGTAGGAGGGGAAAAATTCCTTCCTAGCCCTGTATGACAATCAGCAAATCCCAAAAGCATGGGAAAACCAAACCTCTCTCTCACCACAACCTGGGAACTGCAAACAACTCCACACAGCACACACCCTAACTGGAGAATGAGAACTCCCCTTTCTGTCCTCCACATTCTCCACAAACTTATCCCAGTCCTTCAATTTTGTTTTACAGCTAAAAGTTGGTTGTGGAGCTCTGCTTCATTCTCCAATTACCACCTGCTCTGGGCTGCAGAGAATTTATCAAAGTCTCTAAGTGTGTGTGTGTGGGTGGAAAGTGGGGTAGGGTCTCGGGTCTCCTGGGCTTCCAACTTCTGCTTTTTACAGCATACTCCAAGCATTGCTATTCTTAAATCATCCCTATTCTAACAGCAAAGAAGCTTTTCTAGAAAACCAGTCTAAACCTATTTTGCTGCAATTTCAAAGCCATGCTATACATCTTATTCTCTGCAGTGAGGGAAAAAAGCTGTTTTCTTCTTCATGGAAACCCTTCAGATATTTGAAGACTGCTATCAGGTCCCCTTTGAAGTAACTTTTCTGCAAGCTAAACATAGTTATTCTGTTGTCTCCCTCTGACCTTTTCTTTTTTTCCTCTTTCCCCCTGCTCTCTTCCCCCTTCCCTCCCATCCCCTCCCCTGCTTTACCTTTTGTCTTGCTTATCACTACCTATTTACATTTTCACTGACATCCTACCACACTTTTAGCTTCTCTCATTCCTTGGAGTCTCAGACCAGCAGAGACTCCCTGTGCTTGACAAAGGGTGACTGCGCCCAAAAGCTTGCGCAGTTGGAACTTATTTCCAGTGACTCAGTTGGTCTAATAAAAGATATCACATCTAACCAAAGAACCTTGCCTGCCTATATCTCTCAAACTGTCTTTAACAGTTTGTCTGTCAAAAGCCCTATTGAGAGAGCCCAGCTGCAGCACATCTGGATGAGAGATGCTTATAACTTAAAAATCTTAGGGGACATAACAGAAGATACAGCAAGTGGTGGGCTGAACCATTTGCTGATGTGCTAGAGCCAAAGCGAAAGGGAGTCTCTTCCTAGCATTAGGGACAGGACAGTAGGATTTTGTTTTGCTTGTTTGTTTGTTTAAAAGGCTGTGTTTAATTTGGGGGGACTGACTGAGGAGCTGCTCAGAGAGCCAAACCCACCTGCAGAATCCAGTAAGCTAGGCACCCACTTACATTCTCTTTGTATGGCTTGCCTTTCAAGCCCTTCACTGCTTTTGTTGCCTGCCTTTGGATCTTCTCTAACTTTTCTACATCCTTATGAACATGCAGATGCCAGAACTACATACAGTACCCAAGATGAGGCCTAACCAGCACTGCACAGAGAGACACTATCACTTGCCATGTCTTACGCCTAATACTCTTGTTGATGGAACCCAAAACTGCATTCACCTTTTTGTGGTTACATTGCACTGTGGACACACGTTGAGTCTGTGATCCAGCAAGACCCCAAGTTCCTTCTCCGCAGCACTGCCATCCAGTCAGCTGTCACCGATTTTATGTTTATCTTTTTGATGATTCTTCTCTAGGTGTAGCACCTTGCACATACAATGTCAGCTTTGATCTTCACCCAGTTGTCTTTAGCCCAGCTTTCTGGTTTATCAGGATCCTTCTGAATTGTACTGTAATCCTTCAGTATGTTTTCAATCCTTCCCAGTTCTGTGTCATCCATAAGTTTGCTCAGGATGTTCCCTATTCTGGCATCCGAATCAGTAATAAACACGTTGGATAGCACCAAACCCAAGACAGATCCCTGTAGGACTCCACTCAAAATTTCCTGCCATTCAGACATGGACTCACTTATAATTAGCCTTTGCTTACAGCTATTCAGTCATTCCTCTATCCACACTGCAGTACTTTGGAGCAGCCCATATTTCTCCAATTTGTTTATGAGACAGTCAGGTGAGACTGTCCAAACCTTTACTAAAGTCCAAGTACACTATATCCATTTCATTCCTTTCATCCACCCAAATAGTTATTTTGTCAAAGAAAACCAAGTTAGTTTGGCATGCTTTATTGCTAACAAATCCATATTGGCTGATGATGATCAGCCTTTCCTCCTCCAAATGCTTATAAATTGACTTACAACGTCCTCCAGTAACTTCTCAAGTAACTGAAGTCAGGCTAACCAGTCTACATTTCCTCAGGTCCTCCTTTTTGCCTTTTTTTAAAGAGGGGCATGAATTGTTGGCCCCTTTCCAGTCCTTGGATATTGCACCTATCTCCCACAACTTGGTAAATATAATTGCCAAGGACCAAGATCTGTTTTTGCCACTATCTTCAGTACCCTGGAAGTTCTTTAGGGCCTACTGATTTTAATTTGTTCAAACCAATCAAAAGCTCTCTGACAGTCATTTTTGTTATCACACCCCCAGGCTGTCCCCTTCTTTTTCTATATACTCCTTATTACCTCTCTGGTTGCAACGTGTTGGGTTTTTTTGTGCAGACCAAGGCAAAGTACCTGCTGAGCAGCTCCACCTTTGCATCTTCTGTTACCAACTGACCTTGGCTATTTAGCAGTGGACTCATAGCTTTCCTGTTCTTCCTTTTCTGTCTCATGTATCTCTTCTTGTTGTCTTTAATAAGACTCACCGCATGTAGCTCATTTTTTACCTTTGCCTCAGTCATTGCACATTCTTGCTATTTGCTTGGTATGCTTCCTCAGTGACCTACCCAGCCTTCCATTGCCTGTATGTCTTTCTTTTGATTTTGAGGCATCCTAGAAGCTGCTTGTGCAGCCATGTAGGTCTCTTGCCTTTATTCTTGTGCTTCTATCATGTCAAAATAGCTTCTTACATCATGCTTTTTAGAAACTGCAATCCCTTCTGTGTCCCTTCTTCCTTCAGTTTGTCCTCCCATGGCACCTTGCCTAATATTTCCTAGAGTTGCTTGAAATTTGCCTTCTTGAAAACCAGTGTCTTCATTCTACTGAGCTCATGCTTTCCTTGTCTCAGAACCATGAATTCTATCATATCTTGATTGCTTTCTCCTATTGGTCAGGACAAGATCCAAGATAAATGATCCCCTAGTAATCCTCAACTTTGTGGAACAGAAAGTTGTCCACTACACAACTTGCAGGAACTTGCTTGATATTTTGTTTGGTTTTATTATTTCCCCAGCATATATCCAAAAAATTAATAACCCCTATCTCATATTTTTTTAACTGTTTTGTGATCTCCTTGAAGAGTTCCTAATCCACCTTTTCCTCCTGACTCAATGGCCTATAACAGTGGTGCTCAACCTTTTTGGCCAGCAGCCAGATGGGTGGTACTTGGTCCCTCCATGCACCAGATCCTCCTGGAGGACCCAATCTGATCCCCAGGGTGCATACTACTAGGCCCCATCCAGCTGTGAAGAGGTGGGAGGAACAGCCCAGCTAGGCCCCCTACTGTGGGAGTAGCTGGCATGAACTAATGCTGCAGGAGGAATAAGACATAGCCAAGCCCATTACAGGGAGTAGGGGATGTGGCCCTGCCCCTGAGGGGGAAGGGAGCATGGTCCAGCCCCACAAGGAGAATGGAGTACAAGCCAGGGCTCAACCCAGACACATGAAGGCAAGGAGGCATAGCTTAGCCCTGATCAGGCCATGTTGGGGGAGGGTCATGGGCCAGCTCTGACTGACTTGGGATTGGGATTTTGAGGGCAAGGCAGCAGTATTAATTGCCACTGCTCCCTTGCTGCCAAATTTTATGGCCCACAGGGAGACCCACAGGCCAGATTCCAAGGCTCCACAAGCTGCATTTGGCCCACAGGCCAGTGGTTGAGCACCCCCGGTCTATAACAAACCCCCACCATAGTATCACCACTGCACTTTTTCCCATTTATCTTCACTCATATGCACTCAAATTTTGCTACATTCTTCCTTTTGAACCAGAGAACCAGTGTATATATTTTGACATATAATGCAGTACCCCCACCCTTCTTTTCCAACCTTGTCCTTCCCTCCCTGTTGACTTTTCAGTCATAAGAGTTGTCCTTCCAAATCTCAGTAATACCAATCAAGTTGGTTTTCGTCACAAGCTAGGACTTCCAGTTCATCCTTTGCTCCCCATATGCCTTGCATCTGAAGCATTTTGCATTTTGACCTATTCATTTTCCTCTTGCATCTCTTTTTGCTGTCCTATAGCTCTCTAGCACTCCACCTGAATTAAGCTGCTTCTTCCAGTCTCCTTCACTTTGTATTGTTTGACTAGGGTCTGGAGGGTTTTGTTCACCATTCCCCAGAGGACCTAGTTTAAAGCACTCCTTACTATGTTAGCCAAATGATACCCAAAGTTATCTCCAGTCCTTGTGAGATGCATCCCATCTCTTAATAGCAATCCTCCTCCTCAGAACATCTGCCCATAGTTAAAAAATCCAAACCTTTTTGACATTAATAGGAGTGTTTGTAACCGCTGAAACCTATGCTCAGGCAAGTATGACTTTTCTTATCTGGAGGCAGACATGGCCCAAACAAATTCTATCATCTGAAATGTTTTGTTAGTAACTGGAAAGCCTGAGTCAGAAGAACAGGGAGAGATCTCAATCCAGGCTTGCTGTTCTCTCCTGATATGACCTCTCTCTGATCAACCTATCATTCTATGTGTAGATACTAGTACAATGGATTGCTACCACTGTGGCAATGTCAAAGACCCTTGATGCCATGTACAGCCAGAATTTGTTCTGATAATGATTTAACACCACCACGAAACTTAAATGTTTCCTATGGGCTGGCCAGATAACTACATGAAAGTATGCATCTTGCACGGCGACAGCCATTAACAAGTCTTGAGTGTGCAGGGACGGAATGATAGAGACAAACATTACCATCCTAAGTCTGGCAATATATAAGTTTGTTCCATATCATCACAGCAGAGATGGGACAATGGCTCCTTTCTTCTTTGGAATACATATTGGAAGTAGAAGCATCTTCATTTATGCCCTTGGAAATTTCTCCTAAGACTCCTAGAAAAGATAACCATGGAACTTCTTAATCTTTTGCGAGACCCTGAAGAGGGACATGGAAGGAGGTTAACTAGGGGTAAGGCAAGGAAGTAGCAGGGATAATTGTGAGCAACTATGCTGATAAAACCTAAAGAAACAGGGCAAGACAGCACTAGAAATCTTTGATATGGCTCTCAACATTTCCATCTGCAGACCTCCTGAGGCTAAAAAGAAAGGCCTACAAAGGATGGAGGATGAGATTCACCTCCAAGGAGGAATATTCTGCACTGGTCCAGGCCTGCAGGGAGCAAACCAGGAAAGCCAAGGCTACAACTGAACTCCAACTAGCTTTGAGCATCAAGGACCATAAAAAGTCCTTTTTCAGATATGTGGGAAGTCGGAAGAAAAGCAAGGGCAACACTGGACCCCTGCTGAACCAGATGGGACAGCTGGCAACTGACGCCCAGCAAAAAGCCAACCTATTAAATGGGTACTTTGCATCGGTCTTTCATCAGTCCCATGGGATGCCCAGGCCAACCACAGGACAGGGAGGTCCGGGTGAGGGAGATCCCCTGCCCTCCATTAATGCTGACCTCAAGAAGGAACACCTTGAGAAGCTGGATACCTTCAAGTCAGCCGGCCCTGACAATCTACACCCTAGGGTACTCAAGGAGCTGGCGAACATCATAGCTCAGCCTCTGGCATGGATCTTTGAAAACTCCTGGTGCTCTGGTGTAGTGCCTGAAGACTGGAAGAAGGCCAATGTGGTGCCTAAATTCAGGAAAGGGAGGAAAGTGGATCTGGCTAACTATAGGCCCATCAGCCTGACTTCTATCCTGAGGAAGGTCTTAGAAAAGTTTATTAAAGAGGCCATCCTTAATGGACCGGCAGATGCCAACAACCTGAGGGATAGCCAGTACGGGTTTGTTGCGTGTAGGTCTTGCTTGACCAATCTATTACCTTCCCCGGGGGAGGCACACCTGGGCCACAAGTTAGCAAGGATTTAGTTAAGGAGCTTCTGGAGGGGTTGGACGTATTCAAGTCAGCTGGCCCAGATGATCTCCACCATAGAGTTCTAAAGGAACTGGCTGAGGTCATTGCAAGTCCCCTGGCACAACTTTACGAGCACTCGTGGTGCTCTGGTGAGGTACCGGAGGACTGGAAGAGGGCCAACATGGTCCCCATCTTCAAAAAAGGGAGGAAGGAGGACCCAGGAAATTATAGGCCGGTTAGTCTTACCTCGATCCTAGGCCAGCTGTTCGAGAAAATTATGCTGGCACACATCCAGGAGGGGCCAGCAGGGGACTGCATGCTTAGGGGCAACCAACATGGGTTCATCAGTGGCAGGTCCTGTCAGACCAACCTGGTGGCCTTTTACGATCAGATCACCAGATCATTAGATGCAGGGGTAGCAGTGGATATAGTCTTCCTGGACTTCCAGAAGGCTTTTGACACTGTCTCTCACCCCGTTCTCATTAAGAAACTGGGGGGCTGTGGTGTAGACACCCACACAGTCAAATGGGTCACCAACTGGCTGGTGGGCCACACCCAGAGGGTGGTAGTGGATGGGTCCTTCTCAACCTGGAAGGACGTGGGCAGTGGGGTTCCGCAGGGCTCGGTCCTCAGGCCTGCACTGTTCAACATCTTCATCAGTGATTTGGACGAGGGGGTAAAAAGCACCATGTTCAAATTTGTTGATGACACTAAGATGTGGGGGGAAGTGGGCACACTGGAAGGATGCAACAGGCTACAATCAGACCTAGACAGCTTACAAGGGTGGGCGGACAAGAATAGGATGGGTTTCAACACAGACAAGTGCAAGGTGATGCACCTCGGGAGGAACAACCGGCACCATACCTACAGGTTAGGGAACTCCCCTCTTGTCAGCACGGAGCCGGAAAGGGATCTGGGGATCATCATTGACTCCAAGATGAACATGGGCCGGCAGTGTGGGGAGGCAGTTAGGAAGGCCAACCGCACCTTGGCATGCATCCACAGATGCATCTCGAGTAGGTCCAAGGAAGTGATTCTCCCCCTCTATATGTAATTGGTCAGGTGGCAGCTGGAATACGTCCAGTTCTGGGTGCCGCACTTCAAGAAAGATGTGGACAACATGGAGAGGGTCCAGAGGAGGGCCACTCGCATGATCAGGGGGCAGCAGGGCAGGCCCTATGAGGAGAGGCTACGGGACCTGAACCTGTTCAGCCTCCAAAAGAGAAGGCTGAGGGAGGATCTTGTGGCCTGTTATAAACTAGTCAGGGGGGATCAGCAGGCATTGGGGGAGTCACTGTTCCCCCGAGCACTGCCAGGAGTGACCAGGAATAACAGTCACAAGCTGGCAGAGGGTAGGTTTAGGTTAGATATCAGGAGGCGCTACTTCACAGCCAGGGCGGCTACAGTCTGGAACCAGCTTCCAAGAGAAGTGGTGCAGGCTCCTACCCTGGGGGTGTTTAAGAGGAGGTTAGATGAACATCTTGCTGGGGTCATTTGACCCCAGTATTCTTTCCTGCCATGGCAGGGGTTCAGACTAGATGATCTGCTCAGGTCCCTTCCGACCCTAGAAACTATGAAACTACAACCAGGCGACCTATCATGTGGACAAGGGAGAAGAGATTGATGTCATATATCTTGACTTCAAAAAAGCTTTTGATCTGGTATCCCATGATCACCTGTGGGCGAAAATGGCCAGTTGTGGCCTTGGGTCCACCACAGTCCGCTGGCTGGAGAACTGGCTACGGGGTCGGACCCAGAGGGTGGTAATTGACGGAAGTCACTCGTTATGGTGCCCTGTGACCAGTGGGTTCCCCCAAGGCTCTGTCCTTGGACCCATATTGTTCAACTTCTTCATTAACGACATAGACACTGGAGTCAGAAGCGGACTGGCCAAGTTCGCCAATGACACCAAACCTTGGGGCAAAGCATCCACACCAGAAGACAGGAAGGCAACGAGAACCTGATGGTGTTTAATGCTGAAAAATGCAAGGTTCTTCACCTTGGGAGGAAAAACCTGCAGCATCCTTACAGGCTTAGCAGTTCGACACTGGCTAGCACTACAAAAGAAAGAGACTTGGGGATCATCACTGACCACAAGGTGAACATAAGCCTGCAATGTGATGCTGCGGCTAGTAAAGTGAGCAAAACACTGATTTGCATCCATAGATGCTTCTCAAGCAAATCTCAGGACATCATTCTCCTCTTGTACTCAGCCTTGGTGAGGCCACAGCTAGAGGACTGCATCCAGTTTTGGGCTCCACAATTCAAAAAGGACGGGGAGAAGCTTGAGAGAGTGCAGAGAAGAGCCACACGCATGATCAGAGGTCAGGAAAACAGACCATGGAGCTCTTTAGCCTGGAAAAGCGTGGGCTCAGGGGTGATCTGATGGCCATTTATAAGTTCATCGGGGTGACCACCAGTATCTGGGGGAATGTTTGTTCACCAGAGCGCTCCAAGGGATGACGAGGTCAAACGGTTATAAACTATTGCAAGACCATTTCAGGCTAGACATAAGGAAGAATTTCTTTACTGTCTGAGCCCCCAAGGTCTGGAATAGCCTGCCATCGGAGGTGGTTCAAGCACCTACACTGAACACCTTCAATAGCAAATTGGATGCTTATCTTGGATCGTATGGCCCCAGCTGACTTCCTGCCCTTTGGGTGGGGGGCTGGACTTGATGATCTTGCAAGGTCCCTTCCAGCCCTAATATCTATGAAATCTATGAAAAATCTATGAAAACATCCACAGGATCACAATGGCTATTTCATTTAGAGTGGCCATGAAGCCCCTGGAGTCCATTCAGCCGTCACTTCATTTTCCCTCCACACCTTGATGTTCAGAGGACCACCAGGTACCTGCTCTCGCTCTCTCTCTCTCTCTCTCTCTCTCTCTCTCTCTATATATATATATATATATATAAGGTATCAATTGAACACGATGTTTTATTAATATATTTACAATTTTAGACTGATTTGGAAGCCTAACAGTGCCACAATGACTAGAATAAAATAAATTCTAAATACCTATATATTTTGTTATTTGATTTGGGGTTTTTTATCATAGAAAATCAGAGCTCTCCCTACCCTTCTTATCTTACCAAGATGCAGGTCCAGGCCCCTCACTCCCAAGCCACAGCCCCCCAGTCTTGCTTATACCCCTCACCCCAACTCCCAGCCCCCTCGGCCTTGTTGGTGCCCCTCAGTTCCCAGCCCCAGCCCCGCAGCCCCCTCTAGCCCTGCTGAAGGGGGCCCCTAGCTGCTAGGGTAACAGGGCCAGGGACCCAGGTCTGCAGTCCCCTGCCCCCACAGCACAGCCTGAGCCCCGGCTGCCACACTCAGGAGGCAGTGGTATGGAGTGCAGACCTTGGCTCCCCCTGCCCTACGACAAGCATGGCTGGAGCAGAGCACGTGGTGGGGTGGGGTGGGGTGGATACACACTGCACTTATGCTCCCTGCTGTGCTGCAATCCCCTTGGGGCCTTTGCAGCATAGCGAGTGGGACCTGGCATGGCAGAGGGCACCATGTGCATGTGGGTGCTCACACATGGACATGGCCTTAGGCAGCCTGGAGAGTAGCTCCCACAAGTAAGTCTGGTGGGGGACGGAAGGGGGATTGAGGACCCCAGAGAGAGGGAGGGTAGAAGTTGAGCAGGATTGGAGCTTGGGCTGGGGCTGCTGCCCAGCACAGGTGGTTCATCGGTCTTGGGGCCTGGGGCTGGAATGCATGGCTGCAGGGCCTCAGTAGGATGGAGCTGCAGGCAGCTCATCTGGTTGGAGGGAGCTGGCTCCTTGCCACTACGTATACTCCCAGAAGGGAAAGGAAGAGGGGGCACGTGCCCCCCAGATCTGTGTGAGGGGTGGGGGTGGGCTGCCCACTGTGGGCTTGAACTCCCTGACCTGCTGCCCTCCCCCTCAGGACCTCCATGGCCCAGTGGGCAGGACCCAGGGCAGCAGGGCAGAGCAGGGCTGGCCAAGGGAAACTCCTTGCTGCTGCAAGCCCTGCGTTGCCTTGGTGAGGTGCCCCCTGACTGCCTGGCAGCAGCAGGGCAGGTGACACAGAGTGATACACCTTGCTGCTGCCAGGCAGGCAGGGGGCTCTTCACCAGGGTGCCACGGGGCTTGCAATGGCAAAGAGCTTCCCTGCCCAGCTCCACTCAGCTCTGCCATGCCAGCTCCCACTCGCTATGCCTCAGAGGCCCCAAGGGGATTGCAGCACAGCAGGGAGCATAAGTGCAGCATGCATCCACCCCACCCCACCACATGCTCCGCTCCAGCCATGCTTGTCGTAGGGCAGGGGGAGCCAAGGTCTGCACTCCATATCATTGCCTTCTGAGTGTGGCAGCCAGGGCTCAGGCTGTGCTGTGGGGGCAGGGGATTGCAGACCTGGGTCCCTGGCCCTGTTGCCCTAGCAGCTAGAGGCCCCCTTCAGCAGGGCTAGAGGGGGCTGCGGGGCTGGGGCTGGGAACTGAGGGGCACCAACAAGGCCGAGGGGGCTGGGAGTTGGGGTGAGGGGTACAAGCAAGACTGGGGGGCTGTGGCTTGGGAGTGAGGGACCTGGACCTGCATCTTGGTAAGATAAGGAGGGTAGGGAGAGCTCTGATTTTCCATGATAAAAACCCCAAATCAAATAACAAAATGTACAGGTACTTAGAATTTATTTTATTCTAGTGATTGTGGCACTGTTAGGCTTCCAAATCAGTCTAAAATTGTAAATATGTTAATAAAATATCGTGTTCAATTGATACCTAATATATATATATATATATATAGAGAGAGAGAGAGAGAGAGAGAGAGAGAGAGAGCAGGTACCCGGTGGTCCTCTGAGAGAGCAATTTAGGTAGCCCTGGGGCAGCCTCCCTCATATAAAACAAAAAACATCAAGGCGTGGAGGGAAAATGAAGTGAGGGCTGAAGGGACTCCAGGGGCTTCATGGCCACCCCTGTAAGGTTGCCCCATCACAGTAGCACGTGAGGGTATCTGCTTCATTGGGGATGATGATGATTCTTTCAGCTGAGACTTTTGTTCCCTTATTCCCAACTCCTGTGTACTGATGTCAGACTGGTATTAGTCGTCTGGGTACAGAATCTGCCAAGGAGCCTGCTCTCCTCCTCCTAGACCTATAGGAGGGGAAAATGTGCTGCAGAAAACCTAAGGTGATGGCTTCCAGTATGGCCAGGGAAATATATTATGTGGAGTCTGGCCCATTTACAGTCAGTTGGCACAGTGTTTTGGGGGCCTTTTTTTGCAACGGCTCTAAAAAAGGATTGCTGGGACTGGCTCCTGAGTTCCTTTTAAAGGGTAGGCATATAATATTGTGAGAGAGGAAAAAATAATACTTCTTAACTGTTGAGGCCATATGGTAATGTCTCAGTTTGGTGCATGGCATTACCCTAGTGCCAATGATGTCTCTAGAAAAGATCTCAGCAGTTCCACAAGGACAAAATCCCATCCTGCAATGGGCATCATAGCTGGGCACCCTAAGCTACCATTGTCTTCACAGATGTCAGCTTATCAGGAAAGATTACCAAGCAACACTTCCATTTTAGCAACACTTAAGACACCCTGTGTCCTCACTCACAGATGTCCTTCTTAGAGCTGCCATGGGAAGCAAGAGAGATATGTTGGAGGGTCAAAGTCACTCTACCATTTGTGCCCTCATGCAGGAAAATAAGTAGGCTCAGCGTTCACTCACAGCCTTGCCCTCACTTCTTCAAAAAAACAAAACAAAACCAAAAGCAAAAAAGAAAACAAAAGAGAACACACCAGAAAGATCCTGGTGTGCATGAAGCACAGACATGTTCACAGTAGGGTCCGCAATGACACTTACTCAAGCACCTTTTTTCTTCTCCCTTTCTCCTCAGCTTTTTAGTCCCTTTTCTTAGTCACCCTTCTCACAGGCTCTACTGTATTTCCGGGTTTTACTGTCCCAAAATAAAGTCCTCCTCAAAGCCAGTCAACTAGCACACTTACGAAAATCACCCAAATAATGATGAGTAAACTGAGCAGAAGTTGAGAAAACTGGCAGTTCTTTTACACAGTTATAACAGCCACCACAATGCATACACATATAACTTATCCTACTGAACAAGTTAGTCTCAGAGATGCCACCCTACCCTAGCTGTATATAACAGTGGCACATATTTTGCTGCTTCTCACTCCTCCATCTTCAGTATGTTATTTGTTTTCTCACACTACATATCTTTGGGACAAGAATTACATGGACAACATGAAGCTCACAGTGGAGCCTCTCAGCCTTACTGCAATGAAAATGTTAAATTGTTCCAAAAGTAAAAGATTAAAATGAACAACTGTATAAAACAAGCAGAAAATAAGTCTTTACTTGACACAGATTTATGTCTCTGCAACATATGTTAAAGTAACATTTTCAAATAATACCATAAATAAATCACCCAAATAAATATTTAACTTCAATAAACTTGACTAATAAGCTTTCCCTAGTAACAATGCACATGGTCCATAGATGATGTCTACTTTAGTACCCTCTCACTTCAATATATTCATCAACATAAATACTAATGGGGTTATGGAAGCACATCAAGGGGAGAACAAAGTTCAGTATCACTAACTAACCTGAATGCAAAAGAAAGGTTTCTTACTCTGATAGCATAACATTCCTGGATTGCTTTTATCACGGAACTCTGCCAGGCAGAACTGAAAGCAGCAAAATTTGGCATCAAAAGTCATGTCTAAACTAAATAAGCCATGACTGATTCAGGCTGCCTTCTTCTAAATTCATGATATTTACTGTAAGTCTGTTGGTCCCATGTTTGGCTCCCACAGCTAGTGATAGTTACAGAAAACTAATTTGCCTGAACGATCTTTTTTGTGTGACCCCAAGAGACAATTCGCCCTCTTCTTCTCTCCCCTTTGTGCCTCTCAACTCATGTAAGCATCAATAAGAAAAGAAAACATAAACTTTCCTTAAATCTTGTGATAAAAAAGAAAATATTTGGAACTGGGTTTCAGAAACATGAAAACACAACCATTTATCTCTCTTTCCATTTAAATAAAAGCACAGAAATTAGTGCAGCCTGACCTTATCAACGGTTTTCTCCTTGAACTACTTATGTATCTTTAAAACTTTCAAACTGATAAGCATGTGGGATTGCTTCAAAGCTTTGTATGTTCCCACTCCCAGTTCTATTCTATTCTAACCAAACTTGATCTATTTCACAAGGTCCAAAAATCACAAGAGACAATACAGAGGGAGTTTTCTAGCTATACTTCTGCCCATTCTCATAAAAATTCTACATGAAACTTAAGATGTGCAGTCACAAATATATAGTACAAATATCACATAATTAATATGTGTCAAACATGTCCTAGAATACTAAAGGTTGTATTAATATATTCACTAGAAACCTGCCTGACACAGGTTCATTTCTCAACAATAATTTTTTTCTCCAGGCAAAGCTTTGGTACAAAAGGAAAGAAGAAAATTTTTTTTTAAATAATACGTGAAAGTTAACTCAAGAGAAAAGGTAACTGGAGCCCTTCCAAATTCATGTACAACAGTTTATGTTCCCCAGCTCCCTAAAGGAGAGAATGGCCTCCTAAGAAAAAAGATGAACATCTGAAGGTTTAATATTGAGTACTGAACTGGCTTACAGAATCAAAAACAAATGCAAGCAAATTTAAGAATATGGTTTAAAGAAGGGGTGCTCAACCCCCAGCCTGTGGGCCAGATTGGGACTGCAGTGCTGGGTCATCTGGCCCATGGAGTTCCCCATGAGCCTGGAAATTTGACAGTGACAAACCAGTGTCTCCTGCTGACAAATTTCTGGACTCAGAGAGAGCCCCAGGCCCTGTGCACTGGATGGGGTACCCAGTCCCAGCATGCAGACAGGGTGGGGGGCAGTGCCAGGCCCCATTCATCTGGCCCACAAGGCCAAAAGGTTGAACATCACTGGTTTAAAGTAATAAGTAAATGAACAAATCATCCATCAGTTGATGGATCATTTTGTGTCATATAAATATTTAAAAAACTAACTATGCTAAAGGGCCACCCTAAAAAGGCATTAAAGGACCAAGAGGTATATTTACATTAGTTACAAATATGAATCACAGCAGGGAAGTTTTCTCATTAAAGTTTTTCACTTGGCTAACCATAAATTTGACCTTTTTTCAGAATGCTGTCAAGTTCTCAAATATATAACCTCCAATGCCGTGTTAGTGTCTCACATTTTAATACAATGGCCAGTAAAACAGTACCAGCAATTCTTCAGCTTTAAAGCCTTTTTTTACTTCCACCACACTTGAAAACTAGACTACAGCATGTGATATTTGTCATCTTGCTAAATGAAGGAAGGGCCAAAATTAAACGTTTGTATCTTATCAATTAATTGATAATTCAATCAATTGAATAATTCAATTCAAGCAATCAATTAATTGATAATTAATAATGATTAATAATAAAGCTTGACTGTTAATTCTTTAATTCTTCTTGACATATAAATACCAAAATAAAAGAAAACTACTTTTGATGAAGCATCTGGCTGGACTGTGGTTTGGTAGCTATGTTGGAATTATTAAAAAATAAGATTATACTTATAAAACCACTTGTCCTGCACTCACAAATTCTGTTTATAAATTATTCAGCAAATCCAAGAGAAAAAAATAAATCATACTTGTGATATTAATGATGATAAGGAACTTGGAAAGCAAGTCATATGAGGAGATGCTGAAGGAGCTAGGCATGAGTCATATCTTGGCACCAGGAAAGGCTGTTGAACTGATATTTAAAAACAGAAATACGAAATTTGGGGGTCGAACCTGATGATCTGTTTAGGTCCTTTCCGACCCCAAGTACTATGACTACGACATTTCTTGATAGACATGGTGCTATAAAAAACAAGTCAGCATGGCTGCTGTAAAAGAAAACTAAGCATCACTAACTTACTGGAATTCTTCATCATGTTAACCAAATAATAAATACAGAAACTAGTTACATTATATCATTTATTTAGATATTCAAAAGGCTTTAACAAAATAACTTATAAGATGCTGCTAAGAAATATAAATTGTTATGGAATGAGAAGTAAAAATTACCATAAATTAGGAATGAAGTAAGAGAGCGAAAATAGAGGACAGAAATAAACTGCCAAATTTCTGCTTGGCCAAAAGAAAACAGTTGGTTTCCCCCATGTTCCCTACTTGGATTGATGCTGTTTTCAATTACCCCAATTCAGGAAAGCATCTAAGTATGTGCCTAAGCCCAGGCTTCCATTTAAATGTACCTACAAGACTAAATAAACTTAGAGGTGCACTTTTTTACTGACAGTTATATCGTTTTAGACCAGGGGCTTGGTTTGTACCTAAAAGATTTGCTAGCATAGTTATATCAGTAGAGCAAGTAAGAAAACATCATGCTTCAGGACATAAAACACATTCAGCCAGCCTTTATTCTGTCATAGAATCATAGAAGTAGGGTCGGAAGGGACCTTGTAGATCTTCAAGTCCGACCCCCCGCCTGGGCAGGAGAAAAACTGGGCTCAGATGACTCCAGCCAGGTCAGCATCAAGCTTCTTCTTAAAGACCCCCAGGGTAGGAGCCAGCACCACTTCCCTTGGAAGTTGGTTCCAGATCCTAGCCGCCCTAACTGTGAAGTAGTTCTTACGGATGTCTAATCTAAACCTACTCTCCAACAACTTGTGGCTGTTATTCCTTGTTATGCCTGGGGGCACTAGGGGAAACAAGGTCTCTCCCAAACCCTTCTGGTCCCCCATAGTGAGTTTATAGACAGTCACCAGGTCCCCCCTCAGCCTTCTCTTGTGAAGGCTGAACAGGTTCAGGTCTTGCAGTCTCTCATTCTAGGGTCTGCCCTGTTGTCCCCGGATCATGCGGGCAGCCCTCCTCTGGACCCTCTCAGTGTTGTCCACATCCCTCCTGAAGTGGGGTGCACAGAACTGGACACAGTACTCCAGCTGTGGCCTAACCAGTGCTGCATAGAGGGGGAGGATCACCTCCTTGGCCCTACCTGAGATGCACCTATGGATGCACGACAAGGTCCAATTAGCCCTGCCAACCGTGGCCTCGCATTGTCGGCCCATGTTCATCTTGGAGTCAGTAATGACTCCAAGATCCCTTTCTGCCTCCGTGCTCTCAAGAAGGGAGTTTCCCATCTTATAAATGTGCTCCTGGTTACTACTGCCCAAGTGTAGCACCCTGCACTTGTCAGTATTGAAACCCATCCTGTTTATGTCAGCCCACTCCTGTAACCTATCCAGATCTTGCTGCAGTCTTTCCCTCCCTACTAGCGTGCTCACCTCACCCCAAATTTTGGTATCATCAGCAAATTTAAGCAGGTTGCTTTTCACCCCATTGTCCAAATCGCTGATAAAGAAATTGAACAGTGCAGGCCCAAGGACCGAGCCCTTGGGGACTCTGCTGCCCACTTCCCCCAGGTCGAATATGACCCGTCCACTACCACCCTCTGAGTACGACCCTTCAGCCAATCTGCAATCCATCTGACTGTGTAGGCATCAATGTCACAGTCGCCTAGTTTTTTAATGAGGATGGGGTGGGAGACGGTGTCAAAGGCCTTGCTGAAGTCCAGAAAGACTACGTCCACGGCGACACCTGCATCCAATGTTTTTGTGACCTGATCATAAAAGGCAATCAGATTGGTCTGACATGACCTGCCCCTAATGAAACCATGCTGGTTGCCCTTGAGCATCATCCCTGAAGCCGGCCCATCACAGATGTGCTCCTTGAGGATCTTCTCAAAGAGTTTCCCTAGGATTGCGGTAAAACTGATGGGCCTGTAGTTGCCCGGGTCCTCCCTCTTCCCTTTTTTAAAGACGGGGACCACATTGGCTATCTTCCAATCATATGGCACCTGGCCCAAGCACCACAAGTGCTTGTAAAGCTGTGCCAAGGGCCCTGCAATAACCCCTGCTAGCTCCCTCAACACCCTGGGGTGCAGAGCATCTGGACCCGCTGATTTGAACACATCCAGCCCCTCCAGAAGCTCTCTAACCCAGTCCTCCCCAACCTGAGGTCTGGAGGTGTTCCCCTAGGGTCCGTCTTGCATCACAGTGGGGAAGTCCCGGTCCCTGCATAAGAAAATGGAGGTGAAGAATTGGCTAAAGAGGTCTGCTTTCTCCTCTGGCGCAACCACCAGATTGCCCAGTGTATCTTGCAGGGGCCCCACGTTTCCCAGTGCCTTCTTCATCCTCCCTATATATTTGAAAAAGGACTTTTTATTATCCTTGATCTTGGACGCTAGTCCTAGCTCTATGTCCGCCTTAGCTTTCCTGACAGCTCCCCTACAGGCCCGAGCAGAGGAGGTATATTTCTCTTTGGAGACAGCATGCTCCTTCCACCGGGTGTACACCACCTTTTTGGCAATCAGGCATTCCCAGACGCCCTTGGTGAGCCAGGGGGGCTTTTGGGCACTCTTGCCCCGCCTGCTTCTTGTTGGGATGGTCACCCCTTGGGCCCTGAGTATCGTCTTCTTAAGGAACGACCACTCATCTTGGGCACTGAGTTCCCCTGCCCTCGAGAACCCCAGCGCCTCTCCCACTAATCTCTTCAACTCATTGAAGTTGGCCCTCTTGAAGTCTAGGGCTACCGCCTTGCTGCAAGCCCTTGACACCCTGTGCTGGATGGCGAATTCCAGCAAGCGATGATCGCTATCACCCAGGTGTCCTTAAAAGCTCATTTAATACATATACAATAGGACACCTAATTAGTGTGATTTGACTTTCAATTTTCTTGAATATTATTATATATAAGAATATTCAAAATACTGTACACGAATACACAGGAATGGAGAGCATCTACTAAATATGTGTTTTCTCCTTCCCTTAGTATGTCTTTTGCATTTTTTATTGCAGAGCTAGTGTACTTTAACAGGGACCATACAGGATATTTTCCAGAGCTTTATTTTAGGATTTTGAGGAAATATTGTGTGACAATAATCCTTACTCCACTTTTTTATTAATGAATTAAACAAAGCTTTTAATAAGCAAAGTTCAGAAATATGTGTATGTTGTTATGCTATACCAGTGTAGAAGATTTGAAGTCTAAGTTTAGCAAGTACATATTTCTGCACAAGGAGCTCATTTTTAATGCGCCATATCATCATAAGCCACTGTGTTGTGTGGAACATATCCAGAAAATTAAACACATAGATGTCTCTTTAGCATATTTCCCATTTCCTAATAAAGAAAACAAGTAGATCTGAAAATGCTTAAAATAATATCTGACTTAATGCCATTAGATCTTTTAGATGTTAGGCACATCTATTTAAAAAAGTGACATTAGGCCCTCTTTGGCAAAAATCTTGCCTTTCTTGAAAATACTCTGGAACTACCTGTAAAAATCCAGAGACCCAGGCAATGACAACTGTTGTACAAGTACTCTGGAGGAGAAGGCACAAGAAACTTTGCTTGGCTGCATTATCTGGCCACAGACTGCAGTCCCTGTACTTTCCCTTATTGTCTGATAGAACGCAGCCACTCCAAAAGTGAAACATTAGTTAAGCGGTAGATTGATGGTCTTGTCACTCCCTCCACATAGGCCAGCTGAGCTGGCAACCTGAGGAAAATATAGCAGTGGGTGCACTCCCTAGCTACATCTGAGAAGTCTAGGAGTGACTGCATGCAGAAAAAGAACAATAAGAGGGGCATTTTAATTGACATTGCAAAGTACTTTCACATGTACAGCTAATGGAGCTCACAGATTAGCTGACCTTCCTATACTGTCTACTTTATATCATACCACAGTATCGAGTAACAAAGTATTCTGTTTACAACAAATCACAAAAATGAAATGTTTCCATTTTCAGTCGGAATCAGATGAAGAGTAAACAATATAATTTTTAAGAGTTACTACATTTATTTCCAATTCGTCTCTTTTTTATTTCAGTCTTTTGTAATACAAACATACAATACTCTCAACAGCAATCACTGAAAATACATTATTCCTAAAATCTTCTGGTGAATTTAGATATTGCCCTAACATTAGGTACAGCAAGGAAACCACATGCATAAGAAGTGATACAGCTAAGATTATGTTATTATGGATTTTCACATGAAATAATACTCAAAGAAGCTGTGCATTCAAGCCTGTGTGGTATTATGCCTTTGAAAGAAAATGAGAGGTAACACTAATCCTATTTGTGTTGGTACAAGACCCCTGACATTAAGAAGGTTGTTTTAACAGAGCTGAAGAACTGACTAAAGCTAACAGAACTAATAAAGCTTTATTCAGGGTCATGGCCTGGGAAATTCCTCCACAGCCTTTCTTGTGCTCTTTTTCACAAACAAGGAAAAGATATTTCACAAAGAAACTTGGTGACTGCTTAACAAAGAATGAATGTACTTTACTGGGGTTTTTTTGTTTTTTTTATCAAAAAAGCTCAAGGCTAAGAGGAGGAATATACTTCCTCGTTAATTAGCAAGGGGGTAGAGGGGGGGCACTCTGAGGTGCTCTGGGTTAGAGTAAAAGGCAGTCCAGGGGAGAGAGACTTAACGGTGGGAGTCTGCTATAGACCTCCCAACCAGGGAGAAGAGCTCGACCAGGAATTCTTAGGTCAGCTTACAGAGGCAGTGAGGGCTAAGGATGTGGTCATCATGGGGGACCTGAACTTCCCAGACATCTGCTGGGAGGAGCAGTCAGCCAAGTCTGATCGCTCACGTCGGTTCTTAGCCAGAGTGCAGGACCTCCATCTAACCCAGGAGGTGCACAGTCCCACCAGGGGAGACGCCTTGTTGGACCTGGTGCTGGCCACGGGTGATGACCTGGTGAGGGGGCTGCGGGTGATGGGCCACCTGGGAGACAGCGATCATCGCTTGCTGGAATTCACCATCCAGCGTAAGGTGGCAAAGGGCTGCAGCAAGGCAACAGCCCTAGACTTTAGGAGGGCTGACTTCAACAAGCTAAGGAGGATCGTTGGGGAAGCGCTGAGGACCCAGAGGGGAAGGGAATCGGATGTCGAAGGTGAGTGGTTGCTCCTTAAGGAGACGATCCTCCATGCCCAAAGGGAGGTAATCCCAACAAGGGTCAAAGGGAGCAGGAGGGCACATAAACCCCCATGGCTCACTAAGAGCATCCGGGAATGTCTCCTTGCTAAAAGGGAGGCATATACCCAATGGAGAGATGGGGTCATCACCAAGAAGGACTATGTTACAGTCGCCCGAGGATGTAGGGGGGCAGTCAGGAGGGCCAAGGCAGAGTTGGAGATAGGACTAGCTTCCCGGATTAAGGACAATAAGAAGTCCTTCTTCAAATACATAGGGGGTAAAAAGAGGGTCCCGGGTAATGTGGGGCCCCTGCAGGACACGATGGGCAACTTAGTCATCACGCCAGATGACAAAGCTAACATATTTAACGATTTCTTTGCCTCTGTCTTCCTAAGTGGGGACCAGTTCAGCCACCTCCCTGCTGGGCCCCCCTCGGGCCCCGAGAGAGACACGCCTGGGCCAAGGGTTAGCGAGGAGTTAGTTAGGGTACTTCTGGAGAGGCTGGACGTGTTCAAGTCCGCTGGTCCGGACGATCTTCACCCTAGGGTTCTACAGGAACTGGCCGAGGTCATTGCGGGACCCCTGGCGCGGCTCTATGAGCACTCGTGGTGCTCTGGCGAGGTGCCGGAGGACTGGAAGAGGGCCAATGTGGTCCCTATCTTCAAAAAGGGAAAAAAAGAGGACCCGGGAAATTACAGGCCAGTTAGTCTGACCTCAATCCCGGGTAAGCTCTTTGAAAAAATTATCCTGGCACACATCCAGGAGGGCCTTGCGGGGGAATGCATGCTCAGGGGCAACCAACATGGGTTCATCAGTGGCAGGTCTTGTCAGACCAACCTGGTGGCCTTTTACGATCAGGTCACCAAATCATTAGACGCAGGGGTTGCTGTGGATGTAGTCTTTTTGGACTTCCGGAAGGCTTTCGACACTGTCTCTCACCCTGTCCTCATCAAAAAGCTGGGAGACTGTGGTGTCGATGCCCACACGGTCAAATGGGTCGCCAACTGGTTGGAGGGCCGCACCCAGAGGGTGGTAGTGGATGGGTTCTTCTCGACCTGGAAGGATGTGGGCAGTGGGGTTCCGCAGGGCTCGGTCCTCGGGCCCGCACTGTTCAACATCTTCATCAGTGACTTGGATGAGGGGGTAGAAAGCACCCTGTTCAAGTTTGCTGATGACACTAAGATGTGGGGGGATGTGGGCGCACTAGAAGGGTGCAATAGGCTACAAGCTGACCTTGACAGGTTGCAATGGTGGGCGGATGAGAATAGGATGGGGTTTAGCACTGATAAGTGCAAGGTGTTGCACATGGGGAGGAAGAACCGGCACCACACTTACAGGTTGGGGAACTCCCCTCTTGCCAGCACGGAGACGGAAAAGGATCTTGGAGTCGTCATTGACTCCACGATGAACATGGGCCGGCAGTGTGGGGAGGCAGTCAAGAAGGCCAACCGTACCCTGTCATGCATCCACAGATGCATCTCGAGCAGGTCCAGGGAGGTGATCCTCCCCCTCTATGCGGCACTGGTCAGGCCGCAGCTGGAGTACTGCGTCCAGTTCTGGGCGCCACACTTCAAGAGGGACGTGGACAATATGGAAAGAGTTCAGAGGAGGGCCACTCGTATGATCAGGGGTCAGCAGGGCAGGCCTTATGAGGAGAGGCTACGGGACCTGAACCTGTTTAGCCTCCACAAGAGAAGGTTAAGGGGGGACCTTGTGGCCTGCTACAAACTGGTCAGGGGGGATCAGCAGGTATTGGGGGAGTCCCTGTTCCCCCGTGCGCTGCCAGGAGTGACCAGGAATAACGGTCACAAACTGGCGGAGGGTAAGTTTAGATTAGATATTAGGAGGCGCTACTTCACAGTCAGGGCGGCTAGGGCCTGGAACCAGCTTCCAGGGGAAGTGGTGCAGGCTCCTAGCCTGGGGATTTTTAAAAGGAAGTTAGATGAGCACCTTGCCGGGGTCATCTGACCCCGGTGCTCTTTCCTGCTAAGGCAGGGGGTCGGACTAGATGATCTACCTAGGTCCCTTCCGACTCTAGCTACTATGAAACTATGAAACTAGGTAAAATACAGAAGACCAATCTTAACAGCTTTGTTCCATGAAAAAAAATACTGCTCTTCTTATGTGTATGAGCAGTCCCAGCGATTGTGTAACACGAGCAACACTTTGCTGAGAAATTAGCAAGTGCTGTGTTACAGTAAGTAGGTTTTTGGCTTACAACCTAAAGTAAGGATTGGTGCTCACGCTATGGTGGTTCTGAGATTTTTCACAAGGCCTCAAAGAAAAGAAAAGAAAAAAAAGGAAAGAAAAATCCTCAGTATCTTCTGAGACAGGCCAACATTACCCAGTGCATGTATAAACCAGTTTCAGGTGCACAACGGCCATCCTGCTTCTGCACCATAGATTTCATAGACACTAGGCCTTGGAAGATCATCGAGTCCAGCCCCCTGCCCCAGGGGCAGGGAGTCTGCTAGGGTCATAGGATCCCAGCAAGAATAATCCTAATAAAGAATGAAGATCCAGATCTAAAACACCTGTGAAATAAACTGAATAGATAACCTTTCCAAGCTGTGGGCCAGAATGACCCACCCTGGGTAAGAAGTGGATGGGAGCTAGAACCCAGCTGCTGCTTGTGTCAACGGTAGCGCAGGGAAAGCACTTGCAGCCAAAGCCCCTCCCCCCCTCAATAATGTCACCAAAGCACCAAAGCTCATGGTTCAGTAGATCAGTGGGTCATAGATTGCCAACCTCTGCTCTAATGCATAATGGCAGAAGGCAGGGCATGATGGCACCTCAGGAAATGATGACTTTTGGTAGGTGACCATCTCCATCATCAGATACAGCATTCTCAGATGCTATACTTGATGATGGTACACACCTGACAAAGGTGGCTGTCATCTATGAAAGCTTATGACTCTCTGAAACAGTTAAGTCTCTAAGGTGCCCCCTGCCTAACAACAGAGATTTGGGTTCTTTTTTACATTCCATAGAACTCCCACTCATGTCACTTTGCAGTACATAGCACTTCCACATGCCAAGTGCTTCTGGGATCAGGACACTAATCATCAAGACCCTAATCCAGCAACAGTTACTGATATGCTTAATTTTGTGCATTAGATCCACTAAACTCAAGAGGCACTACTTAGAAGTCGCATCTACACATGCATTAATGTGTTGTTGCTAATGTGCATTAAGTTTAGTACCTGTAATATGAGGTACTACATAAATGTGCAATAAACAGTGCTAATGCACAGTAGCAATGGCACATGGTCTTTTTGTGATGCTTAATGCACAGTAGACTAATTCTGCTGCACCTTAGCACTGTTTTTGCCATGATGCACTAATGCGCAGTAGAATTAGTCTACTGCGCATTGAACATCCTGTGTAGATGTGCCCACAGATGTCAAGTTAAACAGCTAAATGACACACTGTAGGATCAGGGCTGTAATTCAACTCCCTACAATCATACTGCTTTCCCTTCTTTATACCATTTATACCCAACTTGACCCATTTTTGAGATTAAGAAAATACAATTTAAAAGAAGTATTAAAAATTGTGAAATCTCTGGCTTCTTAAACCAATGTGATAATTCTATGATAAAAATTGCTCAGCAGGTGTGGCTTTTTTTAAACTGGATTTCCTACTAATATAATCCAGCAGTGAGGCAGTTTGACACATTGAGCATAGTACTAGAAGCTAAGCTCTATTTTACTACTAATATTTCCACAGGCAAGTTACACTAGAGTTTGATTTAGCACAGAGAGATTAACTCCAATAACAAAAGTTAAGAGAGTTAAACAAGGGATAAATTGTGTCCTCAGCATTTAGATTTCCATATATGCAAAGTAATTATTTACTTTGCCTAATCTGACATGGTATGATGTCTGTATGCTCTCTCAAAACTTTACCAGTCTACACAGACAGACATAAAGATCCTAAAAAAGTCAACAGTCTGCCTTGAATACAAACTGCTGTATGTCATATGCAGATAAGGGTGAAATCCTGGTCCTACTAAAGTCAGTGGCAAAACTCCTAGGCTAGAGACAGACATTCAAAAAGCCTGAGACTGAATTGATTCAACCTTTGCAGGTTAGTTTAACCTGGCTAGGCTGAACTGGTTTCCAGCTGTACAGACATTCCCTCTGGACTGAGGAAATTCAGACACATGCCTGTAGTGGCTCAGGCTGGAAGTTCGGGGCACTAGAGTAGCCCTCCCTTCCCTTGCACAGTTGAGCTGAGGGGGGTGTGGCTAGGTCCCAGAAGGAGGCTCTGATTAGGGAGGAGTGTAAACCCCCAGCCTGCCTGCAGTCCCAGGCTTTTCCTGGCTCGCTGCTCAAGGGGCAGGAGTGTTGCCAGCCCCCAGCTAGCACAGAGGCAAAGTGGGGGTGTGCAGTGCATGTATCTCTTGATGATATTGAGCTTTTCAAACTCCCTCCCTGCTTCTGTATACTGTCTGCAGTAAACTGACGGACAGGCAAGTAAGCTGGGGGTGGGGGGCTGATAACAGTGTCACCCCTATCTCAGTGTTTATCTCCCCATTAAGAAAACAGAGGGACATTACTAGCTACCTGTTGATTCTGCCTCCTGATTCAGCAAGGACCCAGCATGTGGTCTACTAGCTAATACACAGATACCTTCTCTGTGAGGCAGAGGGGAGTGGAGAATTCCTGCTTAGCAGGGTGTGGTGAGGGGGAGGGGGGAAGCAAACAGCTCTTAAACACCTTTTCCAAGTAAGGACATTAAGCTACCTATTGAATAGATCCAAAAAGCCTGTCTGCCTCTGTTGTCTCCCACAGCACAAACTGTAGCCAGTATGTGGTCTGCTAGCTAATGCAGAGGTGTCTGTGAGGGATGGGGAAATGCCTGCTTAGCACAGAGTGGGGTGGGGATAGGAGGGATGGAGAGAGGAGGGGAGGGGAGGGGAAGAATAGAAAGAAGCCAGGCTGATACCTGCAGAGACTGCCAAGCTCCGGTGAGGCAGTGGGGAGGGAGGCGGGGGGTGCAGCCCTGCTGTGGAGCAGAGAACCATGTCTAGCCCAGAGAGCATGCCAGGATGCTGGGGGACTCTGATTTATCTTAAACTAGCAAGGAGTCTGGGACAGACATTGCATAAACCAATCAAAGCCAAATCAGTTAAATCTGATACTACAGTCAGCCAGGTTTATCCCAAACTGCTTTCAGCCATTCTCAGACTGGTTTATGTGCACTAAACATCTGTTCTGTTACAGGTTTAAACCAGTTTCTGATCACTTAAAACGGTTTATGTGTAAGATCTGTCCCTAGCCCTGTTGACTTAACTCAGGCCAGGATTTAACCCTAGAACTTTTTTCACTTTGATTTTTGTCAGACAAGTGCTGTTTGATTCTCTTGCCTTGTAACCTATAAAAACTATATTCAGCTTCTTATAGCCAGACTTAGAAAGCCAGAAAAGATTCCACTTGGTACTTATTCTACTTTCTGAAACCTACGTTCGTCACCCTGGAATGCAATGAAATGCAAACAGCCTTAAAAGAACACTGTATCCCAGACTTCAGTCCATGATCAACGCAGGGATAAAGTATGTGAAAAGGGATCTAAGTCTTTATTATAAAAATAGGCCTAGTTGCAGTTGCATGTCAGCTTGCAAGAAAGTAGCTATGAAGAATTTCTGACATATGCCTGAACCAACAATGTCCGGAAGAACTTGGATCTCTAATTCCAAACCACTTTGCCTATTTTTTTTTTTAAAGTACTGTGACCAAAAACCCAGACTGCATACCAGAGGTCTAGGAATAGCTTGTTTTCTTATTTGCAGTAGGTAAATTTAAAGTCTATAAGGCATTCCTCTGGTTTTTAAGGATGTCTCTGATTTCTCCTCAAAAATTCACTTTGTTTCTTTTTTCCTCTGTTAAAGATTTTACTTTCTCTAAAAACTATACAGTCTGTTATAGCGAGTATTTTTCAAAGTTAATTTGGAAAAAGACAGTTCTAACCTTCATACTTTTGTATTTCTATTTTCTCTGACTCTTTCCAGGTCCCCAGTTTTAGCATCTTGTTTCAATTTCTACACTTAAAGCTATCTATCTACCTGTTTATTATATTTATTATTATACATAAATTACAATCTGTTTAATGCTATAGAAAAGCCACAACAGTAAACCAGTTGTTATGCAACTTATGTTTTCTGTTGCATAAGGATTTTCTGTTCAGTCTTCAAACTTAGTCTTATCATGACAGCAAGTCTAAACTATGAGAGAGAGAGAGAAAGAGAGAGACTCTAAGATGTTTGAAATTATATCCTTAGGGCTCAGTTTTAGAAGCTTCTGTTCACATTCTTTTGATTTACATGCTCCATTATTGAAATGCCTGTTACTGCTCTTTCTCCTCAATGACTTCAAAGCAATACATGCTTGAATTCCCAAATATATTAACCTCATTTAAAGCATCTTAAACATTGTATGACTTGCTCAGCAAACCAGAAATAAAAAAGAGTGGCTCATAGTGGTAACCTACTACATATTAAAAAAATTGAAAACACAAATATCAAGCTAATCAAAAAAAAGCAAAACTACTAATAGATTATCATTATACATCTGTTTATTTTCTAAATGTTTTAGAAGCACATTTGATAGCATTAATTTAATACTTCAAAATTTTTTCACTTGAAGTTATTATCGTTTATCTAGAGCACAACATTGACATTCTTTGATTTCTAAAATAAAAAAGGCAACAGTCATATAAGTCATAATAAAATAAGTCATATAGTAGAACACTTGAAATGTACTATTCAAATCCATAAGCTGAATTTACTGTGTTTTAGCTAATACTTTGTTGTAACTGGGTTAATTAGCAGAAAGTGAAATGCAATCTGTCAAATGCTGCACTTCCATCCCTGTCTGCTGCTTTCCTCTAACATTTTCAAATGTTAAGAAAGCAGGCATTCCAAAGCAATTTAACAATTTATAAATCATACTTTAAGAATTTGTCTTCAAAAGCAGCCATGTCTCCAAATTAAGAGCAGAAAAACTACACTGCTTTGTTTTAGATGGACCTTTTCTATTTAATGTGAAGTAAATCTGAATCTGAGATTTAGTATCAAATGATTTGTACTAACAACTCAAATTTACTAATGAAAACCATAAAAATACCATAAAACAAATCTCTTTTAGGCTGCCTAATGTCTTTTGAAATGCAAACTAGTCCATTGTAAATTTTCTGCACATACTAGAATATGAAAACTATGTCAACATATCAAGCTACTCTGGAAAGTGAGTTTCAAGTTGATTATATAAAAGGGATACAAGCAAAACAATTCAGCATCTCATGCAGAAGACAAGTTTATGTAACCATAAAAATGTCTTGAATATTTAATTATAAATCAAGATTGATTACTCTTATATGTGATAATTATCTGATAAACACTTGATGTATACAATATTGCTATGTATTATACTCTATCTTTTCTCTCTTTTTCCTATTTCCTCTGTACTTCTCCTTTCTTTTAACTAAGTAATGACTTTTATATACAAGTTCTGTTCAGCAATCCTATACCTAAAATTATGAGATATCTTCTTCCTTATTTCTTCTCATGATGAGCTCCATCTTCCCTCTCTTTTCATCTTCTGATATTACATGAGCCTGGTATGTTTTGTTTCTTCTGCATCATATTCAACTGTCATGGGGGATAACGATGGGGGTTTTTTTCTTCTGCTCCCACCTTCTTCCCCTGTTGTTTTGCCTGAAAGGCACACCTTAAAAATTCAGAGATCTGGTCTATAATATCAGGAGAAGTCAGAAGGGGCTTTCTTCTTCAACTTACAGGAAGATAGACCTAGGAATGTATCTGCCTTTAATGGTCATAGAAGATTTCTCAAGTGTTAGATTTGAGGATGGAAGCACAGGAGAAATTATATTCCTACTTGGCAGAGATTTTCACATAAGACTAGGGGTGCTACTGATACCATTTCTTCTCCTCTCCTGCCTCTACCACAGAGAGACATCAAGGCTAGGGACACAAGTTACACATAAACCAGTTTAAGTGATCAAAAACTGGTTTAAACCTATAACAGAACAGATGCTCTGTGCACATAATACAGTTTCAAAATGGCCTAAACTGGTTTAAGATAAACCTGGTTGAATGTAGTATCAGACTTAACTGATTTAGGTCAAACAGGTTTATGAAACTTCTGTCCCAGACCCCTTCCTGGTTCAAGTCAAATCACAGTCCCCCAGCATCTAAGGATGCTTTGCAGCCCTGGACTGGGCTATGCTGTCTGTTCCAGAGAGCAGGGTTGGCCCCGCCCCTCTGCTCTCTAGCCAGAGCAGTGAGGGTTTGCAAACAAGGGGGTGGGTTGGTGTGTGGTGGGAAACCTGGCTGGAGTCATAGCCCAGTCTGCTTAGAGGGGAAGAGGGGCAGCTCCTGCCAGGTCCCCACCCACTACTTGAATGGGGAGTAGGAGGCCTGGCCACCCCCCAGCCAGGGGCTCGCAAACTGAGGTGGAGAAGGAGGAGGTTTAAACCCCACCCATGGCCCCAGACCCCAGGCAGGGTTTGCCTGGGGGAGTCAGTCCCTCCCAGGCTTCCCCCTCTGCTTGCTGCTTGAGTGGCAGGGGGTGTGGCCAGATGCTGGCTCCAGAACAGTCACCTGGGGAGAAAGGGGGATAAATCCCTCCTCCCCCCCCCACCAGCACAGGGCCCCAAACAGAGTATGTCTAGCAGAGGTACAGCAGCCCTTGTCAGGTTCCCCACCCCCCTCTCACCACTTGAGCAGCAGGGAGTGTGGCCAGATGCTGGCTCAGGGGCATTCACCTGAGGAAAAGGGGAGAAGGGAGAAAGGTTTATTCCCCCTTGCTTTCCCCCCACTCACTTCAGGGAACTGGCTTAGAGCTGGCATCTGGCCACACCTCCTCCTGCTGGAGCCGCAAGTGGCAAGCAGAGGGGGAAGCCTGGAAATGACTGGCCCCCCAGGCAAACCCTGGCGGGGGCCTGGGGCAGGGAGAGGGTTTAAACCCCCTTAAACTCTACCTCAGCCTGCAAACCCCTAGCTGGGGCATGGCCACACCTCTGTTCTCCGCTTGAGTGGGGAGCTGGCGGGGCAACAACCTGGGAGGGACTGTCCTCATAGTTTCATAGTTTCTAGGGTCGGAAGGGACCTGAGTAGATCATCTAGTCCGACCCCCTACCATGGCAGGAAAGATTACCGGGGTCAAACAACCCCAGCAAGCTGTTCATCTAACCTCCTCTTAAAGACCCCCAGGCTAGGAGCCTGCACCACTTCTCTTGGAAGTTCATTCCAGATCCTAGCCACCCTGACCGTGAACTAGCGCCTCCTGATATCTAGCCTAAATTTACTCTCTGCCAGCTTGTGACTGTTATTCCTGGTCTCTCCTGGCAGTGTTCAGGGGAACAGGGACTTCCCCAGTGCTTGCTGATCCCCCCTGACTAGTTTGTAACAGGCCGCTATATCCCCCCTCAGCCTTCTCTTTTGGAGGCTGAACAGGTTCAGGTCCCGTAGCCTCTCCTCATAGGGCCTGCCCTGCTGCCCCCTGATCATGCGAGTGGCCCTCCTCTGGACCCTCTCCATGTTGTCCACATCTTTCTTGAAGTGTGGCACCCAGAACTGGACGTATTCCAGCTGCCGCCTGACCAGTTACATATAGAGGGGAAGAATCACTTCCTTGGACCTGCTCGAGATGCATCTGTGGATGCATGACAAGGTGCGGTTGGCCTCCCTGACTGCCTCCCCACACTGCCGGCCCATGTTCATCTTGGAGTCAATGATGACTCCAAGATCCTTTTCCGCCTCTGTACTAACAAGAAGGGAGTTCCCCAGCCTGTAGGTAGGGTTCTGGTTCTTCCTCCCCAGGTGCATCACTTTGTACTTGTCGGTGTTGAATCCCATCCTATTCTCATCCGCCCACCCTTGTAACCTGTCTAGGTCCGATTGTAGCCTATTCCTCCCTTCTAGCGTGCCCACATCCCCCCACATCTTAGTGTCATCAGCAAATTTGAACAGGGTGCTTTTTACCCCCTCGTCCAAGTCACTGATGAAGATGTTGAACAGTGCGGGCCCGAGGACCGAGCCCTGCGGAACCCCACTGCCCACATCCCTCCACCATTCTCTGGGTGCAGCCCTCCAGCCACTTGGCACCCACACAGTCAATTGGGTCACCAACACCACAGTCCCCCAGTTTCTTAATGAGAATGGGGTGAGAGACAGTGTCGAGGGCCTTCCGAAAGTCCAGAAAGACTATGTCCACTGCTACCCCTGCATCTAATGATTTGGTGATCTGATCATAGAAGGCTACCAGGTTGGTCTGACAGGACCTGCCACTGATGAACCCGTGTTGGTTGCCCCCAAGTATGAAATCCCCTGCTGGCCCCTCGTGGATGTGCCTAAGCCCAGGATCTCCCAGGCAAACCCCACTGGGCTCCAGGGCCAGGAATGGGGTTTAAAACCCCTCCTTCCCCACCTCAGCCTCTGACCCCTGTCTGGAACCTGGCTGGAGTGGGGTGGGCATGGGGGGGCGTGCAAAAGCCTGGGAGGGACTGCCCTTCCCAGGAAAACCCTGGCTGGGGTCTCCCAGTGGGAGAGGGGAGGGAAGGAGGATTAAACCCCCCACCCTCCTCCCCTTCACCTCAGTGGGCCAGCCCAGGGCCAATGTCTAGCCATTCCCCTGCCCCTCAAGCAGTGGGGCAGGGGGAAGCCTAACAGGCACTACTGTGCCCCTGGCAGGCAGACCCCAGCTGGGGACCCTCCAGGCCAGGGTGGGGATTTAAACCCATCCCCAACCATACTCAGTAGCCTGCCAGGGCTTGGCCACATCCCCCACCCCACCCCAGAGATCAGCTTTCCTCCTTGGGCTTTTTGATTTTCTGTACTTAGCCCAAGAGTGGGTGCTGAGGAACAAGGCCTGGAGTGGCACCCCGCAATGTGTTTCGGAGTTTGAAGCATACCTGTAGACATGGGCTGCACAGTACATAAGCCACATTTTGCTATGAAACCAGGGCCTTTGTCCTGCCTTAATCAAGCCCCAATCACTAGAATATTTCTGGGCTTTAAGACTTGCTTTTCCTTCTTCTCCTACTAGCTTGATTACTAGGAAATTAGGTCCTCCACTTGCAAGGAGACAGAAACAGCTATTGCCTGTGACTTGATGGGAAAGTTTCAGCAACTATATAACTGTACCAATGAAGGGCATGGGCGCACAAGCAAGTTAATACAAAGTAAAAAGGGCGAGGATTTAATGTGTCAGCCGCTCCATGGGAATTTCCCACATCCAAGCCTTTACCCTGTGATAAACGGAAATTAACATAATAGCTTAGCTTTGTTTGATGGTGTAAGATGCCACAGGTTAGCTTGTATTCACCACATGGTAAGAGCATGGACGTGAACATGTAACGGAGAGCAGAGCACTCTACTCCATTTTATCTTGTAATGATGATTTTATCTTAACTGTAGGTTTCATGAATATTGGACTTCAGTATGAAATTTCCAAATACAAATTCATATGTTTAACTTTCCTTTATGATTTTATTTTATGCTTGTTTCATAAAGCAATTTTAAACATTTCAAGGAGAATAATTATCCAATGATTAAGCATGTTTCAACTAAACAGAAGCTGCAAAACCTAAGATCTGAAATATCTTGTTTAAAATTTACCATAAACAAGACACCTAATTAATCTGTGTCCCATGTCATTAATTTGACAGAATTAAAATGATATATTTCAACAAGAACAACAACAGCATGTCATGCAATTCAATAGTAATCACTTTACTGAATTACTTAATAATGAACAAAACCAGAAGGATAGTATAGTATGTAGTATGGGTTCTATACAGTCAGAGAAGACTTACAAATATATTTAGGGATTTAAATTGTAGTACATTCTGTGTACTGACAGGATGTTGAGTCAGATACAAAGCCATTCATATGAGTCAGTCATATTTTGAAACTTTCTGAAAATTACCAAGAGAAGCAAACCTAGGAAAACCACCGCAACATTCACTACTTGGCAACAATTATATACAGGCCCTTATAGGCAATCTAACCCTTTCAGCATCAAAAGGAAAATCTAACTTTGAACTTACTTGTAGGAAGAGAAATATTTAACAGGCATTACCAAAGAATGTTGTATCTACAATACTGAGACCACCAAAGGATAGAATAGAAAGGAATAAGTAAGAAGCATTTGCTTTCAGTGTCTCCCCCATTCAGCTCTTTTATGCTATTCAAGCTCTTTTAGTCGGTTTTTTTTTAGAACTAGATGCAAAAATATTTAAGCAACCAGGAAACAGATTATTTAAGGTAGCAAGTTCTTAATTCTTAAAGATAGCAGCATTACATAAATGCCTTATCTGCATTTTCTGTGAGTATAAAATGAACAGGAAATTGTTCATTCTATTTGGACCCATAAACACAGACATATAGGGTGCTTGTAGATATGTGGGACACCTGCACTGCAATTACAACACGGCTGAGCAGACTCGATTAATAAGTCTGCTGGAGTGTACTAATTAATGCACTCCAGCAGCCTCCGTGTCTCCTGTATTCAGTGTCCCCACATTTCAAAATGATGGCGGGGGTGCTTTAACTAAAGCTTGTCAAATGAGCTTTAGTTAAAGGGCCACCACCACCATTTTGAAGTGTAGGGGTGCTGGATACACGAGACACTGAAGGCACTTTAATTAGAGCAGCTCCTGAGAGCCACTCTAATAAAAGTGTTCCCCCGCCCCGCCATGGAGCACACGTAAAGATGCACATTAAGTTCCTAAGTTTTAGGGGAATACTTCATTAGACTTGCAAGGGAGAAGATTTTTCAAGCTAAAACTTGGCATGCTAGGTTTCATTTCAGTGAGGATTTTTTTTCAAGCTTCTAAGAGAGGACATTAACATATCCTGTTAGGAAGAAAGAAAAGATAATTTTTTAAATGTAAAAAAATGTTTTAAAACTTTTGGCTCACCGTAATCAAGACAAATTATTTCACACATTTAAAAAGATTAAGAAAGAAATAACAGCTTGAAAATGAAAAATATATATGAAGTTGACATTTTCAGAAAATGTTTACAACCAATTAAAACAAAGAGTGTTCATTTTAAATAGAGAACCATCAGTTAGTCCCACAGTCATTTTTTTAAATATTGACGAACTTTGTCTTTCCTTAAACATTAAACTTTCTTAAACTTTGTGATTTATTTTCTCGTATTTTCTTACTTTGCTATACACAACTTTTATACAATCACTTCCAGGAAAGCCTATGTGAAAGTGATTGAAATGAAACAAACAATTAACATTTATTGCAGTTTTGCATTTAACATTTCATGTTCAAAAGATATGTGCATTACTTAGAAAGGGCCTAGTTCTGTGCATAATCACTTACATGATATGAAATACCAAAATACCTAGGACACTATGACATAGGATAGAGGTGCTCAACCTTTTGGCAGTGTAGGCCATATGAACAGAGTGGAGCCAATTTGCCTGGCTCTGCACACTGGGATCAGAAGCCTGATTCAGCACACAGGGCCTGGGGCTTCCACCCTAGGTCCAGAAATTTGGCAGCAGGGGAACAGGGCCACAATTCTCTCACTGCCAAATTTTCCAGACCTGCGGGGAGCCCCATGGGCTGGATGACGCAGGGCTGTGGGCTGAAACTGGCCCGGGGGCTGGAGGTTGAGTACCACTGACCTAGGCACATCTTTGGTCACTGCAGACAACATGCTGCCCAATTCCTTCTCTGGAGGTAGAATCTTCAATCTTCTCCACTCCTGGCAGCCCCAGTGATGGCAGCTCCTTTTGGCTGCTGCTGCTAGACCCAGCTTTGCTAGCTGGGCACTTTCCGCCCCACACCTACCACCAGGGATGGGATCTGCATGGGCATACAGCTGGGATGGGGCTGCGGCCAGAAGCAAGACAGGTGGGTGGGGCTGGGGAATCCCCAGGATCTTGGGGCAGTGATGACATGGGGCCAGGACCAGGGCAGAGCTGAGATCCACTCCCTGCACACCCCTGTCCATGGAACCCACACCTGTTGTGGAGGCATGCAGACAGATCACAGCTCCACCTCAGCCTTGCACTGTCACTGCCTCAAGACCCCAGAGTCTCTCTGATTTCACCCACCTGTCTCACTCCCAGCTGTGGCCCCATCCCAGCTGCCTAACCATGTGCCCTGCTCATGAGGCCCCACCCCTGGGGCTGTATGCAGGGTGGATGAGCTGGGTGCCTGGGCAGTGGGGCTGGGTCCAGCAGTGGCAGCCAGAAGGAGCCACCACTACTGGGGTTGCTGGGAAATGGAGTCTACTGTGGGTCATATTTTTGCCCACCACTGAGGAAAGGGAAGGCCAGGGAGCATGGGCAGGCAAGTCTGACCACTATGGGACATCAGACGCTAGGCAGATAGTCACAGGAAGGAGTGCCATCTTCCAGACAAAACTGTAGCTGCTGCAGAGATGATCAGTAGGCCAGAAGTTACTGCAGATTTGAGTGGTGAGCTTTCCATTCCTTACACAACTGCTAGCAAAATTGGCCGTAGCTACTCTTTATTCTCCTTTCAACATCCTTTTTTAAATACCTAATTGGAGGAAAGAATCAATGAGGTTATGCACTCATTCTACACCCATGATCTCTCCTCCTTCTGGATGTATTGTATGAATTCCCAGAAGAATGGTTTTGGGTGGGGAACAGTATATGTAGGTTCACTCTGTCTCTATCCTCATTTCCAGCCACAGATCAAAGGACAATCTAGGGTGGGAACTTCACATATTTCTACAAGCTCCAAGGGGTTGTTGGTGGAGAAATATTTCAGAATACAAGATCTACTCTGCAGCTCTCTGCTTCTGACCTACTGAAACACATGCTAGGCTTCTTGCTGAAGGTCTGCGCTGCATATTAGTAATAATATTGGCACTGGCATTGGAGCAATCTTTGCTATTCTGAAAGGATGCAAAACTAGAGTGCCCAGAGGTCACCCACCATTCTGGATGAGCAGGACTTTAGACAAGAGTTTGACCAGCCCAGGTCAGAAGCAGGTCCCATAAAATGGGACTGAGCATACCCTGCTCATATATGTCTGTTGACCAGCTCTAGATCCAAAAATTCACCCATCAGGTGGCTCCAGACTTGTTCCCAGTGCTTGCTCTCAAAACTTTAGTCCTTGCAAAGTCAGAGCAAGCACTGAGAACAAGCTTGGAATGACCTCCAGGAAAAAGTTCCAGTTCAGGAGTCCACCAGGAGATTAGCATGCTCAGTCCTGGTCTACCTCGGACCAGCCACAAGCTCAGTATAGACATGGCTAGAGAGGCAAAAGAGACTGGTTACCTGAACCTGACAGCAAGTAAATATTGCAGCACTTTCTTTCCTTTTTTATGTCCTTATGACATGGTATTTAGCAGAATTCACTGATTCATTATAATCTGACAGGCTGCACCATGAGCATTTGTGCTATGGCTGTGAACTTGCAACGTCTGGGCTGTCAACCATGCACCTTAGCACCTGTGTCACCCCAGCCCCCCAACTGTGGCACACAGTGATGTATAAATAAAAAATACTGAATTGCTAAATAGAATCTCTGTGTACTGAGAAGTGCTATGGATTTGGCAAAATGTACATGGAAAACCACTTCTGCCTCAGGCCCCATCCCTTTTCCCAAACCACCCTCTCTCACTCTGCCCATGGGCCTAATGTCCTCAATTTCAAAGGTGTTTTTCCTAGTAGCATCTTGTACATGTGCAAGTGTCTCTCCTCACACTTCACACTAATAACATAAGGGGGAGAGGGTGTGCACACGTGCACATATATGTGCATACACCTCCTACTCCTCAGTTTCTTGTCAATCAGAGAATTCGAGAATATATGAGACGCTAAGAAAGGGTTTGAGGGCAAGATACTAAATAAGTCTATAGACAACACATCTAGAAGAACTCCAGTTACTCTAAAGAAGGGACTTCTCTTTTTCCTTCAAGTAATTGTACATATGCACACTCTCCAAAGTGTGAACTCTGGAGCAGTGCCCAGTCCATATAGTGGAATGTGCTAATCACTCCAAGAGACATTATCTTAGCTATTCCATAATGTGCCTTGACTTACTTAAAAATTCACTTTCTCTCTCTATAGAGAGTGCTATATCCTTCATCTTTCTTCTGTCTCAACACAGAATTGTGCAGGTGAATATAAAGGAAACTTAATGAAAAATTAACTAAAATAAAAGCAAACAAGCAAGCAAGCAGGCAGGGAGAGAAACTGAAATCTGGAGGACAGCAAAATATTCCATCTTGAGCCAGAAGGCAGCTGAGAGAAACTAAGGAGCAGGAGGCATCCACTGCCCTTCAAGCTTTACATGAGGAAAGGAAGGGCAAATGCACACCATATATATACTGAGAAGCAAAAAGTCTTTAAATGCAAACACAAGGCACAAAAGCATTCACCCACAGTGGAACATGCATATGGACAAACACTCAGAGGAAAACTTATTTTATTCTACCAAAGATCATAACCATTTGGTGCTTCTCTGACACTTTAGTGCCATTCTGTCTGATCTGACACCTGAGCAGAGCAGAGTGGTAGCGTAGATGAATTGTATGCCAAGCAACAAAAAATTTAAATGAAGATTATATTTTGCATTTTTAGTTCCTCTCTATCTTAATTTTGAAAGTGTTTTGATATTTTTCTCTCAGAAGTAAATTACAAAATCATCATTTGCCAAGGCAAAAGCAGAAAATTTCCCTTAGGGGAATGGTGTGATGAAAGAAGGATATTTTTTCTGTTAGAAACTGCAATGCTCTTGCTCTACAACTAATTTAAAAATGATGGCAAAGTCGCGCAATACAAATGATTTGGAGTTTTACACAACTGAAGTTCATTTGTTTCTAATTTATATTGTGTACTAGTAATCTTTTTCTGAAATCATATGAGAATATAACAGAGCTCATATGTTCTAATTCATATCCCTCTGCCATTTGAAGAAGAGAAGGCCCACTTCAGTATTCAACAGAAAGACAATTATACACAATGAACAAAATAGGTGGTACAAGAATGTACTGCCAAGAAATGACATATTCCAATGGATTCAAATCATCCCTTTCAATTTCTGGCATTCTGTGGTATGAAAATAAGTTGTAAGAAAATGAAAAGCAAAGTTTGCCACCTACTGCCCAATGGCATAATAGTAAGTGCTAGTATTGCCTTCTAAGTTTTGTTCTAGAAGCATTTCCTGGTTTTAAAACCCATTTATCCTCAGTATCCCTAGTAAATAAAACTTGAAGATTTTTTAGAGCTTTAATAACAGACTCATATGTCAAGACATAGAGTAAGTTATCTAAAAGAAATATTCCTCATCTAATATTTCACTATATATATGAGCTATATGTAATAAATTCCTGACAAGACTAAAATGCTGCTTATTATGGTATCCAGACTAGTGAGAAATTCCTTTTAAAAGGTGCCAACAGCATCATGTGTTTTAAAAAAATAATACCTGTCCTCAAACTGGATGGTAGAAAATAATATATCAATTTTCTGTTTAGTGTGTACTTTATAATCCAAACAGTATTCCAATTTACATTAAATCTATCACAGTAGGGTTATTACTTTTTGTACACTGATATCTGAGCACCATTTACATGCTTTTAAGCAAAAGATTACAATGGTACCTTGTAGCGGGACCCTGGCCAACCAGCCCTGCCTGGGTGCCGCCCAGGTGCTACTTACTCTGTGGGTGTTCACTTTCTCCTGTTTCTATAACTCGCCTGCCACGACTTTAAGTTGATGAAGACTATTAACGGGAGGTGGTACCTGCTGCCTTTGGGGTTGCAGAGACAGTATGGGTTCCAATGGGTGTGCATCTTCTGTGGGGCTCTGTAACCCCTACATCCCATCCCTTTCCTCTTGGGTGTTGCCAGTGATCGGGCCAGGCACCTAGTCCTGTCACATGTCTGGCATAGTTTATGCAGTACCCATGGTCACAATGGAGAAAATAACTAGAAATATAACTTAGGCAATGTTAGCTCGCCAGTGCACTCCAGCTTCTGTTCCTGCAGTAAGGGGCTCATCAGGGCTTACTCTTCCCCCTGTATGAGTCCAGTCTGATTGGGCTGGCCCATCTGGGACTGGGCCCTTCAAATACTGGTGTGATGAACAGCCTGTGGTCCCTATGCATACCTGACTTCTATTGGGTTGATGACTGTCAGTGTTCCTTCTGTGGAGATAGTGGGTGGTCAGTCCCAAATCAGCGTCTGGCGTTCCAGTGGGAAGATGAGGTTTTAACTAGTGCCAGCGCCAGCATTCCCCCTTCCTCTGGGACTTGTGTCCTTTTATCCTGGAAGTTCCAGGCCAGCTTGGGCCAATCCAGATCCCTGCAAGCTTCCACGTGCCTTGCCCCTGCCACCGGAAGTTACAAGGCACAGCTGCTTGACATCCCCTGCACCTGAGGTTCTGGGGCTGTAGGTGGCGTCATGTCCCTGCATTGCCTGCCTGCTTGGCTGACCAGGCTCCAGAGTCACGTGAAATCTGGACTCCAGCTCTCATTCTGCCCCAGGCGAGGGGCCAGTGGCATGTCCACTCCCTGCCGGCTGCTCATCCTTCTCTAGGAACGGACTAGCATGCCAGCATCTCTCAGGCTTGCTATTTACCTGCCTGGCCAGCTACCAGCTTGCCACCTGCAAAGCACTCTGGCCATCCTCGCCTTGGTAGGTACTGGGCTTAGCTGGGTCCCTGCTAAATCCCTCCATTACTGCTCTGTTTTCATTTGCTCAGAATTTACTGAAAATCTTCCCTTTGGGATGAAGCTTTTATACTTAGACTAAGTGAGAGCACTTTTTTTCTGGTTTCCTTTTCTTTTTTTACAATTTGAGGAAAATGTCCTTTATAACTACTGCTCCTGAATGAATGAAATAGTTCTTAAAAGAATTTTCAGTCTCTTAGCAGGCCAGTAATTCAAGGACCTCTGTGAGATTAAATACCTCCAAATCCACATGTAAGCTCCTTATTCAATAGCAGGTCCCTTGAAAGATTTAAGGAAACACTAAATATAAATTAAGAAGTTATGTATGTGTGTAACTTCTGAGCAAGTAAGGCAGGTGGGCATCTGTTCACATTTTAGTAGCCTAATGCAGCAGTTCTCAACTGGGGTATAGTGAGACCTTTCCAGGGATAATGTGACACAGGTGCTGCTGTCCAGGGATAATGTGACACAGGAGCCTGAGATGGAACTGCCCTCTGCCTACCTCCTGAAAAGCAGTATCAGGAAGCGGTTGTGGCAGGAGTGGGCACTCCTGCCTGCATTAGTGTTATCTGATAAACCTAAAGCAGACAGGAGCATCTGTTCCTGCTGCAGCTCTTCATGATTCAGCCCAACAGATTTCTCCCAGAACCAGAAGTGAATGGGACAAGTTTCTCAGAGGAGCACACAAGGTAAGACTTCTTACTCTTATGCCTTCTTATGAAGCAGTGCAACCATTTCATCAAGTCAGAACTATACTGAAAAGGCTGGATGGGCAAGTCTCAATAAGCCACTGTTTTCTTATTTCCCCTGGGATTTTAAGAAGAGGCTATATACCATTGCCTTTACTATTTTCAACTGAAAAATAGGCCACTGTCTGAAAGAATAAGGGACAATGATCTTATTAGTGGCGTTAAAATTTATGGAATTAACCAGGTATTGGATGAAAAATGTCACAAGACAAGTATTTTTTGGTAATATATATAGTTGTCAGACAAGCTTTTGGATACAAATTCTTTTTTCTCATATATTTCCTGGAAAATCATCACTGTGAAAATCATCCAATCATAGAAAACTCTGTTCATCCTATTTGATTAAAACCCTAAGCAGTCCATTTCTATTATTTTGCCCTGTAACAGGGAACCCCAACCTTGTTAGCTGTGATAAAAGGGGGAGCAGGATTTCTGTAGCCTGCAGAGGCCAATGGCTACAACAGCCAGCTGCAGCAAGAAAGCAGACCCTGAGGCTGGGATCTGGTATGGACCCCAGGAGAGTGCGAGGTAGAAGGAGCCCAAGCTCATTAGGTCAAAGAGAGGCAGTTGAGTGAAGCTGCAGCAGGCAGGGTGGGCTAATTAGCAGCCATTGTGGCAATCCCTGGTATAACTGGAGAGCCAATGGACAGGAAGGGGTGGAACGCTGGAGGCACATAAAACCAGGGCCTGGGAACAGGAGCTGGCAGGCAGTCTGACCCTGCAGGCTGCAGGGAAAGGAGCTCTTGTGCAAGGTGGCTGCAGGAGATGGGCTCACTAGCACACAAGCTGCCCCAGAGAGCCAAGAGGGAAAGCTAAAGGGGACTCATTGCTTGTGGGGAAGTACTGATGGGGGGAGAGCGAGGACTTTTGTTATGCAGCCATTGTGTGTATATGTTTTGATTAGGTTAACCAGAGGACTGGATGTGGCTAATAGGGGCAGTATGGAGGCTACAGGGATGTCTGAGGGGCACCCAGCTTACAGCCCAGACAGGGTCAGGGACTGTAAAGTCTGGCACAGAGGATGCAAGCAGCCTCACCTAGGCCAGGGACACCAGGGGGCTGGGCTAGAGCCAAGCAAAACAGGGCCAAGGAGCCTGCTGAGTGAAACCACACGGAGGAATGGAACTGAGGAGCCAGGCCTGATCAAGTGGGCCTATGCATAGGAGTCTGCAGCAAAACCAACCATGGGGCTGAATCGTGTACAGACTGGTACTTGAATGACAGAATAACAACTGAAAGGCATAGGCGTGGCTACTGGGACAGAGGGGCTAGGGACAGAAGTTACACACAAAGCAGTTTAAGTGATGAGAAACTGGTTTAAACCTGTAACAGAACAGAAATTCAGTGCACATAAACGTCTTTCAAAATGGCCAAAACTGGTTTAAGATAAACCTGGTTGTATGTAGTATCAAACTTTACTGATTTAGGTCAAACCAGTTTATGGAACTTCTCTCCCAGACCCCTTCCTAAATTAACTCACAGTCCCCCAGCATCCCAGGATACTTTGCAGCCCTGGGCTGGGCTATGCTGTCTGCTCCAGCAGAGCAGGGTTGGCCCCACCCCTCTCCTCCCTAGGTGGAACACTATCACTGCTCCATCTGGCTGGGGTGGGGGTGAGAAACCCTGCTCCAGAGTGTCCCCTCGGCAGGAATCGGGGTGTGGCCAGATGCCAGTAGCCTGAGAGGAATGGGGGGTTTAATCCCCTCTCCCTTCCAGCTGGGGTTTGCCTGGCTTTCCCCCCCACCCCACCGCAAGAGCGGGGCAGGGCCAATGCCCAGTGCCTGCCCCCAGCCTGAGGTGAAGGGGGGCAGGGAGGATAAAAATCACAGAAAAGCAGGGCTGGCAAGGAGCCCATGGGCTGACCCAGCTCAGCCCCACAGCCCCAGCCCCAGCTCCAGGCAATGCACGCACCTTTCCCAGCCAGCGGCAGCTCAGGCTGGGGCCATAAGAGCTGTGCACCCAGATTTCTCCTGGCTCTGTGCCCAGGCCAAGCCAGGCTGTCATGGAGCCACTCTGGTAGACAGGGCTCTACCCTTCCTTCTACCCACAGCAGGGCTGGGGGGGGTAGGGAAGGGTGGTGCTCCGTGTGGTACTGCCTCGGGGCTCAGGGCTGGAAGGTATCAGAGCTGGGAGTGTGGGGGTGGAAATCAGCTACAGGAAGCCCTTGGTGGCTTTTCTCCCTAGCAGCACAGAGCTCCCCTGGTGGGTTGTGGGTGCTGTGAGTAAACCCTCCATTCTTTAAATTGTGCTTCTGTGGGAGGGTCTGGCCAGGGCTCGCAGGGGCTGGACTAGACACCAGAGCACCTCTGGAGGTCCCTGCCAGCCCCACTTCTCTGTGATTCCCCCCACCCCAACCCTCTTCCTCAGGCCCACGGCTGGGATCTGGCCATGCCCCTGCTCTTGCTGCTCACCCCTTCAGTGCCAGCCATAGCCCAGGGTCTGACCATGCTCCCACCCCCATCGGAAAAGCCTGGCTAGGACTGTTTCTCACCTCCCACCCCAGGCACATGCCGGCTGGGGACCGTGCAGGCCAGGGTGGGGGTTTAAACCTATCCCCAATCATACACAGTGCCTGCAGGACCTGACTATGCTGCCTTCCCCTACTCAGCTCAGCTTCCTTCCAGCCTTCTGGCCACTGCCAAAGGGAAGAAGGGAGGGCTTACTCTAGCACCCTCCAGCTTCTAGCCTGAGCCACTGCAAGCATGTGGCTGCATTTCTGGAATCAAAAATGAACTTTTATTCACTTGCTTCTTGGTTCAATCTACACAGGTTAGACTAACCTGCAAAGATTGAATCAATTCATGCTCAGGCTTTTTGACCGTCTGTACTTAGCCAAGGAGGCCACAAATAGCTCGTAAGGGAATTGGTGTCCTATGGCACTAACAGGGCCCGGGGGACATATTACAGTGTCAGAGGAGCAAGGTAGAGCTGGACTGGGCTAACTTTGGGGCAGCCTTCCACACCCTTATAAATAACATCAAAGCATGGCAGGTGAGGTAGAAAGGGAAGGCAACCTGGGGAGCCAAGTGGACACCAAGGGACATCACAGCCACCCCGGTCACTAGTCCTGTCATATGTCCATAGTGAATGTCTTCCAAGAAATCTTTGCACACAAGCCAAACATCAAAATATGAAATCCTCCCTATTCTTACATTTTACTCCACCAAAAGAACTTTAGTTTCAAACCCTCCTTGTCAATGTTTTTTGTTGTCATAATTTAAGTGAGTCAATATATATTTGTCACTAAATGTATGCTTCCCCAATCAGGCAAACTACTAGATCTGTTCTCATAGTTCTGTGAAGAAGCAACCATCTGAAGATCACTCCCAACTCTAAATGAAATAGCCATTGTGACACTGTGGATGTTTTCATAGATTTTTCATAGATTTCATAAATATTAGGGCTGGAAGGGACCTCGCAAGATCATCAAGTCCAGCCCCCCACCCAAAGGGCAGGAAGTCAGCTGGGGTCATACAATCCAAGATAAGCATCCAATTTGCTATTGAAGGTGTTCAGTGTAGGTGCTTGAACCACCTCCGATGGCAGGCTATTCCAGACCTTGGGGGCTCAGACAGTAAAGAAATTCTTCCTTATGTCCAGCCTGAAATGGTCTTGCAGTAGTTTGTGACCGTTCGACCTCGTCATCCCTTGGGGCGCTCTGGTGAACAAACGTTCCCCCAGATACTGGTGGTCACCCCTGATAAACCTATAGGTGGCCAGCAGATCACCCTTGAGCCCATGCTTTTCCAGGCTAAAGAGTACCATGGCTCTCAGCCTGTCATCATAAGGTCTGTTTTCCTGACCTCTGATCATGTGCGTGGCTCTCCTCTGGACTCTCTCAAGCTTCTCCACACCCTTTTTGAATTGTGGAGCCCAAAACTGGACGCAGTACTCCAGCTGTGACCTCACCAAGGCCTAGTACAAGGGGAAAATGACGTCCCAGGATTTGCTTGAGAAGCATCTATGCATGCAAGCCAGCATTTTGCTCGCTTTACTAGCCGTAGCATCACATTGCAGGCTCATGTTCATCTTGTGGTCAATGATGACCCCCAAGTCTCTTTCTTCCATAGTGCTAGCCAGCATAGCACTGGTAAGCCTATAAGGATGCTGCAGGTTTTTCCTCCCAAGGTGGAGAACCTTGCATTTTTCAGCATTAAACACCATCAGGTTCTTGTCCGCCCATTTGCTGAGCCTGTCTAGGTCAGCCTGGATCACCCTCCTGCTTTCTGGTGTGGATGCTTTACCCCAAAGTTTGGTGTCATCAGCAAACTTGGCCAGTCTGCTTCTGACTCCAATGTCCACATCATTAATGAAGACGTTGAACAATATGGGTCCAAGGACAGAGCCTTGGGGGACCCCACTGGTCACAGGGCACCATGATGAGTGACTTCCGTCAATTACCACCCTCTGGGTCTGACCACAGAGCCAGTTCTCCAGCCAGCAGACTGTGGTGGACCCAAGGCCACAACTGGCCAGTTTCGCCAAGAGGTGATCATGGGATACCAGATCAAAAGCTTTTTTGAAGTCAAGATATATGACATCAACCTCTTCTCCCTTGTCCAGGTGAAGTCACCTGTTCGTAGAAGATAATGAGATTGGTCAAGAAAGACCTACCCGCAACAAACCCGTGCTGGCTATCCCTCAGGATGTTGGCATCTGCCAGTCCATTAAGGATGGCCTCTTTAATAAACTTTTCTAAGACCTTCCTCGGGATAGAAGTCAGGCTGATGGGCCTAAGTTCGCTGGATCCACTCTCCTCCCTTTCTTGAAGATAGGCACCACATTGGCCTTCTTCCAGTCTTCAGGCACTACACCAGAGTGCCAGGAGTTTTCAAAGATCTGTGCCAAAGGCTGGGCTATAATGCTAGCCAGTTCCTTGAGTACCCTAGGGTGTAGATTGTCAGGGCCGGCTGACTTGAAGGTACAGCCTTTCAAGGTGTTCCTTCACAACTTTTTTGACTGGTTCCTACCACTGTCCTTGCAGTGGTTGGCTTGAATGACGTACTTCACTATCACTAACATTATCTGAGTGGGTAAAAGGACTCAGCTGAGCACTAAACTCTGTAGAATTATCTTAGTATTTTAGTTATTTGGTAATACAGAAACTTTTCTGTAAAGCAACCATTCTGGATTCTTGGGAAAAATTTCTATCAAAGACAACAATGTTATGTGAGTTCAAAATTGTTATGTAAAGGATATGTTAATTTCTCTTTACCAGAAATTAAAGTATGTTTTAACCCTGTAAAGAGCCATATTCATTCACTAAGCAGCATGCCACTACAAAGAAAGAACTGAATTTGCTAAGAATGAAAATTCTCTAATCCCTTTAGGAACCAATGCAGTATGCAAGGTAGCTCCTTACTCATTTTTCACATAGAGATGTCTTCCTACTTCCTAAAAGCAAAGTTGCTAATACCTTTCTTTTAGAGCAAAACCTGCTTGTAGGTAACAGACCTTAGAGCATAGGGGGCAAGATTACAGAAATCTGTGATTATTTGAACAATACCTGTCTACTGTGGAAAAGAGTGCCTGAACCCCTGAAATGTCTTCTTTTGCAGCTGATCGAACGAGCCATGGAAAAATAGGTATTTTTAATTACAGCCTCAATGAAGAGAAACTCTAAGGGCACGTCCAGACAAAAACATATGTGCTTCTTGCAGCATCTCAAAGACATTTGAGACGCTGCAAAAGGCACGTGTGGGAACAAAAAAATGTTCCCCAAGCTGCAAATTTGCAGTGTGGAGGCAAAATTAGACCTCTGGATATCCAGGGGGCAAAAAATACCCCCAGGGAAAAAAGGGGGCAGGGCACAGTCCAGGACCACGCCCTGAGGTAACCGGAGGCTCAGGTCCTCCACAGAGACACTCTGATAGCCAGCCAGAGTGGCTGACCCTTGCCCTGGTGCTGAAGCAGGCAGTGTGCCAGCTGCACGGAGCTAGACCCAGGCTCCATGCCATTAAGGTGTGGGGAGAGGCTGGAGGGGGGCCACGGGACCATGGGGGGACCCCCGCCTGCCCCATCCCCCGCCCACTCTCTGAACCCACTGGATCGCTGCCCCACCTGGCCCCATCCCCTGCCTGCTCCCCGAGCCCCCCCACGATTGCTGCCCCACCAGCCCCCATCCCCTGCCTGCACCCCTGAACCCCCCTGATTACTGCTCTGCCCAGCCCCAGCATCCCAGCAATTACAAAAAAAGAACCCCACACTCAGCCGCAGTAGCAGCTGCCATTGGGGTCACTAGGGCCTCCTGGCAGAGCCCCCCTGCACAGCAACAGAGACCGGCCCTGGCCACCTGGCACCCACACTGCCACTGCCCCATCATGCAGGTGTGGCCAGGGTCAGCAAGACTCTGCGTGCTGTCAGGCAGCTGGGACCACTCAGGCTGAGCGGTACCAGGCCCCAGATGACAGCTGCAGTGGCCCCAGCTGCCCAACAGCACACAGAGCCACATGGTGCCCTGCTGACCCAGGCCACAACCACACAATGGGGCAGTGGCAGTGTGGGTGCCAGGTGGCCAGAGCTGGTCCCCGCAGCCCACCACTGTGTGGTGGGGGCTCTGCCTGAAGGCCCCAGTGACCCCTACACTCACTGCTACTGCCAGTGAGTGCAGGCCTTTTTTTTTCCTTTTTTTTTTTTCTTTTTAAAGTATCGGGAGAATGGGGCCAGGCAGGGAAGCCATCAAGGGTCTAGAGGTGTACGCAGAGGATGGGGCTGGGTGAAGCAAATGTTGTGGGGGGGTCTGTGGGTGGCCTGGGCAGCACAACCATTGGGAGTCTGGGCACATCAAGCAGGGGATGGAGCCAGGCGAGGCAGCCATTCCAGGGGCTGAGGGAGCAAGTGGGAGTGGGGCACGTGGGCCCTGCAGGGGAAGTAGCCCCTGTGGGGGCCATGTGGCCCCTGTTGGGGTGCTGTAGCCCTTGTAGGGGGGCAATCTGTGGGCTGTGCAGGGGGGCAGCGCCCTGCAGGGGTCAGGGAATCCACCCCTCCTGAGCAGCCCCTCCACGATCCACCCACACCTACCCACACACCTACAGCACACACATTTGATCATGTAACAGTAACTGCTGTTGAGGGTGGGATGGATATGTGGATATCACCATTAAAAAATGGAACACTTTGAGTAAACAATGAATATTTTTCTAGTGATGTCAAACTATATAAAAATTTGACAGTGATTAGCTGCGCGTCTAAAAAATTAGTTGCAATTAACCACTATTTTAATCACACAGCTAGAAACTCAAGAATTATGCAAAATTATGCAGGTACTTTGCATGGCTGGTGGGGTGGGGGGAGGGGTAGGTGTGTGGGTAGGGGTTTGGAGCCCAAGGTGACAGCCTTTTTACTTCTATATATTTACAACTGGTATATCTAGTCCAGCGTTTTGTAGAATTTTTGACATTTTCTTTTTCTAGTAATACTAAACAATGCATTCACTATCCCAAACTTCCTGTTCACTGGATATTAATTAATTGACCTACAAATATTGTAGGAATGTCTCCTTTTTGCCAAAGGATGAGCCAGACTTAGAACGAAAGCTGGTAATAATATGCCTTGTATTTCATAAAACATGGAGTTTGTGTATCATATGAAGCAAAAATGTGTCAACTACTCTGTGGGAATGACACAAAGCATCCATCTAAGTTCAATACTTTTCTTCACTCTGATGACAAGAAAAAATAAAGGTAGTTCCCTTATGCACTCAAACGGTGGGTCTGTGAGTGTTGCATTTAAGACCAGCTTTAGATCTCACAAGTGAACATTACATGATATTTGACATGGCAGCTACCTCAAAGAATTTCTTGATATCTGGGTGTGATGATACCCTCTTTCACTGGATAAAAAAGGCTGCGATGTATGTACCACTACTACCTAAATGTAGCAATTGACATTTGACAATCCCATAAAAAGATCATGTTGTAGAAATTCTAGGCCAAGGATGATAGCTTGCTTTAGAACCACAACCATACCAGAGAGGAAAACATGTTTGTGGGCCTCAACCCATGAGAAGCAGACATAACATACTGTCAGTCCCACAAACTGTAGCTTACTAGAATCTGGTGCAGTTATCCCAGGCAAAAACAGCAGCAAATACACATACTGAGATAACTGTATCTCTTGCATTACCTGCTCCTCCTCCCATCTAGTGGCCAGATACTCTAACACTGCTTGCTGCAGCACCTACCAGCCGGATAAGCTCTGGTTCCAGAACACTGCATGCAACAAAATAATATTTGTGTGCCTCTCCCATAATATGCCTGGCTTTCAAGAAGGATTTCTAAGTATGGAACATGCAGCACCTTACTTCAAGACTGAGAACATGTAGAGGCCATCGCAAAAGAATTTAAACAAAGTTAAAAGTTAACAAAACTCTCAGGTATCAAAACAAGGATAAATGCTATTCTGAGCTATTTCACAGGCTTAACTCCCTGCAAAGGTAATGGGTTGCTGACTGGGGTGTGTGTGTGTGTGTGCACGCGTGCACGCACGCACAGAGCTGCAGCAAACAGCTGGGCAGGACCCCATAGGCATTTCAGTCATTTACTGCAACTTTTTTTTCAAAGGGTGCTCCCAACCAGCTGTGCAGAATACCTGATCAAAGAAGTGTCACCCTTTGAAATAAAAGCCACAGCAAACAGCTGAGCAGCTAATTTTTAATTCAACAATGCACTACAAACTAAGCCCATTATGAACCAGCCAGATATGAATGATCTAGGTTGTACTGTATGTATGTATGTATTTGTAGCTGGATTAGTATCTATATCTGTGTAACATATACCCAACTATATACACATTAAGGTGTTGCTAAGTTTATGTCAGAGAAAGTATCACCTTTAAATACATACATACAAGTTAAATTATTTATAAGCATTGCACCCATGTCCTGAGCACTACTGGGGTATTCTAGGTTCCACGCCAAAGACGCAGAAGTACACATCCATAATGTGAAGGAAAATGCCTTAAATGTTTCAGTAGCCAAGTTGTCAGGGTTTACAGGTGTGTTAGGCCTACTGATTAGACCTGGGGCCAGCATCCATAGTCAAAGTTAAGTTCAAACCAGGCAAATTGAGATCAAACCAGGATTCACTTGCCAAAAGAGGGGTTACCACAAGTAGATGTTAGAAAAATGATCTGAGGTCAAAATACAGTCCCGAGGTTCAGGGACTGGATGCATGGGCAGAGATAATGAAGCAAACACCAGGAAAGGCACATGGGCAAGAGCTACTCACAGACTCAACCAGTTTGTTGTAGAGAAGGGGTCAGGTGCCACAACAGCTCCTTAAAAGCAACCCTAGATCCAGTCAGTAGGCTGAGGCTGAGCTGGCCCAGCTTAGGAAGTTGAGTGTTGCTAACCTAGTTACCCAGCTGCAGTGCAAAGGCCTGACAAAAACAGAATTTAATGCTAAGTGTCTCTGAATGCATTATTTATTTTGAATACAAGATACTCCAGAAATCAAATCACCCTGTGTCCTTGCTTCAGCTTTTTCTGGAAAAAGGTAAGCGATCTATTCTTCCCTGGAGCCAATATCATCCCAGCAAGAGGGACCCTAAGGTCACATGCAAGAGCAAATGGTAATGTCTGAAGCTGGGAAAATAAAATGGGCACCCATGTGCATAATATAAGAATTGTTGGAGAATTTTCAGTGATGAACTTCAACTATGTAGAGGTACTTAGGATTTCAAATAGCAAATGATACGTGTTTGTTGGTTTCTGTTGACCTCATGCCACTTCGAAGTTTTTAATGAACAATGGTTACTTGTGAATGTGCACGAAGGCCACTCTTTCAGGTAAAAATCTTTCCCAAGACTTTAGAAACAGTTCTTGGCCACCAGAGGAAACAGCAAAAGTAAGTTTCAGGTTAAGCCCAGAGGGAGGTAATCCCAACATGGATCAAAGGGGGCAGGAGGGCGCAAAATCCCCATGGCTCACCAAAAGCATCCAGGAATGTCTCCTAACTAAAAGGGAGGCGTACACCCAATGGCAGGGAGGGGCCATCACCAGGGAGGACTATACTGCGGTTGCTGGAGGCTGCAGGGGGCAGTCAGGAAGGCCAAGGTGGAGATGGAACTGGGACTAGCTTCCCAGATCAAGGACAACAAGTCCTTTTTTAAATACATAGGGGGCAAAAAGAAGGTACCAGGTAACGTGGGGCCCCTGCAAGACACGCTACGAAATCTGGTCGTCACACCAGACGATAAAGCTAACTTATTTAACAACTTCTTTGCCTCCATTTTCCTGAGCAGGAACCGAATCAGCCCCCCCACCAGAACCCCCTCAGGCCCCAGGGGAGGCGCATGTAGGCCAAGGGTCAGGGAGGATCTGGTTAGGGAACTTCTGGAGGGACTGGACGTATTTAAATCAGCTGGTCCAGATGATCTTTACACCAGAGTGCTGAGGGAATTAGCTGAGGTCATTGCGGGACCGCTGGCACGGCTTTACAAGCACTTGTGGTGCTCTGGTGTGGTGCCAGAGGACTGAAAGAGGGCCAACGTGGTTCTCATCTTCAAAAAAGGGAGGAAGGAGGACCCAGGAAACTATAAGCCAGTTAGTCTTACCTCAATCCTGGGTGAGCTTTTTGAGAGAATTATCCTGGCACATATCCACGAGGGGCCAGCAGGGGCGATTATGCTTAGGGGCAACCAACATGGGTTCATTAGCAGCAGGTCCTGTCAAACCAACCTGGTGGCCTCCTACGACCAGGTCACCAAATCCTGAGATGCAGGGGTAGCAGTTGGACGTAGTCTTTCTGGACTTTCGGAAGGCCTTCAACATGGTCTCTCACCCCATTCTCATTAAAAAGCTGGGGGACTGTGGTGTCGACACCTACACAGTCAAAGGGTCAGTAGTTGGCTGGAGGGCCGCACCCAGAGAGTGGTGGTGGATGGGTCATTTTCGACCTGGAGGGATGCGGGCAGTGGGGTTCTGCAGGGCTCAGTCCTCGGGCCCGCACTATTCAACATCTTCATTAGTGACTTGGACGAGGGGGTAAAAAGCACCCTGTTCAAATTTGCTGATGACACCAAGATGTGGGGGGGATGTGGGCACGCTAGAAGGGAGGAATAGGTTGCAATCAGACCTAGACAGGTTACAAGGGTGGGCGGACAAGAACAGGATGGGTTTCAACACTGACAAGTGCAAGGTGATGCACCCGGGGAGGAAGAACCAGCACCACACCTACAGGCTGGGGAACGCCCTTCTCATCAGTGCACAGGCTGAAAAGGATCTTGGAGTCATCATTGATGCCAAGATGAACATGGGCTGGCAGTGTGGGGATGCAGTCAGGAAGGCCAACCATACCTTGTCATGTATGCACAGATGCATCTCGAGCAGGTGCAGGGAGGTGATCCTCCCCCGCTATGCAACGTTGGTCAGGCCGCTGGAGTACTGCATCCAATTCTGGGTGCTGCACTTCAGGAGGGATGTGGACAACATGGAGAGGGTCCAGAGAAGGGCCACTCACATGATCAGGGGCAGCAGGGCAGGCCCTATGAGGAGAGGCTACGGGACCTGAACCTGTTCAGCCTCCACAAGAGAAGGCTGAGGGGGGATCTAGTGGCCTGTTACAAACTAGTCAGGGGGGATCAGCAGGCATTGGGGGAGTCCCTGTTCCCCTGAGCACTACCACGAGTGACTAGAAATAAGTCACAAGCTGGCAGAGGGTAGATTCAGACTAGACGTGAGGAGGTGCTATTTCACTGTCAGGGCGGCTAGGATCTGGAACCAACTTCCAAGCAAAGTGGTGCAGGCTCTTACCCTGGGGGTCTTTAAGACAAGGCTAGACGAACATCTTGCTGGGGTCGTTTGAGCCCAGTACTTTTTCCATGGCAGGGGGTCGGACTTGATGATGTGCTCAGGTCCCTTCCGACCCTACAAGCTATGAAACTATGAAAATGAAGCCCATGGTAGAAAAAACAAATGGTGGGTCCCTTCCTGTCTGCACCAGAGATGCTGTTGTTCCTATTCCATAGAGATCTACGGGCAGTGGGGAGGCAGTGACAACGTACACCAACCTGCAATAAAGGCTGCTAAAACACTTTGGACATTAGGCCATGGTGACCCACAGCAGCAGCTAGGAATGACAGCCTACAAGTTAGTACTGGAGGACCTACAGCAGAAGCTGGGGATGACAGTGCCATGCATCCCCAATCTTACAGGTGTGGCAGGAAATCCCTCCACTTCCATTACACCTTTCCAGGCATCATGAAAGGAATACATAAGCTCTAGCTTCTCTGGGGGCAGCCAGGGATCTCAGAGGCATACTTTCAAAATACTCGATACACTCTTGCCTGGAAGAGCCTCTTCTCCGCTGTTTTGCTTGCTTGTTTTTTAAATATATATTACTATTTGATTCCCTTAACCTGATTTGGACTCCTAAGGCAGAAGTTGGGAGGGAGGGGGGGAAGGGAGGGAGAGAGGGCTGTGGGCTAGACCATTGTTCACTGTGGCCACCCCTATACAGAAGTTATGAAGATGGCACTTTCTTCTGCTCCCTGTGACTGACAGAGTGAATTCTGCCCCCATCCTACGAACAGATTGAAGTACCTATTGGAACAGACTCTTGGACCTCAGCAAAAAGAGCTGTGCTGGATTCCACTCTCAGTTAAACTTAAGCAAATTGGTCAGCAGGGCCTTATATTCCTCTGACATGTGAATGCCCCTGAAATTAACAGTTAAATCAGCATAAAAAAAATCAGCCTAAGAGGAATTAAAAAAAAAATCAGTCTAAGAGGAGAACAAAGCTATCCTGCTAAACTGAGTGCATTTGGTCCAGAGATTATAATAACCACAGTGACGATACAGTTAGAGAGGACGTTATAAAAATGCTTGATTTTACACAACGCACTTTTAAAAGATCTCCAAGTAAAGATATCTTTACTTCTTTGCTCAACTTATTTAGAAAAGTTATAAAGAATATCTTTAAAATCATATCTAATTATATCATTAAAATCTGACATATTTAAGAATCAAAGAGAAAACTTACCGTGGTTTCATTTGCTGAGGTAATCCAACAGGTGGCTTCTGCTTGAGTGTGAAGGCCATTTGAGCCATTGGACTGACTTTTTGCGGAAGCACAACCTTCTTAGAGAAAGTCTGTTGAGCAGATTGCTGAGGTATGGGCCACGGGGGACCCACAGGACCCCGACCTCCAACAGATGAAGTATCTTGCATGACAGTTTTCTCACAGGAGTTACCTTTTGTCCCTGGTTTGCACACACAGAGCTGAGGTCGTAGACACATCCCTCCATTTTGGCATGGTGGTGCACAGTTAGCTAAGAAGAGATATGTTAAAATAAGTGAAAGTGAAGCAAAGCATTCCATTTTTGCTACCATTTCTGCTCCACTCCTGCAGCCCAGGCTTCCACCTTTCAGCATATAAACCACACACATTTTTCACATTCATTCAAGTACAAACTGGTACAAAGTACACAAATTTAGTATTAAAACCTGAATCAAGATTGACTTCACAAATATTCAAACCATTACAAAACAGCACATTATAGGGATATAAAATACTTTAAGAATTATTATTATTTTTACAGATGAGGCACAAAAAAATAATCTACCTGTTCTCCTCTAAAGCTGAAATCAAATTCCCTTCACATATTGCTGTCATAATAATAATGTAAAAATCAAACATAGGTATAAGTGCTTCTAATACCACTTAGTTGCATAACCCCAAGGAGATAAAGCATTTCTCAGCTACCATGACCAAGGCATGACTTTAATCTTTGCTCTGGACTAATGTCAAAGGCTGCCCCAGTTGACCCAGTTGTAAATGGGTCAATAGTCATTCAGTCCACGAAGTCCAAGGTAGCTGTATCACTCTTGTGCACTGTTAGATAGGAAACTGATGCGTCTTGCCTACACTAGTCTGCTACACATCCATGAAAACAACACTTCTTGAAGAAACAGACCAGCAACACTTAAAACTTAACAGCATTTGAATTGCATCACAGATAGTAGACACTTGCCTCCATCAGCCATAGCTAAGCCTTGAAATGTCCCAGTGAACAAACACAGAAGGCACATGGGCCCTGTAAGGACCATGAGAAACAAACAACTAAGAACATGAATCTCCAATGCCCAGTGATGCCAGTGTCAGGTCTATCAGGATAACTCAAGAATTCCTACCTCCTCCCACCTTCATGTTTAGTCTTTGACCAAACAAAGTATCAAGTTATAACATGTAAAATGAATAATGAGGGTCAAAGCCAGTGGCATGATACAGTCTTCCTATTTCCTCAACTCAGGTAACTATTACAATCACCAAAAATGATAAATAAAGTTGGTGTTTTTTGAAGGCCATGGTAGGAATACTCCACTTACTGCAGTTCCAATTCAGACACAGTTAACACACTTTTACTTTATTACTTGCAGTTAACAGGCCATGGATGAGCTCACCCTCTTAAAAAGAAAAAAAACTTACTGAATATTCCACTTCAGACTTCCTTCTCAGAAGCTGCTTTTTCCTCTGATTTCAGTCTAATTGGGAGCATCTACGTGTGTACTTTACTGTGTAAAAAAACTGTGACATTACATTAATGCACAGTAAAATAGTCTAATAGTAAAATAGTCTACGGTGCATGGGGCACCACTTAAAAACCATACAAATGCGCTACTGCATATTAGGGCAGCATAATGCACAATGATTTAGTACTTAGGGGCACTTTTACATGTGATCCAGGGATGGGCAGGGCAGCACTTTAATTACAGCGGCTCCAAGAGCCATTCTAATAAAAATGCTGCCATGTCCCGTGTATCAGTGTCCCTGTGCAAAAAAATGGTGGTAGGGACACTTGAACTACAGCTTTTTTGACGAGATTTAGTTCATGTGCCCCCACCACCATTTTTAAGCCTGGGGATGCTGAAACACAAGACACAGGAGGCTGCTGGAGCACAGTAATTGCCATGATCCAGCAGACATAATTCCAGTGCATTGGAGCAGCCTCCAGGCTCGTACGTAGGCACCCTCACACTGGAGGTACTAAATGCGCATTAGAAAAGGCCCATTAATGCATGTGTAGACATGCTCACCTTGCTGGTAGTCTGTACTCCTACATTCCTTGATAAACATAGTTCTGGTATCCTGATGGTCTGTTCCTAATGTCGCCAACGAAGCCCTAAAACCCCACCTCTACTTGGCAAACGTTTACTTGCCACCTTCTCATTCAATGCTAGTATTCATCCAACCTTCCCTTATGGCTGTTCCAACCACGTAAGTCTTCACAGAGTCCCAGAGGTTAAGTCACACTCCCATGGCCAGCCATAGGTTTTACTTCCCTCAGCCCAAAGAAGAACACAACATTAACTCACCACAAAACCTCACATTCTCCACACCTTGAAAATCTTGCCCCTGGCTGTTCTGCAGCTTTACCTACAACAGGCCCTGAGAAATCAGCAAGTCCCAAAGTACAGAAACCTCTTGTGAGGGAGCTGTATGCTATACAAATGCAACCTCTAAACAGAGATTGTATTAATCGCTCCAATTCTTTCTGTCACTTATCACTGTCTGTAACCCACAAATCAGGTTCAACCTTCCTCAAGATCAGTGAGTCTGGTGAAGGACCAGTGTAGGCATCAGTTAGAATATACTTCACCCCTTTCTACCACATAAGATACGCCAAAGATTTGCCCTCAAGAGGAAAAGATTTTTCCATAGCTATAATAATATTCATAACATTTAATGCATGTAAGCATGTCTTAAAGTTGTATTTCAGTGAAGAGTAGATCAAAGCAGAACAACAAAAACTATAGTAATATTACATTGTCCAACTCTGGGGCAGACCCAAGGGGGATGCATGGGTGCATTTGCACCCTGCTTCACTGGTTTTCATCACAGGTCACATCCCCTGCACCAGTAAACTCTCTCCCGTACCCTCCTGTTCAAAAATCTAGATCCATTCTTCACCCTACCTTACACATAAGCTCACAGCTTTTCCTGCTATGTCTCCTGAGCCATCAGCAAGTAATCTTCCCCAGTTTTTGACAGAGGACATCAATTTTGTGAAGCTTCTGTCACAGTGCTTTCACTTTAAACAAAACGGTGCTCCTAAAATACAGCAGCACTCTTTCCCCTTTTTAAATAAATTTTACACCATGCATAATATGTTGGGCAAGGCAATTTCATTTAGACCAAACAGTGGCACATCTTCAAATCTCAAACAAATATTGTACAGCATCATCTCAGTATTTGTTCTCTTCCCTGTCTCAGTAAGTCTTTCAGTACATCTAGCTATTAGCTAACAATGTCAGGCAGTTTTTCCAAAGCCAACATCAGCCTCACACCTGCTTATCCATAACAACTAATTTGTGTGAAAAGGAAACAGATTAGTGCATTAGCAAGTGGTTGTTAGAGTCACAATTTTCATTAAGTTTTCTATAAAACGTCTGCAGCTCTGGGAGATTGGAATTATCATGTTGCACTGGGGGATGGTTTTCCTGTTTTCCCAATCAGCACTGCAGTCTGGCAAAGAGCTGCTCTGTTTGCCTCTAACCGATAAAATTCATGTGATCATGTTTCCCTCCATCCCCCAGCTTAATGACCTTCCCCAGCTTCTTTTAACTTGAATTAATAGTTGCACTAATCCTGGTAGGGTCAAATTTAATAAAAGGGGCCAACACATGCTTAAGGAGCCAATCTACACTCCAGACTTCTTCAAGCACATGCATATTGGGGAGGTCCCCCAAGTATATGCGCATGGGGAAGGAGGAAGGAGGGAAAAGCTATACTTCATGACTAACATACATATGTCAGAAACTCTGGTATAGATACGGTTATATCAGCAAAGCTGTGCTTTTCCTGGTATGGCTTGTTTCAACTATGTGAAGTGGTATTACTAAACTGATATAAAGCACAGTGTGGCCGTTCCCACACTCAAAACTAACTATGTTGCTGGTATAGTGTACTACTACAGCTATACTCCTACAGACTTAGCCTTAAATCCATAAAGTTACACTGAGAATTGAAAGTGTCCTACATATTCAGACTTGTTTGCTCATGGCTCCCTCCCAAACAGGGCTACCAGGGTGAAAGCTGAGCTTTCCCTGCAGTGGGGGGTCCAGACTGTGGTGGGGCCAGGCACTAGAACTGACCTTGAGAGCACAGGGCTCCTTCCTGACCCTCCTGACATCATCTTGGCAACACAGAGGAGGAAGCCACCTGATTCAGACACAGAAGGGGCAATAAATGGACTGTGGGTATTACAACATAACAATATTGCAACAGATGGGGACAAGGGATGGAGTGGGGACATTCAGAGACTGGCTCGGCAAGGAGTCTGGATGTCAGGGAAACTGAATTAGGAATGGGAGGGGAGGGACAAGAAGAAAGGCCTGAAGAGGAAGGAAGACATCTGACAAAAAGCCAGAGTAGGAAAGAAGTAAAACTGGAGTTGGAGGAGACAAGGACAGTGAGATTAGATGAGAAGCATAGGAAGGGAAACTGGGACTGGAAGCCACGGGTGTGGAACTGGAGACCAGAAGGGAAAGAAGCAGTCCAGGGGGCGAGAAAGGGAATAAGGACTGGCTGGGCAAGGAGACAAGGGCTAAGGGGACAAGGAAAGGCTAAACCAGGGAACTGGGAGATAGAGGACGATTGGGAGCCTGGAAGGAGCGGAATTATGACTCAGTACAAATGTTTCTACTGAGAGAATTGCTGTTCTCCTAGTAAAAACCAAAATTGTATAGACATTCAGACTTTTTCTCCCAGAGCAAAAATTAGCTACTATGGGAGCACCCAGATGAGCACACATGTTTGCAGCACTGAAGACCCATCTGCAGCTCCACAAACTGCATGCGCTGCACATGCAGGTGTTTGCCACACTGCTAATTTGCAGCACAGCAGGGGTTTTTTGACACTTGGAGATACCAGTGTCAAAAAAAACTCATAGCAGAAAAAAGCAGGGTGCTGTACATGGCAGCAGCATGCACTGCCAAAACCAGGGCCTGGTCAGCTGGAGCCACACTCCAGCTGCCAGCCAGGCTCCATGCACCCAGATTGCTGCTGCTGGAGCCCTGGAGGGCCCCCATGACTCCAGGTAAGGCTGCTGGGCCCAGCCTCCCATACCCCACCTGGGGCAACTTACTGCACACAGGAGTGCATGTCCCTGGGAAAATGCATATGCATGTTCATCTGAACATGCCCTCTAGGAGCAAAATAACACTGAGATAATCAGAGTTAGATTGCTCCCAGAAGAGTTTTCCCCATCTTAACTCTCCCTCAAGACCAGGAGGAGTGGAGCCAAGGAAAAGACTCCCTGCCCTCCAGAAACCAGGTCATCCTAGGCTTGAGAAGGCACTGGGGGGACCTGGCTCCACCCTACTATAGACCAGAAGGTGAAGGCAGTAGCCACCACTCCTTGCCCCTCCTTGGGGACTAGGCAGTCTGGGGAAAAGGGGGGGAGGGGGCGGGTTCCAGTTCCTGCCAGCTTCCTTTGCCACCCCTGTCACTCAACTGAGCAGTGAGGTGGAGATTTAAAAGGCAGCAGCCATGAGTGGGGCTCTAGGAAAGTCTCCCAGATCCTGCAGACTTGCCCTTGCTGACCCACCCCTCAGCTGAGCAGTGGAGCAGCAATTTAAAAGCTGGAAGCAGGACTTGGAGACCCAAAACCCAAGGGCCAGCTTTTAAGTTGCACACTGCTGCCCTCCCCCTTCCCCACCATCAGCATGACAGTGAAGCGTCAAGGGGGGGAGCCAAGAACTGAGTAGGGAAGACCTTCCCAGAGCCTTGTTCCTGGCTGCCAGCTTTTAAATTTCTGCTCTACCCTGGCTCTAACAGTGGCAAGGCTCCTGGATCAGCTGGATAGTGAGGACAGCAAGGGAAACCTGCCATGTGGGAACCAGGAGCTGGGCTGGGGAAAGCCTCCTTACACCTAGCTCCCAGCTCCTGGCTTTTAAATTGCTGCCTTCACTGCTCAGCTGAGTGGGAGGGGAAGAAGGACTGGGTGCTGGGCATGTGGAAGCTTTCCCTAGCCCAGGTCCCAGCACCTCCAGTTTCCCCTTGCCATCTGCACTGCCCAGCTGATCCAGGAGCCTTGCCACTACAGCAAATGCCGCTGCTTCATCCAGCATTGCTCTTGGTCAATGCTCAGTAAAGCAGGCTGCTGTGCCTTGCTGCAGCAATAGAGTGTTCCTCTCTTCTTCCTGCACTCCTTTGGGTCAGCCTGGAAGAGTGCAAGGAGCAGAAACTGCTGTCCTGCAGGGAAGAACCAGGAGGGTTCCTGCCACAGGAGAATGGTCCCTCTTGCCAATCTGCTGACTGGCAGAATAGGGGGACATTCTTCTAAGGCAAGAACTCTTCCTGGCTGCAGCAGCTGCTGCTTTTTGGCAGCTGCCAACTGTCACTTGACAGACTGACCCCCTCCCAGGCAGGTGAGAGAAAAGGTTATCAATTAATGGGTGGTGACCCATGGAGCAGCCTTCTAGTGCCCCGCTGGCTGGAGAGCTTACCTGTGAATCTCTTCAGCCACAAGGCTAAAGGAACATCTGTACAGTTTGCTTCCTGGTCTATTTTTCTACCAGAAGAAATTTCTTCCGGTAAAAACAAATGTCTGAACACAGTCTAAAACTGTAATCAAAAGCCTGAGAAGTAGGAGACCGGAACTAACTAGATGATGAAGATGGAACTAGGATGAGATACCAGTGATGAGGCAGACAGGACCAGGACAGGCTGGAAGTGATGGGATAGAAAGGTCATGCTGGAGGGATCGGGGCAGGGAGAGGGGAGGGGGAAGGATAGGAAGAAGAGTTGGTGTTCGCTAGTCTAGTGTGAGCTCCCCTCCAGAGCTTTGAATGAAACACAAGACCCATTTCATAAGTGCCTAATTTAAGATCTTCTCTCTGATAAGTGAGAGTGCCGAGCTCACATGATTGTAACTGAAGTCAACAGGAATGTTCCAAGTATGTGTACACGGTAGTGGCAGAAGTCCCAGGTGCCACCTAAGTAGATTACACCCATCTACTTCCATTCATGTGCTCCAAACCCAGAAAAATGCTGGTAAGACTGCTACAGGGCACCCCCATCACCACTTTTGAGGCCTCAATCTGTAGGATGCTTGAGATCAGCCCTTCGGGAACAACCCTCATCAACCTGTTTCTGGCTTTGGAGTGAAAGCAGGTGTGACTGGGCACACTGAGCTCAGGATCAGCCCTGATGTTAATGTACAGTAAATAAGACACATGCTGAACAGCGGAGAACAAACAAAATATTAAACAGATGCTAAACTGAGCACTATCCAGTCTATACATTGACTAAGGCCTGGGTCCTGTAGAAAAAAAATGTGATGATACAATGTAAAGACCGTATTATAATGCATATGCACATTGCAGGGGCAGCCATAATTCTGGCATTTCCTAACTGTGGAGGACTTGATCTTGCAACCTTAATAATGTTGTTTTAATATAGTTTGTGTGTGTGTGTGTAATCACAGATGCAAAGGGTTGGAAGGGACCTCAAGTGTTGTCTGCAAAAATTGTAATTAATACACAGATTAAAGAGACTGACCTTTGATATGACCAGCTATAATCTGGAATACCAAGTGTGATTTAACAGTGCAAGACAATCTGAATACAGTTTAATTATTTATTGAAAGGATGTTTCTTATACTTCCTATTATAATAGTGTATAATCATAATTACACTGCAATTTTTCTCCATATTGAAAAAAAAATCCCCCTAATATCATGAAAGAGAAAGAAAGAGAGAGAGACTCTAAACATAGACTAAACATAATGGTATGATCCTGTGCAGAAGTGAAATCCAGGATATTAAACTAAGAACAGTTTATGTAATAATTAATCATCAAACGTGATAGTACAAAATGGGCAGCTTTATAAACATGGATAACTGAATAATGTCAAAGCAACAATTAAAAGTCAAGCTAGATACTGTTGGAAATTAAAGTTGAATCAGATCCTAAATATATCAAACAAAGGCGGGGGGAGGTTGAGGTTGTTCATATGCTGATAGTTGAGATTTTTTTCAGTCAATAGCACAGTGGATGAGCAGGGTATGAGGTTGGTTTAAGAACTGTTTATGTAATCCTTTCCACAGTATTTTTCCCCACAGTATGTTCTTCAGTTGTACCTTATCTTGAACTTTACTTTGCTAACTGAGCAACGTTTACAGAGGAATATAATATTAAAGCATTGTTATAAAGATAGGCATTCGTTTGTTTGTATTTTGGTTCATTTAGGGGAGGATTTATTTTGTTCATAGCCAAAAAGCCTGGAGTAGACTTTCTTAGAAAGTAATCTGTAATAACAAATATAAATATATAAAAACCACCATGCTCAAGTATTTTACTTGTATTTGCCTCAGGACTCAGAGTCTGTCATCAACAACAGCCTGCTACTGCACACAACAAATAAATGATATATATCAAAGCCAAAAAAATAAAATCTTTGGAATACGGAATCTTCAATATAAAGAGATTTGGTCAAGTGGACACATTTGGTCAAGTTTTGGTCAGTGGAGAGTAACAGCCAAAAATGTACATCTAAAAGTCAAGAAAACTACTTACAATCATCATTACAGACACAATGAAAAATGCTTCCAAATTAGGAATAGAAATAAGAGCTGAAGATAAACCCCAGAACATAAAATTTAAGTCCAACACTGTTCTCATATCAGTTTCCTAATTTAAATCCAGTGCTCTTTCTTAAAAGAGATATTCAAATCTGCCTAAGGGATTTAGAAGCATGTGTCCCTCGGAAAAATGCCTTCAGTGTTTTTAAAAAACTCCTCCTAAATGGGGGGGGGGAGGGGTGTTGGAGAGAATAAAAGAAAAATAACACATTTTATTGCACTCTTTTCCTTACACTTTGTGAAACAGGCCACAGCATTCTTCCAGGCAGAGATATACACCTTCCCCATAATTCATTCATGCCATACCTGGGACCACTGCCAAGAGGCATGCCCTGTCTACTCATCCTGCTCAGCATGCATGAAATCTCCAAAAGGGGAAAAGCACAGTCTCCTTAGATTTGTCTAAGCAAGCACAAAGCAGCACACTCAAGAATGAAAGCGGTGCTGAGAGCAGTATGGCTGAAAGAAGTACTGGGGTACATAATCAAAGCCACTCAAAGCCAGCTCAACTGCCTCGTTTCCAAGGAATTGCCACATGCTGAGTGGAAGTAAGTGAACAGTGGGCCTTTTCATGGTGGTCTTACGCTTAGCATAGAGGCAACATAGACAAGCCCTTAATGACAGGCTCAGGGTGCAAGTCTGCAGAAGTAGCCTGGATCCAACCATGCAGGCATGTGTGATCTGCGGTGCTGACAACCTCTTTGCAGTGCCACAAACCATACAAGTTGCTTTATTAACCGCTCCATGGTGCTGCTAATGTGCAGCGCTGATGCAAAATTTGCTACCAGGATTTTCCGGTAGCAAAAAAAAAAATTTCTGGAAAAAAAGCGGCACAACCCACACCAAAGAGGCAAGTGCCGGGACAAACGCAGAGATGGGGAAGCAGGCAGCCCAGGGCTGCCTACTCTCCCATCTCTCCGCACTGTGGAGCCCTCGTGCTGAGGCACCCTGCACCCCAGCCAGCCACTCTCTGGCTAACTGGGGCACAGGGTGCCTCAAGACAGGGGAGCAGGGAGCCCTGGTGCTGGTTGCTCTCCTGTCTCCACGTGCCTCAGCACAGGGGCTCCACTACACTGAGGCACGTGGAGGCCCCACACTGAGGCACCCCAGCCAGCTGCTCCCTGCCTGGTACAACTGAAGAACATACTGTGGGGAAAAATACTGTGGAAAGGGTTATATAAACAGTTCTTAAACCAGCCATGTAGCGTGCCTCAGCGCGGAGGCTACATGTGCCTCCATGTGGGGGCTCCACAGTGAAGCCCCGGTGCTGAGGCACATGGAGACAGGGTAGCATCCAGCCCAAGGCTGCCCACTCCCCTGTCTCGAGGCACACCAGCCAGGGAGCAGCTGGCTGGGGTGCAGGGTGCCTCAGTGCAGGGGCTCCCCCATCTCCACGCGCCAACCCCCGGTGCAGGGGATAGCTAGCCCCTGCTGAGGCAACCTGTGCCCCAGCCAGCCCCTACTACAGCATGTGGAGCAGTGGGACTTGTCCTGCTGTAAAGCACATGGGCAGGGGTATTCACTGCGGCACAAAGTAGCAGCACAAAATTTGTGCTTCTACTATTTGTGGGCATACCCCTGCTCATGTGGACCTGGCCATAAAGGCCAAATTTGACTGTCCCAACACACAAAACTTCTTCCACTTAAGATGTCTCATCTCCATATTGCTGTCAAGAATTAAAAATCTATCAATCTCATTACCTGAAGAATATTACAATTTAAGAAAGTACATTTTGTGAACTCTTGTTATTATTGGCTAAATTGTCTTTGCAAACTGCCTGTGTCTAGACAAAAAGGAAGCAAAGAATTTGGCATATCAGTTTCAGAAAAAGCTGGCATTCTATTTGATGCCGCATAAAAAATGGCTGCCTCATGGCCAACTTTTCAATCCATGAAGCATAAGACAGTAAATAGATAGTCCTGGGTAACTGTCAGACTCAGCAGCTCTACACATCAGAGGACAACTACTCACCATCTGACTTACATTGTTTAAAAAGACACTTAATGAACAGACTGGCAAAAGTTTGTTACATGGCGGTTTTTCTCAATCTAGAGAAAAAAAAAATCACAGTGCCAAAACATGGCACAAGGGGGCACAGAGCTGCAAACAGAAGTTACTGGATAATGTAGATTGAGGAAGGCAAGAACTGCTCATATAGAATTCCACTCCTCCATAGCTATAGGACTCTTGTAAGAATATCACCAGAGCGCCCCAAGGGATGACTAGGTTAAACGGTCACAAACTCCTGCAAGACCGTTTCAGGCTGGACATAAGGAGGAATTTCTTTACTGTCTGAGCCCCCAAGGTCTGGAACAGTCTGCCAGCGGAGGTGGTTCAAGCACCTACATTGAACACCTTCAAGAGTAAATTGGATGCTTATCTTGCTGGGATCCTATGACCCCAGCTGACTTCCTGCCCTTTGGGCAGGGGGCTGGACTCGATGATCTCCCGAGGTCCCTTCCAGCCCTAATGTCTATGAAATCTATGAAATCTTGGTATACAGGAAACCAGTGGACCAGTGTTCTCTAAGAACAGGACTGAGAACAGAATGGTATGATCTTCTGGAGGGATCATACCCTGTCTCTCTACTTCCTGCATGGCACCTACATGCCATGGTGAAAGATGTTTTTACAAACAATCACTTTGACACAAAGACAGGCAACTCCAAAGTTAGGCAGGACTAAAAGTTTTAAAAAGGTCACAATTTCTGAGTCAGAAGTCTAAGTGCTATTCATACCCAAAATATATTATTGAGATTTATAGATATAAAAGCACCTATTGTGATCCTCAGGATCTTTTAACATAAATTCTTTAAAGTTAACACCCCCCCCAAATAAAATAACATCCAAAACAGCCCAAAGAAATAGTAAGTAATCAGTTAGTCAACCAGAACATTCAAAATTATAAAGAAAACTCCCACTCTCAGAAATGAAATGGTAATTCATATGTCAAATTCACAATTTTGCCAAAAAGTATTGGAACAGAGACTTAGGAAAGTAAATTCAGTCCAAACTCTGCTTCAGCTACACTTAACATAAATGTGGAACTGCATCAGAAAAGTTAATGGAGTTACCTTGGGTTTATACACAGTGCAACTTCTAGGCACGTTCAATAAATGCACTTTAGGTAATGAATGACCATTACATCTAGTACCTCCAGACACTTTTACACATGCTCTGGGGTTGGGGGGGGGCGGTGCTTTAAGTAGGGTCGCTTCGAGAGCCATTCTAATTAAAGCACCGCCGTATCTTCCGTATCAGCGACCCTGCACTTAAAAATGGCAGCAGGGGCGCTTGAAATAAAGCTTGGCATGCTCCAGCAGACTTAATCGAGTCTACTCCAAGGTGCTGGAATTCCAGTGCATCGGAACAGCCTCAGCACTCATGTCTAGGCACTCTCCATTATGAAGTACTGGAAAAAAGTACATTAGCCTATTTGAATGCACATTAGCTAAAGAGCACTTTTTTGTGACACTTTAATGCACATTAAAATAGGCTAATAAACATTAAAGTACACGTGTAGATGTGCCAACATTGCATTTTTAACTTTGTTTTAAACATAGCTTACCTCTCCTCCCCTAAACAAACTGGAAGTAAGTTTTGAAATTCTTTACATTTTTGTTTTCAAATTATATAGGTCAGATCTTGGTCTCACAGCAGTGTAAATTCGGAAAGTTTATCTGATTTAAATATAAAACATACAAAGCATGGCACAGCAGTATGTGTTACTCTGTCACCTGGCTCCCAGGAAAACAAGTAGCAGCGTGCCTAATACACATTATGGGGAGAAATGTGAGTCAAACTGTTTTTATGGGATCAGTGACAGCAGGTGAAAAACTCATGCATTGTATCCTCAAACCAATTTCCAGCTGCATGTGACTGAAGTCATTAAATCAGCTAGCATGCTGTCAAATCACAAATTAATGTAAGGGGAGACTATATTTTTAATACAGTTTTAAAACATTTGTTGACTCCTGGTTCAGTTTAAACCATCTGAATTTTTAGTTTTCAAAATGTCCAAGAAAGGTATCTGCAAGATGCCATGTCTGGACTAGTAACTATGACTAAATAAAGTGTTCAGTTATTTTTATGTTCAACCACCATTTTCCATAAAGCTGAGATACCAAAATCTTGAAAGTAAAAGAACTGACCAGAGAGAATGAGCACAAGTCTAATCCTGCTTACACTGAAGTCAACAGTTTTGCTACTGAATTTAACAAGATAATGTGCTAGAGCTACACCTCAGCAGTGAGGTAAAAAGAACAGTGGCAAAAGTTCAGTGACTTAGCATCCTTAGAAAGTGACACTTACTAGAGCTGCATGAAATTACGGCAGCCATTTTGTTTTAGAGGTATTTTGGCCCGTTTTGATGCCCGAAACACTGAATCCAAAATGAAATGGAAGGCTCCAAAACATCTCCAAAATGGAACAAAACCATCCAAAACATTTTGGAAATGTTTCGGATATTTCAGAGGTGCCCCAGGGAAGAGTCCAGCCCAGCCCTGCCACCTTCCTCTTGAAATGCCAGGAAGCTGGGGCCTGGCAAGGCAGCCATAGGGGTTTCTCCCAAAAGGGCAGAGGCAAGCACAGCCAGAGGAGCCATGGGAGAAGTTCCCCATGACTGCCCTGCCCAGCTCCACCTCCCACACGGCCCCAGCCCAGCACTTAAAAAAAAAAAAAAGCCCGCACTCACTGACTGCAGCAGCGGGCAGTCAGGGCCTTGGGGGCTTGTGGCAGAGCCCCCCCACGCAGCGCAGGGGAGTGGGGGGACAATGAGGGATCCCCCCACCCCTGCTTGGCACCCACACAGCAGCTGCCCCACAGCCCAGGTGTAGTACGGCTTGGCAGGGCACACTGCCCTGCCTGGGAGGTGAGGCACATTGCCCCCCACCACTCCTGTCACCCATGCTACAGCTATTAAATCGTACAGGTGCAGAGCAACTCAGCAGGGTGCCGCATACTGCCTGGGAGCTGGGGTGGCTCCAGCAGTCAGCCAGAGCCTAGCACTGCTCACCCTAGCAGCCCCAGCTCCCAGAGAGCACACACTGCTGCACCTGTGCCATGGGGCAGCTGCTGCATGGGTGCCATGCAGGGAGGGCAATCCCCACTGCCCCACACTGGGGGGCTCTGTCGCAAGCCCTCAGAGGCACTGCAGCAGCCAGTAAATGCAGGCTTTTTTTTTTTTTAGTGCCAGGCGGCTGGGGCCAGGTGGGGGATGGGGCCAGGCAGGGCAGCCATGGGGGCTTCTGCCATGGCTCCCCCCACTGGGGCAGAGGCAGACACAGATGGAGGAGCTGTGGGAGAACCTGCAGCTGTCCAGCTGTGCCTGCGTCTCCCCGGCTAATCCAAATCTCTGAAACAGTGTCAAAACAGTGTCAGAACTCTGAAACAGATTTCGGCTGAATTGAAACGGAACAGTGATCCGAAACTAAAACAAAACATAGCTTTTTCACACATTCCTGACACTTACCATTATTGAGAAACCTAGCACAAGGCCAAGGGCATACAGCAAGATTTCTGTGCTAGTCTTCTGCACTGGCCTGAATCTTGCCCTCAGAATGCTGCAGTAGTAAATAAACTGGAGCGTAATGATTTATCTAACATCCTCATGTTGGCTACTTTTCTTGTATATTATTTTGTCTTCATCAGCATTTAAGTTGTGTTGATTTTGTACCCAAATTAAATATCAAATTTGTTGAAGTTTTTGTTTTTTAATAAACTTATTGGTAATACTTTATCTCTCTTTAGGATAATACAGATACTTTGTTCAGATTGTGCTCTATTATTTAGTTTTATCTAGACACATTTTAGTCTGAAAAAATAAGAATGCTAGACTAACTATTGGTTTAAATATGAGTACATGATGAAATCTCAGTACAGACAGTCAAAAATCAAAAGAGAGTTAACTTGAATCTGGGGGAGATCTGGAACAGAAGTTCAATAAACCAATTTAACCTAAATCAGTTAAGTCTGATACTACATCCATCCAGACTTATCTTGAGCCAATTTCAGCCATTTTGAAAGCAGCTTATGTGTACTGAACTTCTCTTGTGTTACAGATCTGAACTGGTTTCTGATCCCTTATAATGGTTTACGTGTCCTTTCTGGTTTACATGTAATTTTACATGTAATTTATGTCCCTAGCCTGGGAGTCAAAAGCATCTACATATGATGCTAGCCACATCACTCCTTTGTACATTATAAGCTATAGAAACCTGCATGCCTCAATGGGCTTCTATAGTAAGAATGAAACTTTGGCCTTTTCTAATTAATGCATTTTTAATAGAAGCAAAACAACTAAGGAAATTGCCAGGCACAATCTTTATTAAGATGGAGTTCATGTTGACAGTTCAGATGAGTAATTTGGGGCAAAAATTATTTCAGGGTTGTTACAATTATCCCAAAACAAAAAGTTACAGAACCCAGGAAATTCAGAATTCACAACTGCAGAGTTATTGCCTGGGCAGCAGCACATTACAGGTCAAAATTAAGGTTAAGGTCATCTGGGTGTTATGACTACATTTTTTATAACTTAACATCATTGGGTTTCTTTTAAATTTAGCCTTAAATCTGAATGTCCTTGTTTTATAAGCACTTGAGTGTTTTGATTATACAAATAAAACTCTAATTGGGATATTTTGCCCTAAATTACTGATATATGCACTCAGCTTTAATTCCATTCAATGCAACTTTGGTTGAGGATATTATAAAATATTTTTTATAAAGTTATCAGTTAGAAAATATTAAAAGTGTAAATACAGACTACCTTTAAAGCCAACTATATTTTAATGAATTTACACAGATATATTTATTGGTGACATGTAAAAAAATAGTAAACTGAGAAACTTAGAGATAAGATTTAATAGAAGAATGAAAAAAGAAAGTTTTCAGTTTCAAAACATTTGAGAAAAAAGGAACAAATTAAGGCTCCTTATAAAACGGGTATAAGAGGATAGGACATGAAGTCAAAGGATGCGAGTCTGTTTAAATAGGGCTAAATTTGACTCAAACCATCCACACTTGGGGCCAGATTTTCAAAATACTTTAGTGTCTATTTAGCCATTTAAATCAAGTGTCAAATGTATATATTATACTTAAAGATATATATTATTCTTAAAAATGCTCAGCATTCAGAATCTTCCACCTATATATATTTAGGAATATACATATTCCTATAGACATATACATATATACACACATACATACATATACATATATACACACACATATATATATATCTGTATAGATATATATAGAGAGAGTTTTATATAGATGGAAGATTCTGGAAGCTGAGCATTTTTAAGAATCTGCCCTCAACTGCTGGTGATGACCACTTTTAAAAATCTTGCTCTTTATTTTACCATATGTGAAACCTCAACAATAATATCATCACTTTATTTACAAGTTTATATCTTTGGTTTCTCCAAGACAAATTCTAAGAAACCTATTAACTGAAACCAGCACTTAAGACAACTTGCACTCAGCAGCTCTTTGTCAAAAGCCACTTCAAAGACACTTTCAGATTTCCCATGCAATCATGACATTTTTTAGAGACTATCTTTGTTAAGCAATTTTTGTCTGTTTAGCTCTTAAGTGGCTCAAATTGTTTCACTGCCAGAACAGTTTCTCCTTAAATTGAACATAGTGATTATAATTAATAGCTTCTTAAGTTTTGTATTATTTCTAGCCCTCTAATGTTTCCTTCTTGATCCTTGCTGAACTTTACTTCTTAACAGGGTATAGCCAGCCAGCAATTTGAATAAAATACACTGGCATCCAAACAGTTCTGTTACCGCACACATTGTCACACTATGCATCAAACACATCGGATGAAATAGTGCCTAACATTTATTACTCTTTGAAATCCTTGCAATGATCTGCTTTTGCTATCTTCTCCCACATAAAAGTGAATAAATTCTGTCAGACAAAATGCACACTATAAGGATAAGACATAAAAAAATAAAATTGCTGGAGGCAAGATGAAAACAACATAAATGTAGCATTGTTTCAGATTTCAGCACAGCAGGATCTAGAGAGGATGTCTGGATCAAGCTTAGGTCAAGAAAAAAGAAAGCCAACTTGTGACTGTACCACCCACTCTTGTAGCACTGGTTTCAAGTTCCTTTTCATGTCGCACTGGACTAGTCTCTTAAAGGCACTATAAAACAAGGTTGCAAGGCCTGCCTTTCCTGCCCTAAGTAAAAGGCACCAAAAACTGTGATCTGAGGGCTTACGCAAGTGTAAAGTCATAAGCCTTTCGTTGGTCATTTGCATAGGTGTGGATTTCACTGTGTGTGACTAATCTTAGTTTGAGGTTTAACTGGGGATGATTTGAACAGTCTAACTATATATGAACTCATTGGTCCAGTTCTCAGTTAGTACAACAGGCTGCCTATGCATGTGCTCATTTGCGTTTGTATTAGAACACGTCGGAACGGACTCAATTAATCGAGTCTGCTCTGCGTTCTAATTAAAACTCTCCAGCATCTCCTCACCGTCATGTATATTAAGACCCTGAACGTTTTAAAATGGCCCCAGGGAAGCTTTAGCTAAACCTCACCAAATGAAATTTAAATAAAGCATCCCACAGTCATTTTAAATGTGCAGGGACTTAATGCACATGCCAGTGAGACTTTTTAATTAGAGCAGCTATCCAGGAACCGCTTTAATTAAAACAATCCTCCCCCATCCCCAATCACATATATAGGCAAACACAACATATATCCAGAGTAAAGTCATTCAGCTCAATTGGATTTGCACTTCTGAAACAGGTGAATCTGGTCTGCTTTCTGCTATCTTAAAACTCTGTGAGATCTTAATTGTATTCTAGTGAAGTTTTTAGCTATGAAATGAGAGGAGGGGGAAATGGTCAAGGCTTTCGACAAAGTAAGCCAGTAGTAGTACAAGTGTAAGTGTTCTAGATTTTGTAAGTAGAACATCAAGGGTGTCAAACATATGATGCGTAGACTAGATCCAACCCATGAAGCCCTCCGATCTCTCCTGTGGGTCTTGGTCTGGCTCTGTGCACCACACAGGCTGGACCCAGGACATGCAGCATATAGTGCCCCACCAAACCAGCCCTGTGCTCTGGGTCTGGCACAGCCTGATCCATTCCCCAGACCAGTCCAGCAGTACATACATACATACAAGGCTGAATGAGTTTTACATGCCTGGTGTAAATAATATTTTAGGACCCATAAAATAATCTTTTAGGGTTATATCCAGGCAAAATTCCTAATGAATCACTGGTACAACTCAAGTCAGTTAACTATAGCAGTGGCACCTTAATATCAGCATGCTAACTGTGACTCCATTAAAAATAAAATACATTCAGCAGCAAAACTTCACAACTTTCATGGTGCTTTTCATGCATGAATCCCAGAGTGTTATTCAAAAGAGAGAATGAAATCAAAATTATTGTTCATTCAGGGCCTAATTAAAAAAAAGGACGTAACTTCTACTTTAGGTACACAAGAGGATTACAGGCACCTAAATCCAGATTGTGATTCTGGAAATCCACTACCTAACTCTGGAGTTAACTAAACACCCCTTGTTACCTTACTTTTTTATCTTAAAGTTCTCCAAGCACCTGAAGTTGTGTTTCTATGCATGTCAGGCAGTCTTGACTTGGGTAACATGGCTGATGCCCATCTCACAACTAAGTCTGAGGGGGATCCAGAAAGTAGGCATTCCTCCACCCATCTCCCCTGAAGAGTTAGATCCAGTAGGCATTTTCAGAGCACCTAAGGATCACCAGACCCACAGAATCAGACCCATACAAAAAAGCAGGTGCAGTCACTACTTTCTCTTAAAATTCATCTCCCTTCATGTAATGGCCTAGTAAAGCATTCATTCAAGAGAATGGGAGACCCAGAATAAATTCTTAAAGGGATTCAAACCCAAGTCTCCTGCCTCCCTGGAAAGTAGCCTAATTACCAGCATACAGGCTGTTCTGGGATGGAAGCACACTCTGACTTTCCTGCTCAAGCTGGTCCATTCTGCATAAAAGAATTCATAATTCCGTGGGAGAGAAAGGGAGAGTGAGAGTGAGCTTGACTTTACAGCCAGATGGATAAGGTATTTACTCACTGCGGTTGGGGCACTGGTTTAGGATTTCTGCTTGAAGGACTTGGCATTTTATGATCCCCGCTTGAAGGATTTTTTTGGCATTTTATTGAATGACCTGTTTCATGTAAAAATGTTTACTCTTTCACTGTCACACATCTTTAATTCTTTTCTGTACAGTGGAACAATTTCAATATGAGCAATAAAGAGTGGCCCCACTGAGAACAGCCTAGAGCTGTTGTCTGACTCAGGGCACTTTCCTGATTGATGGCAAATGTGCGTTTGAACCCCCACAGGCTGAAAAGAAATTAAACATGGTCTTCGCTAGCTGTACAACTAATAGGTTGATTTGGAAAGGTCAGCACCTCCTACACCTGCTGTCATTTTTCTTTTTAAATCGCCCTTGCTTCATGTTTGAAAGCAAGGCCAGGGGTACATTGCTTCTGGAGATGGTGCCATGGATTTTAAGTGCAGAGATGTGCCTCCTGGCTCTCCTGAGTATGGAGCCAATAGCCAGCAGTGGGGTGAGCAGGAAGACACACCCCTGTTCTCCTTGTGTTTCTCTACTGGCTAGCTCTAGATATCACCAAGCTCATCATACTGACATTAGCTTCCAGCTAAGTTGTTCTGAGGTATCTCACTCTGCCCGCGCGCTGTATACGGAGCACCTAACACAGGGCTCTAGATTCTATTATGTGGGCCAGGCACCTAACGTCAGGTTTCAGCACTTAATATCCAAGTCCCCTTTTGGATCTAGCCCATATTTTTTTTCATGGAACTTGTTTATGCGTGTCATTTTAATTTTTCATTACTTGCCCAAGGGGACCTTACCAACTATTTTACTTTTGCAAGAAAGATGATGAATAGAGCTACATGATCCTTAAAATCTGTGAAATTAGTTGGCTGTAAATAAGAAAAATAACGTAATAACTGTTTTATGGACAGTGCTACAAAAGAAATCAAATGAAAAACAGTTCAATTCAGGAAAAAAATGTAACATTTTATGGAAGGTTATATGATCCTTGTACTACTTGTAGAGGAAATATTATGACTGTCTATGTCGTTTTTGCACAAGGACATTGCTCTTATGACTGTGAGGTCAGAGGGAATTCTTGTCCTAAATACACACCAGATAAAAGTGCGTCTCATGGCTGGAATTCTTAACTGGCCCATTTCAAAACATCTGTTGCATTCCTATATTGATTTACATGATTGTGTAAACATGACCTCTAGGAATAGGACAGAAACAATGCCTTCACTGTATCATTCTTTATTGTTTGTTCCACATAAAAAAAGTGTGTGTGTGGCTGGGCTAGTCTAACGACAACAAAATATGTTTGTGAAGATTATTTGTTTTTGCATCTCTATAGAATACCCTTTAAATGCCAAAGCATATCAGAAATTAAAGGCAGACTCTCATAAAGATGCTGAAAACCTTCAGCCCCAAACAGCACATTCTATTCCTGATATCTGATATGTCTAAGTGTAACAAAGAGCCTGGGGGCTCTATGCTCCTTTAAGACAGAGGTGGGCTATTATTTTGGGCAGAGGGCCACTTACCAAGCTTTTGTAAGTTGTCGAGGGCATGGGTAGCCCCACCCCTTGACAGGTGCCCTGCCCCCTGGTAACCATCTTGTGACCGGAAGTCCCACCCCTTAACCCTTTGCCACCAGAAGTCCCTCCCCGTGCCCCCGGAAGTACTTCTTTCAGCAAGGGGTTTTGCCGTCTTGGAACCAGAAAAATACCAAATTATATTCTAAAAAAGAAGCCTCTACAGCATTCATTAATTTGATTTTAAAAAATATTTTTGTCCTGATTTACATGCATTTGTGCAGTGTACATAGAGGTGACTGCACAGTACCTTAAAATGAAGTCTGACTCTTGTACATTGTGGGAGGTGGGTATAAGTTTGTGGGGGGTTGTAGGTATGTGGGGTGAGGAAGCATGTGGGTATGTGTGTGGATATGTGGGGAGCTGTGCATGGGGGAAAGGGTGGCTGGGATATGTGAGGGGGTGTGGGTGTGGGGGTCTGCATGTATAGCAGTGCAAGGGACTGTGAGTGCATATCTATGGTGAGGTGTGTGTGTGGGACTCACCCTACACACACACACACACACACACACACACACACACACACACACACACACACACACACACGCGTGCGCACTCTCTGCCCCTGCCTACACACACACGTACGTGTGTGAGCGACAGATGTCTTCTCTTTTGGAACTAAAAACATAGTAACCCTAACCTGGCCTATCCCAAGCAGCACGTAGCATAGCCGAGGATTTCTCTCCCTGGTGCCAGCCCTACCTGGTTCCAAGCAGCAAACGGCTCAGCCACCACTTCTCTTCACTGGTGCCGACCCAGCCGGGCCCCTCCCATCCCAAGTAGCACATGGCCAAAGCAAGCCCAGCCGTAGCTTCCCCACATGCTGCTCAGGAGAGGCCTGGCCTGGCTCAGTCAGCACTGGGAAGGAAAAACAGCAGCTGAGCATGCCACATAGGACCAGTGCAGCTTGGTTTGATCAGCACACAGCTCAGCCCCACCTTCCCCTTACTTGTGCCGGCCCAAACAGGCCAGTCCCAGGCAGCACGCAGCTCAGCTGCCACTTCTGCCTGCTGCCAACCCAGCCAGGCCTGGCCTGGCCCAAGTGGCACGCAGGGAAGCCAGCCTAGTCACAGCTTTCCCTCCCTGGTGCCAGCCTGGCCAAGCTGGCACAAGTAAGGGAAAGGCGCAGCTGAGCCGGCTTCATCGCGTGCCACTCGGGATGGAATGGGCCCAGCCAGGTCAGCACTGGTGAGAAGAAGCAGCAGCTGAGTTGCTTGCCATTCAAGAGAGGCTGGGCCAGAACTGGGGAGGGGAAGCCATAGTTTCCCATTACCTCCACTGGCCTGTCTCATCCTGTCCTGTTGGGTCCCGAGTGGCACACGGCTCAGCCACCGCTTCTCCTCACCAGTGCCGACCCAGCTGGGCCCGTCCTGAGCAGCATGTGGGGAAGCCACGGCTGGGCCTCCTTCAGCCACGTGCCACTCACGACAGGAGGGGCCCAGCTGGGTCACCACCAGTGATAAGAAGCGGCTGCTGAGCCACGTGCCACTTGGGACCAGCTGGGATGGGCCAGCTAAGGTAAGGGAAAGCCGCAGGTTTACCGCATGGCGCTTGGGCTGGGCCAGGCCAGCACCAGGGAGGGAAAGCCATGGCTGAGCCTGTCCCGAGCAGCACATGGGAAAGTGTCTATGAAATCTATGAAAGCAGCACGTGGCTCAGCTGCCACTTCTCCATGCCAGTGCCAACTCAGCTGGGCCCATCCCATTCCGTCCCGTCCCAAGTGACACACAGTAAAGCCTGCCCAGTCACTGCTTCCCTGAATGCTGCTCAGGATGACAGGCCTGGCTGAGTCAGCACCTACAAGAAGCGGCTGAGTAGCATGTGCCCCCGCCACTCCCTGCAGTAGGACTGTGCAAAGCTTCAACCCCCGATTTGATTCAGTGAAGATTTGGCCTGATTCAGTGGCTAAATCTCCAAATCCGAATCAAATCAGAGGACCTTTTAATCTCTCCGAATTGAACTGGAACCCTCCAAATTGATTTGGAAAGATGTGTAGATTTGGACATAGAGACAGCTATAAATGTTTGTTCTATATACCTCTAGGTAGCAGGGGTTATGAGTGGTGCAAAGCTGGGCCAGATGGAGTATCCCACAGCAGCACGGGGGCTCCCCAGCACATTTAGCAGCAGATCCGGAAGAAGACCAGAAGCACTTCTGGTCCACTTATGGGTCCGTCAGGGAGCACGCCGGAGCTCCCCCCTCCGCACTCCACTGGTTTGGTGACTGGTACCTCCTGGATCTGGGGGGGCACCCATGGTCCCCCTGTGGCCAATCGCCAAGCCAGAATAGCATGGGGGGGCCCCCCCCAGCATGCTGCCTGGCAGACACAGAAGTGAACCAAAAGTACTTCTGGTCCACTTCCTGTTTCGCCACCAAGCCCGTGGAGAGTCTAACATTTTTAGAGGCCCAGCAGGCCAGATAGAATGGGCTGGCAGGCCATATTTTGCCCACCCCTGCTTGAAGAGAAGAAGCAGCCTAGCCAGGGAGCCCTGCAGGCTAGGCAGGGTGAGCAACTTCAGGTCGCCAGGGCAATACACTAGTGGAGCAATTAGCAGCCACTCTGGGACCCCAACATGCTACACTGATGCATTGGCTGGGAACAGTAGGCCATGCGAGTGAAAAAGAACCTGTGGGCCAAGTGAGGACTAGGCAGGAAACAGATAGAGCTCCTTGCCTAGTGGTGAGGTTTGGGAAGAGGTAAAGAAAGTAGAGATGGCTGCAGAAATGGAGCAGCTAGTGCAGATGTACATTAGGCAGCAGAGAGCTGCAAATGAGCAGACCTGAGAGTGAGATAAGAAATTCAGAGAGGTGATCCGCTCACAACTTCAGCAGGCTAGAACCTAGGTGGCAGCCATCCAATAATGGGTGAGGCAGATAATGCAGATGTTCCAGGACCTAAAAGAAGAGACTGGCAAATTCCAGCTGCAGAGTATGGCAGTCCAACAAGTCTGGATTATTGCACAGCAGAGACTGTCAGAACACCTATCTATCCAGGGGTTCAAGCATCCGAGAGATGGAAGCAAGGCAGTACTGGAGGCTGATCACACAGAAAGGCTGGAGCATGAATTGTTAAAAGTCAACCTCTTTGCAGATGCGGTGGGTGGACACGCAGACAACCTACAATGGGAGCTGGTTGTAGAATGTCAAGCCAGCGAGCAAGCTGAGGCAGAAGTAGCTTCCTTGAGACAGCAAATGCTGACAGGAAGCAAGGAAAGCAAGAATAAAGAGCTGAGATGCTTATTGGCAGCTGAGGCTGAAAGTTGCAAAGAAATAAAACAGCCAATAGCGGCAGAGACAGAAAGAAACCAAGAGTGGGAAGCAAAACTACAGGCTCTCCAAGATAAAGTGGATGCCATAGCCTCTCAGGTGGGGAGAATGGACTCAGCCCCAAAAACAGAGAGCTCTGACAATCCCAGAAATGGAAAAAAGCAGATGGCCAAGGTAGTGACCCTGAAGAAACAGCTAGAGATGAAAAATAAGCATAGCAGAAACTGCAGCAGAAGGTGCAGGACTGGCAAGGGAGGTCTTATGTGTGCTATAAGAAGACCTCACCAGTGCCTAAGCCTTGGTGCAGGAGCCGATGCTGATTGGGTACCTGTATCATTATGGACAGGGTGAGCTGACAGCTTGGCAAGAAGAGCTTTTGAGAATTAAGTTGGAGGTGGCTGAAGCCCATGTGCAGAGGAATAATTGCAGGCAGAGAAGGTCAGCTATGAAAAGCAATTTGCAGTGCTCCAGCGAGCCAACCCTGAACTGACAGGAGAAAACCTGTGGCTGAGCAGATAACTGGATCTAAAGCAGCATAAGTGGGACACAGAATTCCATCAGCTGAAAGAAGCAGTCACCCAGGAATTGAGGGGCCTTGCATCACAGTTGGGAGAGCTGCAGCCTGCAAGTAAGCAGGACATGAAAAGACTGATGGAAGAGATGGTGAAGGTAACCAGCTGGTATGAGAAAGCCGAAGCAGAAAGGAGATGAGTGGCCCCAACTGCAAGGCCGAGGTAGCAGCCTTGCAGAGCCATATCCACTGGGTAGGTGGGCACAAGATGTCTCAGACAGTTGGCTGTGGCTCTGCAGAAGCTGAGTTAGGTGCCATATACAAGTGTAAAAAATGAAACAGATGGTGGGGACAAAGGCCAAAGACCCCCAAACGAGTCTAAAAAGGGATGTGCCCCCACATACCTGCACCCATGGAGGAAGGCCGCAGAAAGCTCCCAAAACTGCGGCCAAGGACAGAGGCAAGAAGGCTACAGGAGCCCAACCTCAGGCACAGCCCTTCCCCAAAGGGCAGCTGAAAGAAGAGCGGGCAGCAAGACAAAGCCCTCCCAAAAGAGCTGTGGGACCAAGACAGCAAGACAAAGCCCTAGAGAAGGCTCTAAAAGGGAAAGCAGGTCAAGGCCCACAGTAAGTCCAAACCTGCTCTGAAGGAAAAGAGCACCCACCAGAGGGTGAAATGCCCAGCCTCAGGAAGCCCAAGTAAGCCCCCGAGAAATGTTTGGGGTGAGGGTTTCTATGGTAGGGCTTGTCGACAATGGGCAGACATACTCCGGGGGCCCAGGGGGGTGGCTCCTACTACTGTGCACACCACCGGGGAAGTACAGGGGGCATATGCCCCCTGGATCTGTGTGTGGGGCAAGGGTGGGCTGTTGGTGTGTGCTCAGAGCCAGAGGCTATGCTGGGCTCTTCCCAGAGGCTGCACTTGGGCCAGGTGGGGCAGAATGGGGCGGGCAGCAGTGGAACTGGGACAGAGAGCTACAGTGGGGCTAGAGCCAGTCCAAAATTCACTGTATCCCCACTCCCAGCACCACCACTGCCTGCCCCACCCTGCCCGGCTGCAAGCACAGCCGCCAGGAAGAGCCCTGTGCAGCCTCTGGTCCTGAGCACACAAGAGCAGCCTGCCCTTGCCCGGCACACACAGATCCGGGGGGCACATGCTCCCCATGCCTCCCCCAGGGTAGGCAGAGTGGCAAGAGCCACAACTGCGCCCCCAGACAAGTCACCAGCTCCATCCCACAGCCCGCCCCACCCTGGCTGCGCAGCACCTGCACCAGCCCTTCTCCCTCCCTCACTGCAGGGGCCCCAATCTGACCCCGCATTTCCCCACACAGACTTACTGGCCAGAAGCTGCTCTACAAGCTGATTGCTGATGTCAGTTTGCCTTTTATCAGTGCCAATATGATATGGACCAACATACTGATGCACCTCTAGTTTATACCCGAAGTTTGGGATGGAGCTGTAAGGGGCAATTAAGGAGGTCCTATTAGTGCCCAAGATGCATGCAATAGCTTTGAGCCCTGACAGGGGCAGGCTCAAGGCTTTAACAGTTATTGAGCCCAGAGTGGGCAGAGAGTGCAAGGCTGTAGTGGGACAAGGGCCAGGGGCCTGGCACCAGAGGGATGCAGACACACAGAGGGCTGGGACCCATAGACAGGGTCCAGGATCCCAGTAACCAGAAAGAAAGGACAAGCAAGAGCTAGTGCCTCAAAGTCAGGTCTGATACAGTGTGCCCAGGCTAGAAGGCCTAGCGAGTAAAGGCGAGGAGGCCAAAGCCCCAACAGAGGGAAGGACATTACAGTACCACCCATGAGGTATGGGGCGTGGTGTAGGGAAGGATTTGGAGCCATGCAATTAGCCCTTAAGGTTTTGGGTGCCCTGCCAAGCACAGTAGACTATAGAGGCCCAGCAAAGGGCTGAGGATCAGTGAGGACTAGTAGGGTGCCAGGGACCGTAGTCAGGGTTCAGTGGAACCCCAACCATGGGCAAGGCCCATGGGCAGCCTCCCTATCTATCATTATTCCATCAAGGCGTGGCAGAAAAAATGGGAAGGTGCCCTAGGGGCATGGTCACGGAGCTTGCACAGGGCATCACGGCCCTCGAACCCTGACACGTTACACTAAACAAAAGGTATGCTTAATATAATTAACAACGCATGTACAATATTAATGTAAAACATTCTTAAGTGTATACTTATATGAGAATTTGAAAAGTTTGAAAGTGCAAGAAAAAGTACATTAAATTTTCCATTGATATACACGCCTCTATTGTTCTCAAGTACAGTTGTCAAAATGTCACCTTGACATGTATTCTCAATGGTCTTTAATGGATAAGCTTGGGAGGCCAAAGCACTGGTGTTCTAAACCTTGCTCTGAGTTGGGAAACTTGTAGAATGGTGCTTTTAAAGATCCAACACTTCGGCATTAGTGCTACAAAATATTTTTGAAGAAACAGACAATAAATAAAGGCTTAGTAAAAAGACAAAAATGAAGTAAGTGGGGGTGCACCAACAGAGAGTTTGGGGGCCAGTACTGATAGCTGATTTTTAAGGAGGCATATCAGCTGATACTAATCCAATTTCTGATACAGCTGCGTGCAGCTGGTAAGTCTGTTTTGGTAGAAGGGGAGGGGGAAGGGAAGAGGCATGGGGTGGCAGATCAATGCCTCCCGCAGTGAGGGAGGGACTGGGGCAGGGCAGGGGGCAGCTTCCGCTGCTGCTTGCACCCCGGGAGGGCATGTGTCCCCAGATCTGCGCGGGACGGGACAGGGCATGCGGGCTGCAGCTGTGGGCTGGAGCCAGGGCTGCACCGGGCTCTTCTCAGCAGGGGCTGGGCTTGGGGTGGGGGCTACAGAGCAGGCTGCAGCCACCCCAGATTTTCCCATAGACCCACTCCCAGCATTGCCACTGCCCAGCCAGCACAGCCCTGGCTCTTCCTGGCATGTGGGTGGAGGTAGGGCATTGAGCCAGGGCTGTATCAGGTGGGCGGTGGCACTGGGAATGGGGATACAATGAAATCTGGGGTGTTTGCAACCCCTCCATAGCCCCCACCCTGAGCCCAGCCTCCGCCAAGAAGAGCCTAATGCAGTCCCGGCTCCAGTCCACAGCTGCAGACTGCCTGCTCTGTCCCGTGCAGATCTGGAAGCACATGCCCCCCGCCCCATGCCATCCCAGGGTGCAAGCAGTGGTAGGAGCCACCCCCTCCTCCAATGAGCCCAGCTGCATCCCACACCCTGCCCTGCCTGGGCAGCACCTGCTCCTGACCCCTCCCTCACCACAGAGGACATTGATCTGCCCCCCACACCCTTTCTCTCCCTCTCCCCTTCCACCACAACAGACTTACCAGCTGCACACAGTTCTCCACGTTGCCAGGCTGTGCTCCTCGCTGCCTGAGTTTGTGCTGTGGCTGTGCGCACGCATGGGTATTTACTGGCCAAAATTATCGGCTGCATCAGGCCAATTTCCGATACAGCCAATTTTCTTTATATCGGTACCAATCCAATATCAGACCGATGTATTGGTGCACCTCTAGAAGTAAGGATATTTAATTCTCCATCTAGAACTCAACCTAGTAGAGATTAAATTAATACTTCAGATACAACTATGAAATGACACTTGAAGGAATATCCAGCACCGGAGGAACGTTCCATTAATTCAATTACAGAAATATACGGTGACATTAAAGTTACCAAGTTATTTATCAAAGGAGCTTAAAGTAGGCAAGTGTCTAAATCCACCTGAATTTCAAGGGGAATCTTTGTCTAACTCTTTTAGTTTCCTTTGAAAATTCAGCCTAAAACACCACCTTAGAGACAACAGAAAGCTGATGTGGATTACCAAATTCAGTTCTTGCTAGAAAGGACTTAAAAACTTACTTTATCTTCCATTACCCAATAGTGGTTATGTCTGCATCTATATATGAATTACTATCTGCTTTATTTGGAAATTTTGATTTTCTTAAGTGTACAATCAGTGATTTTCTTAAGTGTGTACAATCAGTGATAAAGAAAGAGAGCAGTGAGAAAACAAGCTTAAACTAGATAAGCAAAGCATAAGGATTGTCTTTCTACAAAATCAGTTCATCTTAAGTCAAGGAGTATCTATATACCTCTTTTTACACCCTGGACCTCTTCCAAATAATGTTCCTGTTGTTGCTTATCTGATGTACAATCATCACATTCTTCTTTTAAAATGTTCATGCCCTTGAGCTTTGCACCCAAAAGCACACAGGGCATTTCAAAATATGCAGCACTGAAGCAAACAGTCAGGAAGTATCCCCTCTGACCTCTCCCCAAATCAATTCATCCTAATACAGTACCATTTTAAAAGTAGATGGATTTAAAATTTTTAACCCCACCACATATTCATGCCAATTCAAGAAAAGACCCAGACGAGCTGACAGCTTCCCAGTTCTCTCCACTGAAAGATTATTGCTGAAAAGTCAAGTCAGGGCAAAAAAGACAAGCCTCATCTAACAGAGTACAGGGCAGTTTGCTTCCTCACAGAAAAAGCAAGCTAACAGACACAACTCTTACATTTCTGCTGCTGAGAGGGCTAAGACATCTTCCCCCTCTTCCCACAGCATTGGGACTATTTATTGAAAATGCCAGGCAGCAAACCAGGCATCCTAGTAGAATGTAAATACAAGACTCTGGGTCGTTGCCTTCACAATGGCAAACTGTGTAACTATGTGAAAAAGCACACAGCGGGCACTAACACAAATAAGATACATGATAAAAAATAATAAAAAATCCTCTACTACAAAAGCCAATCTACTTTTTGCACCTAAAATGAAAATATAATTTGTAATACAACGGCTGCTAGCAAGGGCGACTGGTGCCACCTTAGTCAGAGGGGGCATGTGCGACCAGTCAGCGACTGTGGAGCGGGAGATCCCTCTGTGGCCAATCTCACTAACGGGGGGTGGGGGTCCCCCCATGGCCAATCACTTTCCGGAGCGCTGCTCCCTGGCTGGCACTCACAGTGCCTGCCCTCCTCGCCTATCACCTAAGCAGTGAGCGCTGCTGGTCAGGGAGTGCCAAAATAACAAGAGATCAATTATCCTCTTTTAAAATAGACACTGGTTGTATTTTGATTTATCTGGAAGAATTCTCTCAAGCTTGTTCTCCCTGTAGAAAACCTTACCCAGAGAGCCAGGGGTCTGCCAGGAGACCCTAAACCACCAAGTGCTGCAGTGCAAGCAAGGGTCACAGAGCCTACCAGGTCAGTGAAGAGGAATGGTAGGGCGGAGGTCTGTCAGGTCAGTGACAGGGATGCAGAATCTGCATGGTCAGTGAGAGGGAATGTGGGGCTTACGCCTGCCCCGTGTAGCCCTGAATTCCCCACACCGTGTTCCAGCCCAGCTGTGGACAGGCATGGAGCACCAAGTACTTCAGCCTGGGCAGGGGGGCACAGGGGTCAGCTGGGTCCAGGTTGAGGGTGGAGGGCATCAGTCACTTCCACTCTGGCCAGAGTGGACTTCAGGCCATTTGTGTCCACAGTGGGGTGGGATCAAATAAAAGATGGAGGAGCAAAAAAGCTGGGGACAGAATATGCTCCTTAAGTGCTTCAGCGCTGGGCTTCTCTAGCCCAAACACTGAGAAGTATATTCTACTACTTCCTTGGCTGGGATTGACACACTGTCTCCCTGAACCCAAAGAGGAGGACAAGGAGGAAAAAAGCTCCCTGGGATTCCAGAGAACTGCTCTGTGGCTTCTCTCAGACTGGTCAGTACATGTATAGACATTTGGTCTCCTGAGCAATATTCTTCCATAATCCATTTAACTTGGGTTGTTGTCAAGTTATTTTTCTCCCAGAACAGCCATTTTCTCTCTAAGAGAAAAACCAGGAGCATCTGTACACTTGTGGTTTCTCCTGAGAGAGCAGTGACTCTCCCAGGAGAAACTGAACATCTGTACTTAACCAGTAATACCATCACTTATAGAGATTGTGGAGTATTTGGAAAAAGAGAGGGAATTTGTTTGCTAAAAGCATGTTATGCTTAAACTTTGTATACAGATTGAATACACTGAAGTAAAACAGTAAACAAAGAACCTATTAAGGAGCAAGCCTTACTGTGAAAGCAAAAAATTTTCAGCAAGAATTGATACCAGCAAGCAAGTGGAGTCGTGAATCACAAACATTCAAAGTATAACATTACTGACCACAAGCATCTCTAGTAAAAAATAAACTGAAGCCACAGAAAAGGGAGTTCTGGCAAAATGGAAACTGTCAAAGAACAGCTAGAAACAATTATACTGTCCTGGATCACCTCATTGTTGAGCAGATCCCCTAGGCTGTGTTATCTCCCTAGTGACTCTTATACAAGATTTTGAGAGAAAGAGAGAAACATACATTCCCCCAGGACACTCCACTCCTATCCTCACATACCCTCAGATATGGACCTGTCTTTCCGGTGGAAGGCTACAAAGCGTTAAAGGATGGGTAGGATAGAACTAAACAACACCACAGGTGCAAGGTCAGTGCAGAGAGGAATTAGCACAAAAGGTCCCTCCACAAGTCTAATGCTGGCTAGACTCTCTGGCCTAGTTTCATTTGGCCATCTGATGTATGACTCATGTTATACCACAATTTCTTATTTTGAAGTATAAAATACATTAGTCTTTTTTCTAATTTATCTATCATATTATTTATTTTAGGTTAGCAATCTCTTAAAAGGTTTCCTATGTAAAAGAAAATTTGCTAGTTAGATTATTTAACTTTAAAAACAGCAGTGTTTCTGCCTCATTTTCTGACAACCTTTCCAGGCCACCTGGGCAAATAAAACCACGTTATAGTCCAGATCCAACTATCCAGCCCCACTCCAATTCCAAAATCCCTCCAGAATCTCCATACATGGCCCTGAATGCAGATGCAGAGACATCCTGATCAGTAACAAGCTTTAAATCCTTCTTGCCTATCAAATTCTCCCATACCCTTTCCCTACCCAACCTGCAATTCTGTTCCCAACAGCCAATTATCCCACATGCAACTTACCCAAGACAAAAGCTATAATATTCACCTTCCCAGAAGTCTAGCTTGACCATTGCCCTTCCACACACATCTGCAATCACGTGATAGTGTCCCCTGTTCCCACTGAACTATCTGATAGCTCTCGCTTCCCCTTAACGTTCAAACGTTCATCCATTATTTCCAACACATTATGAACTGTACAATTCCTCAAGGCCTCAGCAGTTTTCTATATGTAAGAGATACTAAGCATGCTAATTTCATAGATTCATAGTTTCTAGGGTCGGAAGGGACCTCAGAAGATCATCTAGTCCAACCCCCTGCCATGACAGGAACGAGTACTGGGGTCAAACGACCCCAGCAAAGTGTTCATCTAACCTCCTCTTAAAAACGCCCAGGGTAGGAGCCTGCACCACTTCTCTTGGAAGTTGGTTCCAGACCCTAGCCGCCCTGACCATGAAGTAGCGCCTCCTGATATCTAGCCTAAACCTACCCGCTGCCAGCTTGTGACCATTATTCCTGGTCACTCCTGGCAGTGCTCGGGGGAACAGTGACTCCCCCAGTGCCTGCTGATCCCCCCTGACTACTTTATAACAGGCCACAAGATCCCCGCTCAGCCTTCTCTTTTGGAGGCTGAACAGGTTCAGTTCCCGTAGCCTCTCCTCATAGGGCCTGCCCTGTTGTCCCCTGATCATATGAGTGGCCCTCCTCTGGACCCTCTCCATGCTGTCCACATCCCTCCTGAAGTGTGGTGCCCAGAACTGGACGCAGTACTCCAGCTGCAGCCTGACCAGTACTGCATAGAGGGAGAGGACCATCTCTTTGGACCTGCTCAAGATGCATCTGTGGATGCATGACAAGGTGCGGTTGGCCTTCCTAACTGCCTCCCCACACTGCCGGCCCATGTTCATCTTGGAGTCAATGATGACCCCAAGATCCTTTTCCGCCTCTGTGCTGACAAGAGGGGAGTTCCCTAACCTGTAGGTATGGTGCCAGTTGTTCCTCCCGAGCTGCATCACCTTGCACTTGTCTGTGTTGAAATTCATCCTATTCTCATCCGCCCACCCCTGTAACCTGTTTAGGTCTGATTGTAGCCAGTGTGACCACGTCCCCCCACATCTTAGTGTCATCAGCAGATTTGAACAGGGTGCTTTTTACCCCCTCGTCCAAATCACTGATGAAGATGTTGAACAGTGCGGGCCCGAGGACCGAGCCCTGTGGAACCCCACTGCCCACGTCCTTCCAGGTTGAGAAGGACCCATCCACTACCACCCTCTGCATGCGGCCCTCCAGCCAGTTGGTGACCCATTTGACTGTGTGGGTGTCTACATCACAGCCCCCCAGTTTCTTAATGAGAACAGGGTGAGAGACAGTGTCAAAAGCCTTCTGGAAGTCCAGGAAGACTATATCCACTGCTACCCCTGCATCTAATGATCTGGTGATCTGATCATAAAAGGCCACCAGGTTGGTCTGACAGGACCTGCCACTGATGAACCCGTGTTGGTTGCCCCTAAGCATGCAGTCCCCTGCTGGCCCCTCATGGATGTGTGCCAGCATAATTTTCTCAAACAGCTTGCCTAGGATTGAGGTAAGACTAACTGGCCTATAGTTTCCCGGGTCCTCCTTCCTCCCTTTTTTGAACATGGGAACCACGTTGGCCCTCTTCCAGTCCTCCGGCACCTCACCAGACCACCATGAGTGCTCGTAAAGTTGTGCCAGGGGACTTGCAATGACCTCGGCCAATTCCTTTAGAACTCTAGGGTGGAGATTATCCGGACCGGCTGACTTGAATATGCCCAACCCCTCCAGAAGCTCCCTAACTAAATCCTCGCTAACCCAGGGCCCAGGTGTGCCTCCCCCGGGGCCCGAGGGGGGCCCAGCAGGGAGGTGGCTGTTCTGCTCCCTACTTAGGAAGACGGAGGCAAAGAAATCGTTAAACATGTTAGCTTTGCCGTCTGGTGTGACAACCAAATTTCCCAACGCATCCTGCAAGGGCCCCACATTACCCAGGACCTTCTTTTTACCCCCTATGTATTTAAAAAAGGACTTCTTATTGTCCTTAATCTGGGAAGCTAATCCCAGTTCCATCTCTGCCTTGGCCTTCCTAACTACCCCCCTACTTCCCTGAGCAACTACAGAAAAGTTCTCCCTGGTGAATAATAAGCACCCCAGATTAATTCTCCATTCTTATGTACTATTAATATTACACTTGCAAAGGTTCCTCTCCCAGTTTTTTCCTGCTAGTATAATAAAGTGCTCTCACACACAGTTTAGGAGCTTCCAAATACCGCACACATCAGGAAGTTAGGGAGGTAAATTTTGGAATTTCCCATGTTATTAAAAAAGCTCTTTGTATTCCTAAGCAGGAGAAACAAAGGGGCAATTTTATAGAGAAGTTGTAACATGCCTGAAGTTGGCTGTGGTGAGCATTCATGTGCATGTAGTTAATTGCAAGTCTGTTCAGTTACAGGAATGCATAAGCCCACCTTCCGAAGCAGGAACAGACTATAAGATCAAAAGACTTAAAAACAGGTTGTGAAACATTTAAGTGCACCAAGCAGCTAAGCTCCCAGCTAAGGTGTTTACAACCAAAACTTGCAAAATTGACTTACCCACTCAGTAAAGTGTCTTTTAGGCAGCAGTACCCACAGTAACAGTGTCTGGGGAAAGGGATTACCAGGGACTATCAGTAGAGCACATAAGGTGAGCCCTGCTGCTGCTTTGGAGCATGACACACCAGAAGTACTGCCATTGTTGGGCCAGACAAGTGACGCAGGGCCAACCGATCCAACGAGCACATGGTGCATGTGGTCAAAGTGCAATCTTGCAAGCTGGACCAACCCTGTATGCCGGATCTGGCCATGAAGTGACCCCATGTATCAGCCCTACTAAGCACTGGCATGATTGAGGGCATAGGGCCACATCATTCAGCTCACAGGCTTCCCCACACGTCCAGAAATTGGGTAGCAAGGGAGTAACACAGTATCTCTGCCCCACCACCAAATTTCTGGACCCCTGGGGAGACCCACAGGGTAGATAACATGGCCTCATGGGCCAGCTCTGGCCTTCAAGTCAAAAGTTGAGCAATGAAGTGCTATTTTACCATTTAAGTAAATCTTGTGGCAGGCATCTCCAGGACCTCCAAAGCTAATCATACCTTGGCCAACATGCAAGAGTAAACACTATGTAACTGTGTCAATTTTTACTCTTTCTACTGAGAACCTAGGAAACAGTGATTTCCCCAAATTTGCTTCACTATACTGTACTTCATAGGTGACACGTAGGAAGGGCCCAGGGAGTCAGGGGAGGGCATGTGCCTCCCTGAGACGGGCTATTGCCAAAGCCACCGCTGGCTTCTGTGGGTGGTCGCCACTCGCCACCCTCCCCACCACTGCCACAGGCATCTGCAGGCAGTCCCTGCTCGCTGCTGCCGACGGAGTCCCCACTTGCCACTTTCCACTCCCCACCACCGACACTGCAGGCCAGCATCTGCAGGATGCTGCCACCTAGAAATGGTACCCTCCCCCCTAAATCTCGGGAGGCACCAGTTATTCACGCTATACTCTGGGAACTATGAACAGAAGCTGAGGCAGAATCATGAAAAGAAGATCCTGAACTCAGAAGCTCAAGATAAGAAGGGAGAATTAAAGAAAGTTTTCCCCCCTTCTTCAGTGTCTGTTAGACGTCTCAAAATGTTCAAGTCACGCTGCTTGAAGAGGAAAGTGGATGGTGATCATGATAAACGAAAATGTAGGTGAATGGAAGAGTGGGAGATTGCTTATCACAGATAGATTATTTTGGTAACCTGAAGTGCATGAGGTATTTCACATAAGTCTCTCATTCGATGGGATTTACAATATGAGACCTCAATCCTGCAATAGCAGCCATGTGAATCAACTCCTGTACCCACTTAGAGTTTTGTTTCATAGATTTCATAGACATCAGGGCTGGAAGGGACCTCGGGAGATCATCAAGTCCAGCCCCCTGCCCAAAGGGCAGGAAGTCAGCTGGGGTCATAGGATCCCAGCAAGATAAGCATCCAATTTACTCTTGAAGGTGTTCAATGTAGCTGCTTGAACCACCTCCGACGGCAGACTGTTCCAGACCTTGGGGGCTCAGACAGTAAAGAAATTCTTCCTTATGTCCAGCCTGAAACGGTCTTGCAGGAGTTTATGAACATCCGACCTAGTCATCCCTTCGGGCGCTCTGGTGAACAAACGTTCCCCCAGATCCTGGTGGTCACCCCTGATAAACTTATAGGTGGCCATCAGATCACCCCGAGCCTGCGCTTTTCCAGGCTAAAGAGTCCCATGTCTCTCAGCCTATCATAGTAAGATCTGTTTTCCTGACCTCTGATCATGCGCGTGGCTCTCCTCTGGACTCTCTCAAGCTTCTCCACATCCTTTTTGAATTGTGGAGCCCAAAACTGGACGCAGTACTCTAGCTGCGGCCTCACCAAGGCCGAGTACAAGGGGAGAATGACGTCCCGGGATTTGCTCGAGAAGCATCTATGGATGCAAGTCAGCGTTTTGGTTGCTTTACTAGCCACAGCATCGCATTGCAGGCTCATGTTCATCTTGTGGTCAATGATGACCCCCAAGTCTCTTTCTTCTGTAGTGCTATCCAACGTAGCACTGCCGAGCCTATAAGGATGCTGTAGGTTTTTCCTCCCAAGGTGGAGAACCTTGCATTTTTCGGTGTTAAACACCATGAGGTTCTCGTCTGCCCATTTGCTGAGCTTGTCCAGGTCAGCCTGGATCACCCGCCTATCTTCTGGCGTGGATGCTTTGCCCCAAAGTTTGGCGTCATCGGCGAACTTGGCCAGTCCACTCCTGACTCCAATGTCTACATCATTAATGAAGATGTTGAACAGTATAGGTCCAAGGACAGAGCCTTGAGGGACCCCACTGGTTACAGGGCACCACGACGAGTGACTGCCATCAATTACAACCCTCTGGGTCCAACCACGGAGTCAATTTCCCAGCCAGCGGATCATGGTGGAGCCAAGACCACAACTGGCCAGTTTGGCCAAGAGGTGATTATGGGATACCAGATCAAAAGCTTTTCTGAAGTCAAGATATATGACATCAATCTCTTCTCCCTCCTCCAGGTGATAGGTCACCTGGTCGTAGAAGGAAATGAGATTGGTCAAACAAGACCTACCCGCAACAAACCCGTGCTGGCTATCCCTTAGGATGTTAGCCTGGGCCAGTCCATCAAGGATGGCCTCCTTAATAAACTTTTCTAAGATCTTCCCCAGGATAGAAGTCAGGCTAATGGGCCTGTAGTTAGCCGGATCCACTCTCCTCCCTTTCTTGAAGATTGGCACCACATTGGCCTTCTTCCAGTCTTCGGGCACTACACCAGAGCGCCAGGAGTTTTCAAAGATCCGTGCCAGGGGCTGGGATATGACGCTCACCAGCTCCTTGAGTACCCTGGGGTGCAGATTGTCAGGGCTGGCTGACTTGAAGGTATCCAGCTTCTCAAGGTGTTCCTTCACGAGGTCAGCATTGATGGAGGGTAGGGGATCCCCATCACCCAGATCTCCCTGTCCCTTAGCAGGCATGGGCGTCCCATGGGACTGATGAAAGACTGATGCAAAGTACCTATTTAATAGGTTAGCTTTTTCCTGGGCGTCAGTTGTCCCATCTGGTTTAGCAGGGGTCCAACGTTGCCCTTGCTTTTCCTCCGGCTCCCCACATATCTGAAAAAGGACTTTTTGTTGTCCTTGATGCCTGAAGCTAGTTGGAGTTCAGTTGCAGCCTTGGCTTTCCTGGTTTGCTCCCTGCAGGAGCGGACCAGTGCAGAATAATCCTTCTTGGAGGTGAATCCCGTCCTCCATCCTTTGTAGGCTTTCCTTTTTAGCCATAGGAGGTCCGCTAGGTCCCTGGAGAGCCAGGAGGGCTGCTGTGCCTTCTTGCTGCCTTTCCTCCGTGTTGGAATAGATTTAGCTTGTGCATTGAGGATCGCTTCCTTGAGAAGCAACCACTCTTCTTGAATTCCCATCTCCCTGGGATCATGGTCCCTAAGGGCCTGACTGACTAGCCTCTTGAGCTTGTCAAAGTCGGCTTTTCTGAAGTCAAGGACTTCTGTGTTGCTGACTGACTTGCCAGCTTTACAGTGGATGGGGAAGGTGATCAGCTCGTGGTCACTGTCACCCAGCTTCCCATCGATCACTAGGTCGCCGATTAGGTCGTCCCCCATAGCCAGTACCAGGTTTGCTTAAATGGAATGTCATGTGGGTGTAGGGGTCTACACCACATGGATGCTTTAATGCAGGCTAGGCTTTAAGAAAGATTGTGAAAATTAAACAAGAGTTATACGGGGAGAAAGAGGAAAAAGAATGAATGATTGGCTAATGTGGAAGAGGTAGAAATTATAGCAGATGGGGCACAGAAAAAAATTGTAAATAAAAAAAAGAAAGGGAAAGAATGGGACACTAAAATGATTCAGCAAGAGAAACTATAACTGAAGGGAAAAAAGAGAGAGGAAAAAGTCACCTGCAGCTCAGAAGGAAAAAAGCAAGTATGAAAAAGGTGAGGCACTGGTTTTAAGAAATATATATCCAAGATAAAGTTCATTGATAGCAGACTGTAATTAAGCACTCTGTGTCTTTAAATCGTTTGGGATTTAGTGCTATTGGTACCTTTGTTGTTCACTTGTAGCCATATCTAAAAAGTCAATTAGGCACTTAACTCTTATTCCAATAGGAGCTTAGGTGCATAAATAGCTGTTAGGTGACTAATACCTTTTTTGGATCTGGCCCTAAATTAGTCAGCTTTGGGTAAATTTTTTGCAGACCTGTGATTAATCACAGATTAAAGTATTTCCTTTCACTTACATATATGTGTAACAAGACATTCAATCCTGTACTTATAAAGTTTATTTAAATATCTAACTTTTCAAATAAACACAGCAGCATTTATTTCACTTCATACATTTTGGAGGACAGGACACTCTGGAAGACTGCCTTCAGGACATGCTTAAATTAGTAGGGAAAATTATGTGCTCTGTGCATACACTTTAACTACCCAATCTATTGTGGAGCATCTCCTAAAAATGTCTCTCTACAAGCCAAAAGCCCTTACTGAAGAGCCAAACTGCCCCTTCTGGTGGAAAATCCCACACAGGAAACAAAAAAAATGTAAATAAAGCTTCCTTTGAGTCTTAACAATGCTGGCGGTGTTATTTCCTCTTACTTTTTCAAGAATGGGAAAGGAATTTAACTTGCACTGACAGGCTGTCTCAAAATCTGCAGCAATGACCCAGCAGAGGGTCTCTGCGTCTCTGCAGCCATTTCTAGATCTTCCCAAAACCCACTCCAACATAACTGCTGCTTACCCATATGCCACTACTCCTGAATCCTGTGTCACTTAGCTGGGATTTATTATACATGGAAGGAGACCTCCAACATGATGATGATGAGCAAGCACCATTACCTATGTTATCTCATGCTTCTAGATATCCAAGGGGGTCCCAGACTTGGACCATTCCCTTAATCCACTTCCCCAACGCATGCTCCCCCCTATTAAACCAGCAAGGTACCTGACCCTGAGGTACTCAATAGATCTTTGATACCAAAAGAGGGTAAACTTCAAAATTAATACTCTCCACTTCCACATTTGGCAAGTTCTCCAGCCCATCCTGTTCCCTTCTATTTAAAAATTTCACAGCACTCACACAGCAATAAGAACATAAGGAGGATACACTGGGTCAGAACAATAGTCCATCTAGGTTAGTATCAGGTCTCCGACAATGGTCCCTGCCTCAGCAGGCTGGGGAATACAAAACCAGTCTGCCCTCAAAAAACAACCATTACCAGCTCTACACACTCCTGCTCAGAACACTCCACCATCCCATCCTCATGTCCCATCCAAACACCAAGTGACAGGACACCCTCAGCAAGGGCAAGGGTCCCCAGTGGACAAGGCTGTATTCCACCCTCATCTTGTGTCAGTGGGGCAGCTCCTCCGTGGAGCTGTCTCAACAAGTGTGCATCTGTTGCATTTCATGGACACCCCCAACATGTGCCCCTTCTGCATGGCCCTTCTGCACCCTGGTGCACACCTATCTCAAGTGCAGCCCTTTTACCACCTGCTCCAGAACCTTCTATACTACTCCACACACCTTTTCTTTTATGCACTCCTTATCTGTGGCCTCACCAACTGGTCAACCTCCTCCTGGTTCTAGCAAAGCTGACCATATACTTGGCCAGGAAGGAGGCTCTGGCAAGGGGCAAGGCCCAGTATAGGCAGGGGCGAACCAGGCAACCACCCAGGGCCCAGACAGAAAGGGGGCCCCAAAATGCTAATTTTTAAATTATTATCATCATTATCTCTGGCAAAGCGAGGGCCGATACTAAAAGTTTGCCCGGAGCCACCAGGTGTCTTCGTATGGCACTGGCCAGGGGGAACCCAGGTGACTGTAGAGCTATCTTCCTGTCTCTCATCCGTGCACGTCTCCAAGCAGAGTTTCACTGGGCAGTGTCTCCACTGGTTCCTTGGACTCATCTGAGGGCCAGTGGGCACTGGCTGGTGTGCTCTGCTTGGTATCCCAATCTTGGAGCACTTGTTATTAACCTTTGGCCTGCATTCCCATCCCTGTTTTCACTTTAGTTGTCTCAGGTATCTAGTTGTTACACACTCAGTAGCCCCTTCTAATAACAGAGGACAGCTCCTCCCTTTGTTACCAAGGGGGCTAACAGTTTCTTTGTGGGCCTAGACGAACAGTCCCGTGTGTAACAAATAAGCCGGTCTCTGACAGTGGCACAAATTGATGCTATAGAACAGTGGTCTCAACTCTTTTTAAGTAGGAAATTATCTTTGGCATTTAAAAACAACCCAAGATCTACCATGCACCACCACCACCCTTTTCCCGGCCCAGCAGGTAAGTCCGTGGGGTGGGAAGGGGGGGGGTGCACAGTTCAAGGCAGAGGGAGAAAAAATTATTTGGGGGTGTGCCTCCCCAGCAGGTAAGTCCCACCCGGCTGAGACCCCACTCAATTTACCGCTGCTCCTGCCTCTGCAGCACTGTCCCTCACTGCGGGGGCCTCGATCTAGTCCCTTCCCTCCCCCACGGACTGACTTGCTGGTCTGGGTCACACACGTGCGTGCATGTGGGCACTCAGCCCCCCACCCCAGCCTTGGATCGACTCTAAGAGGATCTGAGATCTACTGCAAAAGGCTCCGAGTTCAACCAGTGGATCAAGATCCACTGGTTGGTGACCACCGCTGCAGGAGAGTACTGAACCAGGGGTAGATCCAAGGAATGTGTGCTGGTGTGCTTGCACTCCCCCCCACCCCCTTTGATTCCTGATCTATCCAAAGTTTAAAACCAACTCCTGAGAGGGGCAGCAGCATTTCTAGTCAGTCAACTGATTTTATGGCTGATTATAATGTACCTAGTCCGTTCTGAACTCTTCTCTTCTCTTCTTTTTAAAGGGTCTTGAAGTTCCACCAATCAAGCTAGCTTTTGTTCTGCCTTGCTGCTCTCTGGTCAGGAAGATCCTAGTTCACACTCCTGCGGATTGTTTTTAACTCATTCCAGTGAAGCTTTATTTGTTCTTGCATCTATCTTCAACTGAATAAACACAGTCCCAGCCCCCTGCCTATTAATAAAGCTTCCAGTTTCTTTTTAACTGGAGATAAATACTTGTTGTTTTGTAAGTGGGGGATGCACCTCACCCTGTGCACACCCCCACTTTTCAAAATATAGATCTGCCCATGCTTTGAACCCACTCTCTCCCAAGTGATCTCTTCCATACACTCTCTGGCCTCCACCCTTGGAGGTTTGTAGATGGCAGAAGAAGTATCTCCAATAGCAGCGGTTTCCTCCACATAGAATCATAGAAAGTTAGAGTTGGAAGGGGCCTCAGGAGGTCATCTACTCGAACCTCCTGCTCAAAGCAGTACCAGCCCCAGCTACATCATCCCAGCCAAGGCTTTGTCTACCTGGGTCTTAAACACCTCCAAGGATGCAGATTCCACCACCTCTCTGTGTTACCTGTTCCAATACTTCCTCCTGGCAAGGAAGAGTTTGGTAATATCTAACCTCAACTTCCCTTGCTGCAACATGATCTAATCATCCTAACAGTTCTGAATTAAAGAGCCCCGCGCCACACACACACACACACACATGCAAACACGCACCTGCACACACACAAGCATGCACGCTCACGTGTACACACACAAGCACCTGCCAACAAGCGCGCAAACACACTCATGTGCATGTACACACATGCGTACGCACACATACATGCATGCACCCACGCACGCGAGTGCACATACGAGCACACACACATACATGCAGGCACGCACAAGCACGCACACGTGCACACATACAAGCATGCGCACCCACACAGACACGAGAAGCCCGGCTCGGGCGCTGGAGATGCCAGTCCAGGCGCCCGCCCTGAGGGGCTGGCCCGGGAAAGCAGGCTGCGAAGGCGGGGGCTGGGCTTGCTTCGCCCCCCCCACGCCCCCGCCCCGCGCGCACAGTCCCGCCAACAAAGTCCCCGGCGGAGGCAGGTCCGCGAGCCCCCCCCGCTCGCCCGGCCCGCACCTCCCTGCCTCGGCCGGCCCGAGGGCTGCCCCCGCCTCCCCGCTAGCAACGCGTCCCCGGCGACCGCAGCTACTCACGCTTGGTGCACCTCTGCGAGCCGGGCGCCTGGCTCCAGCCCTGGCAGCACCGCCCCCCGCACACGTTCACCCTGCGGGACAGCAAAGCACCGGGCCGTCCAGCACCGCGCTGCGGCTTGCAACACCCCGTCCTCATCCCCCCCTCAGAGCTCGCCCCCTCCCCGGCGCCCCGCACACCCATGCCCGGGCGGGGGGCTGCTTGCTTACCCCTGCAGCGGGGGCTGGGGCCGCCCCCGCGGGCTGGCGCGGCCGTCCGGGCCGACCCCGGGGCCCAGGCGCAGCTGGAGGCTGGCGCTGCCCGCCCGGCTCGTCCTGCTGCGGCCGGCCGGCCCCGCGGGCAGGGCGCGCTTCGGGGGGCTCCGCTGCAGCACGTACGTGACCCCGACCCGGCGCGGCCGGCCCTCCTCCGCCGCCAGCGGCAGGCACACGCACGCCCACAGCAAGACGCCCCAGTGCACCCGAGCCATGGCCACCTCCGCGCCGGCAGCGAGGAGAAAAGAAAGGGGCGGAGGCGGCGGCGGCAAGGGAAGGGGCTCGCTGGGGGGTCTCAATCAGGAGCAGATGTGTGAGCGGCGCCGGGGGCCCGGAGCCGCGCGCTGCCCCGCGCTCCAAAACTCATAATCAGACACCACCAATAAAAACAAAACGAATCCCAAAAAACAAGAAGTCAAAAAAAAAAGGAAGAAAGAAAAAGAAAAGACTCCGGGAAAAGTTGCCCCGTGTATGTATATAGCCGGCGCGTGCGGGGCTGCCCGCGGTGTCACCGCGCCGCAGCCAATCTCCGGCAGACGTGACGTCAGGCGGCGCGGCCTCCTCGGGGCGGGGCGGGGGCCCGGGGCTTGCCCCTCGGAGCCGCAGCGCGGGGCTCTCGCCCGCCCTGCCTCGCGGGGGAGTCGCTGCAGGCCCGGGGGCGTCTCCCCGCAGCAGGCCCGTGCTAGCGAGGCAGCCGGCTGACGGTCTTGCCAGGGGTGCGGGGATTCCTGCACTGGCAGGATGAGTTCAACCCTCGTGGGATGTGGGATCGATACTCTTAAAAAAAAAAAAAAAAGTCGAAAAGGTAGGGTCGTCTTTAAGCAGGCAAGGGTCTTTGGGTCAATCTGACCAACACAAAAGAGTTGGAAATACTCTTCTTTGCAAAGCTGGCGGGTAGAAATAGCCTTCGAAAGCTGGCAAAGAAGAATTTTTCTGACCACCTCAGGACGAGCAACCCGCAACTCGGTGCCTCACCCACAGGGAGGGCGCTTCTGCCAGCACTTCTAGTTTCACAGCTGGCGCTTCCAGGAGGTACACAGCCCGTCTTGGGTGCACGTGCATCGCCAATGCCCAACACACTTACAGGCTTGACAGCACGGAACTGACTAGCACCATGAATGAAAGGGACGGGGGTGGGGTAATAATAGACCACAGTATGAATACAAGCCGGCAGCACAGTGCTGTAGCCAACAGGGCAAACAATACTCTGGCATGCATCATTCCATGCATCTCCAGCAAAGCCAAGGAGGTGATTCTTCTGCTCTACTCAGCACTGGTGAGACCGCAGCTGGAGCACTGCATCCAGTTCTGGGCACCACACTTTAACAAGGACGTGGACAAGCTTGAGAGAGTCCAAAGAAGAGCCACCCATATGATCAGAGTCTTACACGGCAAGCCATACAAGGAAAGGCGGAGGGATCTGGGACTCTTCAGCCTGAGGAAAAGAAGGCTGAGAGGGGACCTGGTAGCAGCTTACTGCTACACTAGGGGAGTACATCACGGGCTCGGTGAGCCACTGTTCACCAGGGCACCCGAGGGGAAAACCAGGAGTAATGGCCACAAACTCCTGGAAGATCGATTCAGGCTCAACATTAGGAAAAACTTTGCAGTCAGGGTTGGTGTGATCACTATGTTTGTTAAGTGGCCATGTTCGCCAATCAGAAAAAGTTACACAGAGTTATGTAACAGTTACTAGGCAGACCGTAGTTGTTTTTCTGCCATCAATGTAAGAGATAAGCGGTAGCTAGAACTTTCCACAAGGCGGAGTCCAGCGTCAGTCAGTCAGTCAGTGCCATGGGCCTATCGAAGGGTGCCTCACGCAATCACACCACCGCACGTCACCTTAAGCTTTAAAAGGAGCCTTCACCTGATCGTCAGGGTCCTTTCTGCGTCCAACGGACTCAGAACGATTTACAGCAAATTATTACGGATACGGCTCGACCTTTGGAGTGGCCAATCGAAGGAGGACGCAGAGACCCACCTGATCCCGGCGACCTGAAACCCCAGAAACTACTCACCAGCCAGGTTCATCGGTCTTGTGCACCATTAGGGCGCGTGAGGCGTGGTGAGTTCTAGCCGCTGCGCAGCTACGTTGATAGTCACTAATAAAAGTTACCAGGCCTGTTCACTGTTCTCCCGCCTATTCGTGATCTGTAGTAAGCCCGACCAGGGAAAGATCCTGCAACAAGGGTGTCCAGACTGTGGAATAAGCTCCCTCCAGAGGTGGTGCGATGGCCTGCCCTGGAAATCTTCAAGAGAAGACTAGATAGTCGCCGTGCTGGGGTCACCTGACCCCCAGTTACCTTTCCTGCTTAGTGCAGGGGGCTGGACCTGATGATCTTCTGAGGTCCCTCCCGGCCTTACATCTATGAATCTATGAACCTTGTCTGCCTATGTCCTTAGACTAACACAGCTACAGCCTATACCCCGGATAATTTTTAAGGCAGTTAATTGATGCAGCATATGCAAAGCCCAAGTCACTCTCAGAAGGTGCATCTTCACATTGCCCTACCACAACATTGTGGTACAGCATGCTACAGTGACATAGCAATCACATGGATCTACACATGGGCGGGAGCTATGTCGCCATGGTGGTATACTCCCTGGTATGGCATGCTGCTACAGTGACATAGTGGCAAAACCTAACTGTGAGCACAGCACAATAACCACTCATATTGCACTGTCTTTTAGTACTTCCAAAAGGAAGTACTAAAGCATGGCAAAGTGTGGACACGCCCAAAGAGTCTTAACCACCTTGGGTGGAGAGGGGGAGGATGGATTGTTTTGTTTTTGTTTAAAATCTTCCGTGGTCCAAGCCAAATCAGCCAAATCAATTCCAAATCCATGAGTCAATCCAGAACCATAAGTGGCCCTACTACTGACAAACATCTTCCACCCCCATCTGGGGCTTCAGATGTTCCCAAATCCTTTGGCAGGCATCCTACATGCAGGCCCAAGCCCAGAGGCTTAGGGTTTGGATGCACCTGAGATTCAACTGCCCTCAGCCATATGGCCACAGGAACAAGCTAGGAAAGAGTCTCCCATTTCCATGAAGTGGGTATAAAGCCAAGATCTTGCCACTCCAGCAGCTAACTAAGAGGTTAACTATGCATTACCTTTGCAGGTACTACCCCCATGCCAGGTAAACAATCTTCTTTAGATATGATTAGAGAAAGTACTCCAGTGATTATAGTCAAATTTCACCTGCCAGGTGAGCATAGGACCAAGTTTTTTTATAACTGCTTACCTCAGCATAAAAATGCTTCAACTTTGATGACCCAGTTCTCACTCGCTGACAGGCAAGTTACACTGAGCAAAATAAATAAGAAGATGACCTATTTGCATACTTACTTTTTTACAATAGTTTTTCAGCAAATACGATAATTTCGAGCTTCCAAGATAATTTCATATTTAAGACCTGGCAATGCTGCTGGCTGTGCACCTGGTAGAATGAACTGACTTAGATAAGGCAGGAGCACCCCAGGCACAGGCACCCCTTCCTCACCCAGGAGGGTAGTACAAGCACTGAGGGTACTCAGAGAGGTGGTGGCACCTTCATCCTTGGAGATGTTGGCAAGGCAAAGCCTTGGCTGGGATGATGTTATTGGGGGTGGTCCTGCTTGGAGCAGGGGTTGAACTAGATCAGCATTTCTAGCATTCCATGGGTTTCAAGAATATATGAAAGGGTTGCCAACAAACTTTAAAAATGGATTCTCCTTTAAAAGAGAAAAATGTGGGAAACTGTGGCTTTTCCCTTGCAGGCTGGCAGAGCTCCAGGCTCCTTGGGACCGCTGGCAGGGCCAGGGGGCTGTTTTCTATTTAAACTATTTACTGGGTCAGGACTGACCAATGTTTACAAATGGGTCCTGGTACAAAAAAGGTTGAGAACCACTGGGCTAGATGACTTCCTGAGGTCCTTTCCAACCCTCATTTTCAATGATGCTATTATTCTATGTACACCTGGGATTTGAATTGCTCGGGTCTCCTCCCATAAGGCTCATGTGGCCTATGGCTGTCATCCTGTGACACAAGGTTTGTTTTAAAAATAAATAACATTCAAAAAACAAATTAAGCACTCTCAAGAGAGCACTAGTCAGCAACAGTTGCTGCTTAGAAACCTAGTACACTGAACTGGCCAACATGCCTAAATCCAGTATATTAAATCAGGCCTGGTCTTTTATGTACAGGTCTAAGTGACCATCTGTGTGGATCATATTCCTGGATTGGGGCCTAAGGCTCCAAATCCAGGTTTACACAAATGCTTAACTTTATACACGTAAGAAGTCTCATTGAAATTGCTGAAGTTATTTATACAGATGAAAGTTAAGCACACAGTTAACTCTCTAGCACCAAGACCTTAGATTGTAAGATAGTAATGTAATCTTATTCAGTTGTAGGGTGTGAAATGTATCATACATCAATGAAACTAGACAAATAATAAATAAAAGTAAACACTTTGAATACAGTGTATAAAGAAAATGGCCCAAATCCATCTTAGGGTAAATGTACCAGCATCACAAACTAATTCCAGTTCTCTTTATTTCATTTTTATAACATTTTAATCATAATTTCTTTAGTACTTGAGAAGAAAAGTTTAACAAAATGCACTCCAAAGATTTCATCCTTTAAAACAGGGCTAACTGGCAGCCTGAAGGCCATGTAGCCCAGGAGGGGTTAAACTGTGGCCCCCAGGTGCCCACCTGGTTGCTGCTCCCTGCATTGCTCCAGCTGCAGCAGGCTCCCTTTGTGTCTGGCTTCACCTTCCTAACCCTGCCCCAGGAGTCAGGGCAATGCAGCACTGGCACAGCCTGCAGTGAAGGAGAAGCCTGTAGCCTGAGCTGTCTGAATGGCATAGTGCAGTGGGGGAACTCAGGACAGGGAGCTAAGGATAAGTCGGGTACCTGGTCACATGGTACCTGTGCATTGCAAAGGCACCCTGCATAGGGGCACAGCAGGGGAGTGCAGGGTGCAGCAGGGAGACACCCTGCACACGATTCAGTGGCAGAGGCACCTGGGCATGTGGTGTGGCCCCTGCTATTGTAACCCCTGCTAACGTGGCCCAAGGTGCATATGACCCCCAGCTACTTAGAAGTTGGACAGCCCTGCTTTAAAATAGTTTGGAAATATTGTTGGGCTAGTGCGGCCTCAAGAACTACCAGGTACCTCCATGGATGCAATGTGGAACAAGGAGTGGAGAAAATGGCATAAAACTATTCATGCTGAATCAGTTTGCAATCTGAGACTCTTTACCAGGACTCTGAGGATTGGTTGAGCCCAGCCCCAAGCTGACTGGATTTTGTACTTATGAGCTATTGGCATAGCTACTTGATTCTGCATCAGAAGCAGACGTTTTTTATATTAACAAAGCTCCATGCAAACATTGGTATTAAGAGTATAACAGCCCTCTCTCCATTAGAGCTCATCTATTTACAACTGTTCAAATATAAATAGGGGTTTTAAATAGATGAGAGTTCAAGGATTGCTATATTCACACTACAGAGGATCCACGTCAATCTCAAAAGTGTCTCTTCTCTACCCCCACCCCCAGCTGAACTTTGATGCTTTGAAATGAAAATGCTACTGGTAACAAGAAGCTTGCAGGTCAAGGCTAAGTTCAAATAGCCCTGAAAACTGTAAATAATGCAGAGGAAACCTAAACAAGAAAGATACGGCTTGAAAATCACTTATATTGTTAATAAAACTAAGGTTTTAAATGCAAGGCCATCTCCTTTTCCCCCATTTGAAAGGACCGGAACATCTGTATTTAAAGCAGAAGGTATTCTGAGCACCTTAACTGCTCAGCCTTTGATGCTGGATCCAAAGTTACAATGCAAAATTTTATTTTCATACCTATAAATATTAGCTATTTTTATAAGATTAAAAAAGGCTACCTTTAAATGATAGGGGTAGGGTGGGGACTGAGCAAGCAGAAGCAAGCTGATGAGATGCTCAGGAATTTTTCAGAATGAGATCATGTCAACTTGTGTGGCTGAATTAGCTGGACACAGGGCAACACCTGTGTCCAGCCAAGACAGAAGCCAGTTGCTTTTAAGAAATATGTTTTAAGTCATGTGAAGTAGAAGATAAATGCAGTATATTTGTAACATATTCAGCAAGTGGTAAGGAAGCAAGTTCATTTTGCATGACCTGAAGGGAGCTACATTCAAGATTGAAGTCCTGGATAGTATGGTTTTATATTAGAAGTAAAGTCAATTTCAGGGCAACTGTAAGGAATTGACTTTTACTGACATAGGACAAACTTTCCTCAAAAATCTCCATGGCAGGTCCTGGTGCCAACATTCTCTTTTTCTCTGTGGGGCAAATCTAGCCCTCACTTCTGCAGCAGCAATGGGTCTGAGCATTAATGGAGTTGTGGTTCTGCTTGCGTAAAGAACAAGAGGCTGGATGCAGGAATGTAATTCCCTGAATGGCAACATGAACACAAGATGGGGAAGAGAGCAGGTTTGAAGGTACCCGCACCTGGCTACTCCAGCCCTCGGTATCTTCCAGGGACTCTATATTCTGGGATATTCTATATTTTTTATATTCCTCTTTCCTCACATGTGCATCTGGTTGGTCCCCTGCCTGACTACTCAGGATGGATACTGAACCTAAATAAATGGAAATTCATTGGTGCCTGTGGAGGTTCTTTATAGGAAGAGAGAACAAAGTATGAGACTAAAGACCCACTATGTTCAACTAAGAGAAGTCTTACCTTTATAGGCTTTCCATGGCACTACCAAGGCTTCATTCGTAAGTGACACTGTGAATCTGCTATAAGAAGAGCAAGGCTAATGTGTGTAGCATATGTGTAATAATAACTAAATATGGAGGTACAAGCTTCTTTTGAGAACAACAGGCACTAGAAGTGCTTGGAGTGAAGTTCTCTCTCATACAGACAACTAACTAAAAACTCTGTTTATAAAACTACTAGCCAGCAAGTTGGTGGTTTATGAATAACTAAAAAAGGTTGTATTCTTAAAAATAACCTTTAAAATTGCTGGTTCCAATATGTTATATTTTAATACAGGTTATACCAGCATTTATGAAAACATGTAGATGGAAATATAAACTGACAGTGAAAGTACTGTAAAGTATGTAGTCAGTCATAGAGAAATCAGAAGGGAGCATTATAGCAGGCACCAAATTATATCCTAAAACAATGCAGTAAAAAATCAAGTTCAAAACTACAAAAAAAATCTCAAATCAGAAAAATAAAAGTATATTTGATGTGATCTGCTCTGTAGTTTTATGAAGTAAGTTGTTCGTTTTGTACTGCACCTTTCATTTAAAAAGTGACCCCAGCTCTACATAAGCTTTACTTCAACTGCAAGTTACTATGCTTGATGCAAGAAAGACAGGATCAAGTTTTATGGTCCATTGTTTGTTGAAGGTCACACTAGATGATAGTAGTAGTTTCCTGCAAATTAGATGTGACCCATACTTCAACTGCCAAAAGAATTGGCAAGGATGGTGAGGCTTGAGATTTGATTCTCAGTAGTCTGCATTTAAGTCAAGTCTTGGAATGGTAAGGGATCCTCAAGGCTTTGCATTTAAGTAGGCTTATTAGGATTTAGACTGATAGGCTGCACAAGGTTTGAACATGAGAAAGGGAGAGACTGATTACAGCTGGAAGCAGCTTTCATCTTCTTCTTTCACTGTCACCAGAATGGGCCACCATTAAGGGCTAACTTGTTTACTGAGTTATGATCAAAGATGGAGCCACTTGACCGAAACTTATGTTTCTGTCCATCATTAGTAGCCACTCCCAAGAGGTACCCCCTCTCCAATTGAAGGGATCAAAGCAGATGCACAAGCGCTGTGGGAGGTGTAGGGACTCTGCTCCCCCTATAAAGCAGAGCCAGACCACCAATGGGAACTTAACCATATACCTTTTAATACTGGGAACATAACAGGCATAAAAATCAGAGGGTATAGTGGACACTACAATGCCCTAAGGGGGCAGGATTCAACAAAGGTTAGACACTTACAATCATTGACAAAAAACAGGGTTAACAAAATATAAAACACAAAACAGCAGAACAAACAATACAGGTTGTTAAAATATAAAAAGGCACAAAATGCAAAATGTCAAATGACAAGAAAATATAGGGCCTTGGTACCTGGAGGGGAAGAAAAGGGGGGGAAACACAATGGTTCCTTTCCACTGCAAGATTTGCTTCTTGTTAGCTCACTCACCCCAAGTCACCCCAGCTGGGACTTGAACCACTGGCAACACTGTTCCAGCCTGCTAGGGGTCTTGACCTTCCCAGAGCCCGGCTTCACATCGAGCTGCCTGGCCTCTGATTGGAGGAGCTGGAAGCGAGCTGGGAACCTCTCAAGTCGCTGCTCAGATCCTTCCTGGAGCAGGGGGAGCCTCTCCTGCTGGCTGCAGCCTCTCCTTAGGGATCCTAGAGCCGGGTGGGGAGCCTCTCCTGCCGGCCACACACCGTGCTGCTGAGGGTCCCACTGCTGCCTGCAGGACCTGCTCATTCAGGCTTTTCCAGGGCACTAGCTCCTACCCCACTGGCTCAGCTCTGTGAAGCTCCTTCCTTGTCCCTTGCTGGTCTCTCCCCGCTGCCCCTTTTATCCCCCTCAGGTGACCCAAGGGGCCAATCAGCGGACGGGGGGGGGAGGGGGGGGAGTCTCTGGGGCCTGATTGGTGAGAAAAGGGAATCCCAAGTCCTCCAATCATCTTTTACCCCTTCAAAACCCCTGGGCCAAATCATTACCAGACTGGTAAGGAAAGGAAATCCCTAGTCCTCCAATCATCTTTCAAAACCCCTGGGCTAGGTTACTGCCAGCTAGCCCGTCACATTTAACAACAACAAAAATGCTTTAGGTAAATAGGAACTGATATCCTTTCAAGGGCCTGACATCACTGCCATGGTAAAAGCTGTGCCTGTTTACTTATTCTTAAAACTCATCTCTAACTCTAGCAGAAATATTTCCAACAGAAGCACTGGCAGTTTTACAGTATTCTTTTCACATACAATATGATTAATATGGAAATATATGGATTTCTAAGGGAAAATACACTATACAATATGCTGTTGTAGTTATTTTTTACTCACCAGGAAGTAAATATCTCTCATCCACAATACAATTAAAACAGCCACCAAGCTTTTTGCTGAATTTATTTCTCCTCACTGGTGCTTGTGTCTTTGTACTCTCTCCGCACATTAAAAATAAACACTCTGTGAAGGAAATTAAATGGAATGAATCACAAAAAATGGAAAAAAAATAAATGCAATTACTCCACTTTACCTTAGGAGAAGACATGTTTAAATTAACACATTCTTCACAAAAGCAAAGTAAATATTACAACTAATGTTCCAAAACTGTCGCAGCATGAGCATGTCATATGCCAGCAATACTAACCTTTACAAAAATAAATCTCAGCAGTTAATCCTGATTTGCACTCTTGCACTGTGTGCTTCTCAAACTTATTAAAGCTTTAGGAAAGACTCATCTTTGTGAAAGAACAGTTTCAGTACAAGCCCCCCATTGACTTTAAATGGCATTGGAGTTGACCTACAGGGTGTATAACCATGCACGTTTGGACTGTTAGGTCCGGTTTTCTTTCCCATCTGCACAAGTGGAGGGGGAAGACGGCAGATGGGAATGATAATATGGAAGAAGAGGCATGTCCACCTCCTCCATGTAACTTCAGCCAAATTTGCTACTGCTGCAGCAGCTTCGTGACCTGAGGGAATCATTCCTTCACCCATGTCTATGTTTGGCACTGAGCATGTTTTCATAAAAAAAATTGCTCAGCAGAGACTTTGGTCTTGTGGTCCATTTTAACTCATATAATAGGTAAGGAGTTCTTAATGTTATCATCCAGAACAGGAACTAAGACCCGAGCTTGGGCATCAGGGTAAATATCTGCTTAAAGCGGGGTAAGGAGACAGGAGAAATGTACTTTTGCTATAAAGACCCCTGGTTGCTATAAAGGCTGTCCCTTAGCCCTGTGAGCTTGGAATATGAGCCTGAAGATCCTCCATGTGCTACCCTGTCAGACTTTTTAATGGGCACACTGGAAATAAGAATGTAAAGGGTTTTTTTGGCTTTTTTTTTTTTTTTTGAGGAGGAGGAGGAAGCAGAGACTGGGAAGAAAGGAAAGGAAATGCTGGCCCTCCCTACGCCCTTCATCACTCTTTCCCCAGTCATCTACAGAGTTGTGCAAATATTTTTAATACATGTAGTAGTCTTCAATCTACTTTTCTTTTGTTTTGTTTTGTTTTTTGTTTCAGCATGTTTGCATCCATGGAAATTAAGTCTGTGCAAAATGACTGTGTTTTGATTTGGATTCGGCCATTTCAGAGGACACTGATTTGTTTCGGTGTTTTGGATCACTGTCCTGTTTGTTTCAGCCAAAACTGTTTCAAAAGGGCTGCAAGCTTCATACAGCTCTACTGCCCAGCTGGGCAGAGTTTGGGGCCAGGGTCTTGGGGCACCTGTGGGAAGCAGGATGGGGTGGTGGGTGGCTCGACCAGGGGAGGGGGAAGAGCCACTGTCCTCCATGCAGGCAAGGAGATCCCTGCACAGATCGCTGATCCCTGTCATGCCGGGTCGCGGGGCAGGGAAGCAGCATAGAGTGGCAAACAAGCCTGCTGGTCCCTGCTGTGTGACTTGGCTCCACAAGGAGCAAAGATCCACACCAGGGGTCTCCTTGCCACTGCTGCCCACCCCATGCTGCCCTGGTGAAACATTTTGGATGCCTCATTTCATTTCGGAGATGTTTCAGAGCCTTCTGTTTTAATTCAGATTCAGTGTTTCAAGAGCCGAAACGGCCCAAAATACCTTCAAAATGAAACAGCTGCCAAAATTTTGTACAGCCCTAATGTAAATTCATTCCACATAAGGAGCTCTGCCCATATGGAACCAGGTAAGGTTCTTGGCTGATTCAGATATCTTTGAAATATCATTCCTGCAAGTTGGGTCTAGGATAAGACCCATCCTAATGTGGGCTGAGACTGAACCATACATTGCAGAAGGTCTAAATGAAGTCTGAACTCTGTAAAGAAATTCAGCCCTTGAAAGCAGTCTAAATTAAGCCTCATAGACAGATGCATTGAACAGAAGTTACATAAGAGGAAAGGAGGAGCAGCTGATTGCAAAGAAGAGGGATATGGGTAGGGGAGTAGACTTAGGAAAAGTCCCATAATCTGGCCCCATATTGAACAGGATCTAACCTGGATGGACCTGGTGACAGCCAATGGGAACAGGGGAAAAACAGAGCAGAAAACATCTAGGAAACAGGAATGATCAGCTGGATCCAAGAGTAGCTTCATCACAGTTGCAGTAGCCAGCCTAGCAGGAGATTCAGCTGCTGGGAGACAAGCAGGAAGGAGAGGATTCAGAACAAGCTAGCAACTGGGAATGCCTCTAGCACACCATTCTTGTGGTTCTTTCCTAACTAAGCGTCAAATTTTGGGGCAAAGATCGTTCAAGTGCTCCTAATCTCCTGTGCCGAAGGGCAGCAACAAACAAGACTCATTCATACCCCCAACTAGAGTTCCTCATAACTCCTGAGCCCCCAGAACAGCGCTTCAAAGAAATTCTCAGCAAGAAGGAACAGGATGTCCGGGTGGGTTAATGGACCAGAGTCCCCATAGGTGGGTAGCATGGAGGTGGTAGCAGTTAGATCTGCTACCTCTCTCTGTGAACTTCTCTGAGCTTCAGCCAGTTGAAACCAATGGAAGGCCTTCCCCCAGATTTTCTTGGGCTTTAGAACAATGTGGTAGAGTGCAAAAGCTGTACGTTAGCTTCTGCTTCCATGGGATTTTCTCCCTTACTGGGTGCATCTACACATTGTATTAGTGAGGAACCGCAGCACACTGAGCCAGGCCAGAGCAGCCCCAGGCTGGCAGGTTGCCCGGGGGGTCAGCCCTGGACTCCAAGTAGCAGCACTGGGTGGTGGAGGGACTGGCTAGGGCATGAGGGTGCTACAGTGCAGGGCTACACTGCTTTAACACCCGCATGCCCCAGCCACCATCTACACACGTGTTTCAGTGTAGTAAATTACTCTGCCATAGAACAGTGTTGTCCCCAACAGTACTAATCTATGGCAGAGTTAATTTATTTACTACCCCCTAATACTGATGTATGTGTAGACTGTGATGCTTTACTGTGGAGCTAATTAGTCAACGCACATGTAGTAAAATGCACATGTAGATGCAACCTCTCAGTACTTTTTTATTATTATTATTATCATCATTCCTGCTGGCTAAAGTCTTTTAAAGACTTTTCTCTTGGGACCCCCAAGCATTTGGCAATTATTAAAGCTGTTTAGGGCATTTGTATCTTGCCTTAAACAGCTGCATCTAAAATAAGTATTTGTACTTGCCAGATTTTTATAAAAGCTTGCCATCTTCATTTAATCTTTTTTCATAAAGCAATAGCAAACAGCTCTCAACAGACTTGGTCCAAAGCATGGCCGCAATATCTTCTTGCATTCAGACATTCCAATGACAGCCAGCCAGTGAGTCATCCGTCCAGCTGCTAATCCTACCAGCAAAAAAGAGGTCTACCTGGGGGTCAGCCACTCATTCATTCACTCACTTCTTCCAGTTAAGTTCCAGCCTCCAGAACAGCTGGTATCCTTGCAAATCCATGTTTAAAGGCAAGGTACAGTGGGACCTGGTTAATTCCTAACTGCCTTAATTACAAAAATATTCTTCCACATACATGCATGCATAGTCTTGACATATGCACAAGCATATTTCTTTAAATATCCTGGTATGTAAGGTCCCCAGAAATGTGCACTCCCATCTCCCATCTATAGACAATGCATATAGCCACATAAACTAACACTGCTACCCTGAAAATAACAACACTTGTATTACTGAAGGAAGTGGCTCAGCACTTCCTTAGCTTCTCAAGTCACCTGGTGCTTGTGAAAAAATAGGCCAAGCCATTATATATCCATATTAGGGTAAAAGGCATAGTAAAAGCTGTGTTAACCGGCATTCTGCTATTCAGAATACTTTAGTAACCAGAATTTCTGGCCAGCTACGGGGTGGAGGAGGGAAAGTTCGCATGTGGTGGCCACCACTGCCACCCACCACCCTGTGCTGTTGCCACTCCACACGTGGCTACTGCCATCTCCTCCTTTCCCCTCCATTCCTCAGGGGTTGTGAAAAAGGTTGAAAACCCTTGCCTAAGATAGCTGGAATTTTTAGGTACCCCACACCCCCTTTACCCCATTCACACCAGTTAACACAGCTTTTACTGTATTTCCTTTTTGTAGCAGATAATATCAGGCATATTACCCATATTTTCTAGCTCATATGACCACCAGGATCTGGGGGAACATTTGTTCACCAGAGCGCCCCAAGGGATGACGAGGTCGAACGGTCACAAACTCCTGCAAGACCGTTTTAGGCTGGACATAAGGAAGAATTTCTTTACTGTCCGAGCCCCCAAGGTCTGGAACAGCCTGCCATCGGAGGTGGTTCAAGCGCCTACATTGAACACCTTCAAGAGTAAATTGGATGCTTATCTTGCTGGGATCCTATGACCGCAGCTGACTTCCTGCCCTTCGGGCAGGGGGCTGAACTCGATGATCTCCCGAGGTCCCTTCCAGCCCTAATGTCTATGAAATCTATGAACCTCAGTGGGCACATATACACAAGACACTACGTCACCATAGCAATGCGCTATGGCAACGTAGTGTTGGGGAGCCCAAACTGTGATGCCACAGCTACATCGCCGTAGCGATGCATTCCCTCGCTATAGTGTGTTGCTTCAGCAACATAGCCGCTAAAAATAACCATGTGCCATCAATATGGCGCAGTAATGACTGTTACTTCCTAGAGGAAGTACTAAACGACAGCACAGTAGGGGCACATGTAGATGTGCCCAGTTTGTACTAAAACTGGAGCCCTAGAAAGTCCACATATTCAGAATCTGTCTGTAGACTAATTAGCAACTTTTTGCAGATTACAAACTTAAATATACTTGCATTTTACAAATGTTAATAATATTACAGAAATTTCTATTCTCTCCTCCCCCCCCCCCCATATGAATAAAGAAAAGAAACACACGAGCAACTTACAAGGCCTAGGGATCCGGCATATCAGAAGGCATACAATTAATTCATTCTTAAAAGGTAGCATTTTACAGGGAGAGAGATTCTTTGTTGCAAACAATGGGACCTTTTTGGTTAAGAACATGAATATGAATGACTCAAGTCATAAAGAAAAGTGACTTCTCTATTCATTTTGAGCCACTTTAATTATTCACAATTTCCTTCATTTCCTTTGTGAGGCTGTATAGTTGTCTTTGTCAATGAACAGTTGAGGATACTGAATTTGAAGATTCTCAACCAGCTATCAGACAGGAAAAAAAGTGGTTGTTTCAAAAGGCAGAGCTGTAATTTTCTAGGGGCGGGAAATCTATGAAAAACAATTTATTATGGGAGCTATTTGTTTCACTTGGGATAAAATGACTCCAATAGAGGGCCTCTTCAAGGCCTCTCCTGTTTAGCCCTAACGTAGACAAAAATTATTTGTCGTTTTATATTTGCCAACATCATTTACAATAAACTGGTGAAATTCTCAGTATCTACAGCATTCCCTTGTTTTTCTGTAGTACAGGACAAACCTTAAATAATTCTAATTCTGAAATTATCCAGTTGCATTATGTCACCAGCTATGACATTTGAGAAGTTTTTAATGACTGTGATTGTACAGTTCTTTTTTTCCGTTTTACCTTGTGATTTTCAGGACATAGTCAGCCATGTTAGTCCGAAGTAAAGTAGAAGGCAGCGTAGATTTTCACCTTGTAACTTAACTAAATTAGAGATGTATGTAGCATTAGCTTTCTTGAGCTACAGTTCACTTCAGCAGAGGCTGTGAAAGGGCATGAACAGAGCAGTGCACAGAATGGAAAGAGTAATTAGTATGCAAGAGGTGAGGGAGAGGGAGAGGGGGACAGTACTGTGAGAGGCAAAGAACCCATAAAAACAAAGGAGTCACAAAACCTAATCCAGGTTTGGCAACCATTGATCCTAACCGTGACAGGTCACCCAGACCTTCAATGCATATATCTAGAAAAGCATTTTTAGAGGAGTGGAGGCTGTCCAGACCTTCCACATCCCTTAGGGGACTGAGACAGAATCCAAAAGCCAGAGTGAGTGCAGACAGTTGGTGCCTCCAAGGTTGTACTTGCAATAAGCACCTGGGAATTGAACCCCAGCCTCCTACATAGCAGACAAGGATTCTACCACTGAACCACAGGGGACTCCCTAATCTAGCCATTGAGATAAGAATATGTAGCTCCTGTTTAAACCACACTCAACACAATACAGTCTGCAAATGATTTCTTGTTCCACAATTTCCTGTTCAAATCAAATTTTAAAGGTTTGCTGAGGTCAGCAATGGAGCACCCAGGGAGGTTAAAGTGCACTGCCACAGGCATTTGTGCCCTTCTAGAGCTGATGGCAGATCAATGTTCATCTGTGATATGCATGGGGCTGAGGCTAGCGTGTACTGCTTGCAGCATGTGGGTCAGGGCTAGGGCTGGGACCAGAGCTGGGGCTGGTGCTGGCACATGCTACATGTGGTATGCAGGATTGAGCCAGTGCACACGCTACTAGCAGCATGAGGGCTGGTTTAGGGCATGTGCTGCATGCAGTGCCCACCCTGGACTGCCTCTGCACACTGGACTTAGCACATGGGGACTGTCTGTGGGCCCTATCTAAACCACAAACTGGCTCTATGCCCCTCATGCAGCCCAGGGGGCCAGATGAATTTGAAACCCCAGCGTATGAGATGCAAATCTACCCTGCCTTCTGCTTGAGATCTTTACTATTGTGTGATTTTTTTTTTTAAACCTGGAAAACACTGGAATTCTAAATTTCTGGATAACCTGCTGAGTAACTTAGCTCTGCCTAGGAACTGACATTGGGAAGTGTCCTTTTCTGCTTGTCCATTTTTAATAGAAATTTTGTTCTGACAGGAATTAAATTGTGATTACAGGGTAGGTTACATGACAACTGAGTTAATTAATATAACATAAATAGGATTTCTGGGGAGAGTTCTGTTTCTTCCAGGATTTATCAGTCATAAAGAAATGAAAATCCATACCCATAACTCATGTGTTGATTAGTCTCTTCATTGCTATTTGGAGTCTTGATCAATCTCTCATTTATTTACCTCAAATGTTCAACTATTCTAGTTGGCAGAAGCTCAGGACTTAGTTCTACCATATCCATGATCTTGATCTATGAGGGCTTCTGCTAATTTATGCATATTTCTTACAGGTTTTAAAAGAATAAGGAAGGAACTTTCTACTGTTCCATGAAAATATGTTTGTATAAACTACTTGAACTCAATTTTGCTTATAAACCAAAATATTTTGGCAAGTAATTTTCTTGAATACAGTTCTATTTAAATATTTCACTAACAAAATGTCAGAAATGCCCATAAATGTACTTGCCATCCAGCTGTTTCTAGTTAGTCAAATTATAAAGAAGAAAATCAATAAAGGAATTTAACCCAAGATGCTCAAAGGATGGCTCCTTGTGAAATAGAATATAGCTGCTTATGAGGCACAGAAGATTTCTAATCCCTCAAGGCAGACAGCAGTTGTCTTAATGTTCGGAAAACTTTTAGCATGTACCATTATAAATTAATTAGCAGTAAGCCATTTTACATGCTTAAAAGGGACTAATATGACATTGAGTTAAACTCAAAATATATGGCAAATTTTCCATTAATCATATTGTGGGGAAGCAGCACAGAAGTATATTTTAAGATAGTAGGAGCCAACCTGTTTGGCAGGCATCCCACCAGGTAAGCCCTGCACCCTCCCCAAGTGCCACTCCAATCCTGTTCCCCTGCCTAATCTACTTTCTGCTCCCTGCCCTGTGCTCCTTGTCCAATCTGTTGTCTGCTTTCTGCTCCCTGCCCTATCTGCCACTGTGTTCCCTGCTCCCTCCTCACTTGTAGCACTTGCCACAAGTTAGACACCACTGTTTTAAGATACCTTTTCCTCCCCTTTGTAAATTTTTTGTCATTGACTATTTAAATGGGGCATTCAGTACCTTTTAGATTTAATTTTACATTATGGAAACAACTTCTTACCTCTGAAACGTGGTCCGTTTCTGGCAGGACTTATGCCAAACTACAACTTTCTAAAAAAAAGGAAAGCCCATATACAAAAGAGTCAAGTCAAACGAGTACTTCACTTATTTTATCTTTCCATGAGTCACAGTCTCTCCTTATCCAGAAACTGGGTCAGACCTCTGACACTTCAATCTCTGTGGCATAACAGCAACATACCTTTGCTGTTCCTCAAAGCTGAAGGATAGTTCAGCTTCTGTCCCAGCCAATGACAAAGGAAAAAACATTAGATACAACTGCCAACCACTTCTCTTTCCCCGTGGCAATTTTCTTTACTCTAGCACAGAATCCTGGCTTGCCTTTTGCAGCTTCCGTATGCCCTGGTCTGGCCAAAACAATGCCATCTCTTTCAAAGACTACTTTCTTTAAATTGTTTTCTTCACCTTTTGGTTGGAGAAATGCTATTCCTTCCATTTCCTTAAACTATTTAGTTCCTCTTGCACTGACGAAAATGAGTTGAACCTTTTTTCCCAGCATTCCTTGTTGTAAGGCCAGAATGCCTGTCATTTGGACTTAACAACGTGAATAGGGCAAAATTAGACAGACAGGCTATATGCAATGACCAGCACTGCCTGTTACATGCTACTTATAATTTATCAGGGGATTCTTATCCTGTGAGGAATGAATACCCTTTGGGCATACTGGTTGATCTTATAAACAAATAATCTTTCACAATGTGCTAACAATTCTACAGAATGGTTATTTCCAGTGTGTGATTCCAAAAGAGACAATAAACACATTTCTTTTAAAATAAAACAATGATACATTTTTACTTTTAGAACTTAAGGCAGAAATTGAATCACAAAGGCATTTTTTTGTGTAAATGGGAAGAGATGAACAATGTAGGCTACATCATATTGGGGAATGCATCTTTGAAATATAAGAAAATGACATCTGAATGACTAACACAGGCCTAAATTGAGAAAATATGTTTATTTCCACATATAACTTTAAGATGAGAAGCTGAGTTGCTTAACATCTACATGAGATGCTTTACTGCGCAGTAAAGCTAATTACTGTGTAGTAAGCATCCAAGTCTACATGTGCAGACACGTACTGTGCAGTAACTGGTTCTAATCATGAGTAAATTTGCTACCTACTACTTACTGTGCAGTAGCACACATGTAGATACCAAATGTGCTCCTGGTCAGCCAGACAGCAGGGAACAGGAGATTGCTCCCTGCTACTGGGAACTGCCTGCTTTTGGGGCAGGCTCTGCCACTGAAGCCTGGGCAGGACCAATGTCCCCCTGCCCTGGCAGCATAGAACTCCCAGCCCCAACTCCATGATCCGTATTTCCCAGCCTGCGCCTCATGGTCGCGGGACCCAGGATGGGCGATCCTTCTCTTCCAAGGCCAGCTCCATGGTCACGGGGCTGGAGCTGAGAGATTCTTCTCTCCTAGTGGTAGCTCTGTGATGAAAGAGCTGGTGCTGGGAGCGAAGGATCTCCCAGCACCAGACCCATGACTGTGAAGCTGGTCCCCACTCAAGCTCCAGCGGCGGAGCCCATCCCAGCAGCTGACAGCTCCCAGGGGCAGGGAGCAATGTCCCAGCCCCCACCAGGAGCCAGCTCTCTCTTGGCCCCTAGGCTAGCACTCAGGGAGAGTCTAGAGCTACCCCTGGCTGCTGCAGGGGCCCGTTGCAGAGCTGCAGGGAGTGGAAGCAGTCTGTTGCTAGGAGCAGCAAATCTGCTCCCATGTCTCTGGACATGTAGACACGTGCCCAGGAGAATTTACTCTCTAGCAGTTTACTCTTAAGTAAACTGCTTCTGGATTATTTGCACATTTACACATAGCCAGTTTGTGTGTATGGAATTAGTACTTGCATGGTATAAACTCTTATTTAAAATGCAGTAGAGAAAGCAGAAAGGTCCCAAGGTGGAGTTTTGATTTTTATATGACAGCATAATGACACATAAACTAAGCTCTCTGTTGTGTTCAAGATGGTCTTTCAATAGACTATAAGTCTGTTGAACCTTTGGAATGTTTTCATAGTTTCATTTTCCAGAACATCTCCAACAGTGTGAATAGTGTGCTGTAGGCATTTGTGACAGATGAATAATACTATCTTGACCTTCACTGGGAAGGGTTAAGCTACAAGGTAGCTTCAAGGATCTAAAAGGAGTTACATTTTAATATTTTAGCTGCCTGAGCCCATAATTTTAAGAGGGTTATAGACTTATGCATGCACTACAGGGACACAAGCCATATTATAAAATTGTTTCAGCTATAAACATTTTGTGATTCTTTATTTATTTATTTCTATCTTTTGCCTAGTTGTAGACATTACAATGTAGTAGAAATAAGTATGGTTAACATTTTAACAACAAATGTCAATATGCTTACAGAAGAATTAAAGGTAGAAAACTTGGGGGAAAGGGGAAGAAGGAGATTTCAAACTGTATTAAAGGTTATGCCTTGTTTTTAAAAGTACAATTGCAGGAGAAATGAGCACGTTTTAAGTTTTCTTTTATCACTTTGGAATGATATCTTGCTTTTCTAACCCATAAACAATTGCAGATATATGTGACTTTTTAACTTGAAGATAGGAGACTACTTGTTTAAGCATGTGGATGCCCTCAGTACTATATTTTACAAAAGGTTCAAAGTTGGCACAACAGTCTGAAATAGGAACACAGTATGCACCACATATACTAAACATTTGCTTTAATGTTTACAATACAGTGACTGCAGTTTTATGTTTCCAAATTGCTTCAGAAAAAATGGTTTAGATTTTCTGATATGATACTACCTGCCTGGATATGGTAGAAAATTATTTAATGCACTGATTTAAGATGCAGCTATTACTGGCAGTAATATACATATATTTCCTTCAAAATTCCTGATCAACCCAACACACTCAAGATCTAAACACTGTAGGAAAAATCTCAGACTTCAGCAGGTTCTTGGTGTTGCTTCTGTGGCAAACTAGAAATATGAGAAACATAACCTTCATCAGTCAAGCTTTTTAAAATAACATTAGCAATGACAAATAGTACATAATATTGTATGTATGCACATTTGTGTCAAATAGGTCAGGGACTTGGGTGAGATGGTAAGCAGAATAAAAGCAATGAGTATGGGAAAAGAACATGTCCTTGAAAAAGGGATGCAGCAGTGGAAGGTAAACAGCTAAGTGCTGTGATGCTGGTAGCTAGAAAGTGGAGCAGGATGGCACCTTAGGGTACATCTCCAGAAGCATGGAAGTGCAGTTTGCAGTGCTGCAGATCTGTCTGTAATGCCACAAACCATGTGCACAACAAATGGAGGCATTTACTGCACTGCTAATTTGCAGCATGGTGGGGGGTTTTTTACACTGGGAAAACCCAGTGCCAAAAAAACCTGCAGCAGAAAAAAGCAGAGCAGTGCACGTGGCGGCAGCGTGTGCCACCCAGAACCGGAGCCGGGCCTGACAGAGCCACACTCCAGCTGCCAGCCAGGTTCTGTGCACCTGGATTGCTGCTGCTGGAGCCCTGGCAGGCCCCCAGAACCCCAGGTAAGGCTGCTATTTAGTAAAGGACTAATTAAGCAAGGAGGGAATTGCTGGTGGACTGGGAAGCATCTATACAAAGGAGCTGGAAAAGAGAGTGGGGGTGCACTGAATAGGTTATCATTTATGCTGGCTAGGGAAACTTGTTCAGGACCTCAGAGGTTCACCCAGCAGAGCTCCACATACATAATACTGCATCTGTGAGACTGTCAGTGACTAAAGAGACTGAACCTGAGACCTATAGATCTAACCACATGAGCAACTGCTTGAGCTAAAAGACTCTGCACTCTTATCATGGCACTCTGTCCCTTAGCTAACTGTTTTATAGTAGGTCAGAAAGACTAGTTAGCCTTGTTCTGATTTATCATGTTGATAGGGAGTTACTGCCTGCTATCCTGGTGAGTGAAAGCTACAGTGTCATCTAGACTCAGTCCTAGTGCCGTAGTTTGTGTTTTGAACACCAAATTCTACTTGAAGGAGGAGAAGAAGCCATCCCTCAGAAAATATCTCACTAACTAAGACAAAAAGGTGGAGTTTGAATTAAGAAGCATGGATTTGCACAGTATAGAGGAATATTTCCCAAGCAGGTGGACCAAAATTTGGTTTCTGTAGCCAGGTCATAACCTGGCATTAACATGGTTTACCATACCTGACTGTTCTATAGAGAAACCAGGGATAAAAGCAATGCTTCATCCATTACTTATTTTCTGATAACATTTTAAGCACTACACTACTGTAGCAAGAAGTGCTTTACAAACAAACTTCATAACAGCCTTTTGCCCACATGTTAAGAGAAGGGCGACTGGGATGAAACTAACAGCACCGCCTCAGGTTCATTCTTGTTCTATTATAGAGAATCTATTTCTATTATACAGAAAATGTTAACAATAACAATAGCAATTATAATACTTTACATTTCTATAACAGAGTTTTATACATAGATCTCCAGGCACTTGCAGGGGGTTACAGACCTCATTTCATACAGGGAAGGCCTGAGGGAGGGAGAGATTAACACTGGAATTTCAATGCCTTGTATGACTTGAATGTGGCACTTTGAATGCCAAGAGTTTGAGGGATTTATTGATGTTGCTGTTTGTTTGTTTCCCTGATGAACTCATAGCATTTTGAAGGGCTTGATTAGCCAAAAATGGGTTCCAAGTACCAAACAAAGAAAATGGCATAGCTGTTCATTTGGCATTGTCTAAAGCTCTTACAGGGTTCCCATGTGTTCAGACAGGTGCAGCTGGTCAAGCCTGAAGCACGACAGTCTCAGCAGATGTAAAGCAACAGGCTCCGCTAACAGACACACTGGTAGGCTCAGACGCTTGAGCACATCTGCAGATCCTATTACATACTGTTTACGAAGACAACCTAACACATTAGAGAGGCATTAGAGAAAAAGGGCTTTAGAGAACAAGGGCACAGGCAGCAAAGGAAAGGTGACTCAGGGAGAGAGACACACACGGTACAAGCCTTCCTAAACAGGAATGGTCAGTGTGGGTGGGAGAACAGGAGAGAAAGAAAAAGGGGGAAAACATCTATTCTGCATGCTGAAGCCTTTAATCTGTATGTAGAGTTAAGCACATACTTAAAACTCATTGATTCCATTGAGACTTTAAGTATGCTTTGTTGAATTGGAGTCTGAATGAGGTAGGGTTATATATAACATATGATTGTATACTTAAAGTCCCATTGCACACGTATAAAGGGCTGAAGTAAGGAGTCTTAATTCTGGAATTTCCCAATTACAGTGCCTTATTCTGCAGCCTTACCTTTCTTCCATCTTATGTGTTCTTTTTCCCGCACTACACTGGAAATATTAACATTTTAATTTGTTAGTTGTATTCTCTACCACTTCCTCCATCCCCCTGGAAAAAGAGCTGCCTGAACCAGAAAGTGAAAGTTTGTTATTATATAAACATAAGGTCACTGGTTAGAAGTGAAAGGAAGTGTATGTTAGGAACATAGGACTGGAAGAGATCTCCTAGATCATCAGGTCTCTTGTTATTAAAAGCAAACATCATATAATCTCTTTCATAAAATGAAGCAAGCTGTTTCTAAATAGTAGTTCTGTTTTTTGCTCACAGTGATTGGATGGCTGCTCCAGAACAAAACTCTGCTCTGACAGTTAGAAACAGTCTTCTAATTTCCAGTCTAAATTTATTTATGGCCAGTTCATACCTCCTCCATGTTCTTGGAGTGAGAACTTTCTTTCCATTTTAGCTAACTTCTGGGCCTCTTCTGAGTGGACAGAAAGTTTAACTGCAGGTCTTTTCTCATACGGCCTATTGAATAATAATGAACACTATATTAATAACGATCACTACGTTGATACAGAAACCTCTATGATTGAGCATGCTCCAGTTCTGGATATGACAGAGTGATTATTCATCAAGCGTATTTCCCAGCTCTTCATATTTATAGCCCTAAATATACTTCACACAGGGCGTGTCTGCACGTGCCCCCAACTCCGCAGTTGTAGTACGCAATCAATTGCTACCTGCTTTAGCAAGTACTAAATGACTGCACAGTAACCACCGTTACTGCAGCACATGGGTCATTTCTGACCCTACTGTGCAGTCGCTCATTGCTACTGCGCAGGAGCTCTGGCATCACAGTTCATGCCTGTCGATGCTACGTTGCTGTAGCTCATCACTACAGCGATGTAGCGTCTCATGCAGATGCATTCACAGAGAGACAATTTTCTTGTCTTAAACCACTAAGAAAAGGTTAATATTAAAAGATTTAAGAATTATTTCAAACAGACTAATAGTTTTATCAGTTAAATAGCTAAATCTTAGTTTCAGGCAACCTTTTTAATCGCCATGGAATTAAACTTGAAGAATTGATCTGTTTAAGGAAAACACACATAAGGCAGGGGTCCAACTTTTTCAAAAGACATATATGTTAGCAAGTTTTTACTTGCTAGTTTTACAGTTGAGGCTCTGGTTTAAGAAGTCCAAATATTAGAATGTAGAAAATCCTTAGTTAATGCCAAATAATTTTATCATGGCTAATGTATTGAATAAAAAATGTATACCAGAGCATGTCTCCCTTGTTAAGTGAAGACAAAGTATATTTTTATGCCAGCAAATAGAACAATTACATTTTTAATGCATTTATACTTTTCCAGAAAGACTACTAAAGTTAAAATCAATGGCGTACAAAGCAGATATTCTAAGTAACCATATGATCAGTGTTTAGGGACAGCATAACCTATGCTCAGAAAAAAGAAGTATCATTAAAATCTTTCTAAAACAAGTTCAGGATAGTCATCTATCCTGGCAATGGTTAAATGCTTCTGAAATTTAGGCCATTTATTTAGGAGCCTGAGAATGGAATCAGGGCCCTAATTTTGGTTATTCCTTTTAAAACCATTACTGTACTATAACATTGCATTATGATAAATGATTTCTCCTTCTTGCAAAGGAATTCTATGCTGTAAACAAGCTATGCCATCAAGAAAAGATGTAGCCAATCAGAAATAGGATTTCTATTTCTAGTCTTAAAAAAATACCCTAGTTATAAAATTCATTAGGATAGCTTATCTTACACACCTAATTCAGAGACACGAAACAGGATAATTTTCCCCACTCATAACCACATCAGATCTAACTGAATTGTAGTTTTGCAGGGAGACAAGGAACTGCCGACTGGATGCCACCATTTGGGAGCAAGTGGGTATTTGGTGGTCAGCCTTGCCAGCTGGGGACTCTGGTAAAGGCGCTGTTGTGACCTGTAAAGGGCTACAGCTGTCTTTCTTTACATTCCATGCCCTTTGTGCAAAGGGGAAACACAGAGTAAACTGGGCATCTCTTAAGCAGACTTTCCTTCCACAGTGCCTTGCGCGGCAGCTCAGACATGCACTGTCCCTTACATAGGGCTGAGCCTAGACTCAGGTGAAGCCATTATTAGCTGCTAGCTCCACTAACAGGGGAAAACACTTTGAATCTCTAGTCATGTTCAAGTAGGAATGTACAGCACATGAACAAGAGCCCACATTGAAATACACTTCTGTCAACGTGGGAAAACTCTACTCAGAGGGGAAGGGTGGAACATGGACACAGGCTGTACACACAAAACCCTAAAAATAAAAGGCTATAAATGTACTGCAGAGTCAAGAGTGAAATGTTTTCAGAAAATCCTAAAGGGAAGAGTGGAAGAAAAGCAGACCAGCCCTTTGGGAACTCTACTTTCCTAAGTCATAAAAACCTTCTGGTTTCCCCTGTCTGGAAAAGTTGTCCACAATAGTCGGAACAATGTGTTTTTATTTTTAGTCTTTTACACCAAACTGCCATGAAACAATTTAAATGTAACTTTCTGTTAGTAGGCACAAAATGTCTCTCTTTCTGTGTAAAACTATAAAACCCTTAAGATTACAGACAGAAAAAATAAATTTTAAAGGGAAAAATAACACGTATATTTAATGTTCCAGGAATGCATCAATCCCCCTAATGACAACAAAATCATCTTATTTTCTGAACTGCTTAATTTTGTTATCATATCATATATAAAAGTGCATTTCATGTTTTTTTCCACTTATGAGTCATATACATTTATAATCTTTAGAAGTTTTGAAAAACAGGGTACAACATATGTTAAGGAAATCCTCATATATGTTATTGAATTAAATGGTTTGAAAACTGAGCTTTTGCTCACAAAAGCTCTCACACCCTAGTTAGGAAGAGAAGGCACTTTTTTATTTGTTCTTGTTTTATCTTTGCGTTTAATGATTTGACTATGCAGGAATTTTATTTTTTTTTAGGGTGGACAAACTTTCCATAGCACTGAGTGACAGAATATCGTCTTTAAATCTTAACAATTATTTCTGTATTACTTACTGTTCAGCTTTGTGCAAGCATGCAGTATAATTATCTGTATTGTGTCTACTCCTGTAGCCTTTAAGTAGGCAAAACACCTATGGAGTTGAGATTACTAAATTGTGTTGTCACTATAAGGAAATTGCTGTGTCAATAGTATCTCTGTATCCATCTAGTGAACAAGTCACATCTCTCTCTGACCAGGGACAGGGGTTAGTGTTCAAAATGTCTCCTTGGGCCAAGAACCCCAAAGAAAACTAAAAACGGGAATCACAGTGATAAAGACAGGGGGTTTTTTACCACTGGTTGCAGTCAAGAAGTCAAATGGGGGACTCTATCCTGTGAAGCAGTGGTCCTGAGAAAGATTTAGGGATCATGCTGGATAATTAATTGCACATTATTTCCCAGTGTGACATTAGGGCAAAAGGGGTTAATGAGATTTTGGGGCATATGAATAAAGGAATTAAAGGTAGGAAAGTTATATTGCTCTCTATTTGACATTGGTGAGATCAGTACTGAAATACTGCCAAATCCTGGTATCTGCAGTCAAAGAATGATAGAGAAGTAGGGTTGGAAGGGACCTCCAGAGGTCATGTAGTCTAACACTGTGCCTGAGGCACTATTATCTCTATACAAAGCAGGATATGGATAAACAGGAGAGGGCTTACGAAGAGCCATGAGACTGATTAAGAAATTGGGCAATATATGTTATGATGAAAGATGCAGGAAATCATTCTATTTAGCATATCAAAAACAAGGGTAAAGGGATGTTCATAGTCTATAAGTAGCTATCTGGGGAGAAAAAACATTATGCTATTTGGCTAGCAAAGACACAGATTGACCCAGTGTCTGGAAACTACTTATGAAAATGTGACTTGAGCTCCTAAATCACATAGTCACTTTTGAAAATTTTAGCTGATAACTGGTATTCTAGAGGAGATATCCCTAACAGTGTACCTAAAGCAGCTGCAGACATTTTCCTCTTACTGTTAATTCCCATGGACTTTCATTGTACATGTAGTAGCAAAAGAAATCTAATCCAAAACTACTCACTGTTTGAAACGTATTAAAATAGGTAACAAACAATTATATACATATCTACATTTCTGTTTTGAGGATATATTTTTGATTCACACAGAAACTTATGTGTTAACCTTTAACATGCACCCTGTTACTGAGTCACTAAAAGTGGTCTTTTAAATTATAAAACAAATTCTATGTTATTGTATAAATGCAAGGGTATGGGGAAATATTAAATCCCAGAGCCTTTGGTTGCTTAGTTTTAATCATACTGTGTTCACTACTACAAGTTTCAATGTAATTAGTTATGAAGAAATGAAAAGGGAAGTGTGGGTGCATGTATGATGGTGGGGGGAGAGAACAGGCAAGAATAACCAAATTTACATTAAAGTTTTCAGGAAAAAGTAAATACAGAAAATTGGGAGGAGCTATTGCTACCAAAGAGTAGTAGCAAGTGTTGGGTAGTCTATCTAAAATAGACTTTCACAAATATTTTTAAATGATTGGTCTACAGTGGGTTTCAAGGAATCTGAAGTTACAATACAATAAATGTATGCTATAATTAAATCCTGTGTTTTACTTGAAAAGGGTTAAATTTAATACTATCCAGTGAATAAGATGTTGTACATTCTTCTTTTTCTTTGACTATCTCTGCTTTTTTTCCAATTACTCTAGTCAGGAGAAAATATATTTGATTTTTTTCAGAAACCCATACAGTAATAACAGGAGGGATGAACATAAAAGAGATCTCTCCCTGCAGTGTTGGGTTAGTTTAGTGTAGAATTCTAAAAGACTTAAAAACTGAAGCTATCCTATGCCTCTGCCTGCAGGCAGTGCCGTGGCAAGGAAGTTTGGCACCTGGGGCAAAGCCCACAGCAGCAGCCTGCCCTCACCCCATGTACAGATTTGGGGGGTGCATGCCCCTCTGCCCATGCTTGCCCGAGAGTACATGCAGCAGTGGGAGCTGCCTTCCCCCCATCCCTGCACCCTCCCAAACAAGCCACTTGCTGCTTCATCCCACACCCCACCCCGGCTGGGCAGTGTCTGTTGCCACCTTTGCTTCAGTGCTCGTGGCGGTTGCCCCACTCACCCCTGCCCTTGCTGTGGCACTGCCTGCAGGAGTGCAACCTGGAGTTTATTTTGTAGCATCTTGTCCTGTGAAGTACTAAAAGTCTAGGCAATGGGACTTCCTTTGGAATATAACTCCAAAGGCTTGGGGACAGGCCTAAGGAGCAGACTCTTCAAATAGCCTACATGAGCTTGCACTGTACAAGAGAATCAGCCAGAGTCCAAAGGAAAGACAACACAGTGATCCATGACTGAGGGATTGATTCGGAAAGGTTATTTGGACTCTTTTTCTGCTGGCAGAGCTGACTGCTGCTGGTAAATAACCAGCTGCAAGGAATCTTCACTCTAAGACGCCAGGCAGGGCAGGGCTCAAAGTTTGAAAAGTACTTGTCAGAGGGCACATCTACACATGATGCTATGCTTCTGTAGCAATGCACTCTGGTGACTTAGCACTGGCACTCACAGATGGTGACGCCACAGCTACATTGCTGTAGCTACGTGCTCCCTCATTATAGCGTGTTGCTCCAGTGACATAGCAGCTAAAAATAACGGTACGCAGTGCCTGCAGCGCAGTACAGGATGTTACTACGCCATCGTTTAGTACTCCAAAAGAAAGTACTAAATGATTGCACAGTAATAAAGGAGCTGTAGGGACATGTGTAGACGCGCTGGAACGACCAGCTGCACTCAGAAATGAAGGACTCACATGCTGAGAGACCTTGTTAGCCATAGCTAGACTGAAACCAGGTATAAGGCAGGGGAGATTTGCAACTTGTAGCCTAAGTAGAGCGTATATATACATATAGAGAGAGGGAGCGAGACAGAGCAAGTGAAAACACGTATAAGCTTTTGTGGGAAGAAGCTCACTTTGTCAGATGCTGTCAGCTGTCGCATGTGCCACAGATATTAAAGGAAAAATGTTTTGGAGTGTTTTTCCTGGCTTTCCATGCCACTTTAGTGCAGGACTGTTTTCTGTATAACACTGTGTGCAACTCCAATTCCCTTTATTACCGTTAGTCCAACTGCACCAGACTGAATTAGAGGCACAGAAGCCTCTAATTGTTTTTCTATACATAAAAATACCATACTGTCATAGTATCTTGAGATCTTCTAGCGATAGAAGCATAGGTTGTCTTTGCCACTAAAGAGTTAGGAAACTTCTCTTTCCAGATGTAGAAAGCTCCTGTTCGGGCGCATGTGGGAAGTCTGGTTCTCCAAGTAACTAAAGTTTATTTGAGGTCTCTTGCTGAATACTCTCTTACCTCCAACTCCGCCTCCAATAGCTGGCCCATATATTGACAGTCAGCGTTTTGTGCCTACTCCAACGGGGTGTCTGGGGACTGAGAATCCATGCAACAGATTTTGCAGATACGCCCTGTGTGGATCTGACATTGTCACCAACTGCATTCCTATGATCTGACACAAATTGGATCACCTCTCTCTCACATTCTTTTTTACAGATTTTGGCTTCTTCTGTGGGTTTTCTTAGAGAACTGAACCAAATACAGTCATATGACTTTAAAATGTAAAGCAGACATTTTAGCTCCCTAGCAAAACAGATTTGAGTGAAGATCCATAGAAATTTACAGATGTTATTTTGGCCACCAGAGGGAGCCTATATTGTCTTATAGGAACATGATCTGAATGGGCAAGAACATTGTGGGGGGGTGGGGGGTGGGAATCAAAACTTATTTGTATTACAGTAGCCTCTATAGGTCCAAAACAATGACTGGGTTACTGAAATAGACAAATAAGCTGGAGAAAAAGCAAAATTCTTTGCATAAAAGGCAGTGCTTTCCCCTCATCATCATCAGCTTTGGGTCCACGGCAGGGGGAATAATTAAGGAATGATTTGGTGGATGGTAAGAGAGTGAGTGGTTTATAGATTTTGATGGGGAACATTAAGGGGCTGTTATGATAACTGCATTCAACCAGGGCCTGCCATACAGTATATGCAAACCAGGTTCATAGAAATATTCTCCAAGTATCATAAATCTTTTTTGTTTGTTTTGAAGCAGAGAGCTTCTCAAATGCCAAAATGTTTTCAACCTTTTTTATAGATTTATCACTAGTTCAGACATTCTGAATTCTGTACAAAAGAATAAACTTCTGAAATAGACTCTCAATACCTATTTCTAATTATTTGGAGTAATATTGATACTTCATTTATCATGTGACCATGGTAAACAATCAGAATAAGAACAATGCAATTGAATAAGGTAGAGATTCTTTCTAACTAGTGTCTCACTGTTTTGAATTAATTTAGTACACCGTGACCCTCAAATATTATATGCTTGATTCTCCTCTGCCATGTACATTGTGTCATATACACCTGGGCAAAATGTAATGCCTTGACATTCAGCTCTACTTAGCATCACTTCTCGGCCTCGTGAGCTAAGATCAAGTTTAGGTTTGCACAAACATTCACACTGGACCACACAAGTTACAAAAGGCAGTGGAGAGTCAGGTCTGATCCAGTACGTAATGCTGACTCTTTATGGACCAAGATTTTGATGTCAGGCCTACAATATACATTGGCAAAATAAATAAACAGCACTATATAATGTATAAAACATCCATTTATGAACCATCTTGAAAACTGACCAATATAACATAACCCTGTTTGGACATATACCGAAAACAAAGCTTTCAACAGAAAGCCTGATAGCTAGAGTCACTGAATAAAATATAAATAGGACCACTTAGCCACATACCACCCTCCCCCATCTTGAGTTATTCATCTATTTGTAGCTGCTATGAAAGCTTGTGGGTGGCCTGCTGTGGCCTTCATTCAGTTTTATTCAATTATTCACTTGATTACACTTGAAAGAACTATAAAAAGGCATCTTAATTGCTCAGTGTTATTCAGAGTCTTTTTCAAAGCCCATAAACTGTACAGGATTATAATGATGTCATATTTCTGAATTCACTGTTCAGAAAAAAAGTGTCATTTCCATCCAAGCAAACTCTACCTCCCAAACAAACAACCCCAAAACCAAAAAAACCCCCAAACAAACCTCCAAACCCTTCAATCACCTTCAGAAAGGGACAAATTCTGTTCTCCAACCCAGGGTGCAGCACTGAACAGAAGAGAGGCAGAATTTTGAGACATTATAGGGGAACTGATCAGGCCTCTTCCATCTCGTGCATTTAAAGGTAGGAGGTCAAGGACATAAGTAGAATAATTTGTTTCATGTTATGTGGTTCCAAACTTTTTCACTGCTTATCCACCAATAGGACTATGGCTATTGCAGTCTAGATGGCGCAGTAGTCACTACAGAGCAGCTACTGGAATACTGTGAGGCCTAGGCTGGTTCTGCCTGTTTCCTTCTCTGCTGCTCAAGATTGGCACAAGGGAGCGTTAAAGAATTCCTAATATACAAAGGCCAGATTGTGCCACCTCCTTTTTGACCTCCCACATATCCTCTCTCCCCACTCTTTTCACAGGCTTCATGAAAGTTCAGTCAAATTTCCTACCTGATGGGGTGGGAAGGGGAAGGGTGTGCTGTTTTCAATAGGAAAATCTGTTCAAATATTCTTAACTCTTACTCAGGATCTTAATCCATGGTGAAAACACAAGTAGAAAAGATGAGTGTTGATTTTGTGCTATTCTTTTCCTATTATGCCTCAATTATATGGATATATACTTTCACTAACAATCCGAAATAAAAAACATATTCCAGGAAGTTAATTTTAAACAATGTTCATAGATTCATAGATGTTTAAGTCTTAGCAGCTCATCGAGTCTGATGCCCTGCCCTGGGCAGGAAAGAGCGCTGGGGTCAGTTGACCCCAGCCAGGTGCATGTCCAGCCTCCTAAAGACCCCCAAGCTAGGGGAGAGCATCACCTCCCTTGGAAGCCCGTTCCAGATTCTGGCAACCCTTACTGTAAAGAAGTTCTTCCTGATGTCTAACCTAAATCTGCTCTCCATCAGTTTGTGGCTGTTGTTCCTAGTTACTCCAAGGGGTGCCCTGGTAAACAGAGCATCTCCTATTCCTTGCTGCCCACCCCCCCAGATGAATTTGTAGGTGGCCACAAGGTCACCGCTCAGCCTTCTCTTGAGGAGGCTGAAGAGATCCAGAGCCCTCAATCTCTCCTCATAGGTCTTTGCCTGCAGGCCCCTAACCATACGCTTGGCCCTCCTCTGAACCCTCTTGAGGTTGTCCGTATCCCTTTTGAAGTGTGGCACCTAAAACTGGACACAGTACTCCAACTACGGCGTGATCAAGGCCACATAAAGGGGAAGCATCACCTCCCTGGACCTGTTTGTCATGTACCTGCTAATGCATGATAAAGTGCGGTTAACTTTACTGATCACTTCGTCACACTCATGACTAGTGTTCAGCTGGGAGTCAACTATGACTCCAAGATCCTTTTCCGCTGCTGTGCTGCTGAGGTCATCCCCCAGCCTGTAAGTGTGTTGGTGATTCCTTCTCCCTAGGTGCAGCATCTTCCATTTGTCCTTATTGAACTGCATCTTATTCTGTTCCGCCCACTTTTCCAATCTGTCCAGATCCACCTGGATTCATTCCCTACCCTCTGGTGCGTTATCTTTACCCTATAATTTGGTATCATCTGTGGATTTGAACAGAGTGCTTTCCATGCCCTCAGCCAAGTCACTGATGAAGACATCGAATAGCACCGGTCCAAAGACTGAGCTTTGTGGGACTCCATTGCCCACCTCTTTCCAGGTCAATACCAACCCGTCCACCACCACTCTCTGGGTGCGACCCCTAAGCCAATTTGCCACCCACGTTCCCATGTAATCATGTTCTTCTATTTATTATGCATTTATCTCATTGATTATAATCGAATTTGCATTTTATTAAACAGGTCCCAAAAGAAAAACTAAAGCAGCTAAATAAAAATAGACATATTTATCCCTGTATTTACCAATCAAACCCAGGTTTTAATGCCAAAGATTTTAATTTGGCCAATACATACTGTAACTGTAATTCTGGAAATTAGAAGGCATCCCTATAAAGCCGCTGTGCTGAGTAGAAAGTCAGTTTTCTTGTGTCTGGCTGTAGCTAAGGGGTGAGTATTTTGTTGGTGGTGTTTTTGTTTCTTTAAAACAAGTATGTTTGCAGTTTCAAATAACCAAAAAGGTGCACATGTAAGTCTTTCTAGTTCACCAAAGCAGTCAGTTAGCCAGGCTCCAATTCTTTTTTTTGTGAGTTGTGACCATGTTAAAAATGAATACTGTGGTTCTTATTATAAACCACATAATAGACACAAACAGGGCTAATACTTGCTGTTGTGACTAGGGCATAATTGTAAGCTTATGTTGTATCATAAGGGACATGCATAAAAGGACTACAAAGTATTTCACAGGCAACCTTAATTCTGGCATTCCCAACTTTTCAGTGATTTGATTTGCACCTGTAGCATACTTTTAGCCCATTACATGAAAAGCTAAAGCTGCTTCACATATTGACCCCACACTTGGGACATAAACAGAATAGCAATCTTCAGATCCACACCCTAGTCCTTGAGCATTTCAGCTAATAGAGCAACTCAATGCATTAGAAAGTTCTCTCCCATGTGGACCTGTCACTAAAGGAGAACAGAGGCCTATTCTGCCAGTGAATTTCAGAGCTAATTGCTAGACAGCAAAGAAATACTGAGGTTCAGATTTGTAGGTTCAAATCCAATTCTGTGTAGGAGCATACTCTTAATGGTTGTAGACTTCTCTTCCTGCCCACCCCGCAACCACCTCTGTTGTCCTGTTGTTCTTAGTCATACCCCCATCCAGGGTTTGAATTACACTTTGACTGGAGGGAGCGGTGGGGGGGAGATTTTGCAAAAAAAAAATTGGGCTGCCCATCATGATGCCCTAATAAAATCAAAGACCCCCCAGGTTATGATTTTCAAATCTTATGGGGTGGCTCTCATCTTTTAGGGGTGGGCTCAGCCCCTTCAAACTCCCCTGTAATTCAAACCCTGCCCCCATCTATTCCTGCCCCTAAGCCAGTGGTTCCAAACCCGAAGTGGATTCTGAAGGAGAAGGTGAGTCCCACGGGCCCCAGATTTTCCTGAGTCTGCAGTTTCCCTGCATGCCCATAATTTACAAGGGAGCATGCTTTTGCTTCAGCTTACCTGCAGTAGGTGTACATGAGCTGTAGGTGGGCCCCAAATATTCCCCCAAATAAAAGCCAAGCCAGGGCAATTTAGCCTTGTATCACTTAGCTGTCACCACAGGGTAAGAGTACACAGTTACTACAGACTAGCTGAGGAGGGGTAAAGCCATGTCCCTGTTCATTGCAGACACATGAACAGTTTCTGCTCTTCTGGTGACCCTCCAGCCCACATTAATTTGGGGCATATGATCCAGGCCCTTAGTTAATATGGAACAGAAACTTAACTGCACCTGGGGAGCTTCATAGCCTGCAGGTGAGAGTTATGCCAGAGAAAGTTACCTGCGATTTGAACTGGGGCTAGATTGCCCCAGTTCAACTTTCACTTACTTTCCTCACTCCTTTCCATTCATGCCACATTGCTTCCTGCTTCTCTTCTTTTCTGTCTGGGCAATAGCAGGGGAGAACTAAGAGTGCAGGAGATCTCACCTTCTTGTTAATTCCTGTCTCCAATACCAAGTAACCTTCTGACGGACAGAAGCTGCATTAGTCTCTGCAAGCTGGGCATAGCCTGCTCACTTTTCCTGTAGAGATGGTTCAGACACAGTCTTGGAGCTGTGAGGAAATGAAGTATGCTGTTTATAGACATTTTGGAGGAACAGGCAGAAAGTAGAGCAGGGTAGCACCTTCTAGACTAACTCATTCAGAGAGGTGTGAGCTTTTGCAGGTTACAACATACTTTGCCAAATGCTATGAATGGACTAAATACAGAAAGAATTACCAAGTCTCTCTGAAGCATGTACCATCTGATTTTTTTTTCCCCAGAGACTCACCTTACAGGCAATCTTGGGCAAGTTTTCATCAGAACTGCAAAAAACACATCCTTTGCAGCAGGCTTAGCTCCCTGACAAATTTCAGGTCTCTGCAACTGAGCATGGAAATACTTGAGCCACTTAACAAAACAGTTTTACAATGTATGTATGTATTTATTTATTTTTGCTCACCCACACATTTGAAATAAATGAAAAATGGTATAACCTGAACATGAGCTTAACCAAGCAATCAGCTGCAACCTCTACTCCAATAGGCTGCTTTTCCCAAAAGGGCACATTTATGCCCTCTCTCATACGACGCTTTATGCCAGAGGAAAGCTCCTTATCAAAATTTGGAAAGTTGACGCTTTATCTTCTTCCATCCTTCCTTAAGTCCCCCATGCACTACAGTACATGCCAATCAGTTCTAGCCACGCTGATAAGGTAAGTAGTAAGCCAACACTTCTACTTCAATGCTAAGGGCTTGTGTGCCATAATTCCATTCCCTCCACTTCATCCACTCCCTTTCACGGTCTTATTCACCTGTTGCATCCAGTCTGTCACCTCGATCCTGATCATACAACTGCCAAAGAAACCCCTTGAAGTCAACCAGGTTTCAGGGGTGCCAATCAGAACAGGACCCTGGATGGCAAACTGTCTAAAATAAGGACTGTTTGTGGGTCTAGCACAAAGATATCCTAAATCTACCACAGGGGTAGATTTCAGAGCTATCAAATGAGTCAATAATAAAAAAATTGCACGGTATCTGCTTAGTTGAAAATACTATGCTTCAGGCCATTTAAATTATCAATTAGCTTTTACCCAATCCTGACATTGCCAAAAAACAACAGAAAATCTCTTTTTGGAGGTCGCATTTTCCTAGGTCTGATCTCAAAGCATGAAATATGTTTTTGTTGTGTTCTTACTTCTTATAGCTACAGTCTAAAAGAAAAAAGTCAGCGTCTTTTATTTTCCACTTTGAAAAGCAAATCAGAACAGGATCACAACCAAACACCATCACCACACTTTTTCAACATAGCTAATTCAAAAATAACTGGACTTTGAAACCTAGCCTGTAAATAGTACTAATTCTGGTGTATGCACATGTCCTAACTTGAAAACAAAATAAGCGGGATAAAAATAAAGTTCTAAGCAATTCTGAGCATGCTTGCTTGGCATCTGCTAAGATTTTAAGCAGATGCCAACAGAATCCCTGTCCTTTTGCGACATATATATGTACCTGCCCAAGAGCCACACAGAACAGGCACCTGTTAGAAGGAGACTGACATGCTTCATACATCAGAAAACTGCAAAATATTGACTAGCCACAGAAAATAAAAGCAAGCTGTGCCCATGGCCTGGCAGTTCTCAAGCACTTTGGCTGCGTTCTGCTGCTGTATATGGTACAAGTCCTGAGCTTTCTATATACAAATATTTCTATCTTTATCAGCTACCAAGTGATGCAATCACAATGATAATACAATCTGCTCCTATCCTGTCTCATTCAGCCCAATGAAACAATATCCAAAACCAATTTTGTAATTACTTTGCCAGGTGCCCAAACTTCTAGCCACACTGGCTGGATGGGTGGTGCCAGGTCTGTCCATGGCGTGGATTCAGCTGGTGGGCCTGCTTCAGCATGCAGGGTGCACCCCAATCCAGTAGTAGGGCAAGCACAGCCAAGGCCCAATCCAGCCTCATGGCAGTAGCCCACCGCAATTCAGCTGTGCAAGGCTTGAAAGTTTGACAACGGAGAAGGGGTGGCAGTGTTAATTGCCACCCGCTCCTACTGCCAAAGTTCCCAAACTGTGAGAAGGATGCCAGAGCTACACAGGCTGGATCTGGCCCATGATCCAACAAAGTATATAACTGCATGCTTAACTTGAAATGTGGGATTCATTCCATTGACTTCACCAGAAGAACACTTCCGTTTGAATTCTACTGAAGTCAATGGCACACTTTTAACTGTTTTGCTGAAGTGGGAAAGGATCCTTTATTGAATTGGGGCTTTCCATGCTAAGGTAGTGTTAGAGCGATGTTGTAGCCATGATAGTCCATGAAATATTCCAAGGATTTTTTGGGGGTGATATCAGGGTGACCTGATGAAGAATATCCTGCAGTCAAAAGCTTGTCTAACTTTATTCCAACCATGCAGTTGGCCCAATAAAATTATCACCCCCAAAAAATCCTAGTCTCTAACTTCATTCAGCACCAGAAATATATTCTCAATTTAAACCAAAGAAATTCTGTGGTGGTGCAACTTTCTTACTTCATTGTTATAATTACAAAAAGTAAAGAATTGCAAAGGTTCAAAGTCTCACAATAATTTAGCTTTCTTCACATTGCATTCCCGACTCTCTCTCTCAGTGTCTACATGGCATTGTATTGGCCTGCGTATGTAGCATATACTCTTATCTCCCTCCTCAAAGAAAAACATGCTGCAGTGCAGCTGAATTAATATTGCTATAGGAAGTTAGCTTTTGCATTTTTTCTTGCTTTCTATAATTTTCAGTCTTACTCTTGCCTTAACATAAGGCCAAAGCAACTTTTTATGAGGCTTTCTTTGCAAGAATTTCCCCAGCAAGCTGTTGAGATGTGTATGTTACAGCTTGCTTCCCAAGAGTGAAGACTGCAGGGCTCTCCCCCCAAATTAGCAGATTCATGAGAAGCTAGAGTTTTCCATCCAGGTGTCCCTGGCTATCTGTGTTTCAGCTTTGGTCACCTGCAGCCCCCTCCTTCCAAAGCTCTCTGCCGGCATGGCTTTAATGATTTGGATGTCCAAGGGATCCTTTGAGAGGGGGGTTCATTAATAAAGGTGACACAACAGGGGGTTGCATGATCTTTTCCAGGTATTTTCTATGTGGTTAAAGTAGGAATGACAGTTTCCCCTCAGCTAGGCATCTCTTCCTCCTATCTTGACAACTCCTTTCCCCCATGCTGACCCAGGACATGAAAAGCCTTTCCTAAAAGTTCAGGGGAAAAGGGAGAATGGTAACACTAAGGCACCAAGAACTCCTCTCCTTGTTGGTCTGTTCCATGCACAGATCTGAAGTACTTGAAATGCCAATAGCTGAGCTTCAGTTAGTGACTTCTTTAAACAAATCAGAAATTCTTACTGTATGCAGATCATGTTTTTTAATCTGTTTCCAGGCAGCTTTGTTGAGGTTTGATTATTACTGTTATTTTTGTTTGTGTTGCAGGTGCAGTCACAGACTAGTATTAGAATAGGAATATGAATGTACTGCGCTGTGTACAAAAGTACACGTGCCCATGGCCTCTACTCAGTAGCATGTTCACTCTAAGCCCCAGCCCTACGTATCCCCCCTTTATATGTTTAACTTTAAATGTGTGCTTGTTAACATTACAGAGAGAATGGCTGGTTTTGGGTACCAATGGATGCTTAAGCAAGTCAATAAAAGTATGTTTGATCCATTTTCACTGGCCACAAAAAGCAAATGGATGGAAGTAGCCCATTTGTCCTAACAGAAGAAAAGGTTTCAGTTGTGTGAGAAAGTAAACTTGAATATTTTCTGAGCATCAGTAATGGCTGTCTCTCAGAAAAATGTTGCAAGTGTTGAGAAATTTCAAAATGTTTTAAGTTGAATTTCCAATCTAGAAATAATAAAGCACACAGCCAATTCTAGCAGACTGAAACAAAATACTCATGGTTGCATTTATGTGTGTGTACATTATATAAATTAGAAGTTGGCATTTTTTCGAGTGTGACTCAAGTTTCAAAGCAGAAGAAATGGTTATATTTTCTCTATCCCACCCTTGTCCACACACATGCATACATACCTATATGTACTAATCTTTTTAACATTTTAATCCTCTATTCACTCAAATTTAAGATACATGGAAATTTATAATTTAAAAAATAATTTTCCATGTAAATAATCTAATTATTGGAGGGTTGTCTTTAATTCATCCCTGTACCACTGCAGCGAGGCAGGCAGCAGGAAGGCAGATGGGGTTAAGCAACTTGCCCTCTGCTTGTGTCTGCCCCCTGCCACCTCTGCTGCCTTGGGCTCCCTCCCCACTCTGCTCCTCCTCTTCCCCCAGCCTCTCCGCTCTCCTCCCCCCTTGCCCTTGCTCTGCACTGACAGACTGGGCACCAAGCAGCGCCCCAGCCTAGCCCCATAGCAGCCATCTGGTCAGCACCCCGCTGCTTCAGGGCTGGGCTAGAGCTGTGCTCAGTGCCCCAGGCTGTAGCAAGGACGCAGCCTGCTGGTAAGGGGTTGGGGGCAGGGGTAGGTAGGAAGCAGAGGCTGTTTGGCGGGGGGAGATAGGGGGAAGATGCTGCAGAGGGGAGATGTCAGGGTGTAGAGGCAGCAGAGGGAGGGGGACCCAGGCAGCAGCTGTGGCTATGGCTCTAACCCCAGATAGAGGCTGGAGTAGGGTGGCCACTGACACATCCCCTTGGGGGGCTGGGGGTACCACTGGCTCCCTTGGCCAATCACTGGCAAGAGGTGGGACCACCACAAAAAGGTCCCTCCTTCCCTCCCTGGCTGGCTTGGAACCAGGCCACCTGCCTCCTGGCTGCGCACCCTTCTACCTCTAGGCACAGCCAATAAAATCATGAGGACGCATGATGTACATGCATTTCCACCAATAAACTGAAAAAGAGCACTTTTTGCAGTTCTTCCTCATTCCGAAATGGGCAGGGGACAAAGCGTTTAAAAACAGGATAGTCCGGTATAAAGCAGGATCAAGGGCCACCCTAGGGTGGAGCTGGAGCCACAGCAGCCCCCTCCCCCACCCACAGTTCTATGATGAAGAGCTTTTCTCCCCATGTTAAAAGGGGCAGGGGGGACTTCATCTCAGAATTGATTAAATATGGTCATCTTCCTGCAAGAATGATACTAAAGGAACTGAGTTTTCCTATTTCATAAGTTAGATTTTACACTATTTCCAGTTATGAACGTAGCACCCTTGCTTGTGCTCGTATTTCGCTGGTGCTGGTTAATTACTTATGTAGGAATCTAAATCTAATTTCCACTGTTTGACAATTAAAATTTGTGTAAATCATTTAGTTTCAGTTCCACAAGTTCCCCTGCTGGCATATACTGTCCTGTAGATAAGTCACAAAGGCACATACTGATCCATAAGTGCTGCCTTTTATCAAGCATAAGGAATTAGTTGCTAAAAGTGCAAAAGTAAACAGAGAGCCAATAAGGTGATCCAGCATTTTTTATTATGATAATCAGTCACTGGAAAATGTGTACCTTGCTGCCAAGGAAATATCTGATCACTTTAGACCTTGAACAAAATAGAAAAACAACTAATCAAAATTACTCTTTGGAATAACATCCATTTACAAAAAGACACTATATTACTAAAACATATGCTCTTTTTCCATGTCAGATTTTTTTAATGAAAATTATTGCCATCTGTTGCTTTCCAGATGTGCATAAGCTTAACACTGCTAGTGAAGTTTTACAGGTGATGAAGATCTTGAACAGCAGAGTTTACAAGATTCACATAAAATGCATGTCCAATTCACATTTGCAATTTATTGTTTTAGATCCCCCAAGCAAAAGAAAGCAATAAGGTCCCCTATTCTGCACTTACGGAACAAGCCTTTGATAAAGAACTAAAAAAACTCTCCCCGAAATATCTCCCCCCTCAGCCACGAGGGGGAATGAGACCATTCTCTTCTCTTGTCCTCCTTTCCTGAGAAGTCGGCATTCTCTGAACTGAAAATAAACCCGTGTCAATAAATGACAATTCTGAAATTGTCCTAAGGAGCTGAATCCCAGCTGGGACACTAAATCATTTCATGAGAATGTGTGCTATTGTGAAACATTTGTATCCAAGTCTGACTGTACCATCCTTGGGTGCATTCCTTTTTAATAAAGCAAGCATTTTATTCTAGTTGGGTACATCATAAAATTGCTACCAAATTATGCTTCATGTGGCAGCCCTGTGATAATCAACAAGACATGCTGGATGCCCTCTTTAAATGATAGTCAGAATGCTCAAGGCAAATCCTCACAGAAAATCACATTTTATGCAGTCACTGGAGCAAAGAAATGAACATTTTCAAATGTCTTAAAAACAATACTTTGTTTGTCAAAGCACAAACAACTTTCCCACATAATGTCTGAGTGAAAATGTAAGAGCAAAAGCCTGCGAAGTCTGAGACCAGCTCAGCTTGGTCCTTATGACTGCATCCACATGAGCGTGGACATTTGGTTCCCTGGGGACAATTAGCAGTGGGACAACTTGTGCCACCACTAGTTTCTCCCTGGGGAAGCTTGTGCCACATGCCCTCTGGCACGAAGCAAGTTACCCCAGGTGGGGTAGGGGGGGCTGTGACCTGCACTGGGCTGGCCCCAGCAGCCTTATCTGAGGTCCTGGGAGCCTGCTGGGGCTGCAGCAGCAGTGATCCTGCTGTGTGCAGCCTGGCTGGCAGGCTCCAGTTTTGAGCAGCATATGCTGCCCCCGCATGTGCTGCTCTGCTTTTTTTTGGCGCAGGGGTCAGCCCTTCCCCCCCGCCCCCCTTGCAGCGCAGAGAACAGCTGAATGCATGGTATGTGGCACTGCACATGTGTCTGTGGCGCCACACTGCACAACCACACTCAGCTGGATGCGGCCTATGCGAACATGTACACAGGGAGTTTTCAGCACTTCATTTTCTCCCATAAAACACCCCCCCCCCCCCCAAATAAAACATGCACTTTGTTTTCTGAAGGCATCTTTTTTCTGTAGGTTTTTCCAGTCATGTGTGATGGTATGACACAGAGTAACTCCTCCCGGAAACTTAGATTGTCCAGGAAGTGGGCATCCCAGGAGACAGTCTAGGTGAGGCAGCAGGAACCAGACTTAGACCACAGACTCTCGCAAAGGCAGCAGCAAGACTATTACTGCATTACTATAAGTAGTTCTTTATATAATATCCACTACAGAATGAAGTGTTGTTTCCACACCACATGTCGCGTCATCAAGATACTGCAGACAGCATGCAGCAGTTCACTGGCCCTGCGGCAGATCAAATGTTCCTTTAGGCACAAACTACACTGCTCATCCAATAGTTACAGCTATGAGAGGGTTAATACAGGCCTCTGCCCCTTCTGCTCGCTGGGCTCAGAGACAAATGGAAGCCATTTTGGCAGTATTAAATCACAGGATCTGCATATTCCTAGTCCAGCAAAGAAAAATCAACCTTCCTGCTTAAGACATCCACCACAACATTAAAGGACTGATTTGGGGGACAAAGGTGTGCATGGTACATGAGTAAATGACAGTACATTCCCACTGCTGAGTGTAGCATGGGTACAGCTGTGCCAGCGGTGGCAATGGAGGGAACAGTAATATAGATTGGATGAGACAGGGTTAGAAATCTGTCCTCTACTCCTTTAGTGATTTTGGCAAACCTGCTGGACCAACACTGGGAAAAGTGCCAGTATGGGCAAAGCCTATGCTTGCTTTGGAGGTTGTACCTGCAGTTTCAAAGCCATGATTCCATAGTAAATAGTCCTCATTATTATTAATAAGGCAATGATACTGCTGCACCATTTATTATAACTCACCCTGTTGAAAATACTAGCACTTCCTATTTTGACCCTGTGGTATGCAAGTGGTGGTTCTCAGCAACGGATCTATCGCAGATCCCTTTCAGGTTAAGATTGGAGTTAAGCTAGGCTGCATCATTGCTCCAACACTCTTCCAAATATTCCTTACCACAATGCTACATCTGACTACCAAGAAACTTCCAACTGGAGTGGAGCTAAACTACCAAATGGATGGAAAGCAGTTTAATCTCAGCTGACTTTGAGCCAAAACTAAGACTACCCTGACCTCAATCATTAAGCTCCAGCCTGCTTAGTGCAGAGGCTGTAGTGCAGGGGTAGGCAATTATTTGGACTGGAGGGCCACTTAAGGAATTTTGGTGATCTGTTGAGAGCCTGTGGGAGAGGAGGGAAGATGCTGATCTGGGCTTGGCCCCCTGTCATGGCTGTTTACACTGCCCAGCACAATGGGGGGCAAAGGAGATGCCAACTGATGCAATTTGGCCCCAGGCCTTCCTACCCCATGGGGCTGCCAGATGAAGTGGGTAGGGTCTCCATGAAGACCCACCTGGGACCACATAGGCAGGGTGCACTTGGCCAGGCAGATGGGAGGGGGCTGTGAGTGGGCAAGAAGCAGTGTCCAGGAGCAGAACAGGCAGGTGGGGCTGGGGCTGGGGCTGGGGCTGGGGCCAGGGCCTGGGGCAGAGTTGTGATTCACTTCCTGCATTTCCCTGCAATGGCTGCCAGTTCTGTGGTAGGGGCTGGCCACTGCCACAGAACCAATACCCATCACAGGGACGCGTGGAGGTGGATCATGACTCTGCCCCAGACCTTGGTCCCTTGCTGTCACTGCCCCATGATCCCAGCTCTGCTCGCCTGTCCTGCTACCAGATGCTGCACCCCACCTACCCGCAGCCCCATCCCATCCACCCAGCTAAGTGCGCCCTGCCCAGGCTGGTCTCCTTAAAGATCCTGCCCTCTCACCTGCTTTGCCTGGCACCCCCAGAAGTGTGTGGGGCAGACGGGCTGGGATGCACAGGTAGTGGGGTTGGGTCCAGCAGTGGCAGCAGAGACACTGGCAGTGGCAGCTGGAAGGAGCTGCTGCCATGGGGGCTGCTGGGAAGCTGAGTCCAGCCACGGTGCCACCCCTGCCCTGCTACCTGGTCCCATGAACTACAACTCCCAGCATGCCTGAGAGCTTCACAGGGCATAGGGTGGGCTGCACTCTGTGCCAGGTAGCACCTCTTCACCCAGTGATGGCAGGACCAGCCACATGTGCCATGGCCTGAGCTGCCCCCTACTCCTGGGCTGAGCTGAGGGACCCACCGCAGGCAAGGCAATCACTTGGCAAGCTGGATCCAGTCCACAGGCTGTATTTACCCACCCCTGCTGCTGTGTGCAGATCTTCAGGCAAGTGTCAATGTCTTTACTGAGGCTTACAAGAAAATGGGACTGACACTTAACATTCAGAAGACTAAGGTCCTCCATCAACAAATTCTTAATGAGCAGTCTCCAGCTCCAGTAATTCAGATTTACAGTGAGACTCCGGGGGATGCTAAGTATTTCCCATACCTCAGAAACCATCTCTCACAGAAGACTGACATTGATGAAGAAATCCAACATCACTTTAAATGTGCAAGCACAGCCTTCAGACACCTGAGGAAATGGGTGTTCAAAGATCACATCATCAGATTTGAAACCAAGCTCATGGTTTATCAAGCAGTTATGAACCGTACCTTACTGTATGGAGTTGCAACATGGACAGTGTACAGGAACCACCTCAAATCACTGGAGAAGTACCATCAGTGCTGCTTGTGGAAGACCCTTTGAATACAGTAGGTAGAGAGACACACTGTTAGCATCTTCTCACAAGCAAACACCATGAGCATAGAGGTGATGACCATCCAATATCAACTTTGCTGGGCCAGCCACATCACCTGGCTGTCTGACTTCAGATGAAGCAAGTTTTATTCTCTCAGCTCAGGCAAGGCCTATGCTCAAGAGGAGGTCAGAGAAAGCACTTCAAGGATGTACTTAAGGCCAGCTTGAAAAAATGTAACATCCGCCTCAACTCCTGGGAGACTATTGCCCAGGACCACCCCAAATGGAGGAAGGGTCTGCTGCAAGGATCTCAGGACATTGAAACCTCACAATGACAACAGGAGATGGAAATGTGAGAGTGGCAGAAACAGTGTGCCATGGACTGAACCAAGAATCCAGAGACACCCACCCCATATAGGAACATATGCCTAAATTACAACAGAACCTGTCAATCTAGGATTGGTCTTGTCAGCCATCTCTGGACCCACAGATAAGGCAATCATGGAAGACAATCATCCTCAAGTTCGAGTGATTACCAATGATGTTAAAATTCAACTTTTCTGTATTTAACATGGAACAGTCATAGGACAGAATGCAGAACTGTCCTCAGGAGGGACCGGAGCCCTGAACCCAGGACAGGCCATTTCCATATGAGTGCCTAATCATTAACATCACAGAGTCAGGCTCCCTCTTACACACACTCTCTCTGGTCTCAGGGCATTTCTCCTGCAGCATCACTTGTATCTGCATCCCCATACTGAAAAATGGCAGCCGGGGCACTTTAACTTTTTTTTTGACAAGCTTTAGTTAAAGCACCCCGCCACCATTTTTCAGCATGAGGATGCTGATACATGTGATGCCAGAGTCTGCTGAAGTGTTTAATTGAGTGGTTAATCAAGTCTGTTTCAATGTGCTGTAATGACAGAGAATTGAAGAAGCCTCTCTGCATGTGTATAGGTGCTCCATGGGACTCAGACTGAGACAGTTCTGGGTATGCACAGAAGCAGAATTCTAGACACCTGGGATATTTAAAATCAAACAATGAAGTGCTTCCTGAGTGTAGGTGCTTCCCATATTAGGTAGCAACTAAATAGGGGTTTTGATTGTCAATTTTAGACCACCTGCTTTAGGTGCCTAAGTCCTTTATTAGATCTCTCCCCAAGTTAAATTAGTTGTTAATCCCTGTATGTACTACCATATAATGCTTCTGCCTCCATCTCCACTATTCACCCCTGTTGTTATACATGTTCTTATCTACATTACGTGGTTTGCATATTTTCCTAAATTACTTTCATAAACTTTCTGACATACACATCCTGGTACAAACGTGAAGTGATACACAATTATATAAAAGGTCAAACAAGTATAATGGCTGCATTGTAAAGTCTATTTATTTTTATTACAATGCCTAGATTAAGGGCACAACAATATGTAGACTGCTTGGGAGGCTGATGGCAGGTTGAAACATATGATTATATGATGTGTACAGCAGAATTCAGATTTAATGTTTTGTCTTTGGAAAACATGTACTTATTCTCCCAGTACTCAGTATAATTTAGAGTTCATGATGTTAACTATACTATGGAAAACAAGAACCACTCAGATTTAGCAAACACAGCATTGATTAGTCAATATAAATGTTATGAGAGTTCACAACATTTTGCAGGTGTATAATGGCAATGATTGAGACTGCATCCCTGGAGGTCAGGCTCTGTTATATATTGGTCTGTAAGTAGCATGCATTTCTATAACACTGTATAAACAATCACAATGAAATGGTATAGGAAGAGACTGATTGCAAACTTTAAACAAAATCAGAGTCAGTTAATTAATTTTGTATGTGCCCAGCAACTTTAAATCTAGTAGTTGGTATCATACCTCCATAAAAGAAGATAAAAGTTTTCTCTGCCTCTTTCTAGATGGATAATCTCCATCAAAATAAATGGTATGCCTGAGTGCTCTTATCTCTGGCAACAGAGAACACTTGGATTCTGTACTCCAATACAGGAACAAAACAGATATTGAGCATGCTTTCAACATTTATTTCAAGATATTAAAAGGCCAGGTTCAAATTAGCTATCTTCAGGGGCCTCAACAGAAGAGGGGGCTTGCCCTTTTTGGGTGTCAGGCAATTTTCAGTTCATATATGTCAGACAATAAGCTTTTGATTCTAGTGGGACGGAGTGATAAACAATTGAACCAGTGTTTCATCTTCTTCAGATGTAGCTGTGCTGCCTTACATACCAATCCTGGCTATTCTTGTTATGTTAGATCACACCCTCTCACAGGATATTCCCATAAGGAGTGGCATAAGTCTCAAAGGAAACTAAGAATTTATACTAAAATTGTCTGACCTTTCACCCCCAATGCTTGAAACCCAGACTTTGCCTTTCAGTGATTCACAGAATAGTCTAAATTTGGGAAGGAAATACATTCACAAATTCTGATGCCATTAGTGCAGTTCAGTGGTATCTTGTTGTGAGTTGCATAAAAACCCCCAAAAAACATATAGATTGTGGAGCACCCACACCCAATTTGTACAGACATCATTGCATACATGTTTAAAAACAAAAGGGCTCTTTGATCTGTAGTGAGATAAATTCATACTGGAAGTACTGCAAATTTCTACAGAAAGGATAATTAAGCAGTAAAGCAGCTTACCAGGGAATTTGATAAGTTCTCCACAACTTGAGCTCTTTAATTTAACCCTGACATCGTTCTAACTAAAATTTATTGGTCTCAAAGCAGAAATTACTGGATTAAATTCTATGGCCTATGTCAAAGGAGACTATAATAATGCTCCCTTCTGACCTAAAAGTCTATGAATTCTCAGACTTCTCGCCTAACAGGGACATTCTTGAGAAGCCATACCCCAAACAACACCCTTCTACTCACAGATTTTTTTAGCTTGTGCTTTTATGAACTCATTCCAACCTCTAACTTCCATCCTATTTTTAATTTTTCTCAATTTCTTCCCTTTCTTTAAAATGGGAGGCTGTACTTAAATACCACGACCTGTTTCCAGTGCAAGTTTTGTTGCTATTTTCTTCATCCTTTATTTGGGAGTACTGAGGAAAGTCATTTGCAAAAAAGTTCAGACTTTGCAAAAATGAGCATGGCTAAGTACAGACAGTCACAAAGCCTGAAGTTTAATCAGTTCAGTCATCACAGGTTAGTCTAAGCTGTATAGATTGAACCAATAAGCAAGTGAACAGACATTCACTTTTGATTCTGAAAATGCAGCCACATGCCTGCAGTGGCTCAGGTCAGAAACTGGAGGGTGCTAGAGCATGCCTCCTTACTCAGCTGGAGCAGACAACTTGGGCCAAGGCTAGCCTGCCCAGCCTGTGACAGAGGGGTTTGTGAGGGATGTGCAAAGTATCCTGGGATGCTGGGGAACTGTGATTTAACTTGAATCTGAAGGCGATATGGGACAAAAGTTCAATACACTGATTTAACCTAAATCAATTAAGTCTGACACTACATCCATCCAGGTTTATCTTAAACTGGTTTCAGCCATTTTGAAAGTGGTTTATGTGCATTGAACGTCTGTTGTGTTACAGATTTGAACCAGTTTCTTTTCACTTATACTGGTTTATGTGTAATTTTTGTCCCGAAATCATGAGCCCCATACCTGTTATTACACAGTACCTCCAACCGTGTACGAACAGAATATTTCTGCAGTTACAGCTTGTTTTTATTCAGGATTTCGGTCAACCTTTATGCAGCAGAAGCCTAACATGAAATCGCTGAACTCTGTTTTTGGGCATCTGACTTAATTTCATTACTGCTGAATACAAAACGTCCCCCATTGACCTCAGTGTTCTCAGAAATTAACACTAAATCACTGCAGCATGTAAATGCTGAGGCTGTAAACATTTATTTCCCTTATTTTTTCTTACAATCTGATAGACTGAGTTAATGCAATACCTGTTTCCTTAGCTTATATTTTTTTGGATTTATTCCACTAAGGAACTGATGTATTTGGAGACTCTCCAAATACAGTTGTCCTTTCATCAATGCATTCCAACATTAAAGAACAAACAACCTTAAGGAGCATGGGGCAAGGCGGTTTAGCAATGTATAGGGCGCATCTACACGTGTTGCTATGGCAACATTGTTGCTGTGCCGTGATTTAGTACTTACAAAAGGAAGTACTACATCCCAGTTCAGTAACAGCCTGTACACACTGTATGTGCGGCACACGGTTATTTTTAGCCACTACTTTGCCGTAGCATCGTGCTATAGTAGGGGAGTGCATCACTACAGCGACATAGCTGCTGGTCATGTGTAGATGCCCATGGACACTATGTCATGTGTAGACACGCCCAAGCCGAGCATTTGAAATAGCCTAGCAATTGAATTAATTGCTTAGTAAACAACACTCCCATCCTATCCTTCTTGAGTTGATGTTACATGCACAGTGAATATTATCCATAGTCTCCTTTTCTTGAAAAGGCAAAAAATACCTTCTGACCAACAACCGCTTACACCCATAATTTCCCTCTCCTTCAAAGTGGATTTCTAGTGGCAACCCAAAATCTGAGAGTAGCTTTTCAAAATCTGCTGGAACTTTTTATATTTCAGTGACAGCTCTGCATTCAAAAGATGTTACCTTTGAAAGGAGTCAGCCACTGCTGCCTAGAGGCTCATAGAATAATCTTTTCCTAATTCCCGCTGTTAAAAGTTAGCTAATGCTCTGAAGTAGAAGGGGTGAATATCCTTTACAAATTGTTGTTGTTACTATGCTAAATCTTCACTAATGTAACTATGAACATTCCTCCTTCTTTTTTTAATCTTAATAAGAGTGTGACCTCAGTGATCTCTCATGGCAATACATTTCGCAGCTTAATTGTGCCTATTATTATTATGACAATAATCTTGTATCAGTTGGAAATATGCTGCTTTTTAAGATAACTGAGAGCTCCAATACTCTTGCATTGTGAAAATGAAAACATGGAAGAATCGCTGAAAGAAGGGATAGATATGCTGTGTTCAGCTTTTAAGAACTTGTGTCATTCTCCTGTTCCTCTTTCAGTCCCAAAAACTGAGCCTCCTGATGTGCCACATGTGCATGGCGGGAGGTGTGATTGTGGGATCACAGGTCAGATTACAACTGTGCCAGATTGCTGGTGCACAGGGACCCTGAAATTATAATCCTAGGCTCCCCTACACTGACAAGTGGTGCTCCCTATGCCTGAAAGTACCCATCAGTTGATCAGGGCTCCCAGCTGCAGGACTGCATAGGGCGCTTGGCTGTGCCTGTACCACTCAGCACACCAGTATAATTTTACTTTGGAGTAAAATTGTTCCAAAATAAACATGCCATATGTCTACATCCTTAGAGTGGGAGATAATGCAGGGCACTTAGGGTGCATCTACACATCACCCTGTATCACCGTACCAATGCGCTATGTTGCCATATGATGCACTATGGTGACATAGTGATCATGTAAGTCTACACATGACTGGCAACTACTTCGCCATAGCAGTGCACTCCTCTGTTTTTGTGTGCTGCTACAGTGAAATAGCAGCTAAAACCAACTGTGCGCATGGCGCCCTTAAAGAATGAAAAACAAAGACAGGTATTAGGCACAAGAGCTGCATACTAAGGGGACCAAGCTACTGGTGTCTTGAATTTGGAAGACCAAAAAGCTTAGAATAAAGACCATCCAGCCATTAAACATCATTTAATGCTAAGAAATTAAACTTGGTGAAATGGGTTTTTAATGGGCAGTACCCTAATCATGAGAATAACACATATATACAAACTATCCATCAATATGTTATCAGAGTGTACTTCATATGCCAAAGAATAGGATAGTTAACATTCCAAATTAGAGATGAAAATAAATCCTCCAGATACTTCAGGAACTCGTATTTCCAGGAGCATCCTGCATCCTGAATGTCAGTTTGTTTGATCAAATAATTCTTTACTTTGTTTCAATTATTCATAAATTAAGGCCAAAAGAGCCATTATAATCACCTAACTACATACATAACCAGCTATAGTTTCACCTTATAACTTCTTGCCAAAGATATTTTAATCTGTTTTATTTCATTTGGTTGCTGTGGTTCTGGCATTTATTTGTTGGGATGATTTGTTCTATACTTTATAATGCTAAGTTTGCATCTGTAGACTAAACAATACAGAAAGTTAACTATGCAGTAGCTGAAATGGGAAAAGCTTAAAATAAAAATATCAAATTGAAAAGAAAGTTACTCAGCTATAAGTCAAGATTTTTCCTGGAGCTGATAAAAACTAGATAGACTACAATAGACATTGAAAATATGGCTGTGCTGCTAACCAATTTGGACAGTCCTATGGAAACTTAGAAAATCAAGTTCAAGCCACAGAGATTTAAAATGCAAGAGCAGGAAGATCAGATTCTCAAACTCACTAAAAATGTAGGACAAAATATTTGTTTTGACTGAAATGCTTCCCTATATTTTTTTCAAGCTCTACTTATATAACACTAAATTTGAATGTATAAACTAATATAAGCATTGTACCAAGTGAACTGTATGCCTTTAATATTCGTCACTGGAAGTTCAGCTAGAAGAACAAACTCCTTATATTTTTATTGTTCCATTCCTGAAAGAATTCTGGTTTTCATTAAAACCAAGAGTAGTTACAAAGGTTGTTTTTCAAGGACTCTTAGTATATAGTACCATATAACATAGCTAAATGAGGCACCTATGGGTGAATTATGGTACTTGTCCATTATCAGTCACTAGCTACTTGCAACCAATAACTATGGGATTAAAATCTGTGAGGTCCTCTGCAGTAGAACTAATCAGCAGCACTGTAAATCTTCCAGTTTAATTAGTTTCCCTATATTTTTAATTAACTAAGAGGACATAGGTGTGGCTATGACTGGCAACATTCAACAGAAGGTAAAGCCAAGCTGCAGCTTCTGTAGTTCTGTGTGAGTAGAACTGTGGCTTTTTGCTGACTGACTTAAAAAACGGCTTTTTTTAGTCAATAAATGTGCAATAAGGGGAGCTGTAAGCACACCAAGGGCTTCACTAAAGTCAATTGGTTATTTCTGAAATTTTGCAATTGACTTCTTTGGCTACAGAATTGGGTCCTAATGAGTTAAATGCATATTCTTATTGTTTCCCTTGTACTCCTTACCCTTATACTTTCTGTTGTTATAGTCAGTTGTTGTGTGTTGGGTTAGGGTATGGACACACACATTTAAAACTGTTTCAAAAGGGGAATGTTTTAGAAGAGCAGCAGCTATGTTCTAATTGTTATGTGTGAACAAGGGGAGAATGATACTATGTAGTAGGGGGTGTGTGAAATGGGCTGTATTTGATTTAGGTTCGGATTCAGCCTGAATCGGGGACAGTGATTCACTTTGTTGATTCGGATCACAGCCCCAGTTGGATTTGGCTGAATCTGAATCTGCTGCAGAGCGTGGAGGGGACATCCCCCCCTCCCCATGGGATGCTCCATGCACCACAGCATTGCAGCATTCACAAGCCACCTGGTACCTTGAGGTATGTAGAAAAAACATTAAAGCTGTGTCTATGTCTGAATTAAAGGGTCTCCTGATTCGATTCGGAATCAGAGACTTGGCCACCAAATTGGGCCAAATCTCCACAGAATTAAATCAGCAACTGAAGCTTTCACAACCCTACTATATAACAAACTTCTCTAACTTGAACATGGTTTTATGCAAACACACACGTGGTCACACCTGAGGCATTAGGCAGAAAATAAATACCATATTTTCTAACATAAAACATGCACCTTTCTCTCCCAAAATCAGCCTTCCAAAATTGGACTGCATGTTTTAAGCATGAAAGAAGTTTTCTTTACCAGGGAAGAAGCACTCTTGGAGACACCGTGCATGCCATGCAGGTGTCAAAATATCTGCTCAGCAAATAGAAGGGGCAGAGTCTTGTGTTAACCCTCTCACAGTGTAGCTATTGGCTGACCACAGTAGCTTACACCCAAAGTAACCAGTGAGTAAGTGTTGGTAATATTTTGATGAAGCTCATGTGGAAACAGGGGTGGATCTGGGGAAGGGTACAATGGTGTGCTTCCCCCCACCCACTGCCTCTTTGATTCCTGTTCCACCCAATGTTTAAAACCAACTGCCTGGCACTGGCAGCAGCACTGCTAGTTAGGCAGTGCTGAAGGGAATCAATTGACTTAATGGTTCATTTTAATCTACCTGATCTCTTCTAAACTCTTCATTCCACAAGTGTTAACGACTCTCTCTTCTTCTGAATTGTCTTGCTGTTCCACCAGTCAAGCTAAGCTTTGCTTTCAATTCTGCTCTCTGACAGTGAAGCTCTTTTTTCACAGCACTGCAAATTTTTAAATTTATTCCAATGAAGTTATATTTGGTTTTGCTTCAATCTTAAACTGAATAATACAGCCCTAGGCCCCTAGCATATTGGTAAAGGTTCTAGTTTATTTCTAATTGGAGAAAAATGTGCGTTGCTTTATGTGTGATAATGCACCTCACCATCTGCACCCTCACCCTTTACAGAATCCTAGATCCATCCATGTATGGAAATAAGACTTATTTACAGGAACTTATAAAAAAACTACTTAAGGTACAGAACTAACAGTCTTGCTACTGCTCTTGCAAGGGTCTGATCCATAATCTTGTGTGACACAGAGTATGTACTCTTGGGAACACAGGGGGGCATTGCAGGATGCAGTCTGCCACACCAGGAAGTTCCCAATGCCACATTTCCAGCATACTCTGTGGGCATTTATACACATACCTTTTCATCCTGTAACATGCCGGAGATCCATTGCTTCGGAGCAGACTCGATTAACTGAGTCTGTTCTGCACGTGAGCTGATGTGCACCATGCTGTGCCGTGTGCATTTGTTTAAGTGAGGAAATGCGTGTCAGAGCGCAGAAAATGGTGGTGGTGCACTTTTGAACTAAAGCATCTCTAAGACACTTGCATATGTAAAAATGCCCTGTGTGCCCAGGAGGATTCACTTTGTCATAGCAATGAGCCTGGAAAAATCTTTTTTTTCTATATTCTGCCTACTAAAAACAAGGCATGTTTTATTTGGGCTTGTGTTTTATATTGTCATTATGATAACCATTTTTCTCCAAGTATTCCATTCAGCCTGCGGCCCTTGCATGTTGTGAATGCTATTAATTAGGGTGGTAACTTCCTTTTTTGCCCCTGCCCTCAGCTGCCTGAAAACTGTCTTCTTTAGAGTGGAAATTTTTCATGCTTGTTCGCATTTGAAAAGTAAATTTTTCTGAGAAGTTTGAGTAAAATATATCCAGCTGTTTCCTGAGTTATGTGAGGCTGGAAAAAATATACTTTTCCTCCTATTAAAAAAAAAAGTCTTCTTCCTCTCGCAACTGAAAAATGTCTCAGCTTTTAAACCTGGCATGTAAATTATGCTCATTCTGCAGAATGTACTTGACCAATTCAAAAAAAATTGGTTGCATGGGTAAAGAAAAAAAAAAAGGTAACACAAAAAACCCCCTTCCAGTTAAGTTCAGTAGTTTCTTTCCCCAGAGAATATTGAAACTCCACCTTTTTTCAGACTAATTGTTACAGAGTTGCATTCTTTTTCTTCCCTGTATTAGCTTTATGCAACAGTTTTCAATACAAGCAGTCAAATTAGTCATTTTTTATGACTTTCAGTTGGACCTTATTCTATAAGGACCTAAGAGCTTCCTAGGAATACCTTTAACTTCTGTTGACTCCAGTGGCAATCGAGTGCACTAAGTACCTTGCACAAATGCTGGGATGCTATAGTTGGGTTGGAATGATATAGCTGGGGATGGTCCTGCTTTGAGCAATGGGTTGGACTAGATGACCTGAGGTCCCTTCCAGCCCCCATTTTCTATGACTCTGATTCTAAATGAGCCCTATACTGGTAGCTTTAGACTGTGGTCTCAGTATAACTATGAGGTGTTTTTTAAAGCAGTTTCTAGAACTGTCTGTTCCCTTCTTCTGCCAGGAATATCAGTAAAATAAATGATAGATTTTCTGTTCAAAAGAAAAAAATGCAGGGCTTAAGCTTTAGTTCAGGATAACAGCATGCCATACAGACTGTTCATGGATGTTTAGGCACCTTTGCTGTTATCTCTGAATGAAATAAAAGCTGCCAACAATGTGTAGATTTTCTTCCTGCAAAAAAAATAATAGTGATACGTCTGATATGTAAAAAGAGCGGTTTTGTCGGGCAGAGTGAAAGACAATGGAACTCATTCCTTATCCTACATAATTTTACTTTGGCCCAAATAATTGGTGGAGGGGAGGAAGCAGTGAGAAAGACAAAGGAATTTTGGTCTAATTCTGTACACATGTGGAGGGCAGGGCAGGACATTTTGCCTAGAAGGCCCTCGACCCAGTGTGGCAGTAACCAGACATGCTCAGTAATTATTTTAGCAGCTATAAAATAAGGATTTTAAATAAAAGATATACATAGTATTCCAAATTGTCCATGTCTATCAACTCTGAATGGATAGCACCTCTCAGAACAGAAGTTCAAGACTTGATCTTTCCCACCTAGATTCAGACTACGGGAGAAAATATGTTTGGTTGTTTTCAATTTTGCATTAATAGTCTCATCTACACTTAACAGGGAAGGAAACAGATGCTCATTAAACCTACGCCTCAAGTCCTATACCCCTCCCAGGCAGGTGCCTAGGAAAAGAGACTTTTCTTGTGCTGTGTCCCTGAAAACTGGTATTCCATTAGGTCAGAGAGGGAATCATGTACAGACTGACTGGATCACTGGGGATATGTGCTAGTCCATGCAGGTATCCAAACTTCTACTCTCTAACTCAACCTGTAGGTTTGTTCTCTCATTACAGGCTAGTATTGGGGGTAGGTGGTGCTGGGTCCAGCTGGGGTTTGCAAGTGTAGGATGAAAGGTATTGTATGGTGTTACTGCATAGCATTCCTAATTCTTAATTCAAGGCAATCACTTAGAAAAGTGTTTGCCAAAGCATTCCTCAAGGCAGAAAACATTTAATTTTAAAGTACAGCATGTATTTAGCTGTTAATAATGAAATGCACAGAAAGAAACAGAGGTAAAACGAGAATTAGAGGGCACAGGCAGAAGTGACAAATTTCACCTGATCTGACCACAGAAAGCAGTTTATAGTCATGACCAGACAGGTGCACAGCTGCAGACAGCTTAAAAAATGGCCAATCAGTTGAAAATCTGACCCCCTCATTGCATGAGGGGTAAGATGAAGACATTTCAAACTAGTGTCTTCTGTAACTTCTGTCTGTGCTGCCTTCCAGCCTCGAGCTATTTCCGGTATGGAAGCAGGGAAAAGGAGTTTGATTTAATAGATTTCATAGACATTAGGTCTTTAAGCCTCTGTGCCTAATATTCTCTCTTTTGTAAAGCACTTTGAAATCTACCATAAAAATGCAAGGTATGGCTGTTATTAGTTGACATCCTTGGCAGTTTTTTAAATTGCCACAGTTCATCCTGGCTAGGCAAAAATGCAGGCTCATCTTGGACACAAATCAGGATATTCTCAGCATGTTTAACATGCGGGGTCAGTTCTCCTGCAAGGGAAGGAAGTTTGTTCCAATACTCAGGGTCTTCCATGGAAAAGCTTCAGTCTTCCAGGTAGTTAAAAGTAAGACCAGCTAATGCAAGTGCTACAGGTTACCTCTATTATGGTGACGAATTTATAGGAAAAGGAGTCCTTAGCCACCCATCAAATGATTCAGGTCTTCTGAGTTATTCACTATCAGTGAGCAGGCAAAAGAAAACTGGAGATCCCTCTGTGGGGCTTGATATGAAAAATGCAGATCTCATGTATTCAACACATGTCCTAAAACCACTACAGATAAAAAGATGAAAAACTGCATGTCTGTATGTCCAAGAGTACAAGTACCATAAAAGCTCCATTAAAAATGTACATTTCCTCTTGTTGCTCAGGGAGGCAAAACATCAAAGGATACACAGCAGAGTTTTTATTTTATTGACTTTATTATAGATATGACTATATCCCTGGCCGTGTTGTGAGTATGTCCCTTGCTGATTCTACTTTTACTGTCCACACAGTAATACCAAGTATCAAATTGTTTCATTAAATCCCCTGCCAGTATATTTGCTGATAACTGTGGTAGTGATGAAGGCCTTTGTGAAAATTTAAGTTTTTAAAAATATTTATTTAACTCCTTTCACTTTACTCCTTTACCTTGTCCTGTCTTCCACATTACTCAAACTGTTGTTCTTTTGCCTTTTCTTATGTTTTCTTCTCTTTCTTCCCTATCCTATACTTTCCCCTCTTTGCCCAGGTGAGCATGGAAGCGTGGCATGTGGCACCACAGACCCATCTGCAGCACCACACACCACATGCAGTTCCCTGTACTGCTACCTTGCATCACAGGGTTGGGAGGGGTGACTGACCCTGGGAAATCCTGGTGTCAAAAAAAACCATGCCAAAAAAAGCGGGGTTGCGTATGTGGCGGCAGCTTGCATCGCCCAAAACTGGAGCCTGGCTGGCTGGAGCCATACTCCGGCTTCCAGCCAGGCTCCCAACTGCGTGAGCCCCACGGCTGTAACTCCCCGAGGCCCCCAGGACCCCAGGTAAGGCTGCTGGGGCCCACACAGTTGCTGGCCACAGCCTCCCCTACCCCACCCAGGGTACTGCTGTCTGCAAGAGGGTGCGTGGCATGCATGTTTCCGGGGGGCAAGTAGCAGTGGCATAAGGTATCACTACTACTTGTCCCCAGGGAAACAAACATTTGCGCTCATGTGGATGCAGCCTTTCTGATTATTTCTTCACATTAAGTATATGAAGTCATTTTACTGGATCATACCAAAAGGGCGATATTATCTGATAAACTGAGAGTATATTTGTGTTTAATTAGACATTTGTGTACATAATTTTGAATGTATGTGAAAGTGGAAATAGTATATATAAGTTATGCTCATTTAACAATTTCCAGTAGACACTTTTATAGCAGGGCTGGACTGGGATCTTCTGAACCAATGTATACTCTTTCCTACTTGAGGTAAGTAGAGTAAGTCTGCTAGTTGGTTGCAATGGCAGACTATCATCTTGTGTGGACAACTGGTGGACACAAGACCCATTTTACAAGCATATTACACATATGCACATAAGTTGAAAAATCAAGGAATAGAAAAATCTCACAGTTGTCCATCTCAGAACTGCTAATTAATTGTTAAAATGTTGGTTGCATATAATATATTATTTTGCGTACCTCAACTGTATCTATTCCATTTTGGGGCAGGAGTGGGGGTCAAGAATTTGTATACAACAAGCATAGCATCTTGATTCTAGCTATTTTTAAAGACTAATTTCAAACACAAAACTGAGAGACTTTGGTTATTAAGTTCTGAGAATTTAAGGGAAGATTTACAAGATTTTTTTTTGCTTCGTTGCAACCCACACCCATGTTAGAAATCCTTTGTTGCCATAATCACACCAAGATTACCCCAAGCATTTGGGGGGAAAGAGCCATGGGATGATTATTTTGGGGTGGAGACTATACCCGAAACTTAAGCATTCAGTTTACCCTTGATGTGGTAGAGAGTGGAGACATCCCCCTTTATTATTATGCTGCACAAATGGAGCCTGAGGCTTTATCCTGTCCTCCCTGGTGATGTGTAAATGTGGGTTTATTTTAATTTATTATTATCTCAGGGCTAGATTTGTAAGGAAAGGACTTAAGATTTTTAAAACCCCAACATTCACTTTTAAATTTCTCATTCCCTTACGTTAGAATCTTAACAGCCACCAGCTTCACAGGGCTTTGGTTAAGAGCCTCAAAACTCACAAGCAGGGAGGATGAGGATATATTTTTTGACAGGAAAAATATGAGTACTAATATAACACTCATCCTCTAGCCAGATAAGTAGTTGATAAAAGGATTCTTTTACTCTCCCATACCTTCTGGGACTGTACTTACTCACTTCCCACCTTTTAATTTTCCCTCTTCTGTCAGAAAAAAACCCAAATTAATTGCAATAGCATAAATACCAAATTGTTTAATTTACCCTCTTGTCAATACGCTTGCTGATAACTGGGGTAGTGATGAGAGCCTCTCTATACAATTGAAAGGTTTAAATATTTAACTTCTTTAATTTGACCCCTTTACTTCCTCCTCTCTTCCATATTAATCAAACTGCTTTCTTTCCCCTTTTCTTACGTTTTCTTCTGTTTCCTCACTTTCCTCCCCCATGCTTTCTCCTCTTTCTGATCCTTATCTCTTTTCTTGACATTAAAACCATTGCAAACCTTTCTTCTGTGTCATTACTCCACACAGGTGATGGCACGTAGAAAACACATAATACTGCTCAGGGGATAATGTGATATTAGGTTGCGGGCAGCCAGGTCAGGGTCTAGTCAGGGGTCAAGGTGCAAACTGTGGTTAGGAAATGCAGGCAGAAGCCTGATCAGGAAGCCAGGAGGTCAGTCCAGGACCAGGGTCCAGGAACAAGCTGAGTGAGAAAGCTAGGACATCAGGCAGACGGCGAAGTCAGAGAGCAAGCTAGGTTGAGAAGCCAGGAGATCAAGCAGGAGCAGAGCTGGAGCACAAACTGGAGGGAACAGCAAGCAGTGTAGGTGTTGAGCCCTATCGCCTGGACACTTTCTGTTTGGGTCAGGGCTTTATATGGGGGCAAGTGGGAGGTCAGCTGAGCCTAGCCGGCACTCCAGAGACAGGGAATGGGCAGAAGGTTAAGTCCTGCTGGAAGCTTCACACTAGTTTGACCGGCCTGGGTGGCTAGCCATAGGGTAGCAGGTGGAGATAAGCAACCACACTGTCAGGCCAAGGCCCCAGATTTGAGGCTGTGGCCTGACATAATGGAAACATCCTTCTTATATGGAATAGAAAGGGGTGTGAACAGCTTTTGGTGAACAAAAAGACCTCTTCCTGTTAACCTTCACTTATCTCAGCTGTCCTTTCCCTAACCTACAGCTGCAGTCAGGCTTCCTCACTTCTGTATTGAGTACAGCTGGTCAAATCATTTCTAACTAACAGCCAAAGTATTTAAAGGAAATATTTAGAGCAGGGACTTGAACCTGGGTCTCCCATATCCCAGGTTAGTGCACACACATACCTGCCCTCAAACCCCTTTGTATTATATCTGAGTCCTTAATAAGGTCCTATTCTCTTAATTTAATTGACATTTTTATTTCACATGCTGTTTATTCAGTCTTGTAGATCATTGAGTATTAATTACCTTCAGACCCAGCACCATGCCTCTTTAGCACTCAGTTGGCCAGGGCTCCCTCAGTTAGAAAGCCACTCATTATTCCCTTTGGATGGATCCATCTTCCATCTAATAATTACACCAGATGATATTGCTTATATTTAAATAAGTGTTTCAAGAGAAGGTTTGTGAGCTACTGTCTCTAAAGCTTTACAGCAATCCAGATATTGCATCTACCAGGTTCCTTTCATCCACTGATTTCTCTTGCTCTGTAATATAAACTGATCAAGTTTAAGTAGCTCTATTAAAGTGTTAATGACATACATGGGGGCTACGCCTGGAATTTGAACACCCGTGCCTAGACATGAGTCCTTTGAAAATGGAAAAGCTCCTTTAAGAGTCAGGCATTCTGGGAAACATGAATCAAGACAGTAAAAGCAGATATTTGCTCCTGCACATTCTGCCTGATCTGAGGCCTTGATCTTATGGGTTTTTCCTTGTGTCCGTGTAAATAAAATGTCTTAATTTGTACATTCTGCATCTGGTATGGGCCTGTTTGTGCCAAGCTGACTCCACCCTTCCCACTGGGTATATATTATATAAGGTCATGATTCATGATAAACACAGCAGTATAGGAACTTAACACCATTAAATGGTTATCTTTAAATACACCATGTGACTCAGTACCGAGGAGCCCAAGAAACATTTCATGAAAGAAAAAGAATGTGTCACTTTCTTTACAGAGAGCATGTAGTTACAAAATATGCTGTAGTCAGAGCCTCCAAGGGATGTGCTCTCATTGTCCCTTGTCCTGTGGTCTGCTTTCACCACTCGTTTGCCATCTCTCTGAGATGGGGCTACCCCCCGCAATCCTATCTAAGAAAGACTACAGCCATCTCCCCCTCCCCCCACACTGCACCCCCTTGTTCATGGAGGAAGCAAATCGAGTGTCCCTTTTTGCTGGCCCAGCTGACAGCCCCCAACAGCCCAGCCCATGTACCAGCACATTGCAACCAAGGCTCTGTCTCCTCCTTCCCTTCCACTTGTGTGGTTGTTTTCACTTCTGTGCATGGATTGGCACTGAGTAGCTCCCACGCAGGAATAAAGGTGGGCCCAATAAACGCCATGATCCTCTTGCACAGGACCATTGTACAACTGATGACCATATCAGTAATTATGACTAATTTGTATGACTGTGTATCTGCCTTTGTTTGTGCATCTGGGCATGTACCTATATAATTTTCCCCCAAAAGAAAGAGTGGGCTTCAATGAGCCCTGAGATGACTCCCTCTCTTACTCAGTCTTTTGGCAACAGAGGCAACACATAGGCTCAGGCTTTCTACATTTAGAAAGCTCTCTTTAAAACTGAAAATGACACTTGGGGACTTTCCCAGAATCCTCAACTGGTAGCAAGCAGTCTCAAGTGTTTCTTCCAGTCATAAGAGTGAAATATTTAGGAGTTCCCATGGACTCATCTTAAAAATACCCTGTGCACAAAAATAAGTTGTGCATGAAGGTCAGTTAAACTGAAAACATGCAAATGCTGTTGAGAGTGCTTAGCTCGCAAGGCAGCTGAAGGGAGGGTTGGTGCTTATTGCACAACACCTTTCAAATGGCTTGATCAGTATTTATGCCAGATGTCAACCAGAACCCAAGAAAGCATCTGCTGCTTAACTTAATGGTTCAACATTACAACTACCTTCCAAGGAGGTAGGGTGACCATTGGTCTTGTTTTGTACCAGACCATCTTGTTTTTAAACCCTTTGTCCTCGATCTGTTTCTGAATGAGGAACAGATTGCAAAAAGTCCTGTTTTTCAGTTTGTTGGTGGAAATACATGTCAACCATTTGTCTTTGTGATTCTATTGGCTGTATGTAGAGGTAGGGCAACATACAGACAGGAGGAGCAGGGGTCCAACCAGTCAGCCAGGAGAGGTGGCTTTTTTGTGGTAGCCCCACCCCTTGCCGCTGATTGACCCTAGCCCTCACTGCTGATCGGCTCAGGAGGCAGTGGTGGCCCCGCCCCGCACTTCTGATTGGCCAAGGGGGCTGGTGGTCCTGCCCCTCACCAAGGGGATGTCCTGTATTTGGGGGATGTATCAGTGACCACCCTAATAGTAGGTCCCGAACTACAAGAGGGCTCCAGAGCATCATAACAACACAAACAGCAGCAGCTTCATTTGCCATTCAGGCATAAAGAGAGCCTGGCAGTTGTTAAATTCCTGGTGATAAATCCCTTGGACAGAAGACTCCTGCAATACTAAGGCCCTACTGGAGTTGGAGTATGTTGGGCCAAATTGAGCTTACTAAGCGCTTTATGGGCAGAGTCTAACTGACATGGGGTCACGAGCCTAACTGACATGGGGTCACGGACAGACTGAACAACAGAGGCCCCAAAGAACTCCACACGTGCAGTTATAACAGGATGTCAAAAACAGGAATATTCAAAGTGACAGTTATTCACATCCTGTACAACTACAACAGACTTACATTGTCTCATATCCAACGCCTGCTGTACACAAAATGTTACAGCACAGCACAAAAAACACAACTATACATAGGTAACTTTTAAGATAATTATACAGACAAAAAAAATTCAAATGCTTGTTCTGAGGGAGCCTTTAGTGACTGCTGCTTTGGCAGCCAATTTGATTTTATGGTTCTCTGGTCCTCACACCCTTCCTGTTCCTCCCCGCCCGCTGTCTGGGTTTAGACTGAAAGTATCTTCAAGGCTCTGTGCAACGTTGACCCTGTCTAATTACTGCTGTGGTGTCAAGCTTCAACCTGACTGTAGGTCAGCCACTGCTACTGTTTGTCAGCCTCCCACATAGACACCTGGGTCCTGTTTCATTTGTCTCCCTAGGTAGGTAACACCCACCCTGAGCTCACTTGCTCACTCACAGTTAAGTAGCTCTTAATTTAGGTCTGCTGCACCCACTTGCAGTGAATCAAGTGAGCTGGTATATACATCATTGTTATTCCACATTGAAATTCCTGCTCCTCTCTTTGTCTCTGTCTTGTTGACTATCCTTGGATATGGTTTTCTTGAACCAGAAGCTCTCCTCAAGTGTGTGGAAAGTGCTCAGGATGTAGCAGGCATTACTGTAAATATGTCTCTGAGGCAGGGTCTATTTTATGATGTCTGTGTACATGGCCTAGTGGAATGGGACCTTGATATTGGTCTGGGGCCTCTAGTTGCTTCCCTTATCCACTTAAATAAAAACATAGCAATGTTACATTCCAGCATAGCTTTGGCAAGATCAAATAGGTAAGGCCAAATGTATCCCATCTGCAGGACATGGGACTCAGTCATCTGACTAATATTAGTAGCATGAAGCTCTTCCCATCCTCTTTCATTTATGGAATGGGAAAGGAAAGGATCAGATGTCTTGGCAAAGCCATCTCCCTTCCTTGGCCTGTGACTTTCTGAAACACCTTGCAGGGTTGAGGGTCAAATGACAGGGAGAGGAACTAGGCCAGAGCCAGAAGGGAAGATCATCATTTCCCCTCTCTCTCTCATGCCACCCTCCCTGGTGGAAAAGACAGTGTTTATGCTGCCTTCTCTTCTGCACCTACTCTGTGCTGGGCTAGCTTTCCTTAAAGGAGAGGTGGGAGAGGAGGGGAGTGGGGGCTGGGAGTAGTCCTAGGAGCATGCTTCCACTGCAACTGTGCTGGAGGAGTCTGCAGTACTTTAACAAGCAATCTAGGAGCAAGGTGGCAGAAGGTGAGATATAAGGGGTAAGTTATTGTAATGGCATCAGTTAAGGGAGACAAAGGAGTAGCAAGACTAATGGAAAGACCTGTCTGCTATCAGGACCAGAAATCATCCCCCTCCCTCCCTCCTTCCCCCCCAGTATGGAAGCAAGAGAAACAGGGTATCAGGGTATCATCACTTTTTATACTCCTAGGTTAAGAAGCCATAGCAAAAAGGCACTGACTTCTCATCAGGAAGAGGCACACACCCTCCCGGAGGCCTGGGGAGGACAGGAACTGGTGGAAGCACCTGTGGTTATCTTCTGGCACAAGGCAGCACTTACCTATAGCTGCTGGTCTGTCCCTGCATGCATAAGGGCCAGCAAGCCACGTAGGACAGATGCATGGGAAGGCCTTCAGCTGTCCGTTGCATGCCCCATGACATCATCTCTTGAGAGGATGACCTCAACATAAGGAGATATGACCTGCAATGGAAAAAATAAAAGTCTGAAAATGCTAATTGGATTTTTAATGCAAGGAAAGTTGGGGGGAGTAATGCAGTGACAGGAAAGCATTTCAAACCCACTTTAACTAGCATTTTGAATCTGAGAATACCTGACAAGAGCCTATAGACACAGAGGTGGTGACAAAACATGCACAGACAGTTCTTTTAAAAAAGCTACTCATCCTCTGGCAGAAATATATCAAACAGGTCAATATTTAGGAGAGATTTATGCAAAGGTGATATTTATGCCCTGGTACTTGCTCTGCTGCAGTTAAGCACTGTTCCCAGTGCTGTGCTGAGATCACTGATAGGACTAAGCACAAACAAAGCAGTAAATTAAAAAGTCACATTCTCAGTCCCCTCACACACACACTGTTTTGCAAAGTGGAAAAAGGGAAAAATGGGGGAGACAGCAGACGTGTTCAAAATTCTAATCAAACCGTGCGTGCACATGCACGTTTGTGTGCATATATAATTGTCCTACAAAAAACTAGAACTCTTGCTTCCAAAATGATACCTTTTATTAGACCAACTGGAAAATCGCAAGAAAATTGTCCTTTTCTGAAAGCTTTTGGGATGAAAGTCCCTTCATCAGGCTCTGGGAGAAGTATAGATGATACAAGATGGTAAAAAGTCCCCATAGGTAGGAAACACACTTCATTTTTGCACAGATGGAGCTGAAGATGGAAAGCTGATCAAGTAAAATTCCTTCCCTGGAGGTGTCAGATGGCAGGCAGGGAGGTAAAAAAAAACCTTCCTTGTTGTTCTGCAATGAAGTTTAAAGTCCAAAATTGGCTAAAATTCAGCATCTTCCATGTTTGAAGGATGTACTTGGTAGCCGTGTTGGTCTGAGACAAAAAGACTATATATTAGTCCTACTTTTAAAGTTATTTAAAGTCAGACTTTTGGCTGAATGGATCTTTAAAGATTTGATATTATTCCAGAAAAACTAGTCTGACACATTCACAAAGAACAGACATGTCTAAAGTCATAAAGCATATTTATGGTCTGCCAGGCTATATTCAAAAGTAGACACTCTCCTGATTCTGTTAAGACTCTTCCCAGTGCCCATTCTGACAAGTTGATATGCACAGAAGTAACTTCCCTCAGGCAAGCAGAAGCTATGAAAGCCAGTAACATTACTCATGTAAGTGAAAACTTGTGGAGTGGGTGCTAGAAGATGCTTTCCTGCTCAGCTGGAGCAGACAGCTTGGCCCAAGGCTAGCCAGCCCAACCTGCAAAGGGGGGAGGTGCAAAGCATCCTGGGATGCTGGGGGACTAAGTCAACTTGAATCATTCTGGAGGGAATCTGGAATGGAAGTTGAAAAAAACAGATTTAGCTTAAATCAGTGAAGTCTGATACTATATCCGTCCAGGTTTATTTTAAGACAGTTTGAGCCATTCTGAAAGTGGTTTATGCGTGGTGAACTTCTGGGGCATGTCCACACATGCAGGTATGCGTACTTGCTCAGATAGGAGTGGCACAAATATGAGCCAGAGATTTTGCCTCAGCACAAGTGCCTGGATATACATTTGGCGTGGGGCAAATTGTGCCACTTGGGGCAAAATAACCCTGCCCAGTGCCTCCCAGATCTGGCCCCAGCAGTATAAAACCCTGTCCTGGCAAGTAGCTCAGGGCTACTTGCTCTCAGGAGCTTCTGGGGAGCCCTGGTCAAGTGGGCCCTGTACATAACCAGGAAAGAGGCTCTGGCTGGGAAGGGGCCCGGGGACTTTGGAGCCTCATTTCTGTCACTTGTCCATGCAAGTTTCTGGGCAGAGCACCAGTGGGTGGTGTCCACCGATTCTTTGGATGCCTTTGAGGACTGGTGGTTACGGCCAGGGGGCCTCTGCTCGGTGTCCCCCTCTGGAGCCCTTATTTTCACATTTTAACCCTGTCACTCCTATCCTGTTTTTTTTCCTTAGTTGTCCAAAAAAACCCAAACATATTAGTTGCATCTTTCACTCTTTAGCCTTGCACAGTGGGGGCTGTTAGTTAACTGGGTAGGCCTTAAGCTCATGTCCACTGGAAGATAAATAGACAGGAGCTTCTGGGGGGCCCTGGCCAACTGGGCCCTGTACATAACCAGGAAGGAGGCTCTGGCCAGGAAGGTGCCCAGGGACTGCAGACTGCAGGGCTGCATTCCTTTTACTCATCTGTGCATGTTTCTGGGCAAAGCACCAACGGGCGGCATCAACGGGCTCCTTGGATGCCTTTGAGGACTAGTGGGTGTGGCTGGGGGGGTCTCTGCTCAGTGTCCTCCTCTGATGCCCTTATTTTACATTTTGACCCTTTAACTCCTATGTCACTCCTATCTTGCTTTGTCCTTAGTTGTGCCCCCCACCAAAAAAAATTAGTTGCATCTTTTACCCTTTGGTCCCACACAATGGGGGCTATTAGTTAGATGGGTGGGCCTTGAGACCCATGTTAACTGGAAGATACAAATAGATAGGAGCTTCTGGGGCCCAGACAATTGGTATCTGGGGACACTACCCCTTGTGCCAGCTGGACTGCTGCAGGAGCCCTAACCTAGAGTTCCCTATACCGTCTACCCACTGCAGCAGTCTGGCAGTGGGGACTGCTGCCTGGCTATGACTTGCTGGCACTTGCTGGCTACCAGAGCATCCCTTTGGAGGACCCAAGCCTTTGGTTGCCACTTTTTTCCAAGGGGTTTTTTTTTTTTTTGATACCTGGATATCCAGGTATCAAATTTTGAACCCGTGCTGCAAATATGCAGCATGGAGAATGTTTCTTTGTTCCCATTTTACCTCTTGCCGCATCTCAAACAGCTTTGAGAAGTGGCAAGAGGCATGTACGGGCTCATCTGGATGTGCCCCTGTTGTGTTACAGATCTGAACTGGTATCTGATCATTTACACTAACTTGTAATTCCTGTCCCTAGCCTTTGGGTTATTTTCTCCTCTAGCCTCTCTATCTCCTACCTCTATTCACTTCAGTGTCCTTTCATCTTTGTGGACTTTTTCCTCTTATTCAGCAGAAAAGGTGCAAAGTGCTTTTGTTTTTTCCAGTGATGAGGTCCCAGCGATACATGGCTATGACATCTTCAGAGGCTCACCTAAACAATCAGATGACAAGTAATGTGGTTGTGGAGAACTGGTGTTCCAAGGCAGATGCTAATAGCATTTACAAAAAGGCATTGGAAGAACTGGCTGGAGTAACCCAGTTTGTAGACTGACACCATCATTTTTCCAAAACAAAGTACACTATTCTAAATACAATATGATTTCCTTTTTGTTTCATCAAGCATAGATCAGCTAAGCTAGACTCCATGCTAAACTGGGATGATCAGAGTAGCTGTATCTCAAAATGCCTACCTTTATCTCAGGCTTGCTAAAAGCTCAAGCCTGGGAGAAGATGGGCCCACAGTAATCCATGCATCTGTCACCTCCAGGCTGGTTTACTGCTATTCACTGGGCATGTCTACATGAGATGCTTAACTCCACAGTAGCATAGTTTACTGTGAAGTAAGCATATGTGTCTACACATGGACATGCTTACTATGCAGTAAACCTAGCTAATTGCAAATAAATTTGCTACCTGCAAATGCAAGTAGCAAATTTACTTTTGATTAGTAACAATGCAGCAGTGCTCATGTAGACACCTGACCAGGAGCAAATCTGCTCCCAGTCAGCCATCCACCAAGGGGTGGGAGATTGCTCCCTGCCCCCGGGAGCTGCCTGCTGCCAGAACACGTTTGGCAACCAGAGCCTGGGTGAGGACTCTGTCCTCCTGCCCCAGCAGCGGAGAGCTCCAAGCCCCCCACTCAGAGATTGTGATTGGGGAGCCGGGAGATCCTTAATCTCCCAGCACCAGCTCCGTGGTTGCAGAATCAACACTAGAAGAAGCTTATCTCTGAGTGCCATCTCCATGACCATGGGGCTGGCGCTGGGAGACCCTTATCTTCCCAGCCTGTTCCCCGCTGAGCTCTGTGCTCACAGAGCTGAGCAGGCAACAGGGTCCCCAGCCTCTGTCCCGCATGCAGGGTGACAGCTGGCAACTTTCCTGGTCAGGGGCAGGTCCCAGTCCCATGCCCCAACCAGGTGATCAAGGTATGGGGCTCGGAAAAAGCTACAGGGATGGCATAGGTCCCAGTCCATACTAGCTGCAAAAGCTAGTATGTTGGCCCTCATTGCTTAAGTTCATTATATAGTTGCAGCATACAAGTACAAATCTCATCCAGTTGGAACAATTTGCAGAGCTCACCAACCACTCCTGGTTTACCTATCTTCTGGTAGATACAAATGTGTGATCAGTTGAGACCAAGTTCGCTACACCAAGTTTTAGGCCAGCGCTAATATTTACAGTCAAATTACATGGCTCTAAAAATAGGTGGTGATAGTGCTGACAATAGCAGAACCTGAGCAGTGCAATGGTGCCTGCTATAAATACAACAAATGAAAACATTCTAGGTATGGCTGGAGTCTGCCCAATCATACAAGATTACTCAGACCAGATGGCTGCTGAAAGTCATACAGTATGTTGGAATGTCACCATTACAGTTCACTTTTGCTAATCTTCCCTCTTCTGCCAAGGTGCGGCTTACCTCAGCTGTCTGGAAGCATCTGTACCTTAGTTACCCCCAGGATGGAAGTGGGTAGTTTAATTGGGTAATTTGACGCCTTGAGCAGAGGACCAAAGCAAAATCCTTCCATTCTTTCAGTCAAAAGCTCTGATTTTCTCTGTTTGGTTCAGGGACTCCACAAGGACCTTCACATTCCCAGGGCTCCAGGATCTCAACTTGTTGGTAGGCTCTTACAAAACATTCCTTTTTCTGTTAGACATGCTTGCCATCTCTGAATGGCTTGGCTAAAGTGTTGTAAAGTACAGGACCTTTCCTCTACCCTATAGAGGAACTCAGGGCCTTAAATTGTTGCAGGCCGTCTATTTCTTCTAAATCCACTCGGTGTCCCTAGTCTACTTACACAGTACTTGGCTTGTCCCAAGTGCTTCTAAGCCTTCCTGGCATCCTTCCTACAGGGAACATTTCTGGCAGGCTTGTGAGTGGGCACGATGAACTTTTAGGATAATATGAAGGGCAACATCAACAGAGTAGGCCTGGGCTGCTCAAGCTTTTGGCACCTTGGACCAGATGAGTGGCATAGGGCCAATCCACCGACCAGATTGGACCCATGTGTTGGGATCAGGCTCTGGCATTCCACACCACCTCTGCCTGGCTCCACATGCCATATCAGGCCCCAAGTTGCCCAATTTAGCATGCAGAATCATGGCCTGTGGGGCTTCTCAAAGACCTATCGAGAGTCCTGCAGACCAGATTATGTGGTGCTGAGGGCCAGGGGTGAGCAATCCTCAAGTAGGCTAATCAATGGACCATGGAAAGGCCTCGCAAAAATCAGTGGGAAGAGCTGCTGTTGAGGCAGATTTAGTGAGGAAGATGGTAAAAAGAGAACATGACTCACAGCAAAGTTGATAAAGTGATTATCTCAACAAGTAGGAGGAGTATCTATGTACTTGTCAAGGACAAAAGAGGAAGAAAACCAAGGAAGCAAAAGGCTCTTTGAGTAGTCATCACATTTAAAGTAGAAAGAACATAGGATTAATTTAGGTCTGGGCACCTTGAAAAATGGCAGCATTCCAAGGGTTAACTTTGAAACAGCACTTAGTGCACTTATATGTGTTTCCTTTGGTAGTGATGTTCCTAACAAGCTAACATGTAGTTTTATTTAAAAACTGCAACACAGCTAATACTGGTTTTCCATTTCATGGCTCTTGGCTGGTATTCCTTTGGATAGATCATTATGTTGGGTTTTGGCCAAGGGATGGTGTACTTGACTTACACATCGCTGGGGTTTAAAATAAATAGAAATAATGGAGAGGAAAGAATACTTGACATCATTGTTGAGTTAAAGATTCTTAGGGTGTGCAAAGAAAAGCAATTAGTTGCATTCAGGTCAGATAAATTTGGAACTGCAAAGGGACTCTTACACTCAGGCAAACTTGAAGAATAAAATTTAATTTTATGCACAAAGCAATATAATTATATACATTTTCTGAACTCAATCCATCCTGCTGTTATTACTGATATGTAGGCTAAACTTTGATCTGAATCAACAGTAGTTTAAATCTGCAATACCACGATTTACACTAGGATAGATCTGTCCCCATTTGTCTGAATAAGAGCTCCATACCCAGAGTCCTCTGATTTCTCCAGCAATTAAATCTGAATCTCGTGTTTGTGACATCTGTCTGGTTTGTGATGTTACAAATTTAGCTCTCTCAGAATCAAAGAAGTGAAAGAAATGAGTTACAAAGGAGAAATGAATCATATTTTTACACACGTCTTTTAATTAGCTTGAAGAACTAGGGAGTTAAAAATAGGAGGAAAAACAATAAATAGGCTATAACACAGAGTTCCCAAGGGTGAAAGAACTCTTAGACAACACAATGTTGGGATTCTAATCATTTTAAAATAACTTGTTGAAAAACCAAATACAGCCACAATTATGATTTGCCCTTGTTTTTTTAAAGATGTTAATAGCGAAAAGTACTTTAGCACTACTTTCAGCCTATAAAGGATTACTCTTTTATTAGTGCAGCTCAAGGATCAGTAGAGATGTTTGTCTAATGAATGCCACTACTATATTTGAGCCCATGCTTGAATAAGCTACTCGTTGATTGAAACTTATCTATTTATAAGTACTTCTGAGAGTTGCAAAAAATCTGTTACAGTAGTGTGGCTTTAGCTGTTACGGTCACTTTCATTATGAAATATGTGGGTTTACTTGATTTGTGTTTTCAGGTTCTTACCATGTAAAACACATAAAACATGCTCTCTTTCACGTAATTTATCCATAACTTTTGAGGTAAAAAAAGAGGAACGAACTGTAGTTAGTAGGTGTAGGTAAGTTTTGACAGCTCTAACTAGAACGCAGGTATATGTCAATAACCACACATTTGGTTTTGGCGGGAGTTATTTTCTAATGTATTAAGAAAACAGAAATTAAAGCACTTCTTAAAGTGGTTACTGCACTTGCACTAATACATAGGTCATCCACAGAACATTATAGCATAACCATAATGGTTTCTAACATTCCTTCCTCTTCAGAGGTCCATCTGATTCTGAATGAAGTCAATTGCATTGGTGTTTACATGATAAAAATTGCTTGATACATGGGATGAAACAGCTTTGGACTTGTTGTCAGTATAAAGTTTGATTCCCTTTATTCACTACTGAGAGCAACTTGTCTCTTAAAAAAATTCTCAAAAGACCATGCCAAGTACTCTAACCTTTCAGGATGTTAAGCCCTCCCCGCAATAAATCAATAGAAAAATCGTGACACACCAATCATCCAAATAAAGCAAGCAGAAGTTCAAAGCACAGAAAGGCACTTGCTTTGTGCTTAGGACCTTCCAGCTCTTCTTTGGTAAGTTCTTCTCTTAGAGCCCTAGCAAATATTTAGACTTAGCATCCGGACTTAATGTCTTATTACAGCCTAGTTGCAGGGGCAGGGACTCGGTGACCCAGCTGGTCCTCAGGTACCTAATTTCTGAACTGTTGCTTGCTACAGACTGACTGATTTAGATTGTCCAAATTCAGGTTTGTATTGTAGGCATTCTGGACAACACTTTCAGGTGTGAATACTGATTCTGGTTTCCTAAACATCTGTGGCAACTTGAGATGTCTGAAAGGGAACTGTAGTTTTAGAAATCCTGATCATTCTCACTTTAAAAGTCAAGCTGTTGTAAGTGTCTTAAGCTAAATATAAAAAATAACTAGTCATTTCTGAAAAAGTAGTTAAATCCTGTACTCAGCACATAACAGTCTATGGTGATGAGTGCACTAAAATTGCACAGGCAGGATGGTATGTGTTCCAGCTACTGTGGTACACTACTGCTTTCATGAGACTTACCCCTCACCCCCATCAAAAAAAAATTGACTATCCTCTTCCCCAGACAAGATAAAATACCATGCATGCTTCTGACACAAGCCTTTTTAAGCAGGGTTGTTGGTTGTAGCTGTGTTGGTCTAAGGGCATAGGCAGGCAAGGTTCTTTGGGTAGATGTGATATCTTTTATTAGACCAACTCAACAGTTGGAAAAATGTTCGTTGTAAGCTTTTGGGACCAAACGCCCTTCCTCAGGCATTGGAAGCCTCATTACACATTTTTTAAAGCAAAAAAAAATGCACCAAATGCACTTTTAAAAATTGCCTCTGGAACACAAAGCAGTTAGTCTGAGTAATCTTACTGTCAACGATTCCGAACACTGGGTAGTCGTTTCTTCCTGTTTAGAATAAGATTTTCCTACCAATGTTCCAGTTTCTTAAGTTTAGAACACAAATTGTGTGCCGTTAGCTGCTGTTTCTATCCTGTTTCATTTGCACTTATCATACAAAACTCTGAAAGGACATAGATTGATTCATATTTGGATACATTAATTTAGGAAAAACATTAATTTTCATTTATATTTGCCTATAAATGCCATACATCTTCTTGGCTTCAGTCACCTACCGGTATTTTTTACTTAATGTCGCACCTATTGTAGAGACTGGGCTTAGTTAATGTGGAAGCCAGAGGGAGGAAATAAACAAACAATTAATTTTATGTGCCCTGGAAAGCAGGGCAAGATAGTTGCTTGTTTTTTCTGCCTTATATATTGTATTTAAAAAATTATTTAAGCCATTGTTGTAACACAGTTTGTCTTTTAAATGTGCTGTTAATATTTTCAGATAAAGGAAACACTGCTTTCAAGTCTCAACAATTATTCCAATTTTTCTTTCATTCCTATCTTGGTCCTGTGGCTGGTATCCAGGCTGCTTGCTCTCATGGGTGGAGAGATGAAAAAAAGAAGTGTACCAGTAAATTAAGTAGAAAGGAAAATACAGAATGATGCGATGTGGTTTAGAGCACTGACTGGCATTCATTTATTTGGGGTGATCTGCCTGAGTCACTTGTGGCTTTATGCATAATGCATCTATACCAAACTGATCCCATCCCATACTGCCACACCCGTCTTGGGTGCATTCACTTCACATATCCAGTTTTACAAATGTATTAAAGCACCTGTCTTGTGATCAAGGTTACCACTAGGTAGATATACATCAAGAGTCTTAATAATGTAACTATGAACTTTATGGCCGTGTCCAGATGAGCACAGCCATACAATGTGATGCTGGAGGCATGTCTGTGGTGCCACGTACTGCACATTCAGCTGTTCTCTGTGCTGCAAAGGAGTAGTGTGGGGGGAGGAGGGGCTGACCTCTGGATATCCAGAAGTGTAGAGTCACTGACTGGAAGGCAGGAGTTGACTAGTTTGTATCAGAAGGACATAGGAGACTCTACCAGAGCCTGGGAGGCTGCAACTGACTTGGATTGACTAGGACCAGGCTTGAGTGAAAAATTCGCCCAGTTAGGGGAAGGATGACCCTTCTTGAGATAACCAGGAGAGAGAAGTGGAAAGTTTGGACTGTTTACTTTGGAAGTAAGAGACCTCTTGCCGCACTAGTTAGGTTTCCTTGCCATGGCAGGGAAAGGTCAGGGCTACTGCAGTGACATGGTGATCTCTGTCCATAACTGGCATCAGTCTCTATGGGGATTCTGAATCAAATGCTGCTGGGATAAGGAATGCAGAAGACATATCGCTTGAAGTGATGGGGACTTGTCTCCATGACTTCCTACATTTTCTATGATACACCCCATGCTAGAGGTGTGGACTGAGTCAGGGTCAAAGACAAAGCTGTCTGTGCCTGATACAGTGGAGGACTTCTGCAAAGCCGGGGGAGGGGTGAACGGGGCAACCACCCTGGCTGCTGACTTAGGGATGGGGGCAGTGGAAAAAAGTGACTGCTCTTAGCAGCTGCGATCACAGTGGCAGCCAAGTTGCTGTTGCCCCTGCCCTGGACGCCTGTCTTCATCCATACACTGCTGTCAGAGACTGGGAAGGGAAGGATGGAAGATGGGATGTTATAGGCTGTATTAGGAGTGAGAAGCAGACCTTCCATGTGGCCATCTCAAGTGAAGAAACAAAATAATCAATAGAACCAGAAAGTTCAGCCCTACTTAGAGGAGAGTAAATATATACCGTTACAAATTTTAACTGTGTCCATCTAGTGCCAGATGAGTTGCTGTAAATGTAAAATAATGAAGCTTTATGCAAAGTGAGCTCATGCTATACATTAGGACTGTGCAAAGCTTCGGATCATGATTCAGATTTGGAGATGATTCAGGTGATTTGGAGGCTGAATCTATGAATCCAAATCGCGGGAAGCTTTAGGCTTTCTGAATCAATTCGGAAAAGATTCAGAAAAGACTCGGCGATTTGGCCACAGGGTATAATAGGGAGTCAATGAAATATCTATAACTTGATTGTTTTTTTATCCAATTTGGATGAAACTTGCAGAAATGATAGCCCCTTCCAAGGGCATGTGGCCTGCCAAGTTTCAGGAAGATAGGTGCTAGGGGTTCAGAGAAACTGTACCCCAAAGCCTTGAGAGTGAAACTCATGTCACATGTATGTCTTAAGCCACACCAGGGTCAAACCTGCAGGCATGCTAGTCCCTGCTGAGGCCATGAAGCCTGCCAGGTGTCGAGGAGATAGGTGCAGGTGGATTCTGGGGCCCTGCACCCATAGCTGCTGACAGGCAAAACTCGTGACATGGGTGCTTGTGCAACTGTGTCTCTCTTGGGGTATGGGGTGGGCGGGGGGAAACTACTGCAGGCCTGGCTGCTAGGCTACTGTGTTACCAATCAGTCATGATTCACTCAGGGACCAGCTCAATTCACAGTAGCTAGCTAATGTAATGAGTTAATGAGCAAGGATTAACACCTACAAAATCACAGACTAAGGAGAGGAAATAATCAATACAAAGCCAAACTACTTCTGCTCCAAGACAGACACAGTCAGTTGCACACGCACCCATGTCACGAGTTTTGCTTGTCAGCAGGTAGGGGTGCAGGGCCCCAAAACCCAGAAGCCCTGTACCTGTCTCCTCAACAGCTGGTAGGCTTCGTGGCTTCAGCAAGGGCTAGCAGGCCTGCAGCTTTTACCCTGATGTGGCTTAACACACACAGTGTCACCCATGTCACAAGTTTTGCTTATCCACAGCTTGAGGTGCAGTTTCCCCCAAATCCCTGCAACTATCTCCTTGAAACTTGGCAGGCTTTGTGGCCTCACCAGAGGCTAGCATCCCTGCAGTTTTGACCATGCTGTGGCTTAACACATACATGTGACATGAGTTTTGCTCTCAAGACTTTGGGGTACAGTTTCTCTGAACCCCCTGCACCTATCTCTTGAAACTTGGCAAGCATCATGCCCTTGGAAGGGACTACCATTTCTACAAGTTTCATCCAAATCAGACACCCCCCCCCCAAGTTATAGATATTTTATTGATTCCCCATTATACCCTATGGCTGAATCTCCGAATTGGCTCTGAAGCTTCAGAGCCAATTTGGCCAAATCGAAGTGGGAAACCGATTCAGAGCTCCAAATCAAATTGCTGGTATCCAAATCGGCTGAATCTGAGCCCAAATCAAATAGTTCCCTATTCACACAGGCCTACTGTACATCCTCACTGGAGACGTTTTTGTTCTTTAAATCAAGGCAGCTATATTTAAGTCTAAGTGCATCTAAGGTGGCAGTGGGGGAAGTTCTTTCTTAATATCTGCCATGAAGTTTTGAAGAAGAATGTGGGAGATTTCTGTGCTTTCAACAGATTTCACAGCCTCTCAACACTGCTGAACCCTCCTTTTATAAGACTTAGTCCTGAGGCTCATAAAAATAATTCTAAAGAGCAGTTTTCTTTTTCTTTGAGAACAAGCCAAATTGTACCAAAAAGTATAGGTTCTTTAAAAAAAACTACTCTTGGTGGGAGATCTCACAGTCCCCCTCATTAAATGATGAAATCAGGACAATGAATGTCAAAGATACCAAACTGATCTATCTCACCAACTGGAAGCAAAGGTTACTTCCACTGCCCCAGATTCATTTAACTTAAATCACTTTATATTTCTTTTATTGTCTGATCTTTCTTTTGGCAGTTATGTTGCTGTCATGTATTTGGTACAAAGTTTTCTGCAATAGATATGGAACAAGTGAGAAAAAAGTACATACATTTTTGAGACTGCATTTTTGTCCTCAGTACAATAAATAACAGGGAAGTACAATTACATGATGGATGAAGAACTATTTTGAATAAAATCCAGGAAAACCCTATTCCTAGAAGAGACGCAATAAACTCACCAAAAACAGACAGGGCAGAATAATCCCAGACTAAGAGAAACCATTGAATGTTGTTACAATATTAAAAAAAAAATACTAACTCCAGGTGGAGCCAACTGCAGGGTCCAGGCTGAAGTTATATATTGTGTGACTACCTAGAACAAAAAAACATTAATATCAATAGTCACCTTTGAATAATCACCTCACTACTTGAGCATATCTCACCATTAAATATGATCTCTCCAGCTAAAAATAGTTCAAAGTTATTTTGCATTACATTCTTATTGTGTTGCTCAGATTTTTATGCCCTCCTCTCTGCAAAATTATACAGAAACTAGCTTCGCCCACCCCTCTGTTTTTGCACCTTGCAGGGAATGGAAGGGGTGGGGCCAGTGGCACTGGCCCCGCCCCCTCCGTCCACTCCGTTTTTGTTACCTGCAGGGAGTGGCGGTGGGAGGGGCACCGCTGCTGGCCCAGCCCCCCCACCTTCTGCTCCATTGCTGCTGCTTGCAGGGAGGAGGGGGGAATCCCTGTGTCCTCGCTCCATCCCTTGTGTCCCCGCCATCAAGTGGCCCCTGCTGTTCCCCTCCTCCCCTCTGGGCAGGGGCCATTCCTCCCCTGCCCCCTGCCGCTTTGGGCTGGGCCACTCCTCCCCTTCCCCTCCCCCTCCAGCCTGGGACCTTGCCCCCCTGCTCCATCACCCTTGTCATGGTGGCTTCGTCACCACCTGCTGTTCAAATGCTTATACTTTGGCAACCAATCAAAATGTGAATAAAGTGTTATGGATAGGCAGACTAAGGGTTTTATAATATTAGAATGGTTATACAGGAATGGTGTTGAGCCAACTGCACATAGGCAGAACTAGTTCTGAATAAATGTCTTACAAATATAATGTTTTATACCAAAAAAATATTCCTACGGACTTAGATATACAGCTTTAAGAGTAGGCCTGGCCTTAGAAGTAATTTAACAGCTTAGTAAAGCTGACCAGAAGAACAATAGAGTCATATGTAAAAATATTAGGAAGTCACGTTATACGTTAGAGAAGTTGCATTTCCATTAGCAGACACTGTAGCAATGAAGTACATCATCGTCTTTCTTCCACAAAACCTAATTCTCATCTCAGCACCGATTTCTCAGTTGGTTACTCAGTCCTTGCAGTTCAACAATCAAGTTGTCCATAGTTGTCACTTCATCAGCTAACTCACTGGAAACCGTGCCACTTTCTACATCTGCAAAAAGTTGCTGCATAATAAAAACAAAACCAATTTTAATTATATTTGAGGCCATCATAATCTAAACAAGATATTGAATTCAAATTCCCTCACTACCATTGCCACAATTCTCAGACCATCATCTCTGATCCCATGCGAGTTTGTGTTGCATTGTGGTCACTTCTCTCCGGAAACTGACACACCAGTGGTTAGGCAGAGTACCTACAAATGACAATCACTCTTTTCTCCAAGTCAGAACATGTGCCCTTCATAACACATCTGATGCTGTCCTGTCTGTAAGTCTGAGTCTGTCACAGAAAACTGGGCTTCTGTTAGGGCCTGCTCCTGCTCTCACAGAAATCTAAACTGTTTTGCCATTAAGCTCAATGAAAGCAGGATCAGGCCCTCCTTACTGTGCACAAAGCACTCTTCTGCAAACCAATCAGTTGGGAAAGTAGAAATCTGCAAGTGTTTTAAATGACTGTCACTTTTCTTAGCACCATTTTATATGGTCTCATCTGTTCCACATAGCCAAAATAAATATGTTGTAGCATTTGATGTCAAGACATGAGTGGGTAGATGCCTGCATCTGTCTATAATTAACTCACGAGACAGAAACAAGATGCTAAAATGTCATAAAAATGCTTTGCACCCATATTGTGGTTTCTGACATGAAAGCTTTGCTGTCAACAAATCATGTGAACCACTATGATTCCTACTTTATATACAGGGCAACCCAAGGCAGACAGAGGTTAAATGTTGCACCTAAAACTATATAACATTAATGGCAGAAGTCTCATTAGATTTCAAGATTTATCGAGTCACTGCCTGGTACACAACCTTTAAAACCCTCGAGTTGAGTAGAACCTTCCTTTGCAGCTTAGTCTCACTGAAATAGATGGAACTGAGGGCTGAACATGAATTAGCCAGACAGAGTCTGGCTATGCATGTTCTGTTTGTGATCAAGAGCGATTCTAATCATACATTTCCTGCTTATGATTAAAAGGGAGAGTGTAAATCATTCATTTTAATGACCCAAAGACAGATTTGCTGCCTAAAATTCTGAATGGATGAAAACTAAGTCAGAGTACAAGCATTGTTCTGGAACATACATACACCCACTCCATTAAAATAAGAATTCTTATTTGCTGTAATAAAATGGACACACGTGTAAGAAAAAACATGCTATGGACACCTGGACCAAAGTACTCTGCCAGTGAACAAACAAGCTCCTTTTCAAAAAACAGAAATTTGTTCATTTAACAAGTAAAAAAGTGACTCTTCTGTCAGTCCATGAAGCTTATCTAGGAATCTGACCTATCTAAGCCTGGCCCTTTCAATCGAATGTAGCTAGTTACATTATACTGACTCATTCTTTCACCTGCTACTTTCTTAACCCTGTTTAAGAATACTAACCAACTAGATGGACACAATTTACATTCTCAGGAACTGTACTGATTTGTTCATAACACATACCAATCAGGAAGCTTTAAGAATTCGCTCTTTCTTTAATTATTTTCTCTTTATTTTGGTTTACTTTCTTTCTTTGTGAGGTCTAAATCCAGGGACCAGTCTTAATACTGTTAAATAAAAGTTGTTTGGCTTATTAAAATAAAATTAAACAGGGAAAAAGCCACAAGTACTTACTATGCGAACTAAACAGATCTATGGAAAAACAAGAGGTGCTTCTGGAGTTAAGGTTGAACAGACACATGGCAACACTACTTTTTAAATACGGGGATATTTTTTAAACGAAGCAAAAGACTGGAAAGGCAAAATGAACTGCTAATAGTTCAGGCAAAGTTTGGAGGGTAGGGATAAAAGTCTGGCTTCTAACAGGGACAATTAATGATGAAGAGATGAACAGTCCTCTATAACTTACTGTGATGGATGAGCATTATCTGATTTATAAATAGCTTTCAATTAGGAATCAGCCCCAAGGAGCCATAATAAAAACTTCCCTTTAACCCATTTCTAACCCAGTCTCACCTTTGCTTTGGATGACAAACCACGCAGATTCAGCCGTGCTGAAGAAAGTACCTGCAAAGCTTCTTGATGATTAGATTTGTGTTCACTGCACCGTATTGCCACTAGAAGTCAAAACAAAGATGTTACATCCTGGTGATCATCTTAAACTGAAAAACCAGTAATTCATCCACCCCCTGAATACCTTTATACATATTTTGAACACAGTGTTCCACACAGAGAAAAAAAATATTAAAAATAGGTAAATTTACTTAAGGTCCAACCACACACACCCTTACACAAGGAAATGTCAGATCAAGGTATCCTTCTTTAACACACATCCCACGTCCCTCACAAAACAAGTTCACCACTGTTATTAACAGATCTCACTTCTCTTCAAGTCCTATGCACTTCAAACACAGTACATACATACCACATTCCTTCAAGTTCTGTTTTATAAAACAATATCAATAATGGAACAATTCAGAGAATCGATCAATATCTAACTTATGTATTCTGGCAGCGGTTATGAAATGCCTTACTAGTGAAAGCCTCAGTACATCAGTACATGCTAAGCCAAGTCTGTCTGTATGGGGAAGGGGAAGCAGGGAGCAGAGCTGTATGTTGATGGAGCCAAAGGAGACTGGAATTTTCAAACTGCTGCAAATGCACTTGCAAATGCTTCAAAAAAAGAATTGCTTTAGCTGGGGAGCTTGGGAATGTTTAAACTTTTATCCCTGCCTGCACCCTACGTCGAACTTAGCAGGACTCATAGAGACAAGGAAATTTGGATCACAGGACTCTGCATGGGCTAGATCTGGACCCCCTTCTGGCAGCAGGGTGAGAAGCAGTGCTAGCTGCTCTGTCAGCTCAAGGAGCCATGGGGGTTAATGCAGCCATTGCTTGTCCTGCCCTTGAATTCCCAGTCCCTCAACAAGCACTATGGGGTAGATCTGGCCCATAGGCCATGGCTGCATCTACATGAGTTGCTTATTGTGCAGTAGCTTGTTACTGCTGCACTGTAGCGTTGCCAGGCACTAACTGTGATACGATGCTACTGCGCAGTAGTAACAAGCTACTGTGTAATAAGCATCACTAGGCAACTGTGCCAGGGCGCGACTATGCAGTAAATGCCAGTTACTGCACAGTCATTTAGTACTTGGTTATGCAAGTACTAAATGACTGTGCAGTAACATCTGTGCAGTCAGTGTCTTGTCATGTAGACACAGCCCGTATCTTTGACACCCTCCTTTAGAGGAAATGGAGGAATGAGAGGAAAAAAAAGAATGCGAGAAATGCATGTACCTGTTCAATATTTTCCTATATTTGTATCTTTCTTGTGCCAGATAAAATAGAAAGTGCTTGGTTTTTGGAACCATTAGTCGTGTGCCTGTTTGCTTCTGCTATTATTTATGTCCCTAAGGAAGTGACCGTAAACCACCCACAAGCTGAAGCTCTGGGAAAGTATGTTTAAGCTACTGAAAAGTTTGGTAGAAGGAGGGGTAGCATTGCTGCCCTCCAGTCCAGGCCCAAAATAGCTGAACTGTGAGGTCCCATTTTTGTGAAGGAGTTACAGGCACAGAATACATGCCCAGGAATCACATCAGAGAGGCCAAATTAAAAGATAATGCTGCAAATTACTAAGACCAAGGGCAGCTTAAAGTGCACGCACTGTGTGGTGGGACCTGAATATACAGCAGCCCAGTGAGTGCTCAACTGTGGCAGGCTCTGCCAGGCCTGGGTGACAGTGACTTCAGGCTTCCCTATGGGAAGACACTACACTGCAGACAGTTCACTGTGCAAAGATGTGCAGACATGTGTGTTAATATTACTGATGCTTTTAAAGAATCCTAAGAGATTAGTGTGTCATGATTTGGCTTTGCACAAGTACAGCTGATGCATTCCTATCATACCAAGATCATCTTGGTGCTTTTTAATTTTATTTTGAATTATCAAACCAAACAATTAGCCTCATGTTTAAGTATGACTTACTGGTCTTTAATTTTAATGATCACTACAAGGGCTCTTTTAAAAATAAATGTTTGCTACTCTCCACTACAATAGCTGATTTTAATGAGATTGTTTATTTTCATCAAGACCTGCACCAGCCCCATTCTCCAGTCCCTTCAAAATTCCTAGACATACTGCTAAATCCTTTGTGAACTAAGGGGTGTAGGCGGTAGCTGTGTTGGTCTAAGGATGTAGGCAGACAAGTTTCTTTGGGTGAATCTGATAATCTTTTATTAGACCAACTCAAATAGTTGGAAAAATTCTTCTTTGCAAGCTTTCAAAGGGTATTTATACCTGAAAGCTTGCAAAGAAGAATTTTTCCAACTGAGTTGGTCTAATAAAATATATCAGATTTACCAAAAGAACCTTGTCTGCTAAAAAAATTATCCTACTTTTTAAGTAATTGGAAAAATTCTTCTTAGCGCACAGACCAACTGTAGACGCTTCCTCAGCCTGACAAAGGGTGTTTGTACCCGAAAGCTTGCAACAAATAATTTTTTCAACTATTTTAGTTGGCCTAATAAAAGATATTGGATTTACACTAAGAACCTTGTCTGCCTTCATTAACTAATGCTTCTTAAAGTACTAGCTTGTCTTAAAATCTCTTCTTCTGACATCTTAAGCACTGGCAATACTTTGTTTTTCTTACTTAGAAAGAATCAGTGTACCAGATGAATCTTTCCAAAATCCTTAGAATTGAATTCTGATACGGAGAAGCCACTTGGCTTCTTTGCAATGTCTTTTATCCTCATCAAAAGATGTTTGACCTGTAGCATTTTTATAACTAGGAATGCCAAATCTTTCAGCTATGTTTTGTTCCCCTAGATTTAGAATTATCCAATCCATTCTATCAACACATGGCAGATTGGTTCTTTTCTTTGCATCTGGGTTTGATTTTTCATTCTTGGTTTCTCTCTGAGCCCAAGTCACAGTGATGTTAACTACATTAGTGTCTTTACACTGGTGCCAACAGACTAGCCCTAAAACGCCACCACTATTCCAGTCTGCTGGCTGTGGAGCAAGGAGAGGAGGCATCAAACCTTGAGGACTGGAACAAACTACTTGGAGAACAGCTCATCTGGCACTGAGAGTGCATATGTTTGAAAGAGTATTTTTGCTTATTCCTCCTCCACTCCGTAATCAAGAAAAGAAAGACCAAGGTTCTTGGAGCCCCAGGAATGGGAAGCCAAGCCCAAGGAGCCTACCAGTACACCAAAAGCATGTGCCTATATGAAACTGAGCACAACATCTCAAAGTGCATCCCAAGTCAGCTGACTTTAGTTTTTGGGGGGGTCTAGAAGATCTCCTAAACCCCAACGTAATCTTTTTCTCTTTAGTGATGGGACAAGTTATTTTCTCACAAACTTCCTGATATCTGTACTCTGTACCGCTCAGAGCATTTGCTGGCTTATAGGCTTTAAAAGTCCTCTCCTACCTCAAAGACAGGAACCCTGGCTCACTGCTCCCAGACCCAAAACAGAATGTTTTACAACCAATAACACATATATGTCTCGAATAAAATGGCCACAATAGTTCCAATATGGGGGAGAAGTACAATAGGTAAGGTGAAATATATTTGATTTTGAGCTTATGAAATTTTCTGTACAATCTCTATAAGTAATATAAATAGCTATGTTTAAGACAAAACATACCATGGGCAACTTCTATGGCTCCTTTCACTAACTCCTTAAAGGAAGAGATATCTTTCTCCCAATCAGTTGACTGCATTTCACATTTATGTGCTTTAGTAAGGAACTGCAGTGACTACAAAAGGAAAAAAAAAAACTTCATGTGAAATTATAAAAAAAAATCCTAATTTAGCCATACACATTTCTAAAATTATATTTCTTCCAAAAAGCTGAACTTTGACAAGATGGATATTCTCTGAGCTGGAAGGGTTTCCTTTTCTGCAACTGTGAGCACCAGCTGTAGCACAGATGTTCTTCCCTGATACTGCATCTCAAGTATGACAGGCACATAAAGTAACATGTGTCCAAAGACAATTTTTATTTTTAAAAACCTGTCTAGACTGATGGACATGACCTATGTTTTCCAGGTCATAATAACTGAATGCATATGAAAGAAGGAAAACACTGGTACTTAACATTTTGAAAACAACCCTGTGCCCAAGGAATGAATAATTGAGTACTTCAAGGCTTCTCCCTCTTTCCCCGCAAAATATTAGACCAGAGCACATTTCATAGACTAAGCTATTTGGTTTTGCTTCTGTATTTTCTTCCAAAATTGGACAGCAGACATAGAGAAACATTTTTTTAACAGTAAAGCACAAAAATGTGTGAAAGAGTGGTTTTGTCAGTTACCACCTCTTCAATGCCACTGTTGTGCTTAATAAAATAATGGAACAAATAAAGGGAAAGAAAATAATGAGATAAATATCTTGGGCACTACATAGCAATAAGCATCGAACAGTCTGAGTTTGCAAAAATCAGTCTTGCTGACATATAGGAACAAACATACTGAGATGGAAGAGAATCCAGTGGTATACCACAAGGATCTGGTCTTCATATCTTCTCTAACTATTTAGAGGGAATAATCAGCACATTAATGATATTTATAGATGACACCGGATTGGAAGGAAACTAAGAACACAAGTTAGGACAGAAAAATAATATGAAAGGATGTAGTTGGATTAGATACATGGGCAGAAAAACAATCCCAAATGAAATTCACTTAAGAAACGCAGAAGTTAAGGCATGTGGTGAAATATAATTCAAAACACATCTCAGTGGAAGGAAGAAAACATGAGGTGCAGAAATTAATTACTGCTTCCTACTCTTTGCCCTCCAACAAAGGCTAGAGAGCAGGAAAAAACCTTCAAAGCAAAAATTAAACATATTATGTGGGGACAAAAACCCCTTCTAAAATTACAACTAAGGGGACCATTGTAACAGCCTACCAACATAAAGAGTGTAAATAGTAAAAGGATGAATGTTTAATGTAGTACGTGGATGTAAGGGGTAATACAACATAGGTTAGTTATCAATGGCTCATAAGAAAAAGCCACACCCATAACAGCACAACTTGGTAAATTCCAAAGGCTGCAGTATCGTTCCACATTTGGGGACCACAATTGAGCTGGAACTTATCAGTCACTGGTAGCTGTAGTGCAGATGGGAGCTAGCAGTCAACTTTTCAGGGTCCTGGTCGCCATCTGGGACTGGAAGTCCCACCCCGTAACCCCTGACCTTTGCCCTCAGAAGTACTCCTTTTGGGAAGAGGGTTTCCCATCTTGGAACCAGAAAAAATAAATTATACACTAAAAATCAAACACTGACAATAACATCTTTTAATTTTATTTTTAAAAATATTTTTGTCCTGATTTGTGTATGTTTGCCCAGTGTATATAGAGATGATTGCATAATACCAATGAAGTTTTACTCTTGTATATTATAGGAGGGTGGGGGCATGAGGTTTGTGGGGGGCTGTGTGTATGGGGTATGGGAGAGGGTGGGTGGGTATGTGGAGTTTGTGGGCATGCGTGGGTGTGTGGGGGTGGGTATGGGGTTTGTAGGGGACCTGGGTGTGGGAGGGTGTGGGTGCATGTGTGTGGTGGAGTTTGTGTGCATAGCAGTGAGTGAAACTCTCCCCAGAGGTGCATGCTTTCTAGGCAGTCCAGGCAGCACTAGCTCCTTCTGGTTGCCACCACTGCCCCGCGGTACTAGCAGACCCACACTGCATGACCCTGACCCCAAGCTTGTTCCAGACTCACCTGCCTACGCTCAGCAGCGGCAGCACAGGACAGAAGATGTTGCTCAGCGAGGAGGAAAAGTAGCCTTTCCCCCTCGCTGCTGCTGGAGGTTCCTGCTGCAGCTGCCTGGAGCCCATGCTGGGCTGCACTGCATCCCGTTGCTACCGCCTCTGGGCTGCCTCACAAGGCAGTGGTGGCAGCACACAGCAGATGCAGGGCAGCCTGGTGCAGGTTCTAGGTGGCTGTGCCAGGAAGTGCTGGCAGTGGTGAGGGGAAGGGGCCCTTTCCCCCCATGCTGAGCAACAGGTTCTCTCCCAGGCCACCATTGCTGAGCCTGAAGCAGGCATGAGGGGCATGCCAGGTTGGAGCTGTGCAGCACAGGTCCCCACCAGTATCGCAGGGCTGAAGTCAGCAGTGATGGCAGCTAGAAGGAGCTGCCACCACCTGGGCTGCCTAGAAAGGCAGTCTAACTGCAGAGACGCTCCAGCCTTACTGCATGCCTAGGGGGCAGCAGGATGTGTTACAACCAGGTAAAGACCTACTGAGGGCTGGATCCGGCTTTCAGGCCATATTTTGCCCACCCTTGGTCTAGTCTGAAAAAGGTCAAGTATAAAACTGCCTTCACATGCTTGATTTCAACCGCCTGCTTTCCTAGATTCTGGAACTTGTAGGTGGTTTGACTAGAGGCTGTCAGATAGGAGGGGAGACTTCTGAGCTTGGAGCATTGCTCAAGCATTGCACTTTAAGAGCCTGGTTCTACCTTAGGGAGAAGTTACTGAGCCACACAGACTTTAATTAAGAATGGAAGGGATTCTCAACCTTCTAGTTAGAGGTATAGTGAAGGAAACTGAAAACCGGAGATGAAAATGGGTTGGGGCTGAGTTCTGGAGAGAACGGAGTGAACTGGTGCAAGAGGTTGTTAGTGAATTTGGGATGGGCATGTAAATTTGGAATGTGTGTTAGAGCAGTCCAGGAGTGAATTCATGGTAAAGTTGAAAAGCTAAAATGGAGGGGTACAGGTTGCAACCGGGAGAAAACAGAAGATAAATATCATTAAAAGGAAGAACAGAGATAAATATCATTTTCTCCTTTATTCCCATTTACTTAAAAACATGTCCCAGTTGGTCATTCTGTTAAAAAGAGGCATAAATAATTACTTTTTCTTCCCACTTGGCTATCAACAATATTCTACCCCTTGCAAGACTATGACCAAATACCTGCATATTTCACTTGGCAACACTGAGTTATATTATGACATGCAACCTGACTAACTGTTTGGAGCGTAAACCACTGCCAGAATACAGGGTTACAATTAGTTAAGAAAAACAGGCTGATCCCCCCAAAAATGTTGAAATTCAGATATTCAATCATAGAATCTAGAAGTAGGGTCGGAAGGGACCCTGTCCCTTCAAGTGTGACCCTCCACCTAGCAGGAGAAAAACTGGGCTCAGATGACTCCAGCCAGGTCGGCATCAAGCTTCTTCTTAAAGACCCCTGGGATAGGAGCCAGCACCACTTCCCTTGGAAGTTGGTTCCAGCTCCTATCCGCCCTAACTGTGAAGTAGTTCTTACGGATGTCTAATCTAAACCTACTCTCCAACAACTTGTGGCCGTTATTCCTTGTTATGCCAGGGGGTGCTAGGGGAAACAAGGTCCCTCCCAAACCCTTCTGGTCCCCCCAGTGAGTTTATAGACAGTCACCAGTTCCCCCCTCAGCCTTCTCTTGTGAATACTGTGGAATATTCTGCCATAGGAAGTTGAAAGCTTCACTGTTTGAATTTTTTAAACCTCGATTCAACAAAATACTAGAAGACATACTAAAGAGAACAGCTTGGTTTTGGCAGGTAGAGGAAAGGGATAATCTACTAAGAGAGGTATTTTTCCATCTTGTCTCTAGTGCTATTAAAGCTGCAAATGCTTTGTATTCCCTCACAATTTATTTCTTTGTCATATGACAGTTTTAAAAAAATGCAACCTTCATTTAAGTGCATTGGTGGCCCGGGATAAATTTAGTGGCAGAGTGACCTCTCTTGCAATGCTCTCACTATTTCAATGTCTCACTATTCAAATATTGTGTAATAAAATAAAGAAGCTATGCAGTGGGTGCATCTATACGTGCGCTTTACTGTGGAGCAGACTAGCTCTGTAGTAAAGCATAACAGTCTACACATGTGCTGGTATTAGGGCACAGTAAACTAATTAACTCTGACATAAGATAGTACTGTCAGGGACATGACTATCTTACAGTGCAGTCATTAAGTGTACTTAAACGCATGTGTAGATGGTAACTGCTGGGTGCAAATTGCACCCAGTTAGCCCAGCCAGCTGAGGACCAGGCTCCCAGCTCTTGCCAGCCCCTTTGTTGCCTTGTTGCTCCCTGGAGTCCAGTGCTGATACCCCCAATCCCACCTGCCAGCCCAAGGCTGTTCTGCCCCAGCTCTTTTTCATGCCCCATCTATATGTTAAACCACCTGAGGGAACTCAGTTACAACACAAGTGTACACTAAATAGGCGAGGGCTGATTTGTAGGACAGATTAGATTTTAACCATGTTTCATAACTGTTCTAGTTACAAAACATAGCTGATGTCCTTTCTACTGTACAAATTGAAACCATGTTTTTAACTGGGTTAGAGGAAAACTTTGATGTAAACAAACTACCTGACATTTATAGTATAGACAGAGCCTCAGTTATATTTTGTGCCCGAGTTAGTGTTTGGAGACAGCTTTCAGGATATTGCAGTGTCCTTACTCCTGAATTTTTAATGGGCCAAATAATTTCTATTGTTCAGTAGAAAGAAAAAAGGGACAGTGGGAATCAGAGCATGTCATTCATAGAGGGGTGTGTGAAGAAAACAGAATGAGGAAGGGGCAAATGATCAGAAGTACACCACCAGGGACATGTGACCCACAGGCCCAACAACCTGCATCATACATGTGTCACCAAATATTGAGCAGTCTTACTGACCAACACTGCTGCCCCGGCCAAAACATATAATTCAGAAGCAGATATGGAATGTTGACTTTTATATTTTCAGGTTCAAGAAAGATCTAATAACTCAAATGTATTTTGGTAATGTGCATGTCTGCTTGAATTTGGAAGTTCATTCCAAATGCATAGCATCCCTAAATATCAACAATAAAGTAGTAGTGCCAGTGGGGTAGGGGTTACTTTAGAAATATGGTCATCTTAATTGTGATTTAACAGGGAGGCTATGTGTAGGGGGGAAGGAGGGTTGGAGGCTAAAATAGAAGAAAATATTAGGACAGATATATGTTGGCAGGGGTAGAGAAGGGGGGAAGCTCCCCACCGCTGCGTGTAATTGTGGGGATGCATGGGGGGCATGTGGCCCCAGATTTGTGTGTGGGGTGAGGGCAGACTGCCTGCTGAAGGCTTGGGTGCTGTGCTGGCCTCTTCCCAGCAGGAGGGTGGGGAAGGGGTAAGTGACGTGCTGGGAGAGGGGCTGTGGCCAATTTTGGGGTGGGCTATGGCCACCCCATAGCCTCCCGCTTTGAGCACCGCCACTGCCTGTCCTGCTCTGAGTGCACCTTCAGGACAGCCCCCATGCTGGGAAGAGGCTGGCACAGCCCCTGGCCCTGAGCCTACAGCAGGCAGCCCTCCCTTGCCCTGAGCACAAATCTGGGCAGGGGGGAGGAACATGTCCTCCAAGCCTCCCCCAGGGGTGTGATGTGGCAGTGAGCCACCACCTCTCCCCAGTTGAGCTGCTTGTGGTTCCATCCCACACCCTGCCCCACCCCGGCTGGGCAGTGCCTGTCCCTTCCCCTGCCCCAGCCCCAGCCCCAGCCCCACTCCCTCCCCCTCACCGTGGGGGCCTTGATTTGCCCCCACCTCATGCCCCTTCCCTCCCCCACCTCCTACAGACTTACCAGACAGACATTGCTCTCCCAGCTGGCTGGCTGCATTCCTGTCCACATGCATGCTGTGGCTGTATGCACGCATGCAACATTTATCGGTGACTTTAATTGGCTACACCAACCAAAAAAGCTGATTTCCAATAGTGGCAATTTTTCTTTTATTGGTGCTGATCCGATATGGACCAATATATCGGTGCACCTCTTAGAACTAAAAGCAGGATTTAAATCCAGGTTAAGCAAAATACAGAACACTCTAATTCTGGATGTTATTCAGGAACACCTATTCCTGTGCAACTCCAAAAACAGACCAGTCTTCCAGACTACGAGTCTAGATTTTGAGTGACATATGGCAGCTCAAGTAGGCCACTATTTTTTGAATGCTGTCATTCTCTCTCCAGAACCCAGGCCTACAGTTAAAAAAAATAATCAAAATCTAGCCATTATGGTTGGAAAGAACATATGAATTTGGAGAAACCACCAGATGCTGTCAGATTTTTTTTTAAGAAAGAAGGTTCAAATTTAGATGTACAGAAGTATGCATATATAAAAAACTGAAAGTAAATGGAACATTTTAAATGAATCATCATTTCTCCACCCAACAAAAATATAGATGGGAGATGATTTAAGGGAAAGGAAACAAAGCCCCCATGAACCAAGAGCAACTAAATCAAAATATGAAGGACAAAATAGCAAAATGCATGCTGTGTCTCTATACAGTTATTAGACCACTAGAGGACAAAGGACTCCTCAGAAATGCAGGTGCAGAAGTCCACGTTTACCTTTTCAGTATCTTCAGGATTGTTGCTCTGTCCATTCCCATACAGTCTGGCATAGAGTCTCCAGACTTCCCCATCATTTGTCACTCTTGAAGTCACTCTGCCAAATAGCTCCTGCAACTTTCCCTTCAATCCTGCTGCCCGCTCTCCACTGCGATCGGCCATTCCATCTACCACAGCCCTGGCCAGGATGTGCAATACCTTCAAAAATAGAGGAAACTTTTTCCCATATTCAGGTTAAAAACAACATGTACACAGTCTCTGTAGCATCTGGACTCTGAGGTACGTTATCTAATAATTCTATATCTTTTGAGAACACAAAAGACAGTTGCATAATCTAGCCTTACAAGCATGCAATGATATGGGGTACTAAGTGTGTTATGAGGGAAGTTCACTCATTTAAACCTTACACAGACCCCCTGCAAAGGGACTCTATGGGAGAAGAAGGTGAGCACACGGTCACTCATTCCAACCTTAGTGAGCTATAGAAGAAAGTTTGTGCTTGCCTAGGTAGACTGGTACAAGTGATCCAGGAAACAACAGCAGTGTATGACAGAGAATTTCACACTATTATAAAGAGAACCGGCAGAACTGTCTGTTATTAACATTGGCCAAGATTTCCTAATAGAAGACCCTCTTTTCAGTGGTTTAGAACATTTCCAAATTTTAACAGCCTGGACTGAAATTTTCAATGCAAAGTATGCACTGAATTCTTTTGGAAAGCTCTGGCATCCCAATGCTTTGAAGCAGGGACTTAACATTTAGCAGGGAGCGGCCTGTGTGTCAGACATGTACTTCCCTTGCCCCCCTGTGAAAATCCATCCAAATGTACCCATGTTATAAGGTTTTTAAAAACTCCTGCAGTTTGCACCAGCTCAGTGGAGATTTGTTAAGAGTTTCACAACTAAAATCCCCAGATTCCTTCTGCACTGAGCATGTTCCAAACTCAGATCTGCACTGGACTTTCTTTGCAAGGCAGTTCTGGACACCTAATTAATAGACTGTATCATAATGCATGTAAAGAAAAGGGACAGAGTTAAGGACATGTAAACTTCATTAATTTCTGGTATTTCTGGATTTGTGAATGCTTGACTTTACAACCTTAATAATGGTCTTTAACATTTTTACAGAAATAATCATCATAGGCAATACTTAACAATAAGATGCTGTGTATGAAAATAAATCCATATAATAGAGAACACAAGCTAAATTCTGTATAAGAATTACTCATGACAAACCCAGAAACATAGATGGACAGACATATACTATTATCATACTAAAACAAAAAAGTTTGGATCCTTTAAAATAGAGACGTCTACAAGAGACTTAAATCAGTGTAGGTTATTTTACATTCTGAACTAGTCATAGTAATTGTTGTATAATATTGATTGCTCTAAATACACTCTAATAACAAATTTACTTTAAGCCAGCACATAAATACAATGATACAATGACATGTTTCTAGTACAAATACTTTTTTTCAGTGTTGCAATATAATTACATTATTGAGTCAGAATTGATAACAATCAAATGATTCTCAGCATGGATTTAAAATTCCTTGCTAATAATGTAGTAAATTTAAAATGGGTGTTAATATTACAAAACAAGTATAATCAATTACTATAAAATGCAGGTTCTATCAGAAAAAGGTTGGTGTTTCTTCTTTTATGCCTCAGTGATCGGTCAAGTTTGCTCAGTTTATGACCAAAACTTTTTTTCTAAACCACAAAGGTTTTTTTCTAAAGTCCAAGCTCATACCACAGGTCAAGAATGGAACTAAGAGAATTCACATTAGCTGGGAATCTGTCTCTGAAGGAGGATAAATGCATTAGATGTATGTGAAGCGATTTAGTTTTCAAATAATTTTTTAAAGTGGTGAATCAAACATACAATGTAAACAATTTCTATTGCCAGACATTTTAACAAATGGATGTCCCAAATGAGAATCTTAAATCCTTATGTAGGTAACTAAATAAGATACCTGATTATCAGAAGTGCTGAGCTCCAATCTGCCCCCAGGACCACACACACACACGCACATGTGCACACCTACATACATATACCCAGAAGAGTATGGTCAAACTGAGAAATGTCCAAATTCTCACTTCTTGTTTCCAGCCTTGTAAAACTGTCATTGATAATATTCCAACCTAGGTAGTTTACCAGTCCACAAAAATCTAGGCATGATAACTATGACAATAATGGAAAAAAACTAAAAATATTTTATTTGTCCATTGGGAAAAAATAATTACTTGCCTCAGGCATCCAGGATTTCACAAAGATGCCAAAAAATAACCTAAATATCAAGAGAGCTCAAGCTTTGCCTTTGTTTCCAGCATAATCTATCCCCATGTTTGCCTTCTTCATCACTAAAGACTTAGTCAAAATAAAACTGGCATGAAAGCTGGGACTATAGAATCCATTAAACATTAATGAGATACTGACACTCCTTGGTCATGCTGTATTGTTAAAAATATATTAGTTAAAATTGCCGGTTCACTGCATCTAAATACCAAAAGAAGGCTGGCAACCAATTCACTGGCTTTTCCATCATTAGACCACAACTGTAAATTGTTAAACTTTCATTTAAATCTCCTCTGAGGGAAGTTAAATGGCCATATGCCCTAAAACACTACTACATTCAACAGATGTTAGATTATACAGGAACCTGTGAAAACAACAGCTTTTATTTTCCTGTCTTTTAAAACAATCTATAGATTATACTAAGCATTTGTGTGTTTAATACCACTATACCTATATCCCTCTTTCTGTGACCCATTTTATTTAACAAGTACAACATGCATAATGAAAAAAGAAAAACAACCATACACATTTTGACACATTTTATAATTATGAAATGAGATTCATGTGCTCTACAACAGTTCCTTTCACATAAAAAATTAACTACTCAAAACATTAAAAAAGTCCACTGGTAATAATCAGAAATGACAAAGCCCCAGGGAGGAAAGGACCTTCAGATAACAGGTTTCACATGAGAAGTTATCATTTACTAAGGCTGTTTCCTATAAATATATTCACTGCAAATACTTTCCCATTAAAGCTGAAAATCAGCTAAGTGACTATTATAGCACCAGGTGCCTCTGACAAGTATTAATTCCCACCTCCCCAAACTCAAATTCCCTTTGGAAAGTGCCCTTATAAATCTGAGCACAAAGAGCTTTTGCTACTGCTTCCCATTATGAAAGGATATAGAAGTATGAGCCAGAGAAATAAGGATAATATGTAAAGCATAAGAGCAAGAGAAAACCTTTCTGTTACATTGTTTCTGTTGTGGTATTCTGCCTTCACATTAATCCCTACTTTGTATTCACATTCATAGAGACCAGTACCTAGGCTTACTTCTGAAAGTAATATAGCAAATTTCTAGCCCCTTCCCCCACCAGAGCATTTGCTGCCTATTATCCTCAACATGTTAACTTTACAAATAAGCACTGACTGCTTGGCTCTAGCAAGCTGCATTTTGAAAAGTCATTTGATTAGCAGTTTTACAAAACCCTCTGCCAACACTTGCCCCCATACATAGAGGTTAAACTGACAATTACACCCACTGAGAATCTACCCCCCAGATCTTTTACTGTGAACTGTAAATAATTTACATCAGTGTGGGAGTCTTAACAACTAGCCTTTTGCTACAGATAATTCAACACAGTAAGGTTAATTTAAGGTAAATACCACATGAAGTAAAGGAAAACATAGAAATAATACTCTTGATGAAATACTTTATAAGGAAGAATTGCAATGTTTTTTAAGGGTCACCACTGGAAAAAAGTTAAGAATACCACAAATACAAAAAATCAGAGTTTTTTAACACTGCTTGATTTACAACGAACATTTATTCTACCTTTATCATCACAGACACCTTAATGCAGTGCTTCTAAAAAGCTGACAGATTCTCTCTGTCATTTACGTTCTTCCTGTCTACTGTAATATATAGATGCCAAGATTAAGAAGCCTAGGAACTGATGACCTTTTACTCATAGAGGAGTTAGTATCTGGGTAGCTGTGATAAGAGTCCACAATCTGTCTCACCGATTTGCTCCAATCATTACTTTCCAATTAACATGCTAAAATCTGGCTATATCCATTGAAATATGGCCATATCACAAAGCTTAGACAATGTGCAGGTATAGAGAAGGAGGGCTACTTCTTTTTTTCTTTTAAACACATGAATGGCAGTTTGTTTACTTTAAAATAATACATCCTTTTAATAATTATACTGTGAAAACTCCAAATTGTCATCTTAAATGTTACCCCATGCAAATTTTAAATGTTACCATGGCACTTAGATTAATCCAGAGTCCCCCGTGGTTCAGCGACAGACTCCCTGTCTACTGCACAGGGGACCAGGGTTCTGTTTCCAGATGCTTATACAGCTACAGCCATGGAGGCACCAAATGTCTGGACTCAGCTGGGTCTTTAGATTCTGTCTCAATGGCCTAAAGGGAGATGGAAGGTCTGGGCAGCCATAGGTATTGAAGGTCCGGGTGACCTCTCGTGCATACACCATGATCCAGAAGGATCAATGGTAGATTAATCCACAAATGTCCCCCTTCCACTCCCCCAGATAATTTTCATTTCATACACTGACAAGCTTGTTACTATTTTGCCTCTCGAATTGTACCTGCAGCAGGTGTGTGTGTGTACAGAATCTTAAAATATCCTACACCAGAATTTCTGCTGTTGGAAGGGCTATGAAATAATTATGGAGAACAACTAGGAAGTGTAATTTCTCACAACTGCATTTTGTGTGTACAGGTCTGAAGCAAAGAAGCCATGAGCTAATGTACAAAGAAAAAACATACTAGATTCAGTTATAGTCTCATTTTACAGAGTTGAAACTGTTTACATAAAAATATGACTGACAACTATACTGCAATAAAACTAAGAATCTGGTCTAAACTTACTGAACCACAGTTTTTCCTAAATTGAATAAGCAACTAATAAGTCAGCACAATCAGTTCTGTACCAGAGGACCCTACAAAAAGCAAGTAGAAAAAAAGCAGCACACACTAGACTGTAGGTGAGTGCTCTGTAAAATTTTTCCAAGCTTTTTAGTTTTCTCAATTCATTTTTTAACTAAGAAAGTATTCTGTTCCATTTTATAAAATTATTAATATGAATTCTTCTGAAATTCTAAAGAAGAGTTTGGGCTTGTTCCTGAAGGATTTTCATGAGAATCCTTCTATCTGTATATTTGCTGTATCAGAAAAAGATGAAAGGACTTGGAAACTATTTCTTAAGTTGGACTATATAACGACATCTGTACTGGAACATCAGAAGCAAACTTAACGTCTATAGACTCCCAAAGACTCCTAAAATTTATACAGGAAATATATATATTAGAGAGCGAGAGAGAAAGAGAATACACTAAAACGGATAAAGAACACTAAAACAGGATTGTGCAGTTGTGCAACTGGCAGCTTGTAGGTGGCTGAGTTGTTGCCCATGAGCTCCCACCTGGGCTCTGCTCCCTCCTCACTCCAGCTGAAACAGCAGCCAGTCTCTGGGCTGTTTCCCCAGCTCATTTGGATTCTGCTTTCTGCACCCACACCTGGGGACAGATGCTGCCAAGCATGGCACAGGGAGCTGAAGGTGAGCTTGGGGCTGTGTGGTGCAGTGGTGGTGGTTGTGCCTATGTGAGAACACTGTGGAGCAGGGTCATGGGGGCACAGGCTGTGGTGCAGCAGAGGGCAGAATGCAGTGTGCCAAGGGGTGGGATGCAGGCATACAGTACAATGAAGGGGTGTCTGCATGGCAGGTGGCCCCTGGCTGCTTAGAAGCTGAACAGCACTACTCTTAAATAACCATGCACCACACCTATGAGCTTGTAAAATGACACATCAGAATGGGCACATTTGTTCACGTTACGTGAATGCAGGAAATTCTAGCCCTTGTAGACGATCAGCTTGACCTGAGCAATATTAAAAATCAGTATGAGTTATGTTGTGTAACTAGACTATTGTTTAAATCAACAATTTAGAAGGGCACTTCCTAAACAAAGTCTACAGTATATCCTCATGAATAAACATGGTCTCTGCAGAATGCCAGCAGCACAGCTACCAACAAACTAATTCTCACCACATGGAAAACTACCATCTTCTTTTGAATGTAAGATATTGATGAATTTAAGGAGCCTCCAAATTTTTTCTCTCTCAATTTAAAAAAATAAAATCACCAAACAGACACGTGGGAGGATACACGCATTATAGTGAATATATGAGCTTTTTTAAGAACCTGAAATTTAAGAGTTTTTAAAGAAGAAATACTTGGTTTTAAAAATGTATAAGTTTTGAAAGAATACAATATACCTGTTGCAGATATTGATCAGTTTTGAACTGTACACAATTGCTAGAAGAACTTTTCAGGTTTAGGTATCTCAAATTTGATTGATTTTATTTGTATCAAGCACCACGCTGACTTGTGTGTGGTTGTTTTATTACTCATATTAGTAGCTTTATTACTATGACAGATGACTCATGTACTCTTAAAAAAAGTAAATTGCCAATGAAAAAATTGAATATGCTTTTTAACTATCACAGTACAGTGACCCTTTAATTATATGATCATCAAATAAAACTTTCCCAGGCTCACAGTATGCATTTAACCCACAGAAACTAACAAGCTTTCATTCACTACCCTGAAAAGTGCATATGGTTCTTGTTTTATTTTTTCACAGTTCTGGATTATGTAGATTTAATACTGTGATTATGTGTGGTTCAGTCATGAAATTTAGTTCAAGTGCAAAGGCCAGTTTGTGCAAGATGTACATTCTTAAACAACTAGGGAAAATGTTTTCCTGACTATAGTTATAAGATCTAAAATCATTTACATTAATGCCAACAGGGATTTAAGCATGTGAAAAGAGGGGAAATGTTTACTTTTAGGATCAGCCTGACCAGCAGAGTTTCAACTTATTCTTCTCCAAAGCTTGAAGACAGACACTGGGATCAGGATTGGTCTTGTTTGCTTTACATTATTTCTTCTTATAGTTAAAGTCTCATAGTTTGCTCAGACAGCTTTGAGTGTCAAGTTTGCTACTGGTACTGAGATGGTTTTGAAAAATGTATTTCATTGTCATGGAAAAAATGAACATACAGGAAAAATGTAAACGGCACAAAAAGAACTCTGTCCCACCTGCACATCTTTGTATTTTTCTTGTAAATCCATAAGCCGGTGATAGGCCTTGATTGCCTCTGAAAACTCTCCAATGTCTGTACAAGTGAGAAGGTAGTTCTCCCAAATCTGCCAGTGCTCATAGTTACACTTGAGAGCTTCTTGGAGGGTTCGAAATGCTTTGATTCTGATTAAGAACAGAAAACAAAAGGTTATGCATATAAAATTTTATATATTTTAAAGCATTTTGTATAGTCCAAAAGGCTGCCTAATTCAATGCCATGTTTAGAAAACAGGTGAATGTTCAGGTTTATTGTCCACAATCTACATAAAAGACTGAGCATTCCTTTCTTTCATACTCATCCTTCACATCACTAATGGTCTACTGACTTGCTTGTTGAAAGGCTGAAAGGTCAAGAAACCATGCCATGAAGAATGAATAATTTTGCAGAACCTATTTATTACCGCTTTGAAAATACATTGCCTTGGCTGTAATATTCAATACCCACAAAACCCCCTCCCTTTTCCTTTACTATTCCCCTTAAAGATTACTGACAAGGAAAAACTACAAAATTTACAAAAAGTTGTCTGCAGACACATGATCAAAGCATTGTTTTGAACACTGAGCAAAAATATAAAATTGTTACTAACCAACATTGAAAAACAGAGCTCTGGCCCTTTCTAACCTACAACAGTCAATAACTTGCAATATAATAAGTAAACAGATCTTTACTTTGGAGAAAATTGTTATATAGGGAACTAGAAAGTTTATTTAATACTAAATCTCTTCAGTAAAATGTAGGTAAAATTACAAGCTGTCATTGTTATTGGCTGGTAATTCTTTTTTTAACATGATGCATAGTCTCCACTGGTATTTTCAAATACGTGTCAGCGATTTAATCACATATATTTGGGATATTTGTATTGAATTCACTGTCAGGATTGAAGATATCTACTAACAAATTATGATAATAAAATCAAATTCTCACTTAACTGAAAAGCAGAAAAAATAAAAGGCTTTTCTTTGTTGCATTATTATAGCAGGAACAAATGCAATAATTATGACTCACTTCACTGCACAAAGAAAACTTGCATTATAGCATCTGAAGTTCTCAGAGAGACTTTTACCCATATGGATCCCACTGCCCAGTGGAGGCTTCATGTGCCCCTTGCACATTTCATGCAACCCTTCTCTAAAGGCATAAATAGTACAGCCTCCTGATCACCACTTAATTCCTTCACCAATGCCAATATCCAGAAGAATGTTATACCATACTGGAAGAAACATGGGTGGTGGGATACACACACACAAAGGCATCTCCAAAGATTCCAGCTGCTGAATGGAGCATCTGAAATTTCTCTTTGAACATCTGTCTGCATGGATCCTACTGCAAGTAACTGACTTGTAATTATCTCTCAAGTTAGACAACTCTAACAGACTGGATATCCTACCTAAAAGTCAGTTCCCTTACAGGTTTTTAAAGACTTTTCCCAATGCATGCCATAGATGTTGAGACTTGGTGGCCTGCGCCTAAACCAGAGGAAAAGAAGAAACGTATTCAAATATCTTATTTTAAACCAAAGCCCGTTTGATAGTCTTTGGGTGATTACCTTTAGATGTAGTGCCAAAAGCTACAGGAAACCTGAGCTTTTCCAAAGTGCTTTGTTTGAGAGACCCAGAGTGACAGGACATCAAGAGCATGAAGAGTCAGAAAAAAATACAGGCAAATATAAAAATTAGGCTGAATGAAAATGAACAACTGTTAATAAAAAAAATGGCTGTGGTGTAAGCATTACTAGCTTCTTGTGGAAAAATATGTAAGGAGACTGTGTCATCAAAGCTTCTTATTTATACACTCTACCCAGCTAACTGCTAGTGACAAACTGCTGTCCTTATAGGAAAACTATAAAGGTTCAAAAGGGTCCATTAAAGACACATTAGCATCTAAAGCAGGAAAGATGTCACTAAGGAAAACAAAGGAACCACTCTTTTAAGCCTTGAAAATGGTTTGACTGAGGAAAAAAGCCTGAATAACCACCAAACTAAAACTGGAACATAAACCAGTTGCCAAATGCAACTTAATATAGCTGAGTGACAGAGCAGAATTTTTGGATAACAAGTAATCACAAACAGCTGAGAGAGAAAAGTCGTCTAATTGGGTGTGTGTCTGTCCAGAGTGTTGAAAAACACCTTCACTCAGCCATATGAATCTGTCTCATTTTCCTATGAATCCTTTAAGACATCATTAGAAACCAACAAGCAGGTCTTGTCAAGCAAAGTCAATTGGCCTACACTAATTGTAGGCACAGGTATAGAGAAATATGAAGATGGTTTCTAAATCCATGATGAGGACATGTTAAAAAATGAATTAGATTTAAAAAAACTAACAAAATTGATAAGCCCAAGCAAAGGCTATTGATATCACCTAAGTCTTGTCCCAAGAACTCCCAATATGTGGGAGATGCCCAATAGTTGTGAATTCCTGGCAAGTGAAGGACCTGACAAATTGACACATTGATGAATACACCATTTTTACAAGAAAATTGCTTTCTGACACAGAAGGAAAAAGTTTGTACCTCCTGCCTGTTTATAAAACATATCACAGTTTATCTGTCAGAATCTGCCTAAAAAAACACATTTCAGAAGGTAGATGGATAGTTCTTAACTCTTAACACACTTACATAACAAGTGTGATTTCCCTTGGAGCACACGGTGGTCCACACATGTTCTAAATAAGCTTCCCAATCCTTGCATGGCTATGTCTGTTACAATAGGAAAGGAAGATGAAAGACTTCCACAGTGCACCTGAAGGGAATCTGTTCACCAACACAGGGATGTCAGCTCCACAAGAGGGATATCTAACTGGAAGCTCTCGGCCACTGGTGCTCTACCAACCTGGCCCTGTGGGCCAGATGAGTGGTATGGGGTGAATACACAGGTCAGACTGGGAAGTTTAGTGGTGGGAGAGCAGTGACAATATTAATTGCCACTATTCTCCTGCTGCCTAATTTTCAGACCTCTGGGAAGCCCCATGTTGAGCACCACAGCTCTACTATGTCTGATTAGGCAACAAACTGATCCTAATTGCTCCCGAATGGGGCAACAGTAAATTCTCACATATGCTGCCCTGAAATCCAGTAGCTGAAATAGAGATCTTTGGCTAGGAGCAGAGACCTGAAAAGATGCAAGTTATTGTGCAAATTCTCCCCTGAGGATTTAAGATGAAGGCAGAACTGAGTCAAACCTTGACTTCATAAATTCTGCTGGTTGTTTGTAGGTAAGTGGAGCTTTCTAAACTGATCCTGAGATCCAGGCTGACAAGGATTTGGATGACCTTTTTGAATGTCAAGAATGAGATCCTATTATTATCTGGTTATTGAGAACAGAAATGAACGTCTAGTCTCTGGACAAACTGCTACCGCTGAAAGACATTTAAGTGCCATTTGGGATCCTGACACACTGAATGTCAGAATTCGGAACTGGCAGCAACGACTCCTGACACAACGTGCAAACATTTCTGTAAGCAGTGTGAATTGCTACATAGACGTAAGCGTCCTTCAGGTTCTTGATAACTGGTACTCATAGGACCTAGGAACAAATTTATGCATTGCAGCAGGGCTGTCCAACTGGTCACCCATAAGAGATTAATGTGCAGCCCCCAGCTCCTATACAGCTTCTGCTCCTATTACTCCAACTGCTGCTCCAGTCAGGGACTCGAGGATCCTCCTTCCACCTTCAGCTTTCACTTCCTGTTCCTACCCCAGGGGGCGGGACAGGGCAGGGCAGCGGAGCCCAGCCCATGGTGCCAGGGTAGCCTGCAGCATGGTGCAGCGAGGGAGCTGAGGTGGCTGCTTGTCTGCCTGGTGGGAAGGAGGGCCCACCTGCATGCGTAGCAGGTGGGGGAGATGCAGCCCATGGGCTCATGGCCTGCACTGGTGCAGGCCCTGGGGGCTGTGGCCTGTAAGATGCAGCCCCCACCTGCTTAGAAGTTGGTTAACCCTGAACTAGTGTTATTATCCAAACCTTGTCATAATAAATTAATTTGCTGAAATGTCCAAAACCTAGAAGGGGGTGCTTCTCTTTTGGAATCAGAAAGTAGTAAGAAGAGAAGCTTAAGCCCCAGACCTCTGGGCAAAGTACAGACAGCCAAAAAACCCGAAGCTGAATCAATTCAATCTTTCCGGGTTTCTGTAAACTGCCTAGATTGAGCAGATAAGACAATGAACTGAGGTGTACGTTTCAAACCTGAAAGCAGCCAGACCCCTGCAGTGGCCCATGCCAGGAGCCAGACACCACTGGAGCATGCCTCCCAGCCACTGCGGAGAGCCAGGAGATGTGTGATTCCCCCAGCCATACCCCCTTCAGCCTTCAGCCAGCTGAGAAAAGGGTGTGGGGGGAACCCCCCACACCAGACCCCAGGCGGGGTCTCTCTAGCATCAGGAAAGCCCCCAGTAGGATGTCTCCCTCTCTCCCCCTGTACTGAAGCTGGTCCCCCTAGCCACATCCCCTCCTCAGTCTGGGGTCTCCCCGGTGGGGGGGGGAAGTGGGAAGTCCCCAGTGGGGTGTTTCTCATTCCCTGGAGATGAGCCAGTCACCTAGCCACACTCCCTGCTTGGCAGATGGTCTGGCTGAGGAGGGAGTGGGGGCCAGGAAAACAGACTCCACTGTGGGCTTCCCCTTCCCCCCAGCCAGGCACTGCCCAGCTGGAGGTCCAGAGCCAGGTGTGGGGGAATGGTCCTTTTCCCCCCCTCACTCCTTCAGCTGGCCGACACACACACACACACAAAACCAGGTGATCACCCTGGCTCCCAGCTGTGGGGAAGCCTGCAGTGGGGGTCCCACTTCTCCTACCTGAGCCAGAATGATCACCTGGCCATGCCCCCACCCCGACTGGCAGGATGACTGAGGAGGAAGTGCTGCCTCTCCCCCAGCTACAGAGCTCCATCTGAGCTGTGCCCAGCACAGAAGAGGGAGCCTGCAGTGGGGGCTTTACTCCCCCTGCCTCAAGCTGGGAGCTGGGCTGATCCCCCGGCTGAGGAGGGGCCGGGAGAATCCCGCTGGAGCAGAGAGCACAGCCCAGGGCTGCACAATATCCTAAGATACTGGAGGACTGTTAGTTAAGTTGAATTGGGAGGGGATCTGTGACAGAAGTTCCATAAACCGGTTTGACCTAAATCAGTTAAATCTGATACTACATCTATCTAGGTTTATCTTAAACAACTTTCTGCCATTTTGAAAGTGGCTTAGGTGCACTATTCTATTACAGGTATAACCTGGTTCCTGATCACTTAAATTGGTTTATATGTACTTTCTGTCCCTAGCCCTGGAAGTACCATCCTTAATTTCATGCTCAAACTGGTTTAATCCTCAAAACGGTTAATTCGTGTCCCAGCTTCAGTGCGAGATGTGCGGGTGTAAGCCTGCTGCGCCCCAGTGAGCTTAGGGGCCCTAGGACCCCAGACAAGCCCCAGCCTGCCCGCATGTAAGCAGGGGCCTGTGGAGGGAGGGACCTAGTCAGCTGGGGGCGGGCTGAGTGGGCCGAGGAGGGTTACGCCCCGCCCTGGCTCCTACTTGGCCCAGCCCCCCAGGGAGCAATGCGACCCAGCTGCCAGTGCGTGAGCCAGGTTTGGGGGGTTACCCAACTGTTCCTTCCTTCAGCGGAGGGGAGGGACCCCTCTTAGCCTCCCAAGAACAGCGAGGCTCCAGCCGGCACTTCTCCACATGCGCACAGTTTAAAAAGGGCCTGGCAACAGCAGAAGCCTCATTCATGTCTCGGCTCTGGTGCGAGATGCTTGGGTGTAAGCCCACTGTGCCCCCATGAACCTAGGGACCCCAGCAGGGACCCCAGGACCCCTGACGAACCCTGGTATGCCCGCAGGTAAGCAGGGACCTGTGGAGGGAGGGACCTAGTCAGCTGGGAGTAGGCCGAGGAGGGTCACGCCCCCCCCCCCCTCGCTCCTACTTGGCCCAGCCCCCCATGGAGCCGTGCCCAAGGCCCTGCGTGAGTCCGTTAGGGTAGACAGTGCCAGCTGTAGCCAGGCCTCCAGTAGCATGACACGGATGGGCACACACCATACCCTGAGGTTCCCTTCAGGGTCTGCAGCCTCCCCCTCTGGTGCCTCAGAGACCTCCACCCAGATGGAGCCCATGGTTCTGGGCTCCATGCAGATGGAGCCTCTGGCTCTCGGCTGTGGGAGCTGCCTGTCGCATTTTCAGGCTCTGGGGCCCGGGAGCATGGCCACCTCCCCATGTTGGGTCTGCTTCCTACTGGGGTCTCTGGCGCGCCAGCTGGAGTAGCTCCAGGCCGCAGTTCAGAGACTGGATGCTGTCAGGGACTGTGAGCAGGAGGTTGACTCCTACTACCAGGCCCTTCTCCCCTGGGAGATGAAGGGTCGACCACGGTTGCTTTCCAGGACCGGGGAGGACTCAAGGACTTCCCATGCTGTCCATCCCAGGGGTTGGACCAAGGTGGTCAAGGACCCCAAGGCCCACTGCACCAAGGTCCCCCCACTGCTAGACCTTTGCAACAGGTATGAACCTCTTGCAGCCCCAGCAGAGCCTGCTAAGTTGCCAGCTCCTGCAGGAAACACAGGCTCTACTGTAGCTACCACCCCTAGTCTCCCTAAGATGAAATGCAAAGTGTTCGTCTTGGGAGACTCCCTCCTGAGGGGGACTGAGGGGGCATTCTGCTGCCCCAACCACTTAGCCCGGGAAGTCTGTTGCTTCCCAGGAGCCCAGATCCAAGACATTGTGGTGAAGATCCCTGAACTCCTCCAACCCACTGACCACTACCCTATGCTCCTCATCCATGTGGGCATTAATGACACAGCTCAGAGCGCTCCCAGCCCGATCATGAAGCACTACAGGGATTTGGGAGCGGGGCTTACGGGGCTGGGTTTCATAGATTTCATAGACATTAGGGCTGGAAGGCACCTCGGGAGATCATCGAGTCCAGCCCCCTGCCCAAAGGGCAGGAAGTCAGCTGGGGTCATAGGATCCCAGCAAGATAAGCATCCAATTTACTCCTGAAGGTGTTCAATGTAGGTGCTTGAACCACCTCCGCTGGCAGACTGTTCCAGACCTTGGGGGCTTGGACAGTAAAGAAATTCTTCCTTATGTCCAGCCTGAAACGGTCTTGCAGGAGTTTGTGACCGTTCAACCTCGTCATCCCTTGGGGCGCTCTGGTGAACAGACGTTCCCCCAGATCCTGGTGGTCACCCCTGATAAACTTATAGGTGGCCATCAGATCACCCCTGAGCCTGCGCTTTTCCAGGCAAAGAGTCCCATGGCTCTCAGCCTGTCATCGTAAGATCTGTTTTCCTGACCTCTGATCATGCGCGTGGCTCTCCTCTGGACTCCCTCAAGCTTCTCCACATCCTTTTTGAATTGTGGAGCCCAAAACTGGACGCAGTACTCCAGCTGCGGCCTCTCCAAGGCCGAGTACAAGGGGAGAATGACGTCCCGGGATTTGCTCGAGAAGCATCTATGGATGCACGCCAGCATTTTGGTCGCTTTACTAGCTGCAGCATCGCATTGGAGGCTCATGTTCATCTTGTGGTCAATGATGACCCCCAAGTCTTTTTCTTCTGTAGTGCTAACCAACGTAGCACTGCCGAGCCTATAACGGTGCTGCAGGTTTTTCCTCCCAAGGTGGAGAACCTTGCATTTTTCGGTGTTAAACACCATGAGGTTCTCGTCTGCCCATTTGCTGAGCTTGTCCAGGTCAGCCTGGATCACCCGCCTATCTTCTGGCATGGATGCTTTGCCCCAAAGTTTGGTGTCATCGGCGAACTTGGCCAGTCCACTCCTGACTCCAATGTCCACATCGTTAATGAAGATGTTGAACAGTATGGGTCCCACGACAGAGCCTTGAGGGACCCCACTGGTCACAGGGCACCACGATGAGTGACTGCCATCAATCACAACCCTCTGGGTCCGACCACGAAGCCAATTTCCCAGCCAGCGGATAGTGGTGGAGCCAAGGCCACAACTGGCCAGTTTGGCCAAGAGGTGATCATGGGATACCAGATCAAAAGCTTTTTTGAAGTCAAGATATATGACATCAATCTCTTCTCCCTCCTCCAGGTGATAGGTCACCTGGTCGTAGAAGGAAATGAGATTGGTCAAACAAGACCTACCCGCAACAAACCCGTGCTGGCTGTCCCTTAGAATGTTAGCCTGGGCTAGTCCCTCAAGGATGGCCTCCTTAAATAACTTTTCTAAGATCTTCCCCAGGATAGAAGTCAGGCTAATGGGCCTGTAGTTAGCCGGATCCACTCTCCTCCCTTTCTTGAAGATCGGCACCACATTGGCCTTCTTCCAGTCTTCGGGCACTACACCAGAGCGCCAGGAGTTTTCAAAGATCCGTGCCAGGGGCTGGGCTATGACGCTCGCCAGCTCCTTGAGTACCCTGGGGTGCAGGTTGTCAGGGCTGGCTGACTTGAAGGTATCCAGCTTCTCAAGGTGTTCCTTCACGAGGTCAGCATTGATGGAGGGTAGGGGATTCCCCTCACCCAGATTTCCCTGTCCCATAGCAGGCATGGGCATCCCGTGTGACTGATGAAAGACTGACGCAAAGTACCTATTTAATAGGTTGGCTTTTTCCTGGGCGTCAGTTGTCCCATCTGGTTTAGCAGGGGTCCAACATTGCCCTTGCTTTTCCTCCGGCTCCCCACATATCTGAAAAAGGACTTTTTGTTGTCCTTGATGCCTGAAGCTAGTTGGAGTTCATTTGCAGTCTTGGCTTTCCTGGTTTGGTCCCTGCAGGACTGGACCAGCGTGGAGTAATCCTCCTTGGAGGTGAATCCCGTCCTCCATCCTTTGTGGGCTTTCCTTTTTAGCCACAGTAGGTCCGCTAGGTCTCTGGAGAGCCAGGGGGACTGCTGTGCCTTCTTGCTGCCTTTCCTCCGTGTTGGAATAGATTTGGGTTGCAGGTGGTATTCTCATCGATCCTCCCAGTCTCGGGCTACGGGCTAAGGAGGGAAAGGAGGAGCCAGGTAGTGAACCAAAGACAAGACAAGGGCCCCCAAGGGGACTGTAGACAAGGCAAGGGCCCCCAAGGGGACACTTGCCTGCCTATATACAAATGACAGGACCTTGAGGAAAAAACAGGGGGAACTTGTCCTCCTGCTAAACACAAATAACTATGATGTCATAGGGATAATGGAGACCTGGTGGGACTCCACCCATGACTGGACCACAGGTATAGATGGCTACACCCTGTACAGGAGGGATCAAGTGGACAAAAGGGGTAGGGGTGTAGCTCTCTATGTCAAGGAGAGCTACATGTCCCTGCAAGCCAACATTGGCCCCCATGGTGGACTTGAGACCCTCTGGATTAAAATCTATGGGGAACACAGCACAGGAGATACTATGGTGGGAGTCTACTACAGACCCCCTACCCAGGGTCAAGACCTTGACCAGGAGTCTGCCAGGGAATTGGCTGAGGCCGCATGCTCCCGGTGCATGGTTGTCATGGGAGACTAACTACCCCGATATCTTGTGGGAGGAGCGCTCAGCCAAATCTGAGCAGTTGCAAAGCTTTCTCTCATGCGTGGATGACCTCCATCTGACTCAGGAAGTCTATAGCCTGATGAGAGGTAAAGCACCGCTCGACCTGGTACTGGAAACCAGGGACCACCTAATCAGCAACCTAATGATTGAAGGGAATCTGGGTGACAGTGACCATAAGCTGATCACCTTTACTATCTGCCGTAAAGCTGGCAAGTCAGTCAATAATACGGAAGTCCTCGACTTCAGGAAAGCTGACTTTGACAAGATCAGGAGGCTTGTCAGTGAGGCCCTAAAGGGCCACAACCCAAAGGGGAGGGGAGTTCAGGACGAGTGGTTGCTCCTCAAGGGAGAAATTCTGGATGCACGAGGAAAGTCTATTCTGTTTTGGAGGAAAGGCAGCAAAAGGGCACAGCAGCCCCCTTGGCTCTCCAGGGAACTAGCGGACCTCCTGCGTCTTAAAAGGAAGACCTACAAAGGATGGAAGACTGGAACCACCACCAAGGAGGAATACTCTGGTCTGGTTTGGACCTGCAGAGAGCAAACCCGGAAAGCCAAGGCTGCAACAGAACTCCAGCTACCTATAAATATTAAGGACAATAAAAAGTCCTTTTTCAGATATGTGGGGAGTTGGAGGAAAAGCAAGGGCAACACCGGATGCCTGCTAAACCAGATGGGACAACTGACAACCAATGCCCAGGAAAAAGCAAACTTGCTAAATGGGTACTTCGCATCAGCTTTTCACCAATCCCATGGGACACCCCTGCCCACTGTGGAACAAAGAGGCCCGGGTGAGGGAGATTCCTTACCATCCCTCAAGGCTGACCTGGTGAAAGAACACCTTGACAGGCTGGACACCTTCAAGTCAGCTGGCAGTTTCCAAGAAGTACAACCATTATGTCCTATACATAGTTCATGCTGTAGCTACTGATCTAACAACAGTGCTGGAAGCATCTAAAGATGCTGACTATACAGCTTTGCCAGCAACTGGCCTTTTCAGGCACCAGCATTTACTTCAGCCCTAACATTTTGAGGGAGTTTCTTTGTTGCATAATCTCCCACTGTAGAAAGTTATATTTAGCCAGTAGAGCTTGATAATATTTATCCGTATTTATCTTAATGGTGCCTACAAGAACATCTTTTATGTGGTTCCTTTCTCTAAACAATATGTTAAGGGCAGACAAACCTGTGTGGATTTTTCACAAGAAGCTGCAACAGCTGTAGCAGATGCGAAGGCCAGGTCTGAAAAGAACTACTCAAATCTCCTTCAAGACATTTGATATGTATGATCTGTTCCCTTGCAGCCTTTAGAAACTGTTTGAGACTATTCTTGAACAACTTCAAGAAGCGACTCTAAGATTCCTGCCATCTTCTTCTCCCAATTTAATTTTTACTTTTCTTTTTGTCCACTGGCTCTTTAAAATGATATAAAAAATCTTACAAAAACATACACAAATGTAACTACTAGAATAAGGTAGAACTTAAGGTCATAGTGCAACAATTATACTTCTGAAGCTGCACAAATGCACTCAGAGCAGAATCAGTATTCACATGGATAATTAGTTTGAAGAGCTACTCTGCCAGACCTACAGCAAGCTGTTTCTTGCACACATATGCCTCAATTGTAAAATCATTTCCTAACAGTTTAAAACACATGGAAGAGATCCACGTACACTTTGTAGCTGTGTCTTGTTGCTCGTGCAATAAGAAAGAAATGACTGGGAGTTGAAGCTAATTCAGCCCATTGTGTCTTCACAGCAGGTAAGGAGAATGTGAGGATGTTGGGCTTTGTTTCCAATATAATACACTGATTAAAAGATCCCACGCTCACATGTATGGGAAACAGAATGAATCCACAGCAACTGGACAACTGCTTGAAGAATAAAAATCTTATCCAACACTTCTTAGTTTTCTTACAGGCATCAAACATTTCACAGTTTTTCTTATGTGTTTCTCTGATATCATCACAAAAGTGGAGTCATAATAATGAAGTAAAAAAATAAAGCAGAACTGATTCCTTAATACTGCTTATACTCTATGCTGTGAATGGACAGAGGAAGTGTCATTTTGGTTAATAACAGTTCTAAATGGTGGGATATAAAGAGGGTGTGTCTGGTATGAAGTGCCCCAGCATACTTTTAGAAGTTGGGAAGTGAGAGTTAATAAGTCAGATGGGAGGAGAAAACACTGAAAACAGTGAAATCTGAGTGACTGTATTATTATCACCTTGACAAAGAATGGGTTTTATTTTTCTGAATGCAATGGGGAAAATGAATAAATGAGATATTGTCTAATTTAATCTCTCTGATTTTTGTAATCGATTGTGAAGCTCCTTCAAGACATTTCCATGGAGATGCAAGGAACTGCTGCACAGGACACTTAGTCAAGCAAGCTTGGTCTCTATGTTTATTTCTATTCCTCTTTTCAGCCTGAGTAGTCATTCTGTCCTTCAGTCTTTTCTTTCTATCTCCTCATCTACAATGTATTTCTTTACAATTTATTTTATCGTTTACCATTTAGTGTGAACTCACTGTTTCTCTGTCTCCTCTTTAGTTTGTTTCCTAAACTTTTACACAAATACAATTTTACTTGTATTAGATTTGTATCAGATTTTAAAATGGAACATAGCCAGTTTCAATACATTGAGTTTGATACTTTTTATTCTCAAGTTTCCTTCTTTTTGGTATAAGATAAACAGAGACAAAGTCCAAGTATAGAGTATTATCTTAGTAATATTGTTCTTAAATACTTAGCACTTGCAAAAATTGTGTTATTGAAAAGGTATAGCTATCAAGAGGATTAATTCAATAATGACTCAAGAAACAAAATTAATTAATAAGCTGTCTCTAGTTAGGTCTTCTTATATTAATGGTTAATTTGGAAGGAAAAGAACAAGCAGACCATTATGTAAGTGGATCTACATCTGCTTTCATGATGTGAATAATAAACTGCTTGTTTTTCCCTCAAATCTCCTGAGATGAATATAGCATGAATCAATATAAGATTGAATATATAGTCTGTTTTTAAAATGGACAGGTCTTTTTTGGCTTCATTCCAATTAGTTTCCAATTTTTATATGAGTAATTTTGATTGGTCTTTACTTAGAATATCGTGAGTGATGAATTAAAGCATTTAACAACTTTGGGTTCAAATAACTGCTTTCTTTACAAAGAATATTAAAATATATTTTCTGTATATAAATGAAATGAAATGTGATTGACTTCTAATTGGTATCATTGTAGGAGACCATGAGGGAGACTGGACTGAAAGGAAAAGAACTAGCATTAATGAGTAAACCACATCATACGAATAATATGTTCAGTGCTGGAGGAAAGGAAATCTGAAGTATTTATTTTGGAAGCAGTTTTCGCTAATCCCTTTGAAGTACTTACTTCTGTTTTAATCTGATATACGCAGTTGATAAATTGTTCCAGGCCTCAGCATTCTGCAATCACAACATGGGAGATGGTTAAAAAAAATCCACTTATTTAGGAAAAATCATTTGAATGAAACTATTATAAAATCAGTTGACACTATCCATTTTGCTCATCACACACATGTACATGCATTAATAAATGCACATTCACAATATAGTAAATACTGAGATGGTAATAATATCAAAATTGTAAAATATGCTTCGCAAACAGGTATTTTTATAATAGAAATGTTAAAATAATTTCTGCTCTGGATTGACATGCTGAGCTACATTTACGTATATGCAAATTTGGGGTAAGGCCACCAAGGACAGAGGATGGATAACTGGTATAAACTCAGTGGAAGAACAGATCCAGAATACTTTAGTGAAAATTACCCCTGCAGTATGTGGTAGCACGAGGCCTATAGAGAAGTTAAGTCCCATGTAAGATGTGTTGTGGAACCTTTTACGAGGCTTAAAAGTGGTGCAGAGATCTTGTGGCAGATTTCTGCACAAGACATTTCATCTGCTATAACTAAAAGCCTAATTCTGCGTTGTTTACCCACATATTAAATCCATATTTAAGCCACTGAGAAGTCATCTGCTCTGCTCATGTGAATGTGGACAGGACTAAGCTATATCAGAAAACAAAGAACATCAGGCATTTTTACACATGCAAGTGCTGCAATGCCGGGCGCTTTGCGAAGCACCTGACGCTGTGATGCTTACAGTTGTATAAGTGGCAAAACATGCGTCAGTGCTGACAAAATGGCAACGGCACACTTTTGAACGAAAACACCTCAGAGGTGCTTTAGTTCAAAAGTACCCCACTGCCATTTTCTGCCTCCTAACGCACATTTCGCTGCTTATACAACTGCACACAGTACAGTGCAGTTCACCTCAGCTCACGTGTGAAGCAGACTCGATTAATTGGATCTCCAGCATGTCACAGGAAAAAAAGTAGGTGTATAAATGCCCATAGCTTCCATAAATGTTGGAAGTCATTCACTGTATTCTAACAATTCAGATTCATCTGTAAAAGACTATGCACAACCAGGCTGGATTATTGCTTATTTTTCTTGTTGTTTTTTTAAACAATATTCTTGTGAGGTGGAGTCCCCTGTTGTTCAGTGGTAGAAGCCCTGTCTACCACACAGGAGACCTGGGTTTGATTCCCAGACACATATAACTACAGGTGTAAAGGCACCAAACATCTGGACTCAGTCTGGTCTTTAGATTCTGTCTCAGTGGCCTAAAGAGAGGATGGAAAGTCTCCACTCCTCCAAAAATTCATGCCCAGACATATGCATCAAAGGTCTGGGTGGCCTTCATGCATACACCATGATCCAGGAGGATTGATGGTTGCCACCACAATTCCTGTAAGGTTGTAAGCCTCTTCACCTTCATCAAATACACATGTACTTTAAAAGGGGTATCCAGCTTTTAAGCTTGCTCACGTTGCAGTGCTGGACATGTGCTGGTTTGATGCGTGCCTGTAAAATGAATAATAAATGCCTCTGGCACTCATGAACTAACTGTAGCTTCATGTTTAAGTACCATAACAAAGGCCAACTCTCTACCATTTCTTTACTGAATGATTCTAATGGAGAGTAGCATACCAATTTCACAGAAAAACTGGTTAAAAGCAGCAGATGCAGCTGAAGATTTTTTTTTAAACACATCTGCTTTACTCACAGGGTAAAGGAATAGACCAAAATATTTCTTGGTAATAGACATCCTTCTTGCTTTCAGATAAACTATTACATGAGTAGGGAGTGAATACAATCTTTGATAAATAATACATACGTCAGGTTCCAACGTCACGCAACGCTGAAATGCTCTGGCAGCACCTTCATAGTCTTCCAAAGCTAAGTAGGCACAGCCCAAAGAAAACCATACACCCAACTAAAAAGAAAATACAAAATAAAGGGAATTCAGCATACCTGCTCTTACAATTGAAACAACCTTAGGTTCTTGCATGGTCAGATATACATAGCATTTGTTGGTTTTATCATAAAGCATTGCATTCTATTTTATACCACATATACAATCTTGTATTATAATGGTAATATCTTACAGAATCTATGGGAATCATTTATTCACCACTGCAGCCAGAGTCTAATAGTGAACAACGAAGTACATTGGTTTAAAAAATGGAAGTGAATGATATGTGTAAAGGGGTACGTATTTGTCATATCTTGTGAGAAAAATATATGCATTTTGGGACATGGTTATAAACAGAATTCTCATTGATAGACAACTTGTTCTGCATTTGTAAAAATACTCTAACAAAAATTGATAAATTATTTAAAATAGTATTTCAAAATTACAGCTCTTACATTTTGGTTACAATATTATTTTTTCACTCATTCCATTTTTTAAAACAGTAATAACAATTTAAGAATATAGAAAGTTGCTCAGAAATGTATTATTTAGACTTGTTTTAAATAATGGAGAAATTTTGCCAACAAACTTTAGTCAGCAATAACCTACCAACAACTCTAATCAGATTTTGTGCAACTTGTGTTACAGAGAAACATAAAACATGACAAGTTCTTTTGAGACCTATTGATGTATGTATTTAAAAGCTTCTGCACAAGTTTGTCAAAATACTAACTTTGCCAACAGCTGCAAGTGATAGAGTACGATGCTTCTGAGCAAGTCATATAATTCAGACAGGCATCGAGTCCTAAATACACTGACAGAACATTTTCTGGGTCTCTTGTAGATTCAATTAAAGCAGAAGATGGGGGGAAGCAAACCTGATTTTAACACTTCATAATATTTTTAGGAAATGCTAGGAAATTTTTCCAGATTCTGCTATCTAGTGCAAAAAACAAACCAAGCCAAAACTTCCTCAGTCAAACTGCCAAGATAAGATTAGTGGAAAGAATCACCGTTTTAAAAGAAAGAAAAAAGTGTGTCAGATTATGTTGCTCTTAATTCACGATGAATAATCCTGGATAGAACGAATAGTAAAGAAGCCAGAGGCTGGTCTGCTTACAAGAAAGGCAGTCAGTGAAGATGTAAATTGAGCAGTCAGTGGGTGAGAGAGGCTGGGGTGTGGGGGGATTAATGGCCAGAATGAGTTTTTCCTTTAAACATGTATCAAACCTTGCAAACACCAGAAGCAAACTTCCTCAGGTCCAAAGCACACTGAATGGATCCAGACCATACCAGGACAAGACATGCAAAACCTGCCAACACATCTCCACCACACTCACAATTACTATACCCCACAACAGAACCATCATAATTCCTGGATCCTACAGCGGCACTTCCAGAAACATAATACATCTCATCCAATGCACCAAATGCCCTGATGGAAAATACATAGGAGAGACCAAACAACAACCGCGCACGAGAATGAAGGCACATAGGAAATCTATCAAACCCAAGAACAGCCTATCACCGGCGGGGTTACATTTCTCACAAGTAAAACCACTCTCTCCAATCTCTCAATTCTAATCCTGAAAGGGAATTTACAAAACACTTTTCAAAGATGAGCCTATGAACTTCACTTCATAAATCTCCTGGACTAATCATGGACTAAATATAAACATTGGATTTATGATACAGTATAACCTGCCTGATATCTGATTCCCCAGGTACCTCTCCACTATTTACCTGCTACTGTCATTCCCCTTCCCCCTAGCTTGTCTCTCACACACTGACTCCTCAATTTACATCTTCACTGACTGCCTTTCTTGCATGCATACCAGTCTCTGGCCTTTTTACTATTGTTCACTTGGCATGTTTTACAACTGAAACATCAGGTCTGAACTATTACAGACGATTAAATACACTTACTCCAAACACACAGAAGCCTCAGTTTGCTTGACTCCAATCTAGGAAATGTCATTACCCAAATGAAGTGCATCAGTAAGCAAAATAGATTTCTCAAACTGATGTGCAGTTGCTCTAGGCCAAAGCAAAGGCCTGCAATTATTGGTATTTTCTACCTGAAGTAATAAAAATCACTGCAGAAGAAAAGTATATGATAGACAGAAACTGCCTGCCAATAAGGTTGCATGCATAGGTGTGCTTAGATCTAACAAACTTTAACTGTTCTGGGGTGCAATTCTTGATGCTGGGTGTCTATATAAGACTGTTCTTGGTTTTTAGGGGATTTTTTTCAGGTGAAGTGCTCCAGTCATTTCCAGAACAAGACTAGGGAAAAAAGTTGTTTTCTCCATATCAAAAATTCTGGTAATCTTTTCTTTGGTAAGTACCATGCAGGCAATTTTTTGCTTAGGAGCAGAGATTTGAAGTTTGTCAGAGGGCGATGTCAAGGATAAGCCTTCACTATTCCCATGAAACCTCATTCAAATGTATACAAGTTATTAAGATTTTGACAAAGAAAAACACATTTCACATATTCTCAGCAGAAACTGTAGAGCAGTAATTCTCAACCAAGGTGCTGCAGCACCTCGGGGTTCCTTGAGATCTTTTTAAGGGTGCCACAAGGTGCCGCACTATGTTAGAACAGTTAGATGGGCAAATATGATTCACAAGATAAACCCAGAGATTTCAAAAAGAGTCCATAGTATTAAAGTTATTCTGACGTGCTGTGGTCTTTCCAAGTTTTTTGTAACAGAAAAACTGCTCTATTATTTTTCTGTAGTCAAAAAAAGACATGAAAACTGGGAGCTGGCATCTTCCAAGGGGTACCCCTCAAATGTGAAAAGACAGAACTTCTGGAGAGTTAACAGCTCAACTACCCAAAGGTTTTGTGTTCACTGAGTATGCTCCAGGGTAGGACTGAATAGGACACACTGCAGTTGTAGCTCTGGGCTGCTGCACGCTGTGGTGGATCTTGATAAAGCAAGTGAAAATAAGGAGTTTGTTGCTTTTTTACTTCTAGTGCAATAGCTGCTAGGCTCAGATAACATGCAGGTGAAAGGTGCTTGACTTAAATATAAAGAGAACAAGAGCTAAATCTTAGTTGGGGAGACACTGTGAGAAGTTTAGCACAGATGAGAAGAGAAGGGACATAGAGGCTGTTGGGGAGAAGAAAAAAAGCTGGAACTCGGGGACACTTAAAGAAGGTGCTATGCTGCAGACACATTAGGACTGAAGGATGTACTTTTGAACCAAGTGAGATGGGAGGGCAGTGAGGATGGGGCATGTGGGTTTGGGCTTGACTGGAGCCAAGGTAAGGGACAGACCAGAAAAGTTTCTTGCAAGGGGACCTGGAACTGGTTGGGTAAAGGTAATGGGGATATGGGGATAAGCAAACAGAAGAGTAAAAGACTCAGATTAGCAGGTGAAAAAAAGTCTGGAACTGGAAATAGTGGAGGAAAGATGTAAATGGAGAGCCCAGCATGGGATGTAAAGGCATGGGAAGAGGAGACTGGGGCAAAGAACCAGCAGTGAAGAACAGATAATAAGATTCAGACAGTTGGAGGGGGCAGTGGTAAAGGAGTCATGACTAGGGGAAGACAACTTAAGATTTCTGAGTCTCACTCATTTTTCTGCTATCAGCTAACGTCTATGAAACCTACACACCATGCTTCCCATCTCCCTTCTGAAGATGGGCCACAGAAAAACCATGGAGGATCAGGAACTGAAAGGCCAAGATCTCAAGGTCAGAAGGAGCTTCAGCTTCTCCTTACTCTAGAAGACACTCTAGGTTGGCTTCTGGGGTACTCAGAGAGGCCAGATAAGGTAAGAGGTCCTGAATAGATCCCTTGACAACAAAAGTAAATTATATTTTTTCAGTATTCTGCTTTACTGAAATAATGTTTAGGTGTCCTTTGGACATTTAGATAGGGTACGTGTACTGCCTGCAGGTATCTGTGATTAGAAAACGAGGAAAATGACATTTTTACATTTGATAAACAGTGAACATGTTATTAAGAATCAAGTTTAAAAGATGGAGTTTAGAACAATTGTGTGTGGAAGGAATAATATGAATGTTATTAGGTAGGGCATCAAATCTGTTGGCTCTACTGGCTGATGTAATAATTTCTCTGAAGCAAGTAACCAACTAAAAGGTAGTATAAGGAACTTTGTCAAGTATTCAAAAAAGAATTCTGTCAAGGCTTGCAGAACTAGGTTGAAGTTCTTTTTTGGCATAGGGGGCCAATGGTTGCATTTGTGCCCCCTGCTCCCCATCCTTCTTGTAGCAATGCTTAGAGTTTCCCGCCCCGGCCCTGTTTGGTTACCTGTTTAAGCTGGTAACCAAAGCAAATGAAATGAAGGAAGTGAAACTCCCGGCACACTGGGTGCAGGGGGAGAGGTTGGCCAGAACAGGTAACTAAACATCCAATCCATGGGGCAGGCGGGCAGGTTACAGAATAAACGTAGCCACCACCGCCGGCTGTGTGGGGTCCCCTGTGGCCGCAGGTTTCACAGATAGGACAGGCTGGCCCTGGTCACATTGTGTGATAAGAACTCTGAAGGGCCTGAGCAGCACCGCCACAAGCCAGCGCCTGGAGGCCAAGGCTCCCTCCCTGCCCCCGTCCCCCTCATCGGTCTGCCACTGCATAAAGGTTGCTGACCTGAAGCTCATGTTTGGTGACTGATTAGGAAAACGGAGATAAGACTTAACTTTTCTTCTTTTCAAGATTTAGAGCAGATGCAAGCGCATGAAGATAATTTAGGCTTTGTCTAAATCTGGAATTTGAAGGCAACTTTATAATAAGAAACTAAAAGGTTGTAATTCTCTTTAAATCACTGGGAAAATGCTTTCCATATAATCTGTATTGTAAATATCTTTAGATATAGAAAACAGTGTTTCTATATCAATAATCTATGAAAATTGAGAAATTCCTACTCCTCAAATACATATATACACACCATAATTTTAATTTTTTTAGGTTCTATGATATAAAATTAAAACTTGGGCTCCAGAGATATCATACTACTTAAATACATACTATTTATGTGCATGTAGATACAATAGCCTGTAATCTTGCCTAAAGAAATTAGTTTTAAAAGTTTGTAGTTATGATTAGAGTCAAGGAGACCCTCGAGAAAAGCATTATCTGAATATGTTTTTTACTCTTTCATTTCCTGCAGTCAGTCTGCCCAGAAATTATGTTCCTCTTAAATACTCCACACTGATAGCTTTAAACTACAAAATTCTCATGGCACAGAGGCTACACTATGATGGGAGCTTCTAGTTCAACCCTGTTTAGTTATTTAAATTACCTCTGTCCCATTGCCAGTCACTACAATGATGACTGATATGCAAAAGAGAATTCTGAGTATAACACTTTCATTGCATTATTTGAAGCTTTAAATCTAGTTGTACTTTATGGCAAATTTACTTCCACAGTATAATAGTTTTCCCAATGCTAAGCGATGACCTACCTGTTTCAAATCCAAACAGGCTATCGTACAAAGTTACAAGTCAAACAATTTAGTTTGATTAATCCAGAAAAATGATGTTTTTGTTCCTGCCAAGCTCCCATTAAAATATCCTGTGATCTGGCAGTTGAAGGTGATAGCCCAAAATGTTAACTGAAATATTCTCTTTCAAGAAGATGAAAACTTGTAACGAATCATTATGGAGAAGTGCTTATTATATGATATCAGAATCATGAACCATTAGATCTAACCACAGTAGATATTGCCACACAGATGCTGTAATTGTTAGATAACTTATTGGACAAGCTTTTTGATCTGCTAACAGTTAGAATAAATAAACACATGGATGTCAGAAAACTGGTCTGAAGATGGGCAAGATATTGAGAGCTTGAGAACTCCTTATGTTTGGTTAATAAATAATTTGTGTTCAAGCAAAGAACTATATTCCTTTTGATAGTATGTTGAATTGCTCTCTCAAATAACAAAGCTTAGAGAAGATTATCTAAAGTAGTGGGAATAAAAATATTTTTTTCCTCTTAGTTTAACAGCTCATTATAACCCTGGCTTTGGACATTGTTCCTTGCATCTGTAAGGTATCAAACTGTGAGGCAATTATGGATTCTCTTATCCCAACTTGTATAACTGAAATATGGAATTGAGGGTGGAAACAGACTGACATTTCATATGTGCCACCATTAAACACTTGGGGCAAACTATGAGCAAATAGATGTTGCTATCCTTTGTCCTGCCACATGAAAGGAAAATCAGAGTGGTGACAAAAGGGAATCTTAGGTGCCTCTCCATAAGTGGGCAAGCCCCACTTTTCCTGCTTAGCCAGACCCACTCCCCACGATCACAGGGAAAGCAAGGAGATCACCATCAAGGGTGGGACAAAGGGTGATGCATGTTTCAATCCAGTGAAGCAGATGAGCTGTGCTGAAACACATTGTGGTACAGGAAATCTGCTTCATTTGGTAACATCTGTTTCTAGCCTGAGTTTTACAGGTAAAACAAAATCTGAGTCTTAGTGTCCTCTCTAAACGTTATGGGCTTCATCGCTGAATCAAGAACTCAGAGAATTTACAAGTAAATCAATCACTTAATGAGTTAAACTATAAAATGAGTCGTTTAAGACATTCATCACTTATTAAGCTTTTTCTGGTCTCAAATTATGCCAGTAATAGTATATAACAGACTATTCAAACTTTCCACGTTGCTAAAATTCAACACAGTCTCATGCACAGTTTATATTTGAAGCTATTTGCATGCAATTACAGCTAAATTAGCCATTGTTGCAAGCATTCTTCTGATTACAGACAACGAGACATAGCCTGGTCAGTAATTAGGTCACTCCAGTGAGGCCCTGACAGAGATAATTAACTGATTGCTTTTCCTTTCCATTTTATTGTTATGCTATAATGAGTCAACAATATGAGGTGAACCGCACACATGTTAAATGGTCTTACTGGCTGATTATATAGCTGCCAACTATTGCTGGAATGACCCCAGCCCATTTTATGCAAGTCTTTGCAGTGAAAATATAAGTCAGATACCTTAGTTCACAGGGAGCAGACTCAAAAAAACCTATAAGGAAGAATGATCAATTTCTCTTCCTAAATAAACAAACAAAAACAACACCCATATTTCTGAAAACTACTAGATGCAGTTCAGAAAAAAAATCAGAAACTTTTTTGATCAGTGCTGTAAAGGAAGACTAAATTATATGCAATATATAACATATTTACCCGAATCATTCATAACTGTGTGGACTATTAATTATCACAACTTTTTCTTGTGCTAAGCCTTTTGTATGGATTCATTTTAGGCAGATCTTTAAAAGAAAATGGAGTGGTATTCATTCACCCAACTGGTCTTGCTTTGCCTTTTAACTAGACATTCCTAGGAGCAAGAAGAAAGAATTTTCTGTCCTATAATGAAGAAGGCTGTTCATTTTTATTTTTCTTGGATTGGCTTTCATTTTAAGCTTCGTTTGGATAAAACAGAAAATAAAAAGCATCTCTCAGCAGAAAACTTTACTTTTATGTTTAAAAGGCCAACCAACTCTAACTAAACTCCACCTGATTTCAGATGGACTTTTGTCTGAGTAATGGTGCTTGAATTTGACCATGTTTGTATTACCTGAAGGAGACAGAGAGCAGAAAGATGAGGATAGATTTTTCTTCCATTTTAGATTCCAAGATATATAGTGATCTGATATCCATGCATGATTAAGAACAGGACTCTGACTCACTAGAACAGCAGGTGGCCAACCTTTCTGGCATGTGTTGCCAAAAATTGCCCTGAATCCTTCCTAAGCACCATTCTAACCCCTTCCCCTGCCCAATCTGCTGCTCTACTTTCTGCAGTTGTGTTGCCTCTGATCTTGTGTGCCACCCACAAATGGAAGAACTAGGGATCACAAAATAAAACCAGTAGGTAGGTAAGAAACTAACAAAAGGCCGTTTTTCACAAAGCGTGTAACTGAAGTGTAGAATTCATTGCCACAAAATGTGGAAGCTGACAATTCAAACAGATGCAAAAAAGGGGCAGGACAAATGCCTGGAGAAACAGTGCATCAGCAGCTATTGAGCATGAGAATTAGGGATACAGCTTGTGAATCAGAACTTCCTACATTTTAAATGTTGGAGGCTGTCAGTGGAAGAACAGTGGAAAAACCCCCTGGTAACATGCTTCTCACTCTCTTTCAGCATCTGCTCTCTGCCACTGTGTGATACAGGATGCTGAACAAGTTAGACCCATGGTCTGACCTAGTAAATGGCAGTTCTTACATTCTTATGGCATGGCATGTTTGCTGCAGATCAGCCACCCCTGCACTAGAATCAAATGTACTAAGCGTTGAAGCATTTTGAAATGTAAATTTTAAAAGTGATGGGGAAAGGCCCTAACATTTATTCTACAGGAAGACTGGAGGATTTCATAGATTTCATAGACATTAGGGCTGGATGGGACCTTGGAAGATCGTTGAGTCCAGCCCCCACCCAAAGGGCAGGAAGTCAGCTGGGGTCATAGGATCCCTGCAAGATGAGCATCCAATTTGCTCTTGAAGGTGTTCAATGTAGGTGCTTGAACCACCTCCGATGGCAGGCTGTTCCAGACCTTGGGGGCTCAGACAGTAAAGAAATTCTTCCTTATGTCCAGCCTGAAATGGTCTTGCAGTAGGTTATGACTGTTTGACCTCATCATCCCTTGGGGTGCTCTGTTGAACAAACGTTCCCCCAGATACTGGTGGTCACCCCTGATAAACTTATAGGTGGCCATCAGATCATTCCTGAGCTTGAGCTTTTCCAAGCTCAAGAGCCCCATGGCTCTCAGTCTGTCATCGTAAGGTCTGTTTTCCTGACCTCTGGTCATGAACGCGGCTCTTCTCCGCACTCTCTCAAGCTTCTCCACATCCTTTTTGAATTGTGGAGCCCAAAACTGGACGCAGTCCTCCAGCTGTGGCCTCACCAAGGCTGAGTACAAGGGGAGAACGATGCCCCGGGATTTGCTTGAGAAGTATCTATGGATGCAAGCCAGTGTTTTGGTCACTTTACTAGCCACAGCATCGCATTGCAGGCTCATGTTCACCTTGTGGTCAATGATGACCCCCAAGTCTTTCTTCCGTAGTGCTAGCCAGTGCAGCACTGCCAAGCCCATAAGGATGCTGCAGGTTTTTCCTCCCAAGGTGGAGAACCTTGCATTTTTCAATGTTAAACACCATCAGGTTCTCCTCCACCCATTTGCTAAACCTGTCCAGGTCAGCCTGGATCACCTGCCTGTCTTCTGGTGTAGATGCTTTGCCCCAAAGTTTGGTGTCATCGGCGAACTTGGCCAGTCCGCTTCTGACTCCAATGTCCACATCATTAATGAAGATATTGAACAACATAGGTCCAAGGACAGAGTCTTGGGGGACCCCACTGGTCACAGGACATCATGATGAGTGACTGCCATCAATTACCACACTCTGGGTCCAACCACAGAGCCAATTTCCCAGCCAGCGAATCGTGGTGGACCCAAGGCCACAATTTGCCAGTTTTGCCAAGAGGTGATCATGGAATACTAGATTGAAGGCTTTTTTGAAGTCAAGATATATGACATCAATCTCTTCTCCCTTGTCCAGGTGATAGGTCACCTGGTCGTAGAAGGTAATGAGATTGGTCAAACAAGACATACCCGCAACAAACCCATGCTGGCTGTCCGTCAGGATGTTGGCATCAGCCAGTCCATTAAGGATGGCCTCTTTAATATACTTTTCTAAGACCTTCCCCGGGACAGAAGTCAGGCTGATGGGCCTATAGTTACCCGGATCCACTTTCCACCCTTTCTTGAAGATAGGCACCACACTGGCCTTCTTCCAGTCTTCAGGCACTACACCAGAGCGCCACTTTTCAAAGATTCGTGCCAGGGGCTGGGTTATGATGCTGGCCAGCTCCTTGAGTACCCTGGGGTGTAGCTAGTTAGGGCCAGCTGACTTGAAGGTATCCAGCTTCTCAAGGTGTTTCTTCACAAGGTCAGCATTAATGGAGGGCAGGGGATCTCCCTCACCTGGACCTCCCTGTCCCGTACCAGGCACAGGCGTCCCATGGGACTGATGAAAGACTGACACAAGGTACCCATTTAATAGGGTGGCTTTTTCCTAGGCATCTGGTTCAGCAGGGGTCCAATGTTGCCCTTGCTTTTCCTCCCCACATATCTGAAAAACGACTTTTTATTGTCCCTGATGCTCGAAGCTAGTTGGAGTTCAGTTGCAGCCTTGGCTTTCCTGGTTTGCTCCCTGCAGGACCGGACCAGTGCAGAATAATCCTCCTTGGAGGTGAATCCCATCCTCCATCCTTTGTAGGCCTTTCTTTTTAGACTCAGGAGGTCTGCTAGATCCCTGGAGAGCCAGGGGGACTGCTGTGCCCTCTTGCTGCCTTTCCTCAGAGACGGAATCGAATTAGCTTGTGCATTGAGGATCACTCCCTTGAGGAGCAACCACTCTTCTTGAACTCCCCTCTCCTTGGGGTCGTCATCCCTTAAGGCTTCACTGACAAGCCTCCTGAGCTTGTCAAAGTCAGCTTTCCTGAAGTCAAGGACTTCTATGTTGCTGACTGACTTGCCAGCTTTACGGTGGATGGTGATGGTGATCAGGTCATGGTCGCTGTCATCCAGCTTCCCATCAATCACTAAGTCGCCGATTAGGTCATTCCCAGTAGCCAGTACCCAGTTGAGCAATGCTTTACCTCTCGTTGGCCCACAGACTTCTTGAGTCAGGTAGAGGTCATCCACACACAATAGGAAGCTTTGCAACCGCTTGGATTTTGCTGAGTGATCCTCCCATGACATGTCCAGGTAACTGAAGTCACCCATGACAACCACAGTCCTGGAGCATGTGGCCTCAGCCAGTTCCTGGGAAAACTCCTGGTCAAGCTCTTGACTTTGAGTGGGAAGTCTGTAGTAGACTCCCACCGTTGTGTACCCTGTGCCATGTTCCCCACGGATTTTAACCCAGAGGGTCTCCAGTCGTCCACCCTGGTCACCAATATCAGCTTGCAGGGATGCGTAGCTTTCCTTAACATAGAGAGCTACACCCCTGCCCCTTTTACCTACATGATCCCTCCTGTATGGGGTATAGCCATCTATACCCATGGTCCAGTCATGGGTGGAGTCCCACCACATCTCCGTTATCCCTATGACATCATAATTATTTCCATTAAGCAGGAGGACGAGCTGCTCCTGCTTATTCCCCAAGCTCCTGTCATTTGTGTGTAGGCAGGCAAGTGTCCCCTTGCCCACAGATTGTACCAGGGCTGGGCTCCCTTAAGTGCCTTGGCCTCCTGGCTTTGCAAGGGTTGCTCAGCAGGCCAGCAGTGGCGATAGTCCCCACGTCCCCCAATGGGCTTAGTTTAAAGCCCAGTGGAGCAGGTCAGCCAGTCTGGCTGAGAAGAGCCCCCTCCCCAGCGGAGAGAGGTAGAGGCCATCTCTTCCCAGCACCTCACTGCCTCTCTCGACAAAGAGCGGGCTGTGGTCATGGAAGCCAAAGGCTTTCCTATGACACCAGTGCCGCAGTCTTTGGTTAACTATGTGGATCCCCCTCTCCCTTCTCAGCCCATATCCCAAGACTGGGAGGATCAATGAGAACACCACCTGTGTCCCCAGACCCTTTAGCTCCACTCCCAAATCCCTGTAGTGCCTCATGACCCGCCTGGGAGTGCTCCGAGCTGTGTCACTGGTGCCCACATGAATAAGGAGCATGGGATAGGAAGTTTGTATGGAATTCCAAGTACTGGCTGTGGAAAGAGAAGAGATGGGGGGGGGGGGGAACTATATTACATCTTCTTACAGGCCCGGGGTTATGAAGAGTACTGTAACAGATCATAAAGGCAGGAAGGAAATAAATATAGACTGCTGAAATCTTTGTAGGAGGAGTCTTGTTGGAGCTGCAATTGAACATAAGACCAGTCCAAAAAGTGAAGATGACTAAAAATGTATCTCTTTATGAAGAGGGGAAGGTTTAGGTGTATATAATAAAACCAGTTAAAACTGTAAGGCAAGTGTCCCACGCTGCACTAATTCCAGAGAGTGTCAAAAACAGAGAAAGAGAAAAATATTTCTAACAAACAAAAAAGAATGCAAAAAAAATGCCAATTATCTTAATATTTAGAAAGGGTGAGCTTGGGTAAAAGTTCTTCAAACTGAGTATTAGGGTTTTACAGTTAAGGCACTCTGGAGATCTGGGCTCATTTCCTGCTCTACCTCAGACTTTTTATGTGACTACAGGCTAGTCACTTAGTATCTCTATGCCTCACTTAGCCATCTGTACAATAGGGATAATCATAGGCGACACGTGGGGGAGACAGACATGTGACACCCCTGAGATTGGCAGCTGCCAAAGCCACCACCGGCTTCTGTGGGCAGTCACTGCTTGCCACCTGCCCCCCCTCGCCACTGACACGGCTGGTGGCATCTGCAGGCCACCACTTGCCATCATGATGCCCCCCTAGTCTCAGGGGGCACCAGTCATTCTTGGGGATATTATTTCCTTCACTCATCTTATCCAGGTAAACTCTTCAGAATGGGGACTATCTTTAACTATACGTCCAGTAATAAAACTAGCATTAGGGAACCGAACCAGTATTTATTTGGGTTTGATTCAGATGAATTAAGTTGGTTCAAGTTCAGTTCCGGTTCAAGCTATCAAAAAAAAAAAATTGTGGGTTGGCTACTAGTTCACACTGGTTCTAATTTCTTTCATGTATAGCATAGAGGTAATTTACTAATTTCAGAATATGAAATAGGCTATTAAACAAATATTTTTTACTTTGTAATACTTAAAGTTTACACAAGTAGTTTTTTTAACTTGACTGCATTTGACTTCAACTTTACACAACTTTGGCAGGGTTTATGTGTTGTCAAAACAACTACTTTTCATGAACAATTTGTCTGATCAAACTAAAATAACATCCTTCTGATATCTGCTCTGTCATATTGGACCTCTGTGCATACAGAATAAATCTGAGGCTGAAAAGGTTCTTTCAACACTCACTTGGTGTTCCTGGAACTGCCATTACAATTTCTGCCAGCTGATACAGTTCATGCACAGCATTTTTCTGGAGTTCCCAGTATTTGAATGTGTCTTCCTTCTTATTGAGATACGGCTCATCTGCAAATGACTCATGATGTGGCCCTATCTTTTCAGGGGCTTTCTTTTGTCCAGATCTCTTTTTCTCTCTGGACAGGTCATGAGCTTTAAGAAGAGAGTCCAATTGATTAACTGACCTTTCAGTTTCTGGCATATGCAAACTTTGATTCTAGAATAATTCCATTGATTTCAACTTCTTCTGAATGAAGCATTTCCATTTTTGTCCATGCATTTGTTAAACGAAATGTTGTCTTGACTCACAATATATGCAAAAGGAAGTCTATCTATTCTCCACGGAGGTTAACCATGCCCACTAATGGTCACTTGTTGAGCAGCTAAATAGTTGGTTTTGCAAGAGGAGGGAAGGGATACAGCAGTCCTTCCTGGGAGGATCAGTGAGAAGTTGCATGAATGCCACCTTTTACAACTATTTACTTACTAATTAGTTTTTATTTGGTAGGTTGTCAGAAGAAAACAGAGCACAAGCAGCTCCTTCTCTTCTTTTCCCCTTCCCTTACATTTGTGGGCTGGTCTCCTTTCATTCCTATTCTGTTCCCTTATAATACAGAGAAAATGTGCTACAACTAGTATTTGAGATGCAGCTAGTAAGGGACATAAAACAGAATTAAAAGGGATTCTACAACTATGTTGAAAGTAAAAGGAAGAACAGAGAAAACACAAGTCCCTTATAAAACCAGGGAACTACAGACTAGTCAGCCTGTCCTTGATACCTGGAAACATCAATGAGCAGGTATTCAAGGACTCCACTGTGAAGCACCTAGAAGAAAACAAGGTGATCAGGAACAGCCAGCATGGATTCACCATGACTAAGGTGACAGGCTCTGAGGATGGGGAGAGAGCAGTGGATGTTATGTTCCTTGACTATAGCAAGGCTTTTGATACCATCTCTCACGACATTCTCATTAACACAAAAGGGAAATACAGACAAGATGAAAGTACTGTAAAAGTACAAGTAGTCCTCAATGGCTCAGTGTCTAGCTGGGAAGAGGTATCAAGTGTCAAAGAACTGGTTCAAACTGGGTCTTTGTTCTGGTTTGACTCCCTGCTTGGAGTGTTGTAGCCAAAATGGTCCAGGAAATATGTAAGAAGCAAGGTCTCATTGGACAACCTGTGTGGTTGGGACAGATGATATGCATTCAGGTACAAATGGTTCTCCTTCTGGTCAGGTCACCTAAATGAGAGCACTTTTTCTGGAAAGTTTAATATCTTTGACTATATGTTCACATGCTAGACAGATCAGGACTCTGATCTTGATTGAGGCCTTTAGACATTACTATAATATGAATGAACGGCCACAGCCACAAGCATAATAATGGTTCTAGATCTCTTCAAAGGCAGATAGAGAACAAACAACTTCATGGCACTGGGGAGAGATTCCTGTAGTCAAATTAAATGGTAGCTATATACCTTAGAACTTGTAAGGAACAGTGTAGAAAGCCAATTTCACTAAAATCACCTCTCCAGTGGAGTAACTGATTACACACTTAAAACAGACATTAAAATAAATTACTGCAAAATGTTGGAAAGTATAAGGTTACCATTACCAGATGTTTCACAAAGGAAATTAATTTGACGTGACAAGCTGAATGCCTGGTTTTGGTTCTTACAGCTGAGTGCAGAACTTGCTTCAGCATAACTCTCTCTGTGACAATGGGATAAGTTTAGATCGGGGTGTCCAACATACAGTCTTTGGGCCTAATCTCACCAATGAAGCCACTCTATCCAGCCTGCTGGACTACTGGCATGGCCCTGAGGAGTGGATTGTTGCAGAAAGCTAATCGCTGGCAGGAGGGTATGCAAGGGCTAACGAAGTCTTCATCGCCACTATTGCACTCCTGCTTCTTTGGCTGCTGGCTGCCACTGCCTGTACTATGCTTCAACCAGATCTGGAGCTGCTGCCATGGCAGGGGGCACGCAGTAGTGTCGGCTCCAGCATGTGGCAGGAGACGATACTCAGGGCCCAAGAGGTGACCATCCCAACAAAAAGCAAGGGGGGCAAGAGTGCCCAAAAGCCCCCCTGGCTCACCAAGGGCGTACGGGAATGCCTGATTGCCAAAAAGGCGGCGTACACCCAATGGAAGTGGGGTGCTATCTCCAAAGAGAAGTATACCTCCTCTGCTCAGGCCTGTAGGGGGGCTGTCAGGAAAGCTAAGGCGGACATAGAGCTAGGACTAGTGTCCAAAATCAAAGATAACAAAAAGTCCTTTTTCAAATATATAGACTTATATATAAGTCCTCCTGCATAGTGCTGATTTATGTTATTTAGATATGCCATGATCATGACCATTTGGGAGTAGTTATACATTTTCAGCTGTCTTAGGCTCTTGTAGATACTGTGGACGAAAAGTTGTAGGTACACACAGAAGGCCTAGACATAAAAGCATATATACCTATGTCCCTTATTTTACTTCTTCTAGACAGGATCTTTGCAACTTTTTTAGACTTGAGGTACTCCTTGGAAAATGCCAGCTCCTAGTTTTCACATATTTTTTTGACTACAGAAAAATAACAAAACAATTCTGTTGCAAAGAACTCAGAAAGACCTCAGCAGGCAAGAATGTTTTCACACTATGAATTCTTACTTGAAATTTCTGGGTTTATCCTGCGATTCATAACTGCACACCAACCAATGTTAACATTGTACAGTACCCTTCAGCATCCTAAAAAGGATCTCATAGCACCTTGGTTGTGACTCACTGTCCTACACAGCGCTCTTAATCTCTCACTTTGAAAAGCAGCAATACTTACCATATTAACACATTAAACAAAAAAAAGTACAAGCTATTACTTTAGTTGTGAACAGAGTTAACCTGCTTAACATTCCAAGAAACAGATTTTAAAGGCACAACACAATTAGAAAGTAACCTGCAAAGTATAAAAAATTGCGTTTATTTCCTAACCTGCATGGGGTTGATCTGCACTGAACGTTCAAAACACTCCACACATTCTCTGAACTCCTTGTTGTGAAGATGAAGGAGGCCCTTCGAGCGCTGGGCCCGGGCACTGCGATGCTTGGATAACTCCCATGCTTTGTCATAGTACTGGTGATCTCTAAGAATATCACCAAGCAAGCAATATAATCCTGGTGTTTCCTTCTTCTCTAACTCCCGCCTCAAGACTTCTTCTGCCTATTAGAAAACAGAGGAAATGACCCTTAATAGGAAATACCGTAGTCAAACTAATCACATACTACTTAACACTTCCATATTTTATGCTTGTATCGGTTTCTTATATAATAAAAACATATAAATTTGAAAAAATAGTGCCTTGAACAAAGCCTATCAAAGATAAATCTGAAATTTGTTCCATAGGTTGCTTTTCATCTAAAGCCCAAGGACCAACATTTAAGCAGTGTTATTAAATTTCTATTCACACTTGTGTGGTCACATGAATCTCCATGCACAGTTTATATAGGTTAAAGGCTAAGGTTAATATATTGTTTATGCAATTCTACTTCAGTAAATGAAGTTATTTCAGAAACCAAATTTTACCTCCAAATTGACATCTCAAAGTAGATAAGGTGAAGACGTAAACTTTTACTTTTCCAGGCAAGCAAAAGACTTTGTGAAAGAAGAATCTTTCTCACTTTGATTTTGAAAAACAGGAGAATCTGAAAGTGCTGCTGTTAATATGTTATGGTAGTCCAGCAGTCTTTGTATTTACAAGTCAAAGTGAGGAGTTATCACATTCCCTGTTCATAGCTCACCCACATCTTTTACCTAAAAAGAGCAAAGAGTCATCTTGCAAATCCAGTTTGGATCTCCGTTTTGAAAGTGCAGTGCCACCACTTCTAGGATACTGAGCAATCCCCTACCTGTTCTTTTAACCTTCTTTGTTTGAAAACATTCAGAATTCCCTGCTCAGTTTTGCCATTTCCTCATCCCAATTTTTCCTTCTCTAAAAGCAGTGTGTGTCCAGTATGTTCTGTATTCACTTCAGCTAGTTATAGGTTACTACTGTTTACAAAACATGCAAATGAGAGTCATAGTTTTTTATGATCTCCCTAAATAAATAAATACCTTGGTAGGTGATGAAATCAGTTGCCCAAATTTGATTCCACTCCCCGCTCAAAATGTAACAGTGTTGCATAGATTACCTAATTCAATTCTATGTAAATTTCCTATTTTAATGATATGTTAGAACAGTAAGAAATCATGACTACATAAAATAAATTTTGCTACACAACCAAGGTTAGTAGCATTTATTGGTCATACTCCTCCTCAGTAGCTAGTTCATTTGCCAGAAGAGGCTGCACTGTTGATCCTCACATAAATAGGAGTATTCCTTTTTTTGTTTTAATGAAAACTATTTCCTTTCACACTCCCAGATAACCTCTAGGGAACTGGACAAAATGGCTGCTGCGTATGTAGTCTTTTTCTGTTCTTCCTCAGTCTTAATCTTAGGTTTATCTTGGACCATCAATAAAGTACAAGGATCCCATTTAGGAATCATCTTTAAAAGAATGAACCCTTTCAAAAATGTCACTTTGTTGTGAAGTTTTTTCCATCTCTGATATAGTAGCACTACATCTCACTGTCATCTTTGTTAAGTGAAGTATTAACAGAAATATAACGTCTAGAAAAATTTGAAGGGTGTAAACACCTAGAAGGGAGAGGAAGGGTTTTGGTTTGTATAGGAATATAAAGCCGGCAGAGACAGAACCAAATGAAGAGGAAGAAAATTTTAGGTTGAATAAAAGAAAAAAACCCTGTTTAATAGTAAGAGTTTTTAAGCAGTGAAGCAAAGTTATAGAAACTGTGTTACTTCAGACATTCACAATTAGATTGAGGAAAGCATTATAAATATAGCTTAATAAGACTATTGTGCTGCCAAAGGGAAAGAATAGATGAGGATTTGTTTGGTTTTTTTAAGCCAAATCTCTAATTTCTATGTCTAATTAAATGAATACATATTGATAATTTATCTCAAGGACTAATTAACAGAGAAAACTGCATACTTTAAGATATGTCGTAATCACAGGAGGCACCATCTGGAATTACAGGCCAGCTTTTTATAAGATTCAAATTCTGCTGTGAGCTGCAGCTATGAGGTGAAAAGTGCACTGCATGCTCCTAAACCCTCAGTCTCTGTGTGGTAGTGCCTAGTACTATTATGCACTAGACCAACCGGCCAGCACTTTACTAATTGCATTTATATTTAGTGCATAAAAACCGCATGTTCTGGCCTCGGTTTGCAAGCATTCAATGCCAATGTAAATATCTCAACACAGAGATAAGACAGACTAATTAAATATACAGTCCTTTGACATTTACTTCATCTGATTAGCTAACTCATTGGGGGCCAACCTTTTTGGCAGGCATGCCACACATTAGCCCTGCATCTCCCTGAATGCCACTCTAATCCCCTTCTTTTGCCTGATCTACCATTTTACTTTCTGCTCCCTGCCCTATGTTCCCTACCCAGCCTGCTGCTCTGCTTTCTGCTCCCTACCCTGTCTTCTCAGCACTGTCTGATGCTCTGCCCTTTTGGCCATTGTGCTGCCTGCCTGCCCCCTTCCCAGTCTGCTGTGTGCCACACACAGAAGCTACACATGGCATGCATACTGCAGGCTTGCCACCCTTGAGCTGAATGATTACCTTCCATAAGTATTAAACATCTGCAATCCTTTTTTTGTTCTTCCAGTGTGCAAAAGACTCATGGCAGATAATTATTATCCCAAAATAACAAATCTGAATTGCTGAAATGAGAAGTTTGTTCACAGAAAATAGGTAACACTTTAAACCAAGTTTTCCTACTTGCTGTGCAATTTTGTTAAGAAAAGTCATCTCTTGCAACTTCAAAGAAGACAAGCTCTGATATCTTGCTCTATGCATGCAATATAACCATTATCTAAGGGATTGGTTTCTTAATGGTTAAATCATTTTTAATAACTGAAATTACATAATTACATAATTATATATAAAGAAAATAAACTTTTGGGAAATAATAAAACCATGCCCATAAATTTGGGGGGGTCTTCAAGAGGAGGCTGGATGAACACCTCACCAGGGTTGTTAGACCCCAGTACTCTTTCCTGCCATGGCAGGGGGTCAGACCTGATGATCTGCTCAGGTCCCTTCTGACCCTACCAATTATGAAACTATGAAATTATTTGTAGAAGAAGTGGCTTTTCTTCTGGAACAGCTGCAAAGGTTCACTTGGCTGCAAGGTGAGTAGATGAGCTGTGCCTAAGAACTTCACAAGAAAGGCAGCAAAAAGGTTGCAGAGGGTGCAATAGCTTTTCCAAGTAGGAGGGTATGCCATGCACAGTGCATGTTTTTTTTTGTGGAACATCTGAACTGTGACCAGAGCCCCCATTGCAAACCTAGGGCTCTGATTGGCTGAGGGAGGAAAAAGGAGAGATGCTGGTGGAAAGGAACACCAGCCTGGAGAGAGGGGCAGAGACTCAGCCCCTCCTCACACCCTAGGCAGGGGGAACGGGGCTGAGGCTTGCTGGGGAGCAGACATCAGGACAAAGGAGAGCCTGAGTCATCCCAGGAGAAGCTGATTCCCCACCTGGGTCGAAGCTGTGTAATCAGGGACACAGGTACCCAGGGAAATAGTGGGGAGGAGCTGCTTGGTCAGAGACCTGCAGAGGGAGTCCCCTGTCTGCTGTGGAGGTGCTGGGAGAGACAGACAGCCCAGAGAGGGAGCAGGCTGTGAAAATCCTAAACTTGCATGGGTGTGTGAGGTTATACTTAATCCCTAGTGTTTGCAGGAGGTGTATTTTTCAGAAGGAGACTGGAGAAAAGAAGCCAATTACCTTCAGTGGCTGATCGGAGACTTGGTTTGCTGAATTACCAAGAAAGGCCAAGGAGTCCAGCAGACGCCTCTGTTGAGAATAGGATAGGATTCAACACTGACAAGTGCAAAGTGATGCACCTGGGGAGGAAGAACCAGCAGCATACCTACAGGTTAGGGAACTCCCTTCTCGTCAGTGCAGAGGCAGAAAAGGATCTTGGAGTCATCACTGATGCCAAGATGAACATGGGCTGGCAGTGTGGGGATGCAGTCAGGAAGGCCAACTGCACCTTGTCATGCATCCACAGATGCATCTCGAGCAGGTCCAAGGAGGTGATCCTCCTCCTCTGTGCGGCACTGGTCAGGCCACAGCTGGAGTACTGAGTTCAATTCTGGGTGCCGCACTTCAGGAGTGATGTGGACAACATGGAGAGGGTCCAGAGGAGGGCCACTCACATGATCAGGGGGCAGCAGGGCAGACCCTATGAAGAGAAGCTACGGGAACTGAACCTGTTCAGTCTCCACAAGAGAAGGCTGAGAGGGATCTAGTGGCCTGTTACAAACTAGTCAGGGGGGACCAGCAGGCATTGGGGGAGTCCCTGTTCCCCCGAGCACTGCCAGGAGTGACCAGAAATAACGGTCACAAGCTGGCAGAGGGTACATTCAGACTAGACATCAGGAGGTGCTACTTCACTGTCAGGGTGGCTAGGATCTGGAACCAACTTCCAAGCAAAGTAAGTGGTGCTGGCTCCTACCCTGGGGGTCTTTAAGACAAGGCTAGACAATCACCTTGCTGGGGTCATTTGATTTCCTGCCATGGCAGGGGGTTGGACTTGATGATCTGCTCAGGTCCCTTCCAACCCTACTAACTATGAAACGACGAAGCCTCACCTCTGCTATTTAGTGGTGGATCACAGTTAAGGCTGTGTTGCCATTAATTGTTATGGGAAGGGGATTGTGACCAGAAGGAAATCAACCTGAGTTATGAGGCTGAAACTGTTTTAAAGGGTCATAACCAAGTGAATGTAATTTTTGAGGTTGTTTGATGCAAGTGTGGCCACCCAGCAAGGTAGAATTATCCACCTAATGTTACAGTTGTCAATTTTATTCAGACTGTTGGTTCTATTATTAACTATTGTTGTTATATATATTTTTCTTCTTTTACTTATTCATTTATTTGCTTATATAGTTGCACATAATAAAGAAACCAATGTATTCATTAGGTTTGCAATAAATTCCTGGGTGATGAGGGTGAGGAACACACCTCTCCACAGGACACCTCAGTCAGCAGATCTGTCTGAGGGGGGTTCCCAGGGCTTCTGGCACCATGAGGATCTGAAATCCAGCACATCACCCAGCCTAGCATGCTGGCATGGGTTACATTTAATTTGCAAAAGCCTTTAAACAACAAAGTTAAATAAAGAAAAAAATTAGTGTTGTAAATACTACTGACTTAAATAGATGTAATTACACTTAAATATGTTGCACAGGAGTATCTAGGCTGAATTCAAGTAAAAACATGAAATCAGTTCACAGGACACTGTTAAAACACAGAGAAAGATGTTATAGCATGTGCTTATGCTGCTGTACAGGAATATTGCAATGAAAATAAAATCCCAAATAAGCAGTGCTCCACAAAACAGCAATCCAGAAAGAATATTCCAGTATTTAGAAGTGAATAAATGGGATCTTCCTTTTTTTAATCCTTATTACCTAGACTCCAGCATACCAAATTTAGTATCATCCCTGAAAATGTCCTGTACTATGTCTTCACATCTGTTGCCACCCTTTTGTTGTCACTTTGCGCCCATTCATTTATGAGTTCCCATCACTTTCAGTTACCACACTACAGTTTCAGATACAAGAGGTAAGTAACACAGTTCTCACAGGCCTTGCTATCCAACAACATAACTCTCTGTTGCCACAGGATTGTTCACTGCAGTATAATTTTCCATTTTGTTCTAAATAGTTTTAAGCGTCTCCTAAATTATACTGTCACCTATTTCTTACAGGCAGTGTCATAGAGTTGGTTAAGCATGGGGATCAGATTCCAAAATTCTCAGTCCTGCTTTGCTTCTGGATTTGATGCATAACCTTGGGCAAGCCATTTCTGTTCTCTCTCAATTTTCTCAACTCTAAATGGAATACCAACCTCTCTCACATGGCTGTTGAGAGCTCTACTGGCAATAGTTATGATTCTGAAAGCATCTTCAAAAGCACTGTACTTTCTGGCATACAACATGCCCCCAAATAAGACATTCATCTTGGGTTTTGGAAGCCAGAATATTGGGGGGGAGAGGGGGTAGTTCAGATTTTTCCAGACTTCTGGCCAATTTGTGACATAGAGCAAGTCTTCCTGAGAACACAGTGTCCAGGAAGTATAGTATTGCAGGAGACAGTCTAGATACGACAGTGAGCGGTAGGAACTTCCTGCTACATTAGGAAGTTCTCAGGGCCTGGTGCCTCACTCAGACTGTCTCCTGGGATGCCATACTTCCTGGACACTCTGTGTTCTCAGGAAGACTTACTCTATGTCATAAAAGTTATGCCTCAGACTAAGGATAGGCAACCCCCAGCATGCATCCCAATTACTGGCACATGGAGATTTTCCTCAGCACACCAGGAGGTATGCGAGGACATTTTTTTTTTTTTTAATGATTTTTAAGTTGCTGCTCCAGAAACCATAGGTCCCAGCACTGTGGCAGGCACCGGGGGCAGAGACAAGAGAACAGAGGCAGGGATGTTGTCTGCATTCTGCTGATCCTCCCCCTATTTCTGGGCTGCACCCTCCGGCCCGGCCCGACCCCTGGAGGGGAGCCGCAGGTGGGTGAGGCTGCAGCCTGGGCAGGTGCTGCAGAGGGCTGCTCTGTTGGAGGCCCCTGACCGGCTCAACTCCGAGTGCCACGCACACCAGCTGTTCCAGGGGGCTCATGCAGTCAGGCTCTTACACCAGGGGTGGCTCTGCCCTGCTTGTCCTGTGGCCAGCACACAGGAAGGCCAAGCTGGGAAACCCCCAAGCCCAGTGCCTTGGCCTGGCCAGGCGGCATCCCCTCATGGGCAGGGCAGCTGTGGCCCATCCCTTTGGAGCTGTGTGGGCCAGGCTGGGCCCCACCTTGGGTGCCCCTAGGTGCCCCTGCCTCCAGGCTTGCTTCTTCCTCAGGGGAGGAAACAGCTTGCTTAATACAGGAACCCCACTTTTGAGGAAGGGGGAAGGCAACTTTGCAGAGAAGGGTGCATGTTTTGTGTGAGAAAATACTTACGTGAGAAAGTGCTTATTTACCAATTAATATACTATTTGATGTTGCCTTTAAGAAGTTTTTCCTGATATTCAATCTAAATTGAAAGAGACTCAGATTTCTTTCTATATTTATAGTTCCCTGAACAAAGCAACATTTTTCAGATTTTTTGTGCATTTTTTTTCCATTCCCAGGCTTCTCCTGTGTTGAAGAGGAAGATTGTTAATGGGTAGTTTGCTACCTGTGCTGCTGTTAAGGTAGGCTGCATGTCTGGTTTTTCTACTACATGGAGATAACAGAGAAAGGGGTAGAGCTGGAGCTACACATGGTACCAGGACAGAGCTCCAGGGTCTGAAGGAGCCAAAGAACCGTCCATGATCCCAATGACAGGTGTTCAAGTTGCAGTGCTGTAGGGTTCTGGCAGGTAAAAAAGCCTCTGGTATGAACTAGGAACCATCTATATCCTCATCTCTCTACTTCTTCTTCCTCTTTCACACTCCTACAGGATCTTCTGACCCTAGTATTTCTTCCTATAGCATGGAAAGAAGTTGGTGAGGAGGGGGTGGGTCATCCATTTAAGAGTGTCCCCCAACAACTGTGTCCTCAATACCTGCCAGCTTACTCAAGAAGCATTTCCATTCCTTCAAGTCAGTGCTGCTCTTACAAGTCTCTTCTGGCTTTTCAAACTGACAGCTCCAGCTGCAAAGCCACAACTGAATCAGAGAATAGGGAGGCTGGTTGAGGAGATAGGCCACAGATGCTAACCCTGAGTTAATTAAAGGACCAAGTCCCTCCAAGAGGGCAGAGGGAAGGGTGTCTTGTCCCTGAAGGTGTCTTAAAAACCAGGCCAAGAACCTTGCCTGTGCCTGCTGAACTATAGCAGGTTCAATGGCTGCAGCTAATGCAGGAAGAACTAAGATAGGAATAGAACTCTATTAGAGCCCTTCATTTACCTCATCCTTCCTACCCTGCCTGCCCCTTCAACATGCACCAACAGGCAGAGAGGCAGCAAGGCAAAGGAAAAAAGCTAACATATGTAGGATTATTAGTCAGCTGCCATGTGGTTTGCTGCCTAAAAGGAAGAAAGGGGAGAAGGACTTGAGGATACTACTGGAGCTGAGGGGCCATTACTGGCAGCCAGGGGATATTTCTAAAAAAAGGATGCCAGACTGAAAGTCTGAAGGCCAGGGGGCTGTCTTATCACCTCTGGCTAAGCCCACCCAAAAGTTACATCTCCAGTCATAAAAATGCCCCTCTTTAGCTTCCAGTAATATCAACGGTCTCGGATCAGATCTCTGCACTTGGCCTTTTCAATGCTGGTCTCAGGAGAACGGTGCTTGTTATTCAAGTAGGCCCACTGGAATGCAGCAAGTGAAAAAACTGGAATGACAAGGTCACAGTAACTATCAGCATACCACATGGTCAGATTTTAAATTCCTCTTTTTTGAATAGTGCTGTGCTTTGCTTATTGCTTGGCTCTGTGATACTCTCTAGATGACTCATTTTATGATACCAGTTTCCACTAATTATGTTCATATTATGAAATAAACAAGTACAGAGCCACAAGTACATTTACAAGTACATTTAATAAATGGTAAAATAAACCGCAAAAAAAAAATTCTGTAAAGGGCATTGACATGTTGCTCTTAGTAAATTTTGTCCTACTATTTGCATTCCCTCAGTTATCATTTAGGGAAGTACAAACTGTCCCAAATATACTGAATGTAGCAGTAATAAACTATACATTTCCACTTCTATGGCTGCAAAGTTGATGCTTGTAACTTTACAGTCAAGAATTCAAAAATGCTTAATTATATTTTACATAGACTACTCCTTGACATTTTGAAATGTCTAGCTATTTTGGTCAAGTTCTTCAGATTTTCAATTACTCTTCAAAAACTGTCTTCAGGGGACAGACACAAATGCTTGCCTAAGAAAGCTTGCTTTTTAGGCACAAGTACAGAAAGCTTCTTAATGAGGTTGCTCCACTCATTCAACAATATACTGCCTTAGCAGATTCTAACGTATTTCCACAAAAGAAGTTACTGTACTTTTCTTTTTTTAAAAGACATTTAGATAAATTGTTCTCCTGATAAAGAGCACAACTATTCTCATCCCTTGGCTTACCCACAAATGTTTTTAATTTTTTCTATTTAGATCAGGATCTTACTTTATTTTCAGCATTATTGTTATTTAGCACTTACACAGCATTTTATCTTCGAAGTACTGCACAATCAGTTCTGAAAGCATTTTTTAACAAGTTTCCTGCAACACATATCCTGTCCTATACTATCTGAATACCATTTTCATAACTCCCTAAGGGCAGTTCGTGTATTTAGCTAGGACAGAATGTGTTTCCAGGAAATGGAAATTATCAACCTCTATTTCTCTACTGTGCTGAAAGCGTTCTTATATTAGTATATTATCCCCACAGCATGCATAATGAAACATAAAATTTTGCAATCAAAGACAGATCTGTCAGTCTATAAATACCAGGATGTGATATTGGTCTACTGTAACTGGAAAAAGGATGTAAGCCTGAGTAAGGAATTCCACATTATTTATATTAATTGAAGTTATAGTTCTATGTAAGAAGTCTATAAACTGCCCTTGCAACCTTAATTCAGAGTAAGCATGGTCTCTGTGTTTATACCTTCATAGAAGGTCTGTCTACACGTAGTCACTTGAAAAGCAAAAGTTTCAGAAAGTTGTGTCATACTGCAAACAGGGTTTACAATGAAAACTTAAGCTGTGAGTCTCCCCACATGGACCACACTGCCATAAAGAGAACACACTTAAAGGTGTGTTCTCTCCCAACTTCTCTCACACTACTACAGCTCCAGAAGTGCAAGCAATAGTGGGAGAGGTTTGTACAGACTACCAGCACTTTTAAACTGCTGTGTCATCTACAGATGGGTTAGATGACAACAGTTAAATGTCTTTGGGTGCACCCCAGTGGTAGCAGTCGCTGTTAACAATTCTGTTAACACAGCTGTTAATTTAATTTTTTGGTCTATATCCCAGAAGAGCATATCACCATTTTGCTTTTGAATCAGTCAGTAGACTTCCTTTATTTCAAATAATCAGGTTCAAGTTTTTAGCCGTCAACCCCAAAGGCAATCCTTATTTACTCGTATTGTTTCCTCCAAATCAAGTCCTTTCTGTTCCTCCGGTGATGTCAGATTTAACTGGTACTTGTTTGCGAGTGCCATAAGTTTTTTTTTTCCACTTTTCCTTATCCATGGAAAGCTATCTCCTAACTGACTTTTCATGTTATTGCTATCTCTTACTTCAAAATGTTATCTCAAGGCCCACATTTGCCATAACATCTATACCTATTTTAAACATTGACCAATTTTGTAAGTGCAGGTGCAAAATCTAGAAACATATACCATAATTACAAAATATAAAAAGTTTAATATATTAAAACTATATATATATTTGTTGTTCTTCTGCTCCCCTACTCTACCATTGCATCTACTTCTCAAATTATCATCATATCTTGAGAGTGCTTATGGGTGCCTTGGGTTTCTCTGGTGAGCAGTGCAATGGGACCTCAAGGTGCTACTGTAATGTAAATAGCAAAAACAACAGCTAAAAATGGAGGTGGTTCTTACCTTCCCATGCTGCCCTGCTCTTTCATAGCATATTACTACATCTTCCCACATTTCCAGTTTTTCGAAGATCTGTAGAGCTGAACTTGTGCACCCTAGCTGAAAGAGTAAGCTTGCAAGCTGACGCTAGAAAAGTCAAGATAGATAAAGATAAAAATGTTAGATTCAGATTCAATTTAATTTCCAGGAAAAATGTAAGAGACATGTCTGGCCTGAACATGAAGAATACAGAAGAAGTAGAAGAAATTGTTCTTCTGAGACTTTTAGCTTTGAATACAACTTGCAACTGTTGGGTACTTATCTAATTAAAATCTTAAATTTATTGATGTTTGCTTATCACTGATAAACCACCCTCTTACTGAAAATTGCTTCATAATATTTCAGATAAACTTCTCCAGGTAAACCTGTCCATACAACTTGAAAACTTAACTATGGAGATGGTTACATTAACGTGGAAACACAGGAAACTGCCTATAGAAAGAGTAAAATAGTTAATTTTGAGTAGTCATAATGATCTGAAAAGTTAAGAGAACTATAACAGTTGAGCTATTTCAATGTAACACATCATTTATAAAAAAAAAAAAAAAAGCCATTCTATATTAAGCTATATTTAAGCTACATTTTCAAGACTTTAAAAAGGGTTTTTGAAGGTTAACATAGCCAAAATTTTTCAGCTTTAAAGAAAATACAGAATTTACTTACCGCAGGCAAGAAGTATACAATTTTACTTGTGAAAATAAGTGGAACCATACTAAATAATATGCCAATCCTCCACTGAGGTGCACATAAACATACCTCAAAAATCACGTGGAGTCTGAATTCAGTACTCTTTGTAAGATGGCTTGAAATGTAGCCATACACAAACAGATGTGGTAATAAATAATAATGACCGGCAATAGTTATTCTATTTACATGTGTGCCATTAACACTTTTAACAAAGCAAGCATATGCTAAGTTAATAATAATAGCTTAGAAAAAATGTTTACTTTTTTGTATATGGGATTAATTACTTTTAATTTGTTTTTTCAACTTTGGTAATGCTTAAAGGTAATGCCTCTTCTTAGTCAAGATGCAACCACCTTGTATTCCAAATCCCTATTTTGGTATTTATAACATTGGCTTGGAAAATTGGCTTAGATAGAAAAATGCCACTCTGACAACTGGAAATGAAAAACACATTTGCTAGTGTTTATTGTAAATGTTTGTCAAAAGATTGCAAGGAATAATTTGAAAAATACTGTGGGAAATTATGAATAGTTTTTAGATAGTATCCACAGCATCAACAAAGGAAAATTAAAAAGGAAACAACATTTAAAAAATAAATAAAATGCATGCTTTAGGGAAAATGTTTGACCATAGTCTTGAATCTTAGTTTTGATACTTGTATTTAAATACAATATCACTGAAATATAATATTATTGCATAATAGTAGTTTGCAATCTTTCATAGAGCAGGACTTTATACATAAAATAATAAAATGTAGCTGGAAAAATGTTCGTGCTATAAAAAAATGTTGCATAACAACAAAACTGAAATGTTCAGATTTAGCAATCCTGTGGAGTACTTCACTTGCTGACTCTGGATACTCTTGCCATGATGTACATCCTAAAATGCCTGGTCGCTCCAGGAGAGATCTAAGCAGTGGTTCCTTCCATGAATAAGGGAAAAGGCAGGAATAGGCTCCTAAGGTAGTGGCAGCATTCCCTTTTCATATAAATATTTGTAAGTATGCAACACCCTGACTATTTTTGTCCTTATTTAATTGAAGAATTCCTATTTCTTTTTTCATTCAAGAAAAAAAGGAGAAAAGAATGTAGAAAGCTTACTCAACAAGTAGTTATAACTGTGTATAACAGAAATAAACAAAAGAGCTGTGTATGTTCTAATATTTGATTCCTTTTTAAGAATGCACATAGTCTTAGTGTGCATTCTTGTAATGTCAGCCCTGTATTTTCAAAAAGTCTTCCAATATATGCATGGTAATAAAGTAGACAGCAGGTTTATGTGACAGTTTTCAGGAGTATGCACTATTAAAAATAATAAGAAAAGAGTATGTAAAAATATCATTTGACTATTTGGTACCTGTATTGCCCAATGTGGAGGCACCTGACAACAGTAAAAAATCTTCATCCGCTCAGACACCAACGTATTCTTGTCTTCAAACTGGTCAGCAAGTGCCTGCATAAACAAAGCACATTTACTAAGATTTATACAATTAAAATAAAGTGCATAGGAGCATGGATAGCCTTGATATAAAATACAAGATACTTGGTACATTAAGGATGTGATATGGTTATAAAAATGGTCATTTTTATTAAGGGGATGGGAATCTTCTTCTAAACAAGTCAATTTCACAATCAAATGTTTATCATCAATTAGATTTTATGTAAAATCAAGCTTCCAAGATCATCCAAAATTTTCAATGCATAATTCAGGAAGATGTAGCAAACTCCTAAGTCTACCAAAACAATAAAATAATTTCAAGAGACCCCAAATAATAAAACCTATCATTGTGTAGATGTACAGGGTATAAAACACAAGTGCCTTGTAAGAATCTCTGCCTGAAGTTAAGATGATTTTGGCTGATATGTTTCAATGGTTTACCTAGTTTTTCTTGAGGGGAAGGGAGGGGGGACAGAGAGATAACACTGACTTGTCCTAAATACTATTTTCAAAAAAATAAAACACAGGACCAACAGTATTTCAAAACACATTTTCATAACTAGAGCACTAATACAGAAAAAAAAACTTATCTATCTGGGAAGACAATTCCATTCAGGATTTTCTTCATGGAAAATGTGAATTAATTGGAGAGATTAACGGTCTTCCTTTCTCCCAAAGGGAAAAGTCACATTACCAGTCTCCATAATTTAGTTTTGCACACTATCCAAAATAAATACATCAAAATTCAGTGCGGATAATGGAAAGATAAAAAGTGGGAATGAATTACAGCCAGAATAAGTGCTCAGAAGAAAAACTCCACGTATCTGAAGTGTGAGTGGATGTATAGTATTTAGGTCTACACAGTGCAATAAAATGCCATAAGGAGAAACCCAGCTTGTAGCACATTAGACACAATGCTGCACTAATGCAGTCTATGGCTTCTGGTACCTGAGCTAGCTTGTGTTTTTTTTATTTCTTGCACAGCACTTCATTGTGCCATGTGGGTATGCCCTTAAAGCCAATTACTCTTCCCTTATGGAGTGCATGTGGTACTCAAGACACTGCAAGAAGATCCTCAGAAGGGGCATGCTTGCTTCTGTTCATACACAGTTTGGCACAGAGACTGAAGTTAAAGAGATCCCTTGTGCTCCTTGTCCTTCCTCCCTCAGTTCTGGTCCACGAATATGGAATATAGATCTATTTCCACAAATAAGTGGGGAAAGTAAATTGAGATCTTTTTGAAGTGAAACAATTTTTCTACACACCTTTGTTTAGCGAGAATTTAACAGCAACTGTCCAGTTTTTTACACAGGCTTTTTACAAGACAAATCTAGAGTTTGCTTCACAGAATGTTCCATGATTTTAAGATTTGGGGCGCCCCCCAAAATCTCAATAAAAAACAAATCCTGTGTAATGAAATGTAAAGAAAATAATTTTCGATCAAAGCATTTTATTATGATTTTGGCTTCTTTAGAATATAAAATCCAGTATAATATAAAAGAAATTCTGAAATGAAAAGTCAACCTGTTCCATTTCAATCTTATTGAAAAACATGGCTTTAATTTTTTCCAAAATGAAATTAATATGGTCCTTTAGAAAGTTTGGATTTCAATAAAACATTTTAGCAAAACATTCTCCTATAATATTTTCAGTCACTTTCACTTTCTTCATTTCTTATGTGAAAATAAGATGCCACAGTCTTTATTTATTTTAAAAAGGAAACAATTTATTAAAAAAAAATAAATGCACTTTAAAAATGAAAACTGTAAAAAAAGGAAACAAAAATGGGGTGATTTTTCTCATAATTATTATCTCCCTGCAATTACAAATTATTCCAGGCCTCAGTTTTCTAACAGTATCACCTGATATTCACTATTAATATCTGGATAGAATGAAGCTTGAATACAAGGCAAAGACCTTTTTTGCCAGATAAAGGATAGAAAGAGAGCAGCAGCAGTTATCTGGAACCCTTGTTCCCTCTCCATAAAGTAAAATATAGCATCACACACCAGTGCAATCCAGTCATTCTCCTGAAGAAAACAAATATAAGTCTTGACCTCAAAATGGCAGAGGTATAACTCTCACTTCCTTGACAATCACAGACCAAAACTAATACCCAGACTGGAGCCAGGTTTGCTGAGCCAGAAGACAACTCGTGCATTGCAATCATCATAAAAGCTATAGTTTCATAGTTTCTAGGGTTGGAAGGGACCTGAGCAGATCATCTAGTCTGACCCCCTGCTATAGCAGGAAAGAGTACTGGGGTCAAACGACCCCAGCAAGGTGTTCATCTAACCTCCTCTTAAAGACCCTCTTGGAAGTAGATTTCATAGATTTCATAGACATTAGGGCTGGAAGGGACCTCGGGAGATCATCGAGTCCAGCCCCCTGCCCAAAGGGCAGGAAGTCAGCTGGGGTCATAGGTTCCCAGCAAGATAAGCATCCAATTTGCTCTTGAAGGTGTTCAGTGTAGGTGCTTGAACCACCTCCGCTGGCAGACTGTTCCAGACCTTGGGGGCTCGGACAGTAACGAAATTCTTCCTTATGTCCAGCCTGAAACGGTCTTGCAGGAGTTTGTGACCGTTCGACCTCGTCATCCCTTGGGGCGCTCTGGTGAACAGACGTTCCCCCAGATCCTGGTGGTCTGGATCTGGTTTCAGATCCTAGCCGCCCTGATCATGAAGTAGCACCTCCTGATAGCTAACCTAAATCTACCCTCTACCAGCTTGTGACCGTTATTTCTGGTCACTCCTGGCAGGCTCGGGGGAACAGGGACTCCCTCAATGGCTGCTGGTCCCCTCTGACTAGTTTATAACAGGCCACTAGACCCCCCTTCACCCTTCTCTTCTGGAGGCTGAACAGGTTCAGTTCCCATAGCCTCTCCTCATAGGGCCTGCCCTGCTGCCCCCTGATCACGTAAGTGGCCCTCCTCTGGACCCTTTCCATGTTGTCCACATCCCTCTTGAAGTCCGGCGCCCAGAACTGGACGCAGTACTCCAGCTGCAGCCTGACCAGTGCTGCACAGAGGGAGAGGATCACCTCCCTGGACCTGCTCGTGATGCATCTGTGGATGCATGACAAGGTGCGGATGGCCTTCCTGAGCGTGTCCCCACACTTCGGCCTATGTTCATCTTGGAGTCAATGATGACTCCAAGATCCTCTTCTGCCTCTGACAATTAAGAGTAATTTTCCTGAGATGCTTAAGGCCCCTAGGACCACCTGCATTGCAGCAATATCCGAAAAGGCACCTTAGGCACCTAAAATGGGTTTTGGTGGAATTTACCCACCCAATCAATTCAGAAAACTCTGCTTCTGCATTAATTAAACCTATTTGCTACCTAGATTAATTTCAGGCCACAAAATTCCACAGGTGCTAAGCTCAGCCTCTGTCCAGGCCCTGGGAGGCCTCCCAGTTCACCCATGCCTGTGTCCGGTCCTAGTTATGATCTAGATAAAAGGCAAAATGGCACCAAATCTCAGCCTCCAGTCTACGAGGGGACCCGATCTAGTAGGCATGCCCAGAACACAGCTAACACACAAACAGCACAAACTGCATCAGCTAAAGCCACTTTCAATCAAAAATAGCACTGGAGGAATAGGAAGAGGCGATGGTGGTGCTTACCTTTATATAGTAGCTTCATGCTGAGGACACTGACTCAAGTGAGCCACCTCCCTCAGCCTGAGGGGATGCAAACCCATGTTTTCCATCTCCCACGAGAGTGTCTGAATCAGCATGGAATCAAGAGCATGTGTGAGAGCGCCTGCCACCCCTCTTGTCAAGCTGGGCCACTGTGCAACCAAAGAAGGCACAAGGCAGGGGCCAAAAGGAAAGCAAGCAAGAGGGAGGCCAACTCTGTAACCTAGTAGTTAGGGTATGTAGTAGGAGGGGAGAAACCTGGGTTTCAGTCTTTGTTCTTAGGATTACTCTATCCCCAGCATACTCCCCTTCTTCCCCCACCTCCCCTCCATTTTATACTTTTATATTTTTTTTGTCTTGTTTGTGCTAAATCCAATGATTATCTAATGGAAAATACACGAGCAGTCCAGGGAGCTTCCTATGGCCTGGGACTGCGTTTATCTTTTTCACCATTACATCACAATGGTGGATTTCAGCCAGCATATGACCAACTAGTAAACAAAATCGCTCTCCTCTGCCTGCTGTTCCAAATGATAAATCCTAGTGTGTACAAAAAATATCCTAGCTTTTAGTCTATTTGCATAAAGACAATTTTGTCACTTTTTACTATTAAACTTCATTCCATTTCTACAGTCTTAAACATTGTCCAATTGTATTTGTGTGTCCCCTTGCATTTAAAACTGCATCAATTCAAAGTCAATGCAAAATTATTTGCTGTGATCAGCTCTTCTACAATGCCCTTGTTACCTGGCAAAACCAAGCCTCAAATAGCATTACTTCTTGATTCAGTGAGTATTTAGTAAAGAAAGTTGTCAGCTGTCACATCTAGGAAGATCTGGGCCCTACTACAATTAGAATAATTTGTTCTTCAGTCTATATATGGAAAGTTAAGGTCTCTCATAACAAGACAACTTCCAGTAGCATTTATTTCTCTAAACATCTACAGAGGTCTCCACGTCCAGATCTGACCCTGTTAGTCCCAAAAGAACCTCTTTTTACTATCCTCGCCAAAGACATTGATCCAACTGGATCTTGGATTATCCATGCTATTCCTTCTTTTTTATTTATAAGTTATAAGATCATCACATATAACATACACTTTCCCACATTTTCTTTTATTCCTGTCTTTCCTGAAGAATGCATACTTTCAATAACTCAGGTGTAGGCACAATTTCTGTTCCCTCATGTTTCTCTTTGCTTTGTAATACCCATTAGATTGCTGATGACTTGTATAGTCTGCATCAGTCATTCTAGTTTCACCATTTAGTTTCCCCTGCTCTTTCCACGAATATACAAGCAATTAAGTTGTTTTTCATTGACCAAATTTCATTTCCTGCCTAAAATGAGTCCTTTCACTCTTTCATTCCTGGACTACTGCTCTCCTTAGTATTAGCTCTTTATTTTTTCTCCTTCAATCTTCCTACTTTCAGATATTCCTCATATCCTCTGCTGTATCCTTGTTTCCCTTTCTTCTTCCTGATATTTAAAACCTGGTATTTAAAACCAGAAGGCTAGACAAGTCAATCTTCTCTCTGTTTTCCAGTTTAAAGGTCTTTTATCAGTCACACAAGATCCCAGATAGCCAATACTCCAGTGAAAGTAACTCACTGAGAAGAATCTCATTTCTGGGCTCAAATGTTCTAAAGCACAAATCCTTGAGCCAACTGTTGATCACCTTTATCTTGTCCCATCTAAAGCCTCCTTCTCTAAGGAAGAATTCCATCAAAAATCACCTAAGCTTCCATTTCGTTCAGCATCTTTCCTAGCACAGCAGTCATCCTCTATCCACTCCAATGGGAATTCAGTAGTGCCATGTGCCAGTACACAGAGATTAGTCAGGGGACTCTTCTCTGATACAATTGAGATCCTTGCTAATCTCAGATCTCCATCTCATTACCCCTGCTCCTTGGCAGGCAACATGCCATTATTTGGAACTGCTCTCATAGCAGGCTTCTCATTTCTTCTTAATAAGTAGGGATCTGGGTTTTCCGTTTGTCATGGGAAAATGCAGATTTTCTCCTTTAAAGGAAAAAAATGCAGGAAACCGTGGATTTCCCCTTGCAGGCTAGGGGGAGGGGGATGCAGAGGTTGCAATGTGCATGTGCACACATGGACATGGCCAGCAATACATCCAAGCAACAGTGGAAAGCAGGTCCCCCAGCTGCCCGCAGGGAAGTGTATGGGATGGGAAGAAGGCATAGGCAACATGTGGGGGGCAGACTGAGGTGGCCATGGTGAGGAAGACAGTGGAGAAGGGCTGGCAGCTGGAGACGCTGCCCAGATGAAGTGGTGCCTGGAGCCGGGATGGGAATGTGTGGCTGTCGGGCCCAGCCGGAGAGTGGATGGAGCTATGGGCGGCTGGCATCTGTGGAGCAAGCAGGATGCAGTCACTGGGTCCCACAGCCTGGCAGCTGGGGTTGTGGCAGGGCTGGGCATGTGAGGGGCTGTGGGTCGAGAGTGAGGGGCACCGGCAGGGCAAGGGGGGAAGGGTGGGTTGTGGATTGAGAGTGAGGGGCAAAAGACTTTTCCAGTTTATTTATCCTTTCTGGGAAAGGTGTGGAAGAATTTTATCTTTTCTCCATCATGTATATACTAAAGCTTTATCCCAGCTTCCAAATTAATGGATTATATATTACATTTTATGGTACATAAGACAATACAACAGGTCAAATGTTTTTGACACTATGGATTCCAGTTTGAAATTTCCAGGTTTATCTTGTGAATTGAGTTTGCACACCTAACAGTGCTAACATTGCGTGGCACCCAGTGGCACCCTTGAAAGGATCTCAAGGCACCCTGGTTGAGCATCACTGTTGTAGATAGTCACCAACTTATAACTTTAAAAAATCCAACTTATGACTTCAAAAAAATCAGAAAACCCACAAAACCTTTTCTCCATTCCCATTTCACATGAAATGTTTTATGTGATTTTTTTTTTTTGGGGGGGAGGGGTAGTAGGGCAAAGATTGTTAGGAGTAAATACTAAAAAATTGACTTTATAATGGAAACTCCCATAGTCCTTCACACTATCCTCATCTGTAATACAAGCATGCCCAGATATCCCAGTCAGGACTAAGCTCCATTATGGCATGTACCGTGCAAACATATGAAAATACCGTGACAACTCCAAAGAGGTTACTATCAAAACACAAGATTCAATACCAGGGAAAGCAATGGGAAACCTCTGTAAAAGTCACATCAGCTATTTGTATAACTCTATGGTTCTGTATTGCTTATATCACAAAATACGTACAAATAAACAAACCTCTTCCCTGCTCCCAGCCACCTTCCACAGCTCGTTATATCAAAATTCAGTTGTCATAACTTGTCACTTATAACCTTCTACAGACTTCCTGTAGAACTTGTAATATTTAAAAACACTTTCATGGAAGCTCAAGAAATCAAAAAGTTCACTTTAATATATCAGTTGCAATGCACTTGTACTTTGAAAAATAATTATTACAATTAATTTCCAATTTCTGTACAAAAATGTTTTGGGGGGGGGCATGTTAAAATATGTTTCTAAAATAAATCTATCCAATTCTTTCCTTTTTTGTGTCCTTGTGACGAGGTATTTAGCAGAGTTTGCAGAGCTCATTGGAATGTGACACTGCACCATGAGCACTTCAGCTACGAACTTGTAATCTCCAGGCTGTCAACCATGTACACCTTAGTGCCCATGCCACTCTAGCCCCCTATCAAATTCTCACGCATCCTAACGCAAAAACAGCTTTCATTACTATTTCTACAGTCTTCCTCCCTGTCACTACTGTGGCATAAATAGTCCAGAAGAATGACCAACAGGGATTTGGGCCACACATGAAGTCCAAATAGCTAACAGAAAATCAAGAACCAAAGATTGACAATAGAGTCAGGGAACTGAAGAAAAGAGCAGAAACCCTAGAGCAAGGAACCAAGTCAGGAGCTAGACACAAGGTTGAGTCTTAGTAGGATTAACTCTTAAGCCCCAAGAGATGTTGCTGCCTTTCTGCTCAAAACTTTTATGCATGGCTCTTAGGAAGTGGTGTGGTCACAAGTGCAGTTTCCTCTGGGACACAGCTGAGCCTACTTATCTGATCCTGAAAATGGTTATGGTCAACACACTCCCCAAAATTTCTCTCTCAACAGTAAAGTCTGAAAACTTTATTAAAAATAGCACATTTTTCCTAAGTTAATTTGGAGTGTGCACATTGAAATTAGTGTTATGGTAATGGTCTCAATTTGGTCCCATAATAAAACAACAGTGAATGAACATTACTGAAACATTACCTCAGGAAAGCATATTTCAAGATACGCATTGCATAGAATATGGCGCAGTATGCAGTGTTTATAAAATACCACATATTTTCTTTGCTATATAGTAAATCAGGTGGTCTAGGATTTTACAGTGCTTGATTTGGTATTTCAGTGGATTGTGAATTAAACAACTTTCAGTTTTGAACTTTTACAAAAATCATTTGTTTAAAAGGTAACATGTTATATTTACAGTCCAGATTATGTAAATATACACTTATCAACCCTTTGTCATCCCAAGAAGACCTACAATCAAGACTGAAGACTGTCAGGAAGATATAAACAGACTCCTAAGGAACCAATGATGGTCAAAATACTTAGTTAACTGGTTTTGCTTCTCTAAAACACAACAGAAATACATTTGAACAAGGATGCATATTACCGCACAATGTTTTGTAAAAAGAAAGATATTCTTCTGGCTGATCCCATATGGCTCGAATACAGTAGTAACAAAAATGTCTAAATTAGACTACTTTATGAATCAAATGATGCTGATTAACTTCATGAGACAAGATAGATGGTTGTTCATTGGATTGACAGATACGAAAGTATTAACTTTTATTAAACATGTAAGCACTACTTAAACATTTTTAAATAAGAGTGTAGTTGTTTGCTTATTAAATGACAGAAAGGCAAGCCTTAGCTATTCCTTTCTTCAGGGCGTCAGTGGAATATTTAACCCTATTAAGCAATGAAATTCTACAGGAAGTGAACAACTAAAGTATTTAATACACAACAAATCTGTTAAGCAATGATTTATTTCAACATCAAAATGGGAAAAAAAGCATATTTATCTAATTATCAAAGGGGAATGTATGACATCACACTTCAGGGAAATCTATTACAGAGATGACTAATGCAAAATATGAATGAGTCATGGAAAGTCAAATAACTGTTTCTTATACTGCGTAGAGATGCCAAGATGAAAAGTAATACATGTAGGATGTTTTGGACCTCCAGGTTAGCAGAGGCACGAGTATCTCCTTTGAAAGAAGCCTAAAAAGTTTCGGTGCCAAAAGAAGTCAATATGCTACCCACTCATTCTTTTCTCCAAGAATAACACTCAGGCCTCCTCCATCTGTTTCATAGCTTTGAGGACTTTCCCCCTTATTTGCTTACTTTGCAAACCCCACCTCTTAGATCGGGGTGGGCAATTATTTTGGTTGGAGGGGCACTTTAGGAATTTCGGTGAGCTGTTGCAGGTAGGGAGCAGTGGTGGTGTGCATTGATTCAGCCCAGTGTGGCAGGTGGGGAGGGGCATGCTGACCGACTGTGGAGGAGCAGGATTGGCACGGCATGTGGGGAGGGGGGGCAATAGATTCTATCTGGCCTGGGTGCACCCACCAGTGAACCTGCCACCAGGAGCACTGGATAGAGCAGGTGGACAGGCCACATAGGACACCCATGGGCAAGGTGCACTGAGTTGGATGGATGGGGTGGGGCTGCTGGCAAGCAGGGACTGGGAGCAGGATGGGTGGATAGGGCCAGGATCACAAGGCAGTGACAGCACAGGGCCAGGGCCTAGGTCCAGGACACAGCTGCAATCCACTCTGCACACATCCCTGTGATGGGCATATTTCACAGGAAGGGGCATGTGGGGAGTGGATCACGGCTCGGCTCTGGCCCTGGACTGTCACCACCCCACAATCTGAACCCAGGCCTTGCCCATTCATGACCCCTCCCATCTGCCCAGCCAAGCATGCCCTGTCTGCAGGGGTCCTGGGCCAGTCCCAGTGGAGTCCCCGCCTGCCTGCTCAATCTAGCACCTCTAATAGTGGATGCTGGGGCAGATGGGCTGGGGAACCCAGGCACTGGGGCTGAGTCCAGCACCGGCATCTGGATGCACTGCCGAGGGGAGTGCCAGGAAGTGGAGTGTGGCTGCCATGTCACCCCCACTCCACCATGGGGCAGCAGGACCGGGTACACATGCCACGGCCTGGGCTGCCCCATATGCCTTGGCCAGAGAGGGCTGACAGACTCACCATGGGCTGGATAGAATCCCTTGGTGGCTTGAATCTGGCCCACAGGCCATATTTTGCCCACCCCTGTCCTAGATCCTCTTGGACAAGTTGAGGATTGGATTGGCCTTACTTCTAAAGACCTCAGACTGTATTTTTAAGCACTTGGACTGGTTTCTGGCACGATTCACTTTAAGATGTGATGATATGGCTGGAATACTAGTACAGGCTTCTCCAGGCCAGGCTTAGGTTCTGCTCTTGGATTCAGCTAGTTTATTTACCTCTACAATGACTAGTGTTAATTATGCCCAGAATCTGTCATATTTCTCCTGCTTTGATTATATGTAGGGATTGAAAAACTTTTTCAAGTTCAGTGCCTCTGAAATTTTTCCTATTACCTCTTTTAACAGAAGTCCTGACCAAAGAAACACTGTAACAAGGACTATATCTATATTTTTGGATAAAGAGAAGAAACTAGCTGGTAATTTATAGAACTAATCTGACTACTCTTATGCCAGATACCATGTATTACTTTGTACTGTATTTTTTTCCATGTCAGGCATTACAATAAAAAACTATGATGAATAAATTACGTCAAACACTTGTGCTAGGGGGCTTTCTAAAGCATAACAGCTGCATTCTTTGAGAGACTGAGATCATCCTCAGCAAAGGGGCACACAAATAAATAGCCAGATCAATCCCTTTATTTTAATAACTTTTTAAAATGGTATGTCTCTGTTTATATGTGAAAGAAACTTGAATAAAAACACATATGTCTCCTCATGATCTTTTTCATCTGCAACTCTGTTCAGACTGGTACATGCTATCCAGAAAGAAATTCTAATGAAAACATCTTGCACTTCTTTCTATTTCTACATCAGTTAAGCCTAACTAATGTAACCTTATGTATTAGCAGTTTATCAACTGCAATTTAGCTAGTGTTATGTTTATAAAAGGTGCATTAAAACAAATGATTTGTCAGCAATTAGATAAAATTAACCTCATCTCAAATGTACTGCATACAATCCTTAATGTGCTTGCACTAATAAATGCCTGTTTGGAAAAAACAACATGCTTTTCACATTTAAAAAGGAATTTACTTACTGTATCTAAAAAGACACCATTCAAGAAATATTTAAAATGGGGATAAAAGGGGTAGTGAAACAGAGACCTTCCTGTTGCCTGATCCTAGGTAAAAATTTAGAAAAATGAAATATTTTTTTCTTCCAGGTATTTCAGTTACATTTCTGAATTGCCACATACACTGAAGCTGAATGTTTCATGTTACTAATATCCACTCTCTCTTGAAGGGCCCTCAAAGAAAAGAAAACAGCTATATCCCCTTCATTTAACTAGCCAAGCAGACTGCAGGCCTCTAAGCCACAGAACTGAAGTTAACTAAGCTTTGATAACAGCAGTTCTTTCTTGTGGTTACAGGCGGCAGAAGACCATCCCAAAACATCCGACAATAAAAATATTCTTTTTGTATCTGCTTCTTTTCACTCTGATTCAAGAACAAATTGCAAGGCAGCTTTTATTACTTTGATTTGGAGGGAGAAGAGGAAAAAACACACTCAGTCATCTACTGGAGCCATCAGAGGATTCCTACCACACACTCTTCCAAACTCTCTCTCTACATGTGCAAGCACGCGTGTGCACACGCACACACACTTCCAAACTCTCTCCACTTCTGTTAATGACAAATCAATCAGTGAAACAAGTGACAGCTAAAACCAGCACCATAGCAAGAGCAGTAGCACAGAGTGGCCCTCTGCACATGTACCAAGCACCAAAATGCCTGGCTACAGCTCTGGAATAAATATCTCCATATATATATATATATATATACACACACACACACACATACATACATACATATATACATATATGTATATGTATGTCAGCTTCTTCACAAAGTGAAAGTGGTCAGGATCCATTAAATATTTAATGCCTGATTATCAAAAGGTACACCAATAGAAGATGAAGGCAGCTTGCACCTCAGAAAGTTGGGCCCTGCTTTATCCAAGACCAGGGCTGTCAAACATATGGCCTGTGGGCTGGATCCAGCCCATGAAGCCCTATAATCTGGCCTCTACATGCTGCTTCAGACAAGCCCTGCATGTAGAGCCCAGGATGAGTGCTGCTCTCTCTTTCCTGGGGCTGGCCCTGGGCTCCACCACCTGTAGCACTCTCTTAGCTCATGTCCCTGAACTAGCTTAGGCAGATGGGCCTGATCAGACCAAGGACCAATCCTGCACTGCTCAGCTGGCACACAGAACCAGATGAATTTGACACAACTGATCCAAAACTATCATAAAATCATAGAAAAACAGGGCTGAAAGGGACTATCAGTTGCTATCAGTTGTTCCCATTACCAGAAATCCATATGGAGAACTAAAAGTTTCAAACCTGAGAACAAATGGGATGTCATCATGATGTCACGAGATGACATTTCTGATGCCCCCTTCCACCTCCCCAGTTTGCTTTTTTAAAAACCTAGGAAGTTGTCCTCCAACCCCTCCCCACAGTGAAAAGAACATTCAGATTAAAACATCAAGCACTTGAGAAATTCCAGAATCAAAGGCAACTGTAATTAAGTCCCATTGTGCATATGCATATGTAGTTGTACAGTCTGATTACACAATTATGTAAATTTTCTTCCACAGAGGCCCTGCCTCATTCAGTGCATTGTGTGAATCTGTTCTGCAGTTGAATCAGGGCTGTGTAGTGAAAAAGTCTGCTGTTTGTAGCACTCTGGCCTTATTTGTTTCAGAAACTGAAACCAGGTACCTCTTAGAAATATCTGGTGTGGTTGGGCCTAGGCTCAACTCAGGCCAAGGGTGGCACACAGCCAGATCCCAGATGATTTCAGGCAACAATATTTGCAAAAACAAAGCTGAGAGTGCAGTTGGTAGGTGTACAGTGAATCAAGCCAGGGACTGCATAAAAAGAAAGGAAGGTCTTATGGCTAAGGAAGCTGAATACTGCTATGGAGAACTGGGTTCTATTCTCGACTCTGCCACACACTTCATACAGAATACTAAAAGTTACTTAAATCAAACATTTCACAAGTGGTTATTAATTGTGTGTTCCTTGTTTTCTGGGCTGGTTTCAGACCCTAAGTCTGGTTTGCAGAAGTCCTGGGTACTGAGATACAACTGAAGTCAACAAGAACTGTACTTTGCACATGCTAAGGTATAATGGATATACAAAATAGGGCTGTGTGATGCTTTGGTAGCTGATTCAATTCATAGGAGATTTGGCCTGATTTGGGCACTGAATCTCCAAATGTGAATCGAATTGGGAGACCAATTAAAAGCTCCGAATTGATTCGGAAAAGATTTGGAAAAGATTTGGCAATTTGGCCATAGAATAAACAGGCAGTTGACAGCTGCCTGCAGCTGGTTGATCTGTTGGGGTTGGGGGAGGGAAGGGATGTGGGAGAGGGAAGGATTGGGGGTGGGGCAAGTTGCCCAACTAGGGCAGGAGGCACAGGAAGGGGGTGGGGGATGTGGGCCCACTTGGAGCAGGGGCTCCGCCCTGCTGCCGCTTGCCCAGCCAGGGCAGGGGAGGGGGAGGGGATGGGATGCAGGCACAGCTCGCTCCGAGTGGAACGGAGCAAGCAGCAGCAGGGCATAGGCCCTGCTCTCAACGCAGCTGCACCTGCATCCCGTGCCCCCTGCCCCAGCTGGACAAGTGGTGGTAGGGGAGAGCCCTCGTTCCCAGCACTAATGCACCCACATCCCATGACCCCCCACTTCAGCTGGCAAGTGGCAGCAGCGCCAGCCCACCCCCCAACTCCCCCATGCTGGCTGGCAAGCAGTGGCAGTGCCTGTTGCCGCACACTGACTGGCAAGCAGCGGCAGGGCAGAATCCTTGCTCCCAGCACTGATGTGGGCGTGGCAGTGCTGGAAGCAGGGGCCCTGCCCTGCTGCTGCTTGCCCAGCTGGCGCGGGGAGATGCAATGCAGGAGCGGCTTTAGGCTCTAGGCAAAAGGAGTCAAGGGGCAGCAGGGCATTGCCCCTCTCCCAGTGCTGCTGTGCCCACATCAGCGCTGGGAGTGGGGACTCTGCCCTTCCACTGCTTCCTAGCCAGTGTGGGTGGGCGGGTGCTGCTGCTGCTTGCCCAGCCAGAATGGGGGGGCCTGGGATGCAGGCTCTGCCCTGCTGCCGCTTGCCCACTTCTGCCCAGAGCGAGCCATACCCACATGCCACCCCGCCCCTCACCCCGGCTGGACAAGCGGCAGGAGAGCACAGCCCCCACTCCCAGTGCTGCTGCACCCACATCCCATGATCCCCTGCCCCCTCGCCAAGTAACGTGCCCCCCTCCGCCCCGGCTGCACAGCTTGTCCCAGCCCCAATCCCTCCCCCCAGTGCCCCTTCTCTTCCATCTAAACCCCGAAGGACTGACCAAGTGGACGCAGCTGTGTCAGCTGCTTGTTTAGTCTAAGGCAAAATCTCCAAAGTGGCACTGAATCTTTCAGATCTGATTTGGCCAAAACAAATCACTGTCCTCCAAATCAAATGCATCCGAATCCAAAGTGAATACTTGCTGCTTTGCACAGGTCTAATACTAAATACTTTGAATCAGGTCCACAGTTGTTTTAAAGTGAACTCAAAATTACAGATGCTTCTAATCTTAATACGTCTTTATTTTCACAACATCCTAATGGTATTTGCTTTTATTTTGTTGATTAGGAAAGAAGGCAAAGTCATTAATGTGTGTGAATCACTCGGGTACTGAAGTGATTAGGGCCATAAAAGAGTTTGTAAGGAAATTAATAATTGTGTCTGCAGACCTGAAATTGAATACTGTGCAACAAATAAAGCACAGGGCTACACACTGAACAATGAGGGGAAAAATATATTGAATAGTTTCTCATTAAGCAAGAACCTTCCATTCTGTACACTAAATGAGGCAGGGATCCTGTGTAAAGAAAAATAGGATGCAATTATATAATTAAAACAATATCAGTACATACCAACACCACAGGATGTAATTAAGAGTGCAAAGAAAAGCTTAATTCTCAAACTTCATAGATTTCATAGGCATTAGGGCTGGAAGGGACCTTGTAAGATCAGCCAGTGTAGCCCCCTGCTCAAGGGGCAGGAAGTCAGCCAGGGTCAAAGGATCCCAGCAAGATACATGTCCAAATGTTTCTTGAAAGTGTCCAGAGTTGGTGCTTGCACCACATCTTGGGGGAGTTTGTTTCAGGCATTGGGACCTTGGACAGTAAAGAACTTTTTCCTCAGGTCCAGCCTAAAATAGTCCTGCAGGAGTTTGTGACTGTTGGACCTTGTTACCCCCTGGGGTGCTCTGGTGAACAGGCATTCCCCCAGGTCCTGATGCACACCCCTTATGTACTTATAGGCTGCCACCACATCACCCCTGAGTGTGCGCTTCTCCAGGCTGAAAAGTCCCATAGCTCGCAGCCTCTCTTCATAAGCCTGTTCTCCTGCCCTCTGATCGTGTGCGTGGCTCCCCTCTGGATTCTTTCAAGCTTCTCCACATCCTTCCTAAATTGTAGAGCCCAGAACTGGATGCAGTACCAAGGCCGAGTACAGCGGGAGGATAACATCCTGGGTCTTGTTTGATGCAAGCCAGAGTTTTATTCACTTTGCCACCTGCAATATTGCACTGGTGGCTTATATTCATCTTGTGGTCAGTTGTGACCCCCAAGTCTCTTTTGGTCATGGTGCTTGCAAGTGTAGCACTGCTGAGCCTGTAAGTGTGATGCAGATTTTTATTCCTGGAGGTGGAGCACCTTGCATTTCTCTGTATTGAATCATCAGATTTTCATCCACCCACCTTGCAAGCCTATCAAGATCGGCCTGAATCAGCAGCCTACCCTCAAGTGTGGAGACTCTTCCCCAAAGTTTGGTGTTGTCAGTGAACCTGGCCAGTTTGCTTTTGACACCAGTGTCCTGATTGTTTACGAAAACATTAAAGAATAAAGGTCCAAGAACAGAGCCTTGTGGGACACCACTAGTCACCAAGTGCCACGCTGATTCGGTTCCATCAACTACCACACTCTTGGTCCGACCTCGGAGCCAGTTCTCCAGCCATGAGACTGGAGTAGTCGAGGCTGCAGTTGCCCAATTTTTCCATGAGGACATCATGGGACACCAGGTCAAAGGATTTTTTCAAGTTCAAATGCATGACATCAACCTCTTCCCTCTTGTCCAAGTGATATATGTCACCTGGTCACAGAAGGAAATGATATTGGTCAAGCAAGACCTACCTGCAACAAACCTGTGTTGGCTATCCCTCACCTCAGAACGTTGCCTTGTGTTAGCCTGTCAAGAATAGTTTCTTTGATACTTTTTTCCAAAATCTTCCTAGGGATTGAGGTCAAACTGAATGGCCTGTAATTCCTAACTTTAAAGAGTGCTTGATTTTTCAATATTAATAAACATTGTAACTCAGTGTTTTATGTGAAATACACATACATACAGATGAAGTGAAGAGACCTATGGTAGAATCTTTTGTTCTATTCCTCAATTTCAGGCCATTTTATAGGTTTGAACAAATCAGCATTGGAAAAGGTAGGTTATTACACAGAAATACATAAAATAACCGCAAATAGTTCAATTACGTGCGCCATTTTTTACATTTTTTTTTCAGGTTTAAGAGACTTTTTTGCACACAAACTCTGTTGCATACTGGACCTGATATGTGAAACCATGCACAAAAACACAATGCTGAAAGTCCCTGTATTCAAACAGCTGAAGTTCTATGCAATGAAAAGACCATGCAATTTGTAAAAAGAAAGAGAAACAAGATGGGGAACGATTATAATGCAATCACCCAGATCTCCAAGGATCAACAAAGAGCACTCACTGGACCAGCAGTCTTAAACAAATTGGGGAACTTGTGAAGCCAAATAGCCTTTTAATTTCATAATAATTAGACTATCAGGGAAAAGAAAAAACATACACCGCACCAAGCAAAATGAGCTGAATTAGCACACAGAGTGGATCCTTATTCATAATTCTATTTAGCCCACTCCATTCTTGTGTTAAATCTTCAGCTCAGCTGCTTCCAACTGACACACCTTTTAAATGGTACAGTCTCAAAATATTCCAGACTTTAAAAGGTGCAGTATTCCCATACAGTCACCAAAGTTATGATTCATACACCACACACCACCCCTATAATTTATAAATTATAGGTTTACTTTTGGCAGGTTAGACATTCTATTTTGATTGAAAGTCCCATTGAAAAAAACAGTGTCATTCATTCCTCCAGGATTTCTTTTACAGACTCCTTTCCAGCAGTAGTATTTTCATATTTAGATTCATTTTCTATATTTGTACCATCATTTGTATAATCCTTAGGCCAGTAAAAAAGAAAAATATTTTCCTTCAGTAATCACATACTGGTTATCACACATATTACCATTATTTTTGTCATTGTTTCTCCATTTACCTCAAAAAAGATTGCTCACTGATATATGTATCTAACAAGTCCCCATCCCCACTCTTTATCACACCCTGGTAATTTGGAGCCCATACCCTCTGAGTCTATGCATAAAAATAAGGAAGTCTTAAACCACGGTATTCTTTATCTTTTATTGCAAAATCTGGTCTAATTAAAATAAATTCTTAACTGACATTTAAAAAAATGCCCACTCAAATTTTCTACATGGTGGTCCATGGTATTGCCTCCAAACAATGCTCTAAGACTCTACCCTAATTTTTCTCTACCACTTTTAAATTTGAGTTTAATTCCTTTCAGCTTTTGTAAATGTTCTTGAACCAAATGTGATGGGATTTTTTTCCCTAGCCTGGATTATATAAAAGTACTGCCAAAAACACTACTAGTAACAGTAAGGGTGGTTTTATTGAAGTCATACTTAGCACACTGATTTAAGACTTTTTCAGGAGGGGCAGGGGGAGTTAAAATGAAAATTGACTACACAGAAAAAAGAATAAATACCATATTTATACTTTATATACAGTACTGTAAACAAATGAGCATATAAATCAGGATAGATTGAGGATTAATAACTGGGAAATACACTGATTCTTACCTATTTTCAAATAATACAATTTTTTCCAACCATCTTTGCTTTCAGATTACAGCACTTTAAATGCTTCTAAAATTAAAACCAGACCCAAGCCTCTTATTTCCTGCAATGCTTAAAGTAGCATTAAAAACTATCAACTACCATCTACTAGAAGAAATATTCAAAACAATGCTGGATCAGTTTCAATATGCAATTATTCCAAAAAATATACAAACATTAAAAGAATAGCATGCTTCATTATTATTGTACTTAAGTGTCCCATTAATTGTTTTCATACACTTGAGCTCCTTCTCTCTTTCTGTTTAGCAAATAAAGAGAAGCTGTCAATTACATTTAAGTCTATAAATCAGCCTATAACATTTATTCTAAAAAAAGGCAAGAGTCGTGGTCAGGAGTAGTGCTCAAGCTTCATGACAACTTTGAAATCTGTCTTCGTCTAAAACAGACTGCATTGGTACCTTTTGGTCATACTTCAGCAGTAATTTTTTTGATAAGGTATATGGGGAAGGCTGAGGGCATGCTCCTTGGAGAAGAAAATGATCAAGCAAAAGGAGTGTTTCTGTTCCTTTAATGACAAGATTAATTTGTTCTGATTATTTATCGCCACTTAATGGTAACTATGCAATTTCACTACAAATATTATTCCTGAAAGCTAAATAAATACAGTAACTGGACATAGAACTATTTTGTTTATTTTAAATAGTTATTTTTAAATAGTGATGGGTAAATAAGAAAAAAAAACTTATCAAAACATGTTTTGTATTTTAAACTAATCTCTTTATTAAACCAAGCAAATATTATCTATAGTTAGTGAAATGCATTGATTGCTTCTGGCAACTATGTCCTTCAAAATTTTAGAACTCATAGATCTCAACCTCTTACATAAAAATGTTATTCATAGTTTGGAATAGGAAAGCAAACTTTTCTACTTTTTCAATTCTCAATCCATTTTTCAATTCAGAATGAGCTACTTATTAAAAGAAACTGAAATGAAGAAAACATTCCTTCTGCACTTGCACAATAGGCAGCTACCACCAAAGCTGTTTTAACACTTTAATAAACACTGGGTGCATCTACACATTCGTTAATGAGCCTTAGATACTGTGCACTGAATTTAGTACTTCCTTAATAAAACACTAACTAAATGTGCAGTATCTAAAGTTACTGTGCAGTCGCACCAGCACACGGTTACACAATGACTTACTGTGTGTTAGCCTAATAACACCGTATTGTTGGCTATTAGCATGGTTTTTGCCATGACACTACTGCACAGCGTTATTAGGCTAACGCAGTAAGCGTCTCGTGTAGACATGCCCACTGTCTCCAGGCACTTACACCCACTCCCCTTGCTACAGTACCAACCATAAAACAAGGAAAACAGGATCCCAATGGCTGTTACCTACAGCCCAAAATCTGAACACATTGGACACATATGACCTCCAACCCCTCTTGGAAAAGGGCAACTGTCTTTAGGTAGCCATGATGGATAAACCTGCCTTGGCTTACTGGCAGGCTATCTAACCCCGATTCTCACTAGGATACCAGGCCTTGTAACAGACCCAGATGCCTGCTATATCCCAGCATCAGTAACTGACCCCATGATCACTGGAGCAAACAACATGAATTATAATATCCAAGGCTCATTCTCCTGCACCTCTACCATTGTCATGTATCCCATCACCTGCTTCCAGTGCTCCTCTAGTGTCTACACTGGGTAGACAGCGCATGATCCCTACATATAAGAATTAATGCTGATCTGGGACCAGTTCTGGAAAGACACAAACCTGCGTCACAATTCTTTAACCTCCCCCAGACATTCCATCGCTGACCTCAGGGTAGCTGTTCTTAGAAAATATTTTTTTTAAATGAACTTGAATGCAAAATTGTGGAACAAGAAATCATCCACAGACTGGATTGTATTAAGTATGGTCTAAACTAGGAGTACAGGTTCTTATCCCATTACTTTTGTGACAAGGTTTACTACTTGTTTGCCTCTCCTAGCACTGCACCACTTCCTTCTCTTCTCTCCCTACCTCATCTCTTGTATTCAATGGTGGATTAAGATTTATTGGGGCCCTGGGCAAACAGAAAATTGGAGGCTCCCCACACCCCTTTATAAAGCATTAATAAATGTCAAAAGGAGTGTGTGGGGTATAGCAGGGACTGCAGGAAATAGCCGTGGGGTGGTGCATGAAGTAGTGGGGAGGTGCTGGGAGCATACGGAGGGGGTGTGTGGTGCAGTAGACAGGTGTCAGAAGGAACACTGGGACAGGTGCATGGTGTAGGAGGGGTGTCCAGGTACACAGTGCAGCAGGGGGACATAGGGAGGAGCAGTGGGGGAGTGTATGCGCAACCGGGGGAGTGGGGTGGAGGGGGGCTCTGCCAGCTGTGGACCACGAGCACCCCAAGGCCATGCTGTCATCTGCTGCTGCTGCCAGCAGCAGGGGCTGCACACCATGAGGGTGACAGGAGGGGAACTCCCACTCCCACCCATTCACATACACACACACGCCACCCACACCCACGCCATCGGGCTGGGATGGCTCTATGCTACCACATGTGCCCCATGGCACTACACTTCCCACTCACCAGCTGTCCAGTTGCGCACCATCATGCTCAGTGACTTCACATGGGGCTCCCAGCTGGAGTTCCAGAAGGCACAGAGGTGGAGGCACAGAGCCTACTCAGTCTGATAGCGCATGACCTCTGAAAGACCATGCTTCCAGCTGGCTTTCAGAAAGGGCAGTTGGAGGCCAGTAATAATTGTTTGTTGGAGGAGCTTTGTGTGCTGGATAAAATGGCCTGGTGGTCTGGATCCAGTCTGCAGGCTATTTTGCCTGCCCCTGCTTCAGACTAACAAAGCTAACTACCTCTCTTTCTTGCAAGCACTTAATAGCAACTTTTCTCACTATGTCTAACATTCTTTAAACATTAAGTAACAAACCCAACTGCTTGAATATATTAAAATAATTTCAATTAAACATCATCGGAAATTTAGGCCCTAATATAGGCTGTCATTTTCAAATTTATGTTAAACCGATTTAACATTTTAACACATTAACAGATTTAATTTTAATAAAATGTATGATTTTAAAATTATTTTTATTCAACCTGCCTTGAGATATATTTGCATTTCTAACATTTTTATCATTTCATTACCACCTGCAATTTGTCCACAATGGTATTAACATTTTGTAAGTCAACATAATGGCATGACATTACACCAACAGATATGACATTAATGATACGACATTGTACCAGCATGGAGTTGTGCTGTAGCCAGATTGCACCCACAGACTGACCCTGCATGGGATCAGGCCAGCGTACCAACTCTGTGCACAGGATGAGTGGCTCATGCCACCCATCCAGCCTTAAAGAATCAGAAGTTCCATTGGAAATGAGTGTCTTCTTTAAATGTATTATTTAATTAACCTGGGAGGGCAGAAGATGCTTTCATAACAGGTTAAATTTAAGGCCTCAGCTACTGAGAAATAATAGAATCATAGAAAATGAGGGCTGGAAGGGACCTCAGAAGGTCATTTAGTCCAACCCCCTGCTCAAAGCAGGACCATCCCCAACTACGTTATTCCAGCCAGGCCTCTGTCAACCTGGGCCTTAAAAACCTCCAAGAATGGGGGTTCCACCACCTCTCTAGGTAACCCATTCAAGTGCTTCACCACCTTCTAGTGAGAAAGTCTTGCCTAATATCCAACCTAAACTTCCCATGCTGCACCTTGAGACCACTGCCCCTTGCTCTGTCATCTGCCACCACTGAGAACAGTCTAGCTCTAATAGTCCATTGCTGTTATCTCTACAGAAGTTCTAACACAATATAAAACATACTCAGCTCATGGACACTGCACTTTTTACCAGTATATTTTCCAGTGTTTAACAAATGAGAAAAACCTAGAAAAAGAGAAGAAGGTGATCTGTTCAAAGCATACATATTTGACCTAGTAACAGGCAGGAAAAAAATACCATGGTGTCCCAACTCCTAATATAGTGTCATATCTACAAATAAGTTATGACTTTAAGAGGAAGAGGGTTGAAAGGTATATCAGATAAAACTGACAGCTAGAAGTGGCAGAGGCATGACTGGGATGGCTATAAGATTTCAAGGATTTGTTTGCATGCATTCAAATGCAATGTTGAATGGTGTCTGAGGTATAGGAATGTTTTGGTTGTTTGGAGTGGGAGTTTTTGGGTCTAGGGGTTGCTGATTAGGAAGGTATGGGAGAATGTGATGTTTTGTAGAGGAGGAAGGAAGGGAAATGTCAGAGACTATATTTTTTCTAGGTTGACTGCAGTAATGGAATCTAAGCATTGAATACTTCTTGTTTCATGTAAAATATCACAAAGCAAACCAACTTTCCCTTTAAATTAAGAAACTAATTATTTAAAATATACATTTAGATTGCTAGCTTTTCTTCACTAAAAGCTTTTTTAAATGGCTTTGGATTGGGTGGAGACTATGATAGACAGGAAGATATGATTTCAACAATTAATGCTACATAAGGCATTAGTTACCAAAATTAACATCAGAACAGACCAAGGTCATCAGAAGCAGATAATTCACTCATGAACATGACAATTCTTCCTTTCTATTTCTAGTCAAAAGCCAAACAGTAGAACAGGATATGTACAGTACTTCCCATGTAATCATCGTTTGGATCAGTAGCACTATTGTCAATAGTCACCACCCTAGTGAAGCATGCTGTAATAAATAAGGTATTTTTATAGCCTGTCACATCCTTTGCAGCCTAGCTGGCTACTGTTATGACAAGTTTCCTGTTCTGGACAAACATGAGCCTGATACTAATAAACAATATTCAAGTGCACTCTTTTCAATGTTAAAAGACACCAAAGATAAATTATAGGATAAATCCACTCAGGAAAAAAGGCTTCCTAGACTGTTTTAAGAACATATATATTTATATAAATTATGAACTGAAAACTATTAAAAACATCTAAATTTCCCTTATCCAACTAGTAAGGAAGTGTGACCTACTTAATCCTGTGTGTTTTCAAAAGAAAAATTTGTTTCAGCACTAGTTTTTCTTCTCTGGGAAAGTTATGTCCACTTTTACTCACAGGTCAGGTGCCCTCCGCAACCTGCCCTGCATTATCTTGAAGCAGGTAAGCTGTAAACTTTATGTCCAACAAGGCTGGGTTTAAAAGCAGATTATTCATTTCCTGACCTGAAAGAGATCTTACAGAGCTAAGGCTACTGATCCTATCTACTGGCAATTAAAGAACTGCATGCAAATGAGTCTAAATTTAGGCTAGCTCATTTGTGTCATAAGGGGGGGGAACAAAAAACAAAGAAACAAAAATCAAAAATAAAAACCATCTCACTGAAGTACTTTTAAGAGATGGTATTGTCAGGTCAGTGAATGTGTCGTGTCCCCCCCACATTTTTAAGGGAGAAAGGACATGTTTACACTGCAGTGAGACAACCTTAAACAGACATAGCTGAAGTAACACCAAGTGGGACAGAGTTGCAGACACTCAGTAGGGGCATGACTAGGATCCAAAATGGCTTGGATGGTCTGGAAAAATGGTCTTCAATTAACCAAATGAAATTTAGCAAAGACAAGTGCAAAGTCCTGCATTTGGGGCAAAATAACTTCATGCACAAATGCAGGCTAGGAAAGTGGCGATGCGTAGGGGGTGCACGCGCGTAGGGACTACAGTGTTCCTGGGCGGGGGGGCAGGCGAGAGCACTGGTGCCCCCCCGAGAGCACCGGCCAGGGAGTGCGCCAGTGCGCCACTACCAGTTGCAAGTCACCGGGATCAGCCATGGGGGAGCTCCCCCCGTGGTCTGCAGGACTGGCCATGTGATGGGCCAGTAGGGGTGCTCCTGCACTGAGCTGTTTGTAGCCAGCCCAGGCTCTGGGCAACTGCAGCAAGCAGCGGGCAGGCTGCAAACAGCTGTGCTGGACTCCACAGCTCTGGCATCAGCTCCATCCTGGTGGTGACTGCGTGCACACCTCAGCACAGACAGCAGGGTAGCATAGCCTGCCCCAAGGTGCCAGTGCAGTCGCCGCCAGCATGAAGCTGATGCTGGAGCTGTGGGGCCCAGAACAGATGTTTGCAGCCTGCCCGCTGCTTCCTGCAGCTTCCCAGAGCCCAGGCTGGCTACAAACAGCTGTGCAGGGTTCCAGTCAAAAGCTGCCCTGCCATCACCTCTGTGCCAGGAGCCGGGGAGAAACCGAGGTTGCGCTGCCTCAGGCTCCTACCCCACCACCTGTTCCGACGCACGAGTGCACGCACCAGTATGGAGCTGATGCTGGGGCTCAAGAGCCTGGAGCAGCTGTTTGCAGCCTCCCAGCTGCAGCTCACCCTGGCTCTGGGTAGCTGCTGCCAGCTGGGAGCCTAGACTGTGGGGCGGGGGAACAGGGCTGGGGGGTACAGGACAGCAAGTCTGGGGGGGAAGCAGCAGCAGGGCTGGGGGGCATCAGGGCTGGGGAGCAGGGGCTCTGGGTGGGGGGCAAGGGGCAGCAGGGCTGGGGGCAAGAGGCACACTCAGGACATCCTGCCATGCACTCCTGCCCTCATGTTTTTCTGGCATGCCAGCACTCCAGCACCTTCCAAGGTAGGCATTGTAGGGGTTTTTGGCACTCTGACCAAAAAACGTTGCCTACCCCTGGCTTAGAACAATAGGAGGCGTTAGCCCCTCACCCAGATACGTGATGCCAGTCATGTAGGCAGAGGGAGCAGGTTTCCCCACCCCTCCAGGAATGTATCCAGCTCAGGTTACAACTTAGGGTCACCTGAGAAAGGGGGTAGAAGAGTCTGCCCTTTGCAGTGACCTTGTTAAGCAAACTATCACATAGCAGAGTTTTTGGGAAGAGACAGAGGTGGCATTCAGCCACAGACCATGTGGGGACTCCCCCGCTCCAGTCGCTGACTGTCCGCTGGGGAAGCAAGTGCCCCCCTGACACAGGAAACACCGGTCGCCCGTGGGCTAGGGAATGACTGGATGGGCTGCAGTACTGCAAAGAAGACCCAGTGGTTATGGTGGATCATAAACTGAATATAAGCCAACAGTGTGCTCCTGTTGCAAAAAGCCAACAGCATCCAGAAATGTATTAACAGGAGAGTCATTTGCAAATCAAGAGAAGTTATTCTTCCATTCTATTTAGCACTGGTGTAGGTTCACCTGGTGTACTGTGTCTAGTTTTGGGCCTGTCATTTCAAGAGGTATGTGGTCAGATAAGAGGAAGTCCAGCTCAGAGCAACAAAAATTATTAGTGTCTTGGAAAGCACAACCTATGAGGAAAGGCTGGAAGAACTAGGGTTATTTAGTCTGGAGAAGAGAAAGCTAAGGGGGCATTTGATAAGTCTTCAAACACCTGAAGGGCAATTACAGAGACGTTGGAGATGGACTTTTCTCTATGACCACAGGGAACAGAACTAGGAGCAATGGCCTCAAGCTGCAGTAGAAGAAATTTAGGTTAGAGATTAAGAGGAACGTTCTGACCGTGTGGGCTGTGGCCCCTGTGTGGGGACCATGGCTCCTGAGGGGGGACCATAGCCCCAGTTGGGGGGCTGTAACCCCTGTGTGTGGGGGGGCATAGCCCCTGTGTGGGGGCAGCAAAACATATATTCACGTATTCATGAAACATGTTTTTAGAGTTTACTTTATTATTATGATAGAGACACTGGTAGTCTTCCAAATAGCTTTAACACTGTAGATATATCAATAAAACATTGCCCAACTGATCGCTGTCTCTCTGTCTCACTCTCCCTCTTGCTCTCTTTATAGTGGTCTTTTGTTTTAATTCTGGAAGAACATGGATTTTGGGGTATTTTACAGAGTGACTAGGATGTTTTTTTATCAGGGATTTTTCAGTTTTCCAATAGGAAACACCAGAATTCCCGCTAGGGAGGCCAGTGGCAGGACCCTGCCTGCTCAGAGCTGACACCTTGGACCCAGCTGGCTGTAGCTGACCTCCTGGCCAAATGGGGCCAGGAGGACATGCTTTGACAGTTCAAAGCAGCCACCACACCTGGAACATCTTCCAGGCTCACATGGCAGTAGAGTCGCACAGAGGCCGACTCTGCAGCCACAGCCCACTGGCAGCTGGCCCAGAGAGGCAGATACTTCTACTGGCTATGCAGTGCCTATCTGGGTCTGGCAGGTGTGCAGCAGGTCACAGCCGGCAGCAGCTCCCACTGCCAGACTGCTGCAGCGGGTAAAGGGTGCAAGGAACTCTTAGGGCTGTTTCAGCGGTCCACCTGGCACAAGGGGTAGTGTCTCCAGGTACCAATTGGCCCAGAAGCTCCTGAGAGCAAGTAGCCCTGAGCTACTTGCCCAAGCAACTTTTTGTACTGATGGGGCCAGGACAGGGCAGCTTTTTATACTGCTGGGGACAGCACAGGTGCTGACCCTGGACTCTAGCTCCCCCTGACTGCAGATCTGGGAGGAGCCAGGCAGGGTTATTTTGCCCCAAGTGGCACAATTTGCTGCACACCAAAGTGCATGTCTGAGCACATGTGCTGAGGCAAAAAGCCCTGGCTCAAATTTGCACTGTTTCTATTTGAGCTGCTGCAAGTGCACGTGCTTGAATGTGTGGATGCGCCCTAGGAGTCTAGCTTTAAAAAGTCCTACCCAGCTCAGATGTTGCTAGCAGAGTAGCTCCTGGAACTCATGGGCAGAGAAGGTTCTTTGGGTGAACCTGATATCTTTTATTACACCAACTAAATAGTTGGAAAAATGTTCTTAGCAAGCTTTTGGGTTTAAATACCCTTCATCAGGCTGAGGAGGCATCTGTCATTGGTGTGTGCTCTTCCTGGATGAAATGAATAATAAAGAGGCCAGAGGCTGGTATGCATGCAAAAAAGCCAGCCAGTGAAAATGTAAATTGAGGCTTTCTTGCATGCATACCAGCCTCAATTTCTTGCATGCTTGCTGTTGCCCCTGATTCCCAAGCCACAGCCCGCTCCCAGCCCTGCCAGTAATCCTCACCCCTGATTCACAGCCCCCTGGCCCTGCCAATGCCCCTCATTCCCAACTCACAGACCCCTGTCCCTGTCTGTCCTCCTTACTCCTGACCTGCAACCCCTTGGCCCTGCCAGTGTCCCTCACTCCCAACTAACAGTCCCCCAACTCCCTAGTCCTGCTGGTGTGGCTCACTCCCAATCCACCGCCTCCTCAGTGTGTAGGGGAAGGTGGTAGGTATGTGGGGGCAGGTGGTGAGTATGTGGGGACACATGCCTCCCTGATTTGTGTGCCCACAGTGAGCACAGGACTGCAGCCTGCATGGACTGGCACGGGCAGGAGTTGCCTCTGTGGCCCAGCAGGAAGGACCCAGCATGGACAGGCAGAGAGAGGTGGTGTGGCCACCATCCTGACCCCTGTACCAGCTGCACTGCCAGCAGTGCGAGAAGTAATGGAAGGCTCATGCTGTCCTCACCTCCTCCCACCATCAGCCACTCACATGCTGAGCCGTGGCTCTATCCTGCCACCATGGCCCAGCTGCCATTGCCACTTCCCTCTAGCTGCCCATGCTGCCCCTCACCCCACCTCCCTTCTGCAGTATAGCCACAGCCTGAAGGGAGCAGCAGCAGTGGCCAGGCCATGGTGGTGGGATAGAGCCATGGCTCAGTGCAGTTGGTGGTGGGAAGAGATGAGGTTAGCGGAGCCGGTGCAGGGGTCCCAGTGGTAGTAACGAGTCTCACCACCCTGCTCGGCCCTCCTGCGCTGGATCCCACCTGCTGGGCCAAAGAGGTGTGTCTTACCATGCCAGTCTGGCCATGCTGCTGTGTGCACACAAATCTGGGGGAGACACATGCCCCCCGATGCATTGCCTAAGCTTTCCTCTGCCCCCCATGTGTCATCTATGCCCCCCTCAATAGACTTACCTGTAGGGAGCTGTGGGAGATGCTCTTCCTACTGGCTGGCTGTCATATGCATGTGTGTGTGCGTGCACATGCATGTGGCACCCCCTGCCTAATTGCCCTCTTCCAGCTCCCCTCAAGCAGCCCCTTGCAGGCTGGAACTCCACTAGTCTGCAAAGGGAAACCTGTGGTTTCCCACATTTTTCTCCTTTAAAGGAAAAATCCACATCTTTCTGTGGCAAATGGGAAACCTCGTTCCCTTGTCATAATTTTATGGCTTATTCCTATCAAACCATTAACTGAACGTGTGGCCAGGTGTGCCCATGGCAGGGAGCCTGGATCAGCTAATGGGACCTCTCAGCCATGGGACCATATAGTGTACCCTGCACCCCCCGACCCCGACTTGCAAGCCCAGATCAGCTGAGGGAGCTCCTAGCCATGAGAGCTTGCTATTTGCTGTCTTGGGAAAGCCCAGGCTTGTGAGATATCTCCTGCCACGCACATATGACATGGCAGGAAGTGTGAATGTGTGGATCATGCATCAGATCCCATCACCCCCCCTTTCTGTGCACGTCTGGTGGGGGCCTAACTGATATGTCCCTCAACACCATCACTTTAATTGTCATGAAGTACAAGTTTCCCTCGCCAACCACAGTTAATATTCTGTATAACCCATTTTGGCTACTATGGTATACAGCTTTGAGTAACCATGGTTTTCCGTGGCCACGCATAAGCCTGCCAACCCCCTGGCCCTTCTCGTGCCTCTCCTCCCCACCCCCAGCCCCTGCTCCCCCAGCCAGAGGTGGCACCCAGCCCTGCCGGAGGTGCGTGCGATGGCAGGGAAGAGCAGGCCCACTTGCCACTGTCCCCTGCTTCCCTCCCCTGTGACCTGGTGTGGCAGGGAGCAGAGAAGCCACGCAGGAATCTCCTTGCCCACTGCTGCTCGCCCTGCACTGCCCCTCTGATGAGTCTCCTGTGCCTGCTGCTGGTTTGAAGGGTACAGCCTCGCACCACTGCCCTCACTGCAGCCTCACGTGCAGGAGGCACGTCGCCAGAGCAACACGGGGCAAGCAGTGGCGGGTGAGGAGATCCCCATGCTGCATCGCAGGGGAGGGAAGCAGGGTGGCAGGAAACAGCAGCCCTGGATGGCCCAGGACATTGGACAATCTGAGCCCAGCAGCTCATCCAGGGGTACAGGCAGGTGGCTCCCATTGCTGCCAGGCTCAGATTGACCCATGACACAGCCTGGCCAGTGCCCCATCCATGGGTTGCTGACTGGCCAATCACGTGTCACTGGAGGCAGGCACAAAACACCCCCCCACTCCACCATTCAGACAGGTGGGGGCAGGGAAACACCGCAGTATGCTGACCAGGGCTGGCCAGTGCATCCCTCCCTTTCTCTTTCCTTTCCTCTTCCCCGGGTAAGAGGCAAACATGCTGGGGAAGACACTGCCGTCGTGCCCTGGGCGCACTCCGTCCCCACCCGCCAATGTGTACCCGCTATAACCTAAGTACACCTAGAAGAACGCCTACGCCCAGTTGATCACCCTGTGTATTCAAGATAAGTAAAAATGATTTTTATACACTATACTGTACAGTATTCAAATAAGTCCCTAACTACATTTTCCTCCATAAGTCTTTAGTTATACCAACCACAGTTTTGCCAGCCATGGGAACTTTCCAGAACCTAACCCCTGCCGTTGCCATGGGAAACCTGTACAGCAACACTGAAGGGAAGGGCTCTAAAGATGTTAAGTACCTTCAGAACAATTGCTGCTTCAAGTGAAACATGAAAAATCTGGGAGGCTCAATATTTTCAAGTATTTTGAAAAAGTGTACAACATGGAGTGAATAATGACTCTCTAACAATGAACATAATGCCAACTGAAAACAGAAGCTTGAACATTACAATTACTTGTTGATATGATAGTAATAGAAGGGTTGGTTACATTTTTTTTTTATCTCAATATATGTACCTTTCCAAAAGGCAGAATATGGCTTAGTTGGAGAAAGTTACCGGGCTGAGAAGTCATCATAACCTTTTCTGAATGTCCCATTTTCTGGCAAGTATCTGGTTAAGTATTGCACCACCAGGCTCCGGTTTCTTATCTCTTAAGGTATGTCTATACTGCCATAGCTGTGCCTTTTTATGTCACCAAGGAAATAACCTAGCCACATCCTCCGACTCCCAATTTTGCTCTAACAATGTCAAAAATGAGAAAGTGAGAATGATTTAGAGCAGGGGTGGCCAAACTGCAGTGTGAAGGAACTGCCTACATCCTTAGACCAACACCGCTACAACCAACACCTCTGAATAAATGGCATGGGCAGCCACAGTATTTGGCACATGACACAGCGGGCAGGGGGAGGGGCTTAACATTTGGCCACCACTGTCTTTGAAGGGATATTAAGCCCATGGTTCCTGAGTACAGTGGAAACCTGCGGCTTGAGTGCAGTGACAGAGATAGGTAGATTACTGCATGAGCCAGCTGGGCACAAGCCCAGGGCCCTCATCACCAGGAACGTTAAAGCTTCAGTTTTAAACTCACCGTCCTTATTTGTCTCCCAGCAGGGCTGGGCTGGGCTGGGCTGGGCCCGGGCTGAGAGAGCCGTGCTGCACTTGGGGCAGGGGTGGGGAGGGAGGCAGGCCACGTGGTGCCGTTTTTGGGAGAAAGGGCCGAGCTAGGCTGGGAGAGCTGTGCTGCACCTGGTGGGCGGGGGTGTGGTCAGGGCACCGTGCCACATTGTGCCTTTGCAGGCAGCAGTGCTGGGAGGGCCTTGGGGATTATAGCCTCCCCAAATTCATTTTAGCCCCCTTGCAGCCACCCCTGCTTGTGCCACCTCCTGCCCACAGAGACATGGCACAGCACTCCTGGCCCAGCCCAGACCTCTGCTTCTGCAAAGCTGCATGGGACAACTGGGCAGCGGTTCCCTACAGGTAAGTGTAATAAGGGCTGGGCAGACAGCAAGACTGAGGTGTTGACAGCTCGGGGGGGGCAGACAGGGGGAGAAGGGCTGTCTTTGCGTGATCCGGGGTGGGGGAGGGGAAAAGTCCTGTGAGGGGAAAGTGTGTGCATGCATTTGTGTGTTCATGGCACAGAGAGTGTGCTTGTGTCCATGTGGAGAGAGTGAGAATAGAGTGTGGGTGCCTGTGTCTGTACATTCAGCTGTAGCAAGGGCAGAGAGCAGGAAGAAGAGGTGGGCATGTGCCCTCCCCAGCCAGGCAGGGTCCACCCAGTTTTCCCTGCCAGCACTAGGAGGGGCAAGGGCCCCTCTCACTGCAGCCCAGCTACCATGGGGGAGGGGATCTCTAATTCCGTGTTTGCCCAGCCCCAATGCACCTTAATCTGCCTCTGGTGACAGGGGGGTTCCTTTAAGGCAGCCTAGCTACCTTATTTTTGGTGAATGGACCCTAAGCTGGAGGACAGGGTTTATTTCCTTGGTGGTATGACTGACCATTCTGCCACCACAGTACTCACATCTCCTTAGCTCTTAGTCCCAGGTGCACCCCACGTGCAGCTGGGACCAAGTCCTGTATCTGACAAGGTTTTCAGTTCCAGCTGGGTGTGTGGCACAGCCAGGACCAAGAGCGCATCAGGCATTGGATTCTGGGTCCTGGATGCACATAGTTCCTGTGCTGGGAGCCTGGTCAGCAAAGAGGACTCCCAGCTGTGGGAGCATGCTTCTTGATAATACAGGGGGGAGCCCAGGCTCAGGCTTCCTCTACACCAGCAATTAAGTGTGATTGGATCCCACTATCACACCTCCTGCCACGCACGTGACATGGAAGGAGGCACAATTGTGTGTGGATCATGCATTAGATCCAACTGTGCCTTTACCTGCATGTGAAGAGGAGGCCTCTGTGCTGCCCTCGCCTTAGTTATCAGAGACTCCAATGGAAGTACATGCAGCTTGGGCAACAAGGCAAAAAACTCTGGATGCTTCAGGACTCCTTAACGTAGCTGTCTAGCACAGTTTCTCCCTTTTTAAACCCATGTCCCATATAGTAAGTTCAGCTAAAGCAAGGCAGTTGCCAAGTACAACTCATATAATGAAGCAGAACTGATAAGAAAGTGCCAATTCAATTTTAGCTAGGAATTTTATTAAAAATAAACAAGATCACTGACAAATTATTTTTCTAGATAAATAGTAAAAGACCTCGACAAACACAAAAGATAATGCAGCACAGTTGTTGTAGTGTAGGTTATGTCTTAGACTAATACACATGCTGACTCTGTGAGATCTATATCAAATGTTTTACACCATGTTTTTTCTTTCAGTAACCACAATCTAAATTGCTTTCCATTTAAAAAGAATTACATTAGCTACAGAAAAGAAACCATCTACTGACTTTCTAGTTAGAAACAGAAATCAACAAATAATTACCGTATTTTCTCAAATAGAAGATGGCCCTGGTTATAAAACAACCCCCCAATAATTAGATTCTATATATGGAAATTTTATAAATTTGTTTTAATTTTCCAGGTATAGAATCTAATTATTGGAGGTTTTCCTTGAATTTGTCCCACTGCTATAGCACAGAAAATAAATCTGGGGAGCCAGGTAGACATTTGCTGTCTGCTTCCCCACAACTTTTTCCCCTGGCAATACCTTCTTCCTCTCCAGTCAGAACCTGTTTTCCCTGAGCATGTGGAAATGAGGAGTAAATTGGAAAATAACCTTGACATTAAAAATGGCTGTAGCAACTTGTATATAGTACTCATATTTAGTTAATCCAGAATTCATGCATGTTACCTTTTTTTGAAACTGCTGCAAGTCTCAAACCCAGATGTTTCATAAACACATTTGAGCAGCACTTTGGCACCTACTTATATCTAATATAAAATATGCATGGTATTAGCCCAAAGCCAAAAGGCTCATGATTTACTATACAGTTCACTGAGTTGGGCCCCACTAGAGTTAACATAATTTCAAGTCAAGGTGAGCAACAACACTGTGTGCAGTTCTCCCAGAATCCCTCTGTTGCACCCTTTTGCAGCCTGGCATATCTGATTAGTATGGTCCTGCCCTCCATGGTGACCCCACAGCTTAGCACTGTTCACTATGTGTGTATACTCCACAAAGGATCCATGTGCTAATTAGCTGTCACTCATGACTGGAATCAAGTGTTCTTGTTGCAAGTCCTGGGATGCTCCAAAAATTTATGTGCAGAAGAGGCACGGGGCAACCTGGTCCAGCTTCAGCTTCAGCTTCAGCTCCAGCTCTTGGAGGGTGGAGCCACACTAATCATATGTACCAGGCTGATGGAGTGGGCAACAGAGGGATTCTGGCTATGCAATATCATGGCTCACCATGACTTGAAAAACAGTAGGCAGTGAGGGAAATTGAACTTAATCTGCACTGGCGTATGTCTTATTCAGATGGGCTGTATTAATCTGTTCTTATGGTCTTGGCCTCTTGTGGGCTAAGATCAAGTATAGTCGCTGCACTGGTCTGGTACCCAAGCTGAACTACATTTAACAATGGCACTGTGTAGTGGAGGGTGCACCCCTGGCTGCTTGGGGATAGGATTCCCTATGAGAGCCTCATAGTTAGCTTCCCACTGGCCAGCTTCCAGTGGGAGGATCTCAGCTACATGCTGACTTTATGGAAACAGGAGACTCTGCCCTAGCTTACTCTTGTGGCCATACAGCAGAGGGCATGTGAATCTTGGGGGCATCCAAACCCGAAGCCTCCAGGTTTGGGCCTGCGCATAGGATGCCCACCAAAGGATTTAGAAGTATCTGAAGCCCCAGGCTGAAGAGTCTAAGGTGTAAGATACCTGCCAGTAGTAGGGCCACACAAGGCTTTTGAACAATTCAAAGGATTTGGAACTGATCTGACTAATTTGACCTGGTACATGAAAAATTTTCCAAAAAATTTGCCCAATGTAGGCCATGTGTTTTATATATCTATGCTCAGTGTTGGTTGCATTTATATTAGTTTCACAGTTGGTTTCCACTGCTGACCACATGCTGCTTTTGGCAGCAGTTTGGCAATAGACAATGTATTTAGTGAGATTTCCTTGCATGTGATTAGAAAACGAGAGGCTTTTTTCACCAGGCTAATTGGGGGGAAAACCCTGTCTTGGATCAAGTAAATATGGTACTTTCCTTTTAGAGATATACAGAAAAAATATTAGTTACTGCAGAAAATGACACTCCAAAGTACTATTTAAGTGAAAATTACAGTGCAGTTGACACTGAATTCCCAACCACATACATCTGTGTATGACTAAGAATATAAAACCAGATCTCATGTGACCTTTCAATCTTAGACATAATGATTAGTCCATAATTTTGCCAGTCTGCTCCCAGCTCTCCTGAACTCTATTAAAAACACCCTTTTCAAGATGCACATTTCTCTCCCACTAACAGGCAAACTTGGCTGCCAAGGAAAGCAATCAAGAGGGAACTATATGAACGTACGGTTTACACTGTATTTCAAGGTAAGAAAATCAAGTGAAGATACTGGCTAAGAGGTGTAGCTAACAAAGTTGCAAACAGAATTATGAAAAAAAGAGTCTTACAAGAAGACTAAGGCTCCAATGGCTGTATATGTATCCAGTGTAACCATACAGATTAGAACACACAAGCTAATATCAAACCACCACAGTATAACCATCAGTATACAATTGGTACATTCCTTTGGTTAACTGTGGATCAGGATGTCTTTGGCCTCCCTGATTAAACTATCTGAGTAATCTTCCAGTAGCACCTGCATGCACATGTTGGAGTATATTAATGAGTATAAATACATTTGATTTCATTTAAAAAAAAATCATAAGGAAAAAAACCACAGCATGATGGTGAAGTGTGCTCATTTCACATATCCATCAGGGACTGCAAGAAGTTACAAATCTTGCAAGTGTTTTAAAACTTTGTCATTTTATTTCCCTTTTCCCCTTCCTTTTCTTCTTCAATTCTCCTGGACTACCTGAACTCCTGCTTCTCCCTAGTTCTATTACCAGAGCTTTGGATGTATTTTCAGTAGTAGTCTGTGTTTCAACAACTTCTTCCAATTTGCTTTCCATAATTAATTCCCTATTTGTTTTTACACAGTAAAAAAGTGGCTGGAGGTCCAAGAACTGCTGTGGAAATGGCAGTCTGGCTATTTGTGGGGAGAGCCATATGTCACAAGCTACCACCTTTCTCCTCCAGCTACTCCCTGCTTTCTCTCTCGCTCCTTTTACCTTTACTGTTCCCTTCCCCAGGTTGCAACCCCCTAGCTTTCTCTCAACTTAGGGAAGCATGACAGAAGGAGTTGATGGTCTTGCGCAGCACCATTAAAAATAACAAACAGAAGTGCACACATGGCCCAGAAATACATTTTGATTGGCAATGAAGATCCCAACTCAGACTCTAATATACATCACCCTGGTCAACAATGAACACATTCAAATGGAAAGTAAGAAGACTGTTTTAGCTCTTGACTGCTGCTTCCTGTTTATATTAAAGTGATTGAAATACTGGCTTGAAAAGTGCAAAGATCCTGAAGATTTTTAAAACTTTGAACATCTGATTAAGAAATACTGATCTGACAGTTTCCTAACATTTTATTTCCTAATAATTAAAAATTAAAACATTAAAAGGGCATCATCAAATGAGTTCTATCTTAACATTTAATCATTCTTGAAATTCAAATTAAATATAAGGTTGTTCAAGTTATCAGGTTAACCTTAAAGAATCACTCATTATACAACTTTTCTTTATCTATTTGGGGAAGCAGCTGTTGGTGTTTAGCTGTCATCTAAAGCAAGTTGGTATATCAATATGAATGCATAATTCTATCCCAATGTTTGGTATAGAGACATCTAAAATTAGAGGCATCAAAAGCACTCTGCTCCCCAGGCCAAATGTGGACTGCTGGGATCCTAGTGGACCAGATCAAGACATGGCAGTGGGACAAGTGGCGAGACTTACCACAGAAGTTAATGCAGCTATGACTCACCCACGTTGCTGACATGTCTCACCAAGTAGCTCCATTCCCTGGACTTTGGCAGTAAGCCGTGTCCCTGCCCAGCTCACCCCCTAATTCCTAGCCTCTTTACCAGCCCCGCAAAACACACCACCAGGCTCCCTGAGCCAGATCCATCCCACACATCATAAGCTGAACACTCCTGACGTAAATCATATTCATGTTAAAGTTCATTTTAAAATCATAGCTCTAATGCTAATTCTGTGGTCAATGCCTCAAATTTTCAAGTTTGGTGTTAGTCAATTTTCCACCTTCCTGCCCACCATAAAATAACATTAAAAATTCCCTCATACCATATAATGGTCAGAAACGCATAATAAACCAAACTTCCTGTATTTGTAAACATCAGTTCCTCACAACTTCTTCATCAGGCCATCTTTTACACATTCTGTTGAAATGGATTTTGGCAGTATGTCAGGTGTATAATTGCTTAAATAAATGCCATACTCACTTTAGCTGCTATGGCTTTATCAGTGTAGGATGTGACAGGTCTCAATGTCACTTGGATAGTGTTAAAGAACTCCGGAAATCCTTTGCAACCTTATTTGCTACGATATGATGGTGGATACCAATATAAACCTCTAAATGAATAAAGTACATATTTCGGACAACTCAAATTGACAATTGCCTTCAAACAGTACATTTTTTCCAGAGTTTTAGAAACCTCACCTCCCTGACCTGTATCTACTGGATCCTCCAAACAACTCAGTGCTCTGCTTAGTAGGAATTCAAAACTGATCAGGTGTTAAAAACCAATTTACTCCTTGGAGACTCAAAAACCCCCCATTTAACTAATAAAACTGATGTGAAATACCAGTGTTTCAAAATATACCTCCTAACCCATGAAATGTTACATAGCAGAAGAGTTCCATCCGTTAGTGTCCCAGACTTACAGCAAAATGGCAGTAATTAAGAGGCACATGTCACAGTGGGAAGGTTAAAACTGTGACCAGTCATACAAATGGCTCTTTACCCCATATTCCAGCACTATAATTACAGTATTTACAAGCTCCAATTCTTGTAGATGTATTTTATTTTTGTTCGTATTTCTTCAAATGAAATTGGTAAAAAAATTGCATTGGGAAGTATTACACTATGATATTTGAATAGTTCTATAAAGAAAAAGACAAGGAACCAGATTTTAGTTACAAACTTTTCAAAAAAATAATTTTAGGAAGCACTTTAACTTAAAAAAAAAATCGAATAAAAAAAATACCATTTTTTCTCTCAAAGTGAGCAGCCATCTAAATGTGTAAGGGAGCATAACTAAGGACTGGAAACAGTACATGCAGAAGTCCTACCTGAGTCTGCCTCATCGCCCGTTCCACTCGACGAGTACTTCCTTTCTCAAGCTTTGTCCGGAGAAGCAAGGCAGAAGTCTGAATGGCCCAGAACTTAGGTTGAGAAAGTAAACACTGGGGAGGAAAAAAGGTTTACAGTTATTTATCATTAGTGTGTTGATTTTAAATGCCATGGGGGAAAAGTGACACATTTGATGGTAGTTCCTAGCCCTTTACTTATTCGTGGTTTAGTGCAGTGGTCTCCAAAGTGGGGTGTGTGCACAAGATGATCCATTGGGGTGCAGGAAAAAAATATTAGTACTTCTATTTATATTTATATAAATATACATATATTGGGGGTGCGTGCTCAAAATTTTTTTTGCTGATAGGGGTGCGCGATCAAAAAAGATTGGAGACCACTGGTTTAGTGGATCAGCCCAAAGTATAATCCATTCTATAATTCAAACCTATTGTCATGGCTTCTACTTGCAAATTCAAGACAATACAAATAGTACTGGTCCAATGTTTTCTTTAAAAGGCTATTACTATGATCCTCTCATCTCCAAGTAATATGGAAGGGCAGATGAGTAGGACTTGGAATATAACTTACAGCAGATGAACAAGGAAATCATAAAAGATACTGAGTAAAATAAATGAGAATGAATACCAAGAGGTATAATTTAATTATACAGTGACTCTAATGCAAGCAAAAAAAATGTTTTCCTGGTGTCATGGTGTGAACAAAGCTGTGCCTAGAAGTAACTGGTAGCTGCCATGAATCTCTTACGTGCCTTTCCAATGCTTATGGCAGGAAAAGAAATGAAGAGAAACAAATTAGTGTACACAGTGCAGGTAAGACAGGGTGGTAACTGAAGCCAGGGTAGGTTCGATGTCGCAACTGAAAGTGTGACTGATGGCACTGTGTGCACTTTCTGCTGTGGATCTATGTCTAGCCATAAGGTATTTTACCTTTATCTGCTGGCCCTCCATCTAGTAAACCATGTCTTTGTAACCTCTAAGCTGAATTACTGGAGCCACACTAGAAAAGAACCACAAAGCATAAGATTTAATAGTGTCCTGCCTCTGAAGGCTGCTACTAGGCCTCATGCTCTCCATTAGTTCAGCAGCCCCACCCTTGTTGCAATCTGAGAGGTTAGTCCGGATCAGTAAAGCTCTAAATGGTCTGAAGTCTAGTTATGAGGGCTCAGTTTTTTCTGTCATGGGAGTTACAATCTTTCACCTTACTCTGGTGGTTCTTAGGGCTGCACACTCCATTGCAGGTGGCAATCAGGCATTCCCAAAGGAGGGTGCACTTTTCTGGAACTCAGTTCCTCCAGTGGCTCATTCAAGCCAGATGTTAAATAAACTTCAGGGACTGTTTAGCTAAGCACTTGAATTATGTTTATTTTAGTTTAACAGGAGTGACATTTTTGTAAGGAAGGTTTCCCCTGGCTCCCCTGGTTTACTTCCATTTGACCTATTGTTTGATTTACGCTATATGATGTATATTTTGTACTATATGATGTTTTAGTGCAAGATGGATAGTGTAAATGAACTCTTGAAATCCTCTGCAACCCTATTTACTATGATATGGTGGTGGATACAAATATAAACCTCTAAATGAATAAAGTACGTATTTGAGACAACTCAAACTCAAAGTCCTAAATTCAAGGTTCCACAACAAAACTAAAAAACAAAACAAGTTAGCAATTAAATAATTCAAAGGACAATTAATTTCAGACACTGAAATTTGGAAGATTATGCTCTTCATTGCATATTTTTAACAGTAATTTTTAGACAGAAATTAAATACAACCATCTGTTGCTGTTGATCAAATATTAATGTGGTAGGAGCAGGAATACTTATGACTTGGCTTATGCCTAGATTACAATTTTTGGAATAGACGAGGGGTCAGTAACCTAGGGCCCATGAGTCCTTTTGATCTGGCCCATGCCATGGGGCCTTGGTGTAACTGGGCAGCAGGGGACTTTGGCAACAGTCACTTTCTCCATGCCAATGCAAAGAAAAGTGGTAGCAGGAGGCAAGCGTTTGCCACCAGCACAGGGAAAGAACTTGTTGCTGCTGCTCCTTTTCCTTGCACCAGCACACAGAAAGCACCCCATGCCAGTACAGAGAAAAGCAACAACAGCAGGTACTTTCCCTGTGCTGGCAGCTGGCATCTGTCTGCAGCTGTTACTTTTCCTTGCACCTGCACAGGGAGTGTTCCTTGTACTGGCATTGGTGTTTCCCCTGTGCCAGCATGGGGGAAAAGCAGTGGCAACAAGTGTTTTCCCCATGGTGGCAGCATGGAAAATCAGAACTGGTGGCTGAGTCCTCACATCCACCTACTGGCCTACCTATGACCTAAAGTGAGTCAACCTGGCCCACAACCTTAAAAAGGCTGCTGACCACTGGTATAGACACATGTAACAACTGCATCGGTGTCAAGAGATTCTGATATAAGATCTCTGCACTTGTACCTGTTAAGTCTGCATGGTTCTCTAGCAATATAAATGCAGCGAAAGCAGTGCAATTTTAGTCCTGAATGAAACTGTGTTGAAGTTTTAGCATTTTAGCTAACTTGAGCCACTAAAGGAACATGCAACTACATTGTAACAACTGTGGTAGCCCCTCCTCTCCTTTTACAGCAATTAAGTTACATTTGTCCATAGCTAGGGACCTACTTAACTTATCACGAAAGGAAGCCTTTTGCATGGCTTGCTTATGGCATGAAAGGCCAATTTCACAGGCATTTCCCAGCAGCTCTGCCTCTCGCTGCAGTTTGGTGGAGAGGCCCCACCACTGCCGCAGATAAGTAGTCTCAAGCATGTGAAAATGGCTGCAGGGATCGCTGCATTGTCTAAATGTCATGATAAGGGTTGGGAGATTCTAAAACAGTGCATTATAGAATAATATGCTGGGGGTGGGGGGAGTTTGGGTTGATTGTGTGGGAAATCATGGCTGATGGAATATTTCCTGAAAACTGCAAACGCCACCATTTTTCACAATTTCTGTGAAAACCACAAACCCGCAAATTAAGCAGGTCCCTACCCACAGCCTTCATGCCTTAATAAATTTTTGATAAGCAGCAAACTAAGAGCTCAGATACCCAAGCAGCAGCAGAGGGGAAAAGCTGTAATTGACAGAACTGTTTCCATTGCTAAGGTGGGCTGGGGTGGCACAGGAACTAAGATGCACAGTTGATAGCCCAGAGGTCAAAAGTTTGAGACCACAGCATAAGTGCTCATGGCGCAGCCTGTCAGATTCCAATGAATCTGTGAATTCTGCTAAGTACCTTGTCACAACGACAAGAAAAAAAAAACCTGCTGTAGTATTTGTACATTAGCGTATTACTTTTCCCCAGTCTTGCTCAACTGTGCTGGTTGGCATGTGGGATGCTGGTGGAACAAAGGTTGCTGCCACACAACAGAGGGAAGGAGTAGTAGGCAACTGTTGGATCCTCTGGATCACGGTGTACGTGTAAGAGGTCTAGTTGGGTGCCTGATGAATCCGCTGAGTCCTGCAACCGTCGCACCAAGACCTTTGCCACATATGCCTAGGCAAAAGTATGGAGGAGTGGAGGCAGCCCTAGACCTATCATCCCCCTTTATACCAGTGAGGTTGAATCCACAGGCCAGACTGAGTCCAGATGTTCAGTACCTCGATGGCTGTAGCTTCTGCCAGAGAGCAACAGATAAGAACTGCTGCTGACTGCCTAACACTAAGTGAGGACATGTTTCTGCCAGGGTAGTGTCCCTTAGCCTTTCTCCAACCAAACAGTACCCACAAGGCAGTGGGTTGAGGCACCCTATCTTTACCTTACTCTGGAGGTTGCAACATCATGGTGTTTTATCAGCGCTACCTTCCCACCAGAAGCCCCACCATGTTAACACCAAGCACTCCAGTCAGATGCAGTTTACAGTCATACCCAGAACTAGAAGGAAGGAGTAACAACTCTCTAAAATCTGCCTTCCTGCACTCCCCAACTATCAATCCAGGTAGTGCATACAGAGGGAATGTGAGGGTTCCTTAGTAACTAATGAGTCAGCAAGTTAAAGCCCTTTCCTTAATCCAAATCCTCATTTTTGAAGTTACACATAGGCAAAATATCAGGTATACCTATAAAACAGTTACAGCTGAGACAACAGGAATTTCTCCAATAGCTTTCTTAATGCAAACAAATGGTACACAAGCAGGAAACTACTGCTTTTACAGCACCTTAACAAAAATGTGAAAACAGGTGTTCCTTTCAGTTAGACTCATCTGTAATTGTATTAGTACTCAGCTCAGTCTCATGCCAACACTCCCAAATGCACATATTTTCTCGTTGTTAAACCATGATGTTTAAATCAGTACAAAAAATGAGAAATGATTTAAGATAACTGTTTATACTCAAGGGCCTTAACAAACAGCTTCAAAACAAATAATAATAAGTATTATGCAGTCCTAAAATTACCAACCAATTGCCATTTGGTACTAAAATTACCAATATTCTGCATATTCCAGAAAATAATGGTTCTAGTCAGTCTATGAAGTCCTAAGATTTTATACTTTCCCCGGTGGCCCAAACCAGACATTATTAATACACAGGACTACACTGTAAAACAGTACATCTGGAAACAATAAACATTAAATGAAGGTTGATAAAATCTTGCATAAGGTACTTTACAATTTGCTGGGCTGTTCTACTTAAGGCAATTAAGAAAACTAATGAATAAAATAATTTCAGAGAAAAGTCTCCTCACTGAACAGTTTCTCAAAGATTCTTTTGCCCATTTTAGAAATTTAAAACAATGTCACAACAATAAAACAAGGAAAAAGAAAAGGAGTTATGTAACTTACTCTGTACAAAATGGAACACTTTTATTTAATTGTTTCAACTCTCCAACCCACAAGAAACTTTTATTTTTGCATCACTATCATTGTTTAAAAAACATGGACAGTAAATAAGACGCTTCTTTTGTTGGCACTGAAAAAATCTAATTGTCTTACTGTATTATGTTGCCGTCTATACCAGTGGAGGGCAGTATTTTTAGCAGGTATGCCGCAAACTAAGTCCATGACCTTGCAGAATGTCACTCAGATCCCCTTCCCTTGCCCAATCTGCTGTTTTGTTTTCTACTCCTTGCCTGAACTGCTGCTTTGCTTCCTGCTCCCTGTCCTTTCTGCTGCTGTGCTGCTTGCCCCTTCCACCCTGATCTGTCACGTGCCACACAGAGACACCATCCATGCCACAGGCTGGCCATCCCTGAATCTACATTAATCAGTAATGATAGTGATTTCTTTCTGGGGCTAGTACAAGCATAGTGATGGAAGTGATAGAACAGTGGTCTTAGGGAATGGACACAGTGTGACACAAGCAATTTTTCACTCAGGGTAGTAGTTTTCATCTCTCCCCCATTAATGAACTCTAAAATTCCTGTTCTGTCCCATATAAACACCAAGTTCTCCTGTCTTGGGGAACGTCATCCCCCTGAGCATGCAGGAGGTGCTCAGCCTCACACCTTCTCTTTCGCACAATGGAAGCTCTGGCTTCTTGTTGCTGCTTAACTACAAGAAATGCTTGCACCTATCCTAGAGATCTTCAAAAAGAAACCGGATGCACACCTTGCTGGGGTTATATGCCCCCAGCAGTCTTTCCTGCCCACAGCAGGGGGGCTGGACTTAATGATCTCACAAGGTCCCTTCCAGCCCTAAACTTCTGTGAATCTATGAAACACAGAGCTGCTGACAGGTGGTGGGGGGAAACCCCAGCACATTACTGGAAGAGGACTTGTGTCAGTTTGACCTGGTTCCCCAGCATCCGTGTAGCTCGTGCATTTCAGCATGGCTTTTTGGTACTTTTATCTAATATCTGATTGAATCAGCTATTAGATAAGAACACCAGGAAGTCCTGCTGAAGCACACAAGCCATATGGATAATGCAGGCCTGGTCAAACTAATGCAATTTCTCTTCTAGGCATGTGCTGCACTCAGAACGCGGGCACACCAAGCTGAAAGTAAAGCACTGTTTTTCAGATCCCCCACCTCTAGAAGCAGTCAGAAGCTCCAGGCTCTCTGCTCCTCCTTATTCTTCCCTTCAAAAAAAAAAATGCAGCTTCAGTCTTCTCTCCTACTATAGTGATACCTGGTCAATTTGCTCTTCCCTTTTCCTCTTTTACAAAACACAAGTCATGTGAGCCCTGGAAGAACAGGAGAGCTTGGGACTCTGCTCCTTTGTTCTGTCACTCCCCTCCCAGAAAGGGGAGAACTATGAACTCCCTGTTCCCTCTCAGGCTATTCACCCAAGCAACATTTTTACTTGAAAGGGTTTCCAGAGCTCTGTCACATTAAATCACCACACATCAAACATTTTTAAAGAAGCCCAAACACTATAAAGCAAAAAGCGGCATACCCCATTGCTGACGAATCATAAAATTGCTTTTCTAATGTGTCCAGGTATTTTATACTGAAACACTATATCAGTACAAACAAAGGCAAAGTGACAACTTTTGTAACATGTTCCATTTGTGCTTGAGAGGGTTTTCCTTTTATTTGTAAAAGAAATCAAGTCATATCATGACATCTTGTACAAAGCATATACTGTGTAAGAAAGTCAATCAAGTTAGTTAACAAGACCTGTGAGATATTGTAGGACTGGCCTCAAGTGAAAAGAATTCTTGTTTCTTCCAGCTGGATAGCAAACACACCTGTTATTTTACCTCTGGTGTCTGAGTCATTCTTTTAAAGCTACTGTAGAGTTGGTTAATTTGTTTCCAATCATCTGGGGAAGGATCCTTCTACATTTTCAAGACAAAAAAAATTACTTGGAATATGATCCTGAGGAACAGAGAGGGGAAATTACTAGGAGATTAGGGAAACCTTGATTTGGTCTTTAAGGGACTCTTTTTGAGGGCTGTCACTTCAAAAATTAAGTTTGATGAAAGAAAGAATTTACAAAACCTGACAGATAGCTTTCCTTTAAATATCTTTCTTACTTGCTTGTTTACATTATAATATTTTCACACACTTTTTAGAACCCAAACACAGAAGTGATAATGTAGAAAGCAAATAAACTGGAAATTAAAATGAAAGATTTAAAGACTAACACAAAACAGCCTGCGCTAATTGCAAATAAGATTAAAGACATTTAATGTTAATCTAAAGCAAGGTGCTTAACCTCTGGCCTGCAGGCCAGATCTGGCTCATGGAGCCATGTCATCTGGGGTCTGGAAATTTGGCAGTGGGGGAACAGTGGCAGTGTTAAATGTTATTCCTCTGCTGCCAAATTTCCAGACCCAGGGGGAGGCCTGTGGGCTGGATAATGTGGCCATCTATGCCAGCTCATGGGTTCAGGCTGGTGCATGCCAGATGTGGCACGCAGCTGGATCTGGCATACAGAGTTTGGTCTGCCTAAAGACCAACCCCATAAGTCAACCCAGCATGGTATCTAGCCCATGGACTGACCCCTACAGCACTCATTGGCTATGAGGCCAGAAAGCTGGGTACCAGTACTATTTACAGTATTATTAATATTTTTTTAATAAAATTTAGTCCAGTACCATGAACAATTATGCAAATAGATAATTCTACATGGGCAAATAGTCTCTGTTAAGTTCAATGAAATGAACTTACATGTTGTTACTAAAGCTTATTTTTTCAAGATCCAAACTGTGCAGCTTAAAACGAAAGCATCCTTTAAGGACCCTAAAGGCTCCTGAAGCCTCAAGCACAAATCCTCTGCTTGGAAAAACACTGATGGGTTTAACTTAAATTTAGAAGTAAGTTCCAATGCTGCTTAGTTTTGAAAGTGTATTTTTAAAGACAAACTCACCTAGAACTTAATGTTTAAGGAATATTTACTCTATTTCCTTTATAAAAGCAACAAAGAAATCAAAAACAATAAACCTTGAGCCGTAGGCCACTTAAAGCGAGAGGCAATCAGTTGCCTTGGCCAGTATTATTATGGGCCTGATTCAGAAGTACATTGAAGTAAATAAAAATACTTAATGTCAACCTTTATCTTCACCTCAGGATATATGGCCATCTTCCATATGTTACAGGCAGGACCCCATGCACCTTGGAGACACAGACCTGCAACTGGACTCAATATTCTATCAGAATCTAGTTTTAGAGAGCAAAGGACATGTTTCAGTTTGCTCATATAAGCCTGTGTTGCTAGGGAGATGCAATGTTATATTCTAAATTAATTGGAGTATCCTAAAATATCCTGTGTTTGTGTCCAGGTATAAAATATTGATGTAGTCCAGCTGGGAGATGAATAACTGAGGCCACATCACTGACAGGATGCAACTGCCTAGACAGCCAGAGCTGATAAAAAAACATTACTCACAGATGCTGTTGTGATTTTTTAGTGTTAGTGAAGAACAAACTGATAATCTGGGATATGAGCTAACAACAGCCAAAAGGAACTGTACCAGACAATGGATGCAAACTCCTCAAAGCACTTTTCTCTGATGATCACCATAACCTCAGTCTTGCTAGGGGTCAGTGGGTGCGTACATGAGATGCTACTGCGTGGTAGCACTGCATGGCAAAAACTGTGCTGAGACGCTACTGCACAGTAGTATTAGGCTACTATGCAGCAACACCACTTAAAAGGTGTTTACTGACACTATTGATGTAAAAATCACGGTTCGTTTCTTTGGAGGCTCAATGATCCTTTAGGCACACATTGTTGGTAATACAAAAGGTATATATTTGCAAATAGGGTCAGAGAGAGAAGACAAAAGACCACCCTCTCTGCCCGCAAGGAACACTTCTCAGCAGGCTTTTATCCCCTCTCTCCTGAGCACGTGTACAGAAGCAGGAACTCTTACAACTCATTTCCGGTTCATACAAACATATATGAAATGACGTCACGTCATACATCGCATGTGCATTATAATTAACTACTTAAGTATGCGGGGCGGATAGGCTTATATGTATTAGCTAATTGCGCTTGCTCAGAAAGTACTTTAGGTTACAAGAAGTTCAAACCCAAGGACAAGATGGCAATTACTCTTATCTAGCCTGAGAAATGTAGGGGGCATGAAAGGAAGTGTGATTTAGTGTAACAAAGAGATAGTAAATTTGCAGAACAAAGAGAGAGTGATACCTTAATACAAAGAGCCCTTAGTAGCTTTTTTTTTTTCAATCTCCCTCCCCGCTTCTTCCACCAGGGAGACATGGAGAGCTGGCAGCTGTGCTGTTCTAACAACACTATTGATAATGCATTTTTAATAATATTTCTAACACTATTGTGCAGTAACTCCGGTTACTGCATATGTATTTAGTACTTGGCTGATACAAGTACTAAATACATGTGCAGTAACCACTGCACAGTAGTCTCGTGTAGACATGCCCAGCATCAGCTATCTACAAGCTGGTCTCATCCATGCACTAGCATCTTACTTATGGTAGTATACTTGTGTTTGGTAAAGAATAGGAGAACTGTGTAACATTTACATAATGCTGACACTTGAATCCATAATATGTTACCCGCTCCCCTTGCAGATGCAAATATAGATGCTGAATCAGGCTACAGCTTTATCACAAGCAGCAAGAGGGAATAAAGCAGAACTTTTTGCTTGTCATTCTGATTTTGTGATTTGCTGACACTGATGCAGTTTTCATTTCAGAAGATTATAGTGAAATGCAAGCTCTGCTATTGTTAATCTTAAGAAGAGCTGTCTGTTCAAAAGATAACTTTTAAGTACTCTAAAATACACCTGTTTACTTAGATAATCCTGAAATCTGTTGCATTTCATGGAGCTGCTAGGTTCAAATTTGGGGTCATTCCGAGATCATAGGATTCCCAAGATACAGTTTCCTAAAACATCATTTAACAAAGTCAACAGGTTCTTATAAATTATTTTTCCACTCTGCTCAATACCAGTGAGGCCTCAATGGAGTATCTCCAGTTACACTTTAAGAAAAATGTAGACAAGCTGGAATGAGTCCAGAGGAGAGCAACAAGAATGATAATAGGTTTGCAAAACATGACCCATGAGGAAAGGTTGAAGGAATTGGACTTGTTTAGTCTAGAAAAGAGAAGAATATGAGGTGACATGATAACAGTTTTGTAAACCTTCTAAGAGGTTTCTGAAGAGGATGGTGAACAATTGCTCTCTATGGTTATACGGGAAAGAACACGAAACCATATTAATTTGCAGTAAAGATTTAGATGAGATCTTAGAAAAAACAGCCTAGTTATGAAGGTGGCTAAGTATTAAAATGGGAGGTTGTTGTTGAATCCTGCTTAATGGAGAATTTTAAGAATAAGCTAGACAAAACTGTTAGGGATTCTCTGGGTATATCTGATCCTGCCTCAATGCAAGAGATGGACAAGATGTGCTCTTGAGGTCCTTTCCAGCTTTCCATTACTACTATTATATGATTTTTCTGTGCAAACCTAAGGCTCAAACAACATCTCTAACTGCCCTCCAAATAATCTCAACTGCTTCACACTTCTCTCAGCTAGTGCACAGCAGCCACTGTCCCTTCAAGGATGCACAATGGAAAATGGTGGAGGAAGCATTTGGTTTTAAATAGAACATGCACAAACACATTGAAGAGAGAAATGTTCATGTGTGGCAAAAGTAGGTAATGGTGTTTGCAGGAATTTGTCCCACTTCCTTATGGCTACCCAATATTTCCTGGAGCATGATTGGGTAAGGGGGAATGTGGAATTGGTGGGGAAGGCCCAAGGCAGTAGGGATTTGCAACGGGAGTACACAAGGGACAGCTGCAGCAGAGGTAGGGACTGGAGGATATGGCAGGTTAAAGCAGCAAGAGGAAGTTGTCCAGCCAGCATTGTTGAAGGGGATTAACCTCTGGTCTCTCTCAAATCCAGACAAGGAACCAATTAATCAGGACAGGTTTGGCTGCTCTGGCTTCAACCAACGTAGCACCTGGGCTTTTCTTCACAACATCTACTGAGGTAAAAATGCAGAGGTGGGAAATTTAGACATAGAAAGACACTGCATTTTGCCCACCGTCACACACAGAAGTCTGGCAGGGAACAGGGAACTGAACCCAGAGTTCCCTTGTTTTTGCAGATAAGCTCTTCTGAAAAAGAGCTACCTAAGTCTTACCTTATTCTCAAACATTTAAGATGTACTGCCACACTGGCTATATTTTACAATCCTTTCACTCCTCTCATATCCCATTTCACTCACTGAAGGCAATCCCCATATGCTCCCAATGACAACCTATGCAGCTCATTGCTGAAACGAGGCATATTGTATTTCTCAAACTATACACCCACCTATTCTCTTTTACCATGTACACAGAGAAGCAGGGGGAAGCAGCTCAGGACTCCCAGAGGAGATTCTGTGGACCCTCCTATTACACTCAAAAGCTCACTGTGCTTCCCTAATTAACTCTACTATTCAAGATAACTGTGCATCCAACTATGAAGGCTACTTATACCCAAAGTGTATAAATTTATACCTGAAGATTATTTATACCCGAAAGCTTGCAAAGAAGAATTTTTCCAACTACTTGAGTTAGTCTAATAAAATATACTGGATTTACCCAAAGAACTTTGTCCAACTATAAATGAAGCATAAGTGCATACAGCTCATTCCACATGGCTTCCTGTCAGCTCTAGGGTAAGGTTAACGAGGTGAACATTACGATCGCATTAGCATGTACCTTAACTATACCTTACTTTTCTGAAGCTCGAGTTTTGGAATGGCATGACATACCATCAGGCAGTTTTAATTCTTGATTATTAAAAAAAATGTCAGTGAATATATCATATTGCACAAATTTGCTTAAAAATGATTAATGCTAAGTATACAGTATATCTGTGATTAAGCAATTTCCAATGCAAACTCTATTTACATACTGAAACAAGAACAGACATCAGGGAAACAGAGAGAGGACTAGATTTGTAGTTATAATTAAACCTCACAGAAGGTTCCTGTCTTGTTCTGACCCACACTATAAGTCAGTCTATATTAATACTTTTTGTTCAGCTATTTGATATGTGAACACAGAAAAAAACCCTATAGTTTGTCAGACAGAGAGGTTATTTGTTATCTGGGTTTCAAATGTAACATAAATTAATACTTATTCTGGCTGTAGATGCCCGTAACAATTTAAAATGTGCAATATAAAAATTACTACAAAAATCAAAACAGCATCACTTAGCACAGAATCACCAGCCAAAACACATATTACAAACAAAAATCTCTCACTTCTTATACTCCCTGCCATTGCCTTTGGAAAGAAATGCAGACTCAGTTATTATCACAACACACAACTCTGCAATTTACCAATCTTCTGTTGATTTGGCAGTAGAGAGGCAGTCTATAATTATGCTGTTTATAACCACTACCAAAGTTGTTTTGTTTTCTTTTTTTATGAACCCTTTTATGTCATAAATTAAACAGACAAGAAAAGGTGCATTTGCTGTGTACTGTGTTTATGATACCATCCTTTTGCCATTCACATTTACAACAATTCACTATGTCAGTGCATAAAGTAGTTTAAACCAGGGCTGTCCACCTTCTTAGCAGCCAGGGGCTACAGGCCACAGGGATCATGCCCCCACCTCCTGGCCACATATGCGTGGGTAGCTCCCCTGCTACTGTGCATGTGGGTGGGCTCCCCCATCCCTCACTGCACCTGTACACTGGCAGGTAGCCCCCAACACCCACGCACCACATGAGCAGGCAGGCTCATCCCACCTGCTTTGGCTATGGGCTCCCCTGGTACTGCGGGCTGCAGAGGCCTGCACCAGCCTGCCCACCCACCCCATGGGGCAAGGGGCAGGAAGTAAAAGCCAGAGAAGGAACAGGGAGCCTGGACATCCCAGCTGCACCAGCAGTCAGGACAATGAGGGGAGCAGCAAATAGGGGGAGTCAGGGTTAAAAACCAATTTAATAACACACAATAATCTAAGTATTTTGCTGCTTAGCAACTTTTTTCCCCTAAAGAATTAATTTGTTATGAGTACATCTGGCACTTCATAAGAAATCTAGTCTCATTTCTAGCTGTACTTTCACTAATAACTTCCTTAAAAAAAATTCAGAGGGCATATCCTCAGTATTCTCACAGGTGATTTTATTTTTGTTCAAGTCTGCCAGTAAATTCAATTTAACCCTGTAGAGATTACACTTAATATTATGGAACTCAGCACAGGGATTGCACTAAACCAATTCCTATCTCAGAGCTTTCATTAAGGAAGGTCCCTCAAAAACTGTACACTGGTCTGCAGAACCCTGCACTGACTTGCTAAGTCATTTTAATGCTTGTCATCCCAGACTAAATGAAACAGTACAAGATTTCCCCCCATTTTTCTTTCCAATTATGGTGTAACAAACATTTTAAAATATTGTAATTCACAAACTAATTAAAATATTTCATTTTAAATTTTCAAATAATGTATTCAGTATTTAAAAATAAGTACCATGGCAGCATGTTGTATTTTCACACACAATATTTTGAATAATTAATTTGCATAGATTCATAGATGTTAGGGTCGGAAGGGACCTCAATAGATCATTGAGTCTGACCCCCTGCATAGAGAGGAAAGAGTGCTGGGTTCAGATGACCCAAGCCAGATGCCTATCTAACCTCCTCATGAAGATCCCCAGGGTAGGGGAGAGCACCACCTCCCTTGGGAGCCCATTCCAGATTTTGGCTATTTTAACTGTGAAGTTCTTCCTAATGTCCAGTCTAAATCTGCTCTCTGCTAGCTTATGGCCATTATTTCTTGTGACCCCCAGGGGCACCTTGGTGAGCAGAGTGAGTGTGGCACCCAAAACTGCACGCAGTACACCAACCGTGGTCTGACAAGCGCCCGACAGAGGGAAAGTATCACCTCCTTGGTTCCATTTGTCATGCATCTGCTGATGCACAATAAAGTGCAGTTAGCTTTTCTGATAACTTCACCACACTGACGACTCATGTTCGCCTTGGAATCTACTAGGATTCTGAGATACCTTTCTGCTTCCGTGCTGCCGAGCAGGTCATTAGGCAGTAGGTGTGCTGGACATTTTTCCTCCCTACGTGCAGCACTTTGCATTTCTCCTTGTTAAATCACATTCTATTGTTTTTTGCCCATTTGTCCAACCTGTCCAGGTCTGCCTGTAGTTGTTCCCTGTCCTCAGGTGTGTCCACTTCTCCCCACAGTTTTGTATCATCCACAGAGTTGGACAGAGTACACTTCACTCCCTCGTCCAGGTCACTGATGAAGACACTGAAGAGTATCAGTCCAAGGACCGAGCCCTGCGGGACCCCACTGCCCACGTCCTTCCAGGTCAATACCGACCCATCCACTACCACTCTCTGGGTACGACCCTCTAGCCAATTTGCCACCCACCAGACTGTGTAATCATCCAAGTCACAGCCTCTAAATTTGTTCACCAGTATGGGGTAAGATACCGTATCAAAGGCCTTCCTGAAGCCTAAGTAAACGATATCTACCCCTAACTCCTGCATCCAAGTGTTTTGTAACCTGCTCATAAAAAGAAACTAGATTAGTCAGGTATGATCTACCTGCTACAAACCCATGCTGGTTTCCCCTCAGCATAATTTTTCCTGCTGGGCTCTCACATATATGAGCCTTAATAATCATCTTTTCAGAGACTCGTACAAAACTACATTCATCTTTAACTATGAAGCCACAGCCTGCCCTTCTGTAAGACACACACATGTACACATATGCACATCAGTTTAGTAAAAATTAAACAATCTAAAGCTCACATGGAAATAATTCTCATTAATGTTTTATTGCCCGTTGGGGACATCACCTAATCAAATACATTTTGCAATTCAATCCAAAATTCAGACACACCCATAAGTGGAGAATGACCATTCATTTTGGACAGCTACACCAAAACACAACAGGCCAAACCTAACTTGTTTGTGCACCAACAAAGAATTTGTGTTTTTGAGTTTAATGGGTTCTATACAACTATTCATGATTTACACTCCACATTACCATTTTATATAACTGCCCCTGTTTGCTTGGAACTAATTTGTGAATAAAGAAATCTGATGCTGAAGCCAAATCATATCTTTACCTGCAACCATTTTCTCTTCATAACAACTTCAGTCATCTGTTACCACCGGTATCTCATACAATATTCCAAAATAACTATTTTGAGTTGTGTAACCATTAATCACTGTGGTAACTCAAGCAGCTTCTAATAATTCCTCACCTTTGCAAAACTTACCTAAGAAAAATAGTTAATATTTTAATTTCATGTGTTACTACCTGGGTGATATATATGAATATAAAAAAAAAAAAGAGGGCATCTGCTCAAGACAATCAGCTTTTAGACAACTACCATTACTTGGAACACAGAAAAATGCAATAATAAAGTAGAAACTTCTATATTCTCTAGTCGTATCTTACTGTCCATAGGTCTTTCATATGGTTCTGAAAAAGATTTTTCTATTATAATTTCACTCAGAGACTCCAGTTACAATATTAAAAATTCTAATCCTTTTTGACATAGCTGACTTTTAACACTGAAGAGTTATCTTGTGCATGAGAGAGAGAGAGAAAGTATATTCAGGCAGGGTAAAATCTCTCACATCTTGAGAATTTAATGTCTGAATCCATCTAGCCACAGGAAGAATTATGACTCTAAAAGGATGGTTTTAAGACTCAAGGGCAATGTAGGGACAGAAGGAAACCATCTTGTGAGAGAAATAAAACTCTAGAGCTGCGCAAGAGATTCCACACTCTAAAGTCAATAATCTACCTAATTTACAGAAAAATCCTTTGAATCACAATAGAATCCTCATAGTTTTGAGTGCTTATATTTTGCCTTGTTTCCAGTATATATATTTGATGCAGAAAGTTTTGATTTAGTCAATTCCCTGAAAGAATATGGCCCTGTACTCAGGCCAATGGTTTTCCTTGTGAGACATGATTCTCTTAAAGGAAACTGCCTTCACCTTTTTATGGTTGCATTCATCTCTTTTTCTTCAAGCTTCTTATCTTACTTTACTGTTGTCCTATACCTATGTTGCATAGGTTAGAAGAACTGCTCAAGAGAACCAAAATGAAACATCAAGGGTGCTTCCAGGATGTTGACTTAGAAGTCAGATACTAGGCTTGAGACAGATCTGTGAATTTCTTTCTTTTGTAAGCTTTAAAACTTCACTCGTATCTTTAAAATGCTTGTGACTTGAGATGGAAACCCAATACTTAATTTTGTGTTTATTTTCTCACAATTTTATTTTTAAATAATATAGGTTTCCCTCACTTTAAGCTGTACGTGCATTCCTGGAAAATGGCGCGCAACTGAAATTGCCATAAACCAACTCCACTTTACATTGTAACAAACAGGGATATGTTCCAAGACCTTGACTGTACTGACCCCCAGACTCATTTCTACCACTTTTACAAGATAATTTTGGTACTCACCAACAGCAGACAGTACACACAAGCACTGGGCACTATCATAATGGGGATGGCAACTACAGAAACACACATCACAGACTAAAAGTGAGGAGCACAGATCCACACAGGAGACTATAATTTTGGTGTGCGTCACTCTCACAATGCACCGCACAAAGCAGTAGAGTGAATTTACCTTGGATATAACAAATTTTTTAGATAAAAAGGGGCCTACTGCTTCATAAATTTAGCATCTCTTCAAATGGCATATCTGAATGCTCAACTGATTACTATTTTAATTCACTACCTCTTTTCTAAGTGAACTACAGCTGCTTATCACTTCAAGCAAACCAGAGATCCAAACAGAAATCCTAAACTACCAGAATGACAGGGGAAAAAGAAAGATTTACTTTCCTGTGAAGGCTGAGAGACCAACACACGTGTAAGTGCCATTTTCCACTATTAATCTAATATCCCATATATTTTTCAGTTGGTTTAGACCACACATTCTGCATGGTTTTTCCAGAGACTAAAGCTGCTCACTCAAGTGCATGACAAGAGTTTATTTCTGTCTATAAAACTAATCCTGGGACTGTACAACTAAAATAGCTTTTCATCACAACAGGTGTTAGCTGATCATGAGCAGAGCTGGGCTTAAAGCTCTTAACTATAGCCATTACAAATACTTCTCTTGATGTTAAAATCAAGAGCAAGGCCAAGACACTACCAATGATTTGCACCAAGGGACTAGCTTAATTAGAAAGGTATTTTTAAAATTTGATTTGTCTAGGCTTGTCTAGTAACCTCTGCACCACTTATAACATTATATAATTATAAATACAGTAAGTATCTTTTGTTTAACTTGCCTATTTCAAATTTCAAAATCATATAAACATGAATTTACATTTCAATCAATTCAAATAAGTTTACTTCACATAAGCTGCTTCACAGCTAGATAAAAAGTGTCTGCACTTATATCATATTCTCTTAGAAAGAAATAATAGTAAAAACATGTTTTGTAACATGGATCAAGTTTTCCTGTGAACTGCTATAGGGTTTTATTATAAGCTTGGTCTCCTCCCATTCTTCCCCCAGTTACTAATACTTTTAGTAACTATACTCCTTCCCCATTGGGAGACACACAAAGCTATTACAAATGTCTGCCTTCAACAGCTAACTCTACTGTTCCTTACATTTGCCTCTGGTTTAAAAAAGTAACTCTGATCTTCTAAAGCATGGGAGCAGCTAAACTGCTACTGAAAATGCAAATTTAAACTTCTGAATAGATCTGATTATGGCCAAATTTGCTGGAAGGTATGTGACTACAACTTTAATTGAATTCCAGGGGAAATGAACAGATGCTAAAGACAATACAAGTTGTACCTGACACCTGGAACAATCAAGCTGCAAGACTGCAGAGATTAGAATGGAATATACTGTTCACTTCAGAAGATCAATAAAATGTTCTGCTATACGCATAAGACAGAGTAGGCCCCTCTCATCCTCCTGGAAGTACACTTACCACTACTATTATGGCCTCAGAAGCCCTAGGCTGCAACTACATGGCAGCTCTCCCTACTGCAAACCTTGCAGTGTCCTTCCATACTTCTCAACGCAAGTTTATTCTTCAGCCCCTACTGCTGCTCTTGACCTCTGCCTTGCAAAAACAATGCAAGGACAATCTCTGCTTATCAGTCAGTGCTATTTTCTTTTTTAGTTGTCCTGTGGGTGGCTCAGAAACAGTTCCAGCCTTTGAACCATTTTTGTAATTTGTGAGATTATAGTCTTTGGGCACATCTACATGTTGCCGTACAGCACCATGCTTTAGTACTTCCTTTTGGACTCCAAAACTGTGTGCTGCACAGTTAGATTTTGCCACTATGTCACCATAATGACACACTGTACTAGGGGGAGTTACATTGGCACACTATACCCATGCGATCACTACATCGCCATACAGTGACATGTAGACATGCTCTAAGAGTCCTAAAAAAATATGTCATCATACTTTAGTGCACAAGACTAAAACACAGTCTTCTTACAAACCAGTTTCATATTTCAGAAAGCAAATCTTCTGCTCTCAGCTCATTTAGTTCACCAGTTCTTACCATAGGCAGATTCATTTTTGAAAGTTTATGCCTTTTTTCTTTTGCGGAGCAGGAAACTCTATTCATTGAAAAATGCTGAGAAAACATAATATCCACCTTGCACCCTACCAGCCAAGTTAATACTTCATTGAAAAATCAGTTTAATTGTTGAATAGGTTACATCAGTGCATACTGCTAGAATGATGTTAAAGCAGTGACAGCCCAGAAAATATGTGAGAGAGAATCTGTTGTGGGTAATATCTTTTATTGTACCAGTTGTATGGTTGGGATAGACTTTCATAAACTTTTGAATGCAGAAGAATGTGCTACATTAAAAAATTGTCCAGCTCTATGCCCCACTACAGGCTTGGGTCTGACTGGCTGGGCAGCAGCTCGGCAGAAAAGGACCTGGGGATTACAGTGGACAATAAGATGAACGAGCCAGCAGTGTGCCCTTGTTGTCAAGAGGGCTAACGGCATACGGGGCTGCATTGGTAGGTGTGTTACCCCTAAGTCAAGGGAAGTGATTATTTCACTCTATTTATCACTGCTGAAGCCACATCTGGAGTACTATGTTCAGTTTTGGACACCCCACTACAGAAAGGATGTGGACAAATTGGATACAGTCCAGTGGAGGGCAACAAAAATGGTGAGGGGAATGGGGGACATGACATAAGGAAAGACAGAAGAAACTGGGCTTATTTAATTAGGAGATGAGAAGACTAAGGGGCGATTTAATAGCAGCCTTCAACTACATGAAGGGGGGTTCAAAAGAGGACGCAGCTAGACTTTTCTCAGTGGTGGCAGATGACAGAACAAAGAGCAACCGTCTCAAGTTGCAGCAAGGGAAGTTTAGGTTGTATATTAGGAAGAATTTTCTCACTAGGAGGATAGTAAAACCCTGGAACAGGTTACCCAGAGAGGTGATAGAAGCTCCATCCTTGGAGGTTTTCAAAACTCAGCTAGACAAAGCTTTGGCTGGGATGATGTAGTTGGGGATGGTCCTGCTCTGAGCAGGGAGTTGGACAAGATGACCTCCTGAGGTCCCTTCCAACCTTAAGAAGTCTAGAGTCAAACACACAGTTGGTTTAATAAAAGATATTATTCACAAAAATCCTTGCCTCTCACTTTAAATCAGTTTAGCCACTTACTTACATACCTAGCCATATGCCAGGAACCAAACTAAGACTCATAATGAGCATAGTGAGTCCTGAAATCAGCTAAAAAGACTGAGTATTTTCTAAAAGCAGGAGAAACTCCCACATATACAAGAGTTAGCTAGTTCAGAAGCTAGGCAGAAGGCAGGGCAGCATGCCACTTCATTCAGAAAGACACAGGCTTTCATAGTCAACAGCCTATTGCCTATGGAAGCTTACGTCTTTCTGAATAAATTAGGTCTCTAAGGTGCCACCCTGCCCTGCCTTTAAATAAGGAAGACAACCAAACCACTGAGGTATCACTCTATATGTGGTACCTTGAAAAGCAGCTAAAGATTAGTAAGAATAACTTACATTTAAAAAAGCTGCAATTCTTTCCCTTTCAGTGGAGGCACTGAAGGAAGGGTGTGCTGAAAAGTATCTTGAGTTAATTTGGAATAAAATAAGTGCAACTGCTACTTAAAGGTAATAGTCAAATCTACTACACACTGCAAAGAATATTATAGTTCTTGGTCCCAAGATGTTATTCTCCTTTCACTTTTAGGGCCATTTGTACATTTTGACTCTTTCCCCATATATTAATGTTTTTCTTTCTCCCTTTTCCCCCTGACCAGCTTCCCTTCAGTGAGTTTTCTGAAAGAGTAGGGAAAGGGATGGATAGGATCATAACACCACAGGCTTCCCCACCTGCCCCTTTTTTCATAGATGGGAGTGAGGTATTTTGTTCTGGAGGATACTCAGCAAAGCATTAGCAGCGTTCTGAGCTCTTCCACCCACATTTTGGGCAGAGAAAGAATTGACCTTGAAGCTGCTACCATCCCCTTCCAATTATTTTATTTGGGTGCATTCCCACGTGCAGAGGTGTGCGTTTCCAGGGTCACAAAAGCAGCAGCACACATTTGTGTCACTGCTTTATGCCCTAGAGCATGCCCCTGCACATGCGCTCTGGTGTGTTAAATTGTCCCAGGTGGGGTAGGCAAGGCTGGGGCCAGCATCTGTGCTGGCCCCACCAGCCTTACCTGGGGATCCCAGGGCAGTAGTGGTGCTGATCTGGCTGCAAGGAGTCAGGTTCTGTTTCTGATGACACATGCTGCTTCTGCACATGCTATGTTGCGCCACTTTTTGCAGCCGGTTTGGGGTTTTTTTGATACTGGAACATCCTCGTATCAAATTCTGGCACCACACTGTGTATTTGCTGCATGCACTTGCACATTTGTTGCATGTGGTTTGAGGTGCCACAAACTGCACATATGTACTCATCTAGCTGTGTCCTTTATGTCCAAATGAGAAGAACCAGTTAAGCAGATCATCTTCTGAATACCATTTCTTTAATGGGGTAGTGAGAATGGGTTAAATAACCACACGGTTTATAACAAATAAACAGCTATACATATTTGTTTGTGCCCTATTGTTCACGTTCATATTGTTTTTCCCTCTTTATTCCTAACTTCTTAATAATAACCAACAGCAAGTTTCCCAAGCTTCCTCCTAAACTGGCCAGTTCTAGAGTTTTTCTTGCAAGATCTTCCGTCTCTCTTCATAACTTTGTGACAAACACATACATCACAAGCTTTTTTATAACCATGAAATGAAACTAAAGATCTCCTATCTCATCCCATAGATCCTCTGACATGGACACACACAGGTCTTGTTTATATTTGACAGTCGTTTTCCAATATTTGAATCACTGCCATAAAGAAGAAGATATATTGCTCTCCCTTGCCAGGGGGCAGAACACAAGGTAATGGTCTTAAACTATAACAAAGCATATTTACATTAAACATAAAAACAAATGTCTTAACTGTAACAACCATAAGGCAATGGAACAACCTGCCTAGGGAAGTTATTAAATCTCCTTCATTGGAAATTTTCAAGAAGAAACTGGATAGGTGCATATACGGGATCTTCTATCTGGGTAGAGTATTAGACTATCTATCTCACTCTTGAGGTCCCTTCCAACTCCATTGTTGTATACTGAAGGAACAATGCTAAAGAAACCTACCTCCCTGACATCCAATCAGAAGTAGGAAAAATACAACCCTGAAAAAAATATGATTTCTTTTATTGAGTTGGAAGCATAACAAACTAGAGGGCAGCCATTTCTTATTTAACAGGGGGATCACACAGGAAGTGTCACCCCTATCTTTTCTTGGAACGGAAGCACACACATAAAAGTCCAGTGTTCTTTGTAGTATGCATTGTGTAAGAGGAACAAAGGTCAAAACAGAGAAAGCTTTAAAGGGAAACCATTCTCCAGATTTAAAGAAAAAAAAATCTTGGATTGGTCTGGACTATAAACAGTGATACCAAAGAGCCCACTGACTAATTAGTCTTTAGTGAGAGGAATAACAAGCAAGTACAGGCCTATTACCTATACAAGAGCATAATTCAGTAATCATATATAAGGTTATATTATTCCACCAATATATATTTGGGGGAAGAGAAATTTAAAAACTCCTAGTGGGTTGGGGAGGAATACAAATGTCATTTCAAATCATTTTGACATTTGAAAACTTCTAACCTGGCTCAGCAAAACAAAATGTTGTAAGAGAAGTCTTGTTTTCTACAATTACGCTCAAAACTATCACTTTTGAAAGACACAACAGGAGCATCAGGTATGTTTGGCTGACAGCCCTAATTATCTCTTCCAATGCAGAATCCATTCTCAGTTCATGAACTCTTATTTGAAACATCTTCCCTCGTCTAACAGATATAAGTGGACAGGTACTTACTCAGCTGTTAAACAATTACCACTTTCTCAAGCTAACACAGAGTACATACGTTATATCTTGCCATATGTTGAGTGATTTTCTGGTGCTGTTATTGCTTTGATTGGGATTTTCTGATAATTAGTTTGGGGAACACATTTCTTGTCTTCAGCAAGCTCTTCGAAGAGGTATTTACAATTACCCTTCTTCAGGAGAAGGAAGAAATTGGAGAAGAAATGGAAATGTCATGAAGAAAGAGGATGCTGTTTTCTTTAAAGGAATTTGTTTTCAGTGACCAGCGAAGGGCAAAACCACATAAGATATGGCTTCTATTTTCACTTAGAATGGAGTCCAGCCACATAACTGTCACATACTCTACTTCGCCAAACATATCACTTATTCCATGTTATGCTGGAAACTACTTCAGCCAGGTTTGACTGTAGTAGCATTGTCTTTTTCAGGTTTGGGGTTTGGACTTATTCCTGAAATAGCTTAAGTACAGACTTCCACACCACATCACAGTACTGCATTTATTTCCTAAGGCTCAATCTCAACTGTAATAAATCAGGCACTTGGATTCATATGAGAAGTTAACTCTTTGATGCCAATGATAAGGATTTCCCTAGACATTAAACAACAGTCCATTTCTCCTGACTGTTCAGCATCAGGAATTCCAGACTCAGTGCCAAGGGTACAAATACATCATGTGCTCTTTAGAGAAAGCTCTTGAAAAACACAAATGTGTAAAAGAAATCACTCATTTTTACAATTTACAGACCAAGTACAAGTTAAGCTTTGCTAAACGATTAACCTCCTGCAACTAATGCAAGATATTCTTTTAAGACTTGACAGAATGGCCTGACACTAACTGTTGTAGATGGAGTACCAGTAATGTAAGGAATAATGTGTGCAGACTGGTTACTTCCAAGCTCCTCAGAAAGAGACATCATTTAATAAAAGGTTAAAGTAGTAAAGTCACTGCTTTGGGGCAGATTCTCTACCCTGCTCCATTCAGAAAGACCCAGAAGAAATAGAAAACTCACCACTAATGAGGATTATCTTGGTCTCTAGAAATGATGTACTTGGACTCTATGGCTCCCTCCTTACAGTTTCTCACACATGTGGCATTTTAGGGATGGGGAGAAAAACATGCCATACTCCAATTATCCCCAGATAGTAGATGGCACCTCACCTGTGGCAAGTTAAAGCATTGTCTGGTGCAAGCCACAGAGTCTAGGAGAACCAGTTACTGGTTCCTTTGTCTTTTCTGGGCTGCGCTGGCTGGCTGAATAGGAGACAGATGTCCTGCATCAAGTGTCCTCCCCCGCACCCCACCTCTGTGCCCCAGGCTCAGGCAGACCCAAGGCAACTTGCTCCCTTGCTTTTCTTAGCACCTCCACAGGGTATGCAGAGAAACAAATACGATGAAATGCTCCCTCGTCCTTCTCCAGTTATGCAGCAGAAAGGCAGGCAGTGGGCTGATAAGCAAATAACCAGCAGTAACAACTACTGCTCAGGACAGCTAAATGCAAAGCTGCTCCCAAGGAACAAAGTGGTGCCCCTCTACTTCCTCTTTGTGGGAAATAAGCCTGTTCAAACATTTCCATTGAGATATTGTGGGAGGACCTGGCTCTAGAACAGATTTTGTTGCACAGTCAAAAACAAAACTTCTTAACACAGTTGCCCTGACAACATCTTTTTAATATATCAGGGTAGCTATCCTTTACATATTGCTACCTGCAACAACAAAAACATTTACAATAAAGAAGTTCTATTTTGTACCAGTGATATCAAGGCAAACGTACACCTGCCAGATTTACCCCTAAAATGAAGCCGTATCAGAACTCAAACATGTCTCTTGCAAGAAGGGGAAGGTACCAAAAATCTCAGCCTGACACAGATCTGCCATATGACCTTAGACATGCAATTTAACCACGCTGAGTCTTAATTTCCTCTAGCTATAAAACAGAATCAAATTATGTTCATCACCTTCATCAGATGAAAAGTAACAAGAATTCACGCAGAAAGGTGCGTGCTGAATGCAAGCCAGTGGCTACATGTTGAGGCTTATGAAGGAACTTAGAATTGGAGAAAGAATTCTGGGGTAATTGACAATGTCTCACAACATCTGTTAGTACCACATTATCAACCCTCAACATTTTATCATGAGACCTGTAGATTTCAGTCAAGGGTTCTCACAAATTTCTGATTCCTGCCATCACTCTTGTAAAGTCTGATCCTTGCCCAGAACAGTCACCATCAATTATAACACCCAGTAAGACTGACACTCCTGGACGGCCTCAGCAATATGGCTATTATACCCTTTTAGCTTTCGTAGAATGACAAAACTCTGCCAAAACTAAGAACCACCTTTCATTGTTTTCAGTCAAGTAGAGGCCAGGAAGCCCTCACGGGAGAGAGCATTCTCTACTATGAAGGAAAGGCTGAAATGAGAGTCGGGACAGCACAGTGCAAAGGTGGGTGTTAGCAATCAAGACAGAAAACTGGGAAGGTCAGAAGAATATTACAAGAGACTAAGAGAAAATAGAGTGTGAGGGAATATAACATGGCAGAGGAAGAAAACAGGATGGGCAGACACTGAGGAGAATAAGGGAAAGACATTGGGAAAAAATGTTAGGAGTAGAGGTTTATGAGAATCCAGGAGACCATGGAAGGAAAATGTAAGTGGAGCAGCTACCCACTCAGTCCAGGTGGGGTGGGAGGGAGATTGTGCTACCAACTGTTGTGCTCTTATAGTATTTAGTGTTTCTTAGAACCCTGTCTTTAAACAGCATGGGATTAAGCAAGAACCTCAATTTTAATTTATTTAAAACAATTTCTATTCTATCCCTTGTGAGTCTGGAAAAACACAGTACTTGGAAAGGGGATATAACTAGCTTAAACGTCAAACCAGAAAACAAATAAGGAGAGCTCGACCCCTTCTTAAATCTCATTTGGTGATCTGGATTGGTTTCCTGGGGCAGAACAGAACAGGATAGCAGCTTCACATACCTCCGGGAAAAGGACAGAGCAAATGGAATCCTCTCTGTGACGGAAACAGGGAGGTGTGCACTTGCAATTGAACTTTAAACCCAAGATAAATAGAAGCAGGCTGCTTTCCAAAAAAGGTGGTGAAAAAGCATTAATGTGATAATTTAAGAAAGTGGTCTACATACAGTTTTGACTTGCTGGTTGAAGTTATTAAGCTGTTATTGTGAAGTTGATGAATCATGGAGGACTTTATGAATGCTGAAACCACCATCTGCTAATAGAAACAATGTCACAACCCTCTTTGATGAGGTAAGTTATGGGTTGTTAGATCTTAATGGGCATATATTTAAGTGAAAGCACTGCAGATGCTGGGTTAGCTGAAGCCTAGGAGAATGGTTCTGCTGCCATTTGCAGAGTGATAAATTCCCAAATACAAAACAAAAAACCAAAATGATGGAATACTTTTGGCTAGAAGTAGGTGAGAAGATTAATATTATAATGGAAGCAGCCTTAAAAAAAATCAATTCCCAGAAATACATATTGGGATATATCCCACCATACTGAAAACTCTCCAACTCACAGAAAGCTTGGTACTGTAGAGCAGTGCTTACAGCCAAATAGCTTATATTACTAAGATGGAAGAGGAGATTGTCTCTAGGGATAGAAACCTGGCACTGTGATTTGGCTGACCTATCAACTTAAGAGCAGGCAATGTTTTGGAGACAAGGGACCTCAGACAAATTTGGTAAGATTTGGCTTAACATTTTAGAAACCTCTGACCAATCCCTTTGGGTATGGAAATGCTTCCTGCTCCACCACCCTGCCTCCCCCATCCTTCCTCAGCCAGTTCTCTCTTCTACTTTCTCCTGCCTTTTTATTTTTTTTGTTCTCTGAAAAAAATATTAGTCAACTAATATAGATAAAAAAAGAACCCAAAGTGCTGATGCTGGTCTTTAAAAACAGTGAAAGTTGGATGGATCGAGAATGACTCAGATGCACAAGAAGCTGGGGCAGGAGAGGATATACTTGCACAGCACAGGAGTTTTGCTTGATTGTGAAACATTTCAAGGTGAAAAAAAGCAAGCTGACCTGAGAGAAACACTCCATGATTAGGAACATAAAAACATTAACTGCAGGAGAAGCCTCTACATCCCAAAAGTGTCTAGATGTCCCAAAATGAGACAGTGCCTGAGATGTGTTTAGATTCAGGAAAGATAAAGAGCACTTGGGTTTAATGGACTGGAGCTCAACAGAGCAGTTTAGTGAATGTCCTGCCAGGGACAGAGCTGTACCATGGCTGTGACACTATTATAAATCTATTAATATGCTCAGTGAAAATTGGGTTAAAGAGCTCCAAGTTTCATGTAACAGGCTGTACTATCTTCAAATGCCCATAAAACATGCTGTTCAGCCAGAGACAGTAATGAACTCATTGCAAATTATATTAATTTTTGTCTTTAATACCATGACAAAGTGATGACAATTTGCTTACATTAGCCTGTATTTTAAACAAAAGAGTGAAAAAAAGGCTGAAAGGACAGATGACCCTGTGAATAAGGCACTAGAAAGGATTCTAGAAACCTAGAATCAATTCTCATTTCTGCCAAAGAAATTTGTCTGTGACCACAGGCAAGTCAAATTCCTCATCAGATGAGTACAACATGTTTCCCCAAATGCTTTGTTTACTTTCTCTATAGCAAGGGATTATCTGTTACTGTCTGTCTGTACAGTGTCAAGAGTCACTTCAGGGCACAATTTTCTCCTGGTTCTACTGAATGCTACTCTCAAACCCAAACAATATTTGTTAAATCGTTTTAACGTAGGAAACATTGGGCTGGAAGGGACCTCACAAGGTCATCTAGTCCAGGCCCCTGCTCAAGGCAGGATCACCCCTGACTAAACCATCCCAACCAAGCGTCTGTCCAACCTCCACTTGAAAATTTACAGGGATTGAGATTCCACAACTCTTCTAGGTAACCTGTTCCAATGCTTGCCCATCCTCATGATCAGGAAGTTACCCCTAATCTCCAACCTAAGTTTCTTCTGTAGCAGCTTGATGCCAGTGCTCCAAGTCCTGTCCCCTACAGCCACAGAGAAAAGCCCATCTCCACCCTAGTCCTTCCAGTATTTGAAAACTATTAGCAAATTCTCTCTCAGCCTTTTCTTCTCTTGATTAAATTACCCAAGTTCTTTCAGCCTTCTCTCATAAATCTTGCTTCTCAGGCCCCTAATCATTTTTGTCACTCTCTGAAGAATGCTCTGAGCAATGTCGCTCTCTGAACAATGTCTACATCCTTCTTGAAGTGAGGGACCCAAAACTAAACACAGTGCTTTAGCTGTGGTCTCACAAGCCCCAAAAAGAGCGGAGCAATCACATCCCATGATGTGCAAGTAACACTCCTGTTAAAACAACCCAGTATGATACTGGCGTTATTTGCAACAAGAGCACACTGTTGGCTCATATTCAGCACTTGGTCTACTGCAATCCCAGGTCATTCTCAGCAGTACTGCAACCTGGCTGATCATTCTCCAGTCTGTATTCGTGCATGTCAATATTCCATTTCAAGTGCAGGACTCTGCACTTGTATTATTGAATCTCATCCAATTGATTAAGGACCATTTCTGCAGTCCATCCAGGTCATTCTGGAGCCTAGCCCTGCCCTCCAGAACATTTGCAACTCCATCCAATTTGGTGTCATTCCCAGATTTGCTGTGTGCAATCAATCCCATTATCCAAATCATTAATGATTATGTTAAACAATACCAGAACCAGCAACGAGTTCCCTAGGGAATCCCACTTGATACCTCCCTCCTACCAATGAGGCATTGAGCCTTGGAGCACTATTTGTAGAGTATGATTATCCAACCAGTATATATCCACTTTATCGTACTTTCATCTAGTCTGTATTTCTTTAGCTTGTTAAAGAGAATTTTGTGAGAGACTGTTAAAAGCCTTGCTAATGTCAAGATTATAGCATGATCCACTGTTACATTATTTAAAGGTGAAAACAAGTTAGCCTGTATTAAACTCTGAACGTAATCTAGAATACCATAATATGCAGAGTTAATATCTTTTCCTATTTTAGAAAAAGATGTAGCTTTCAGAATCAGCTTTCAGATTTAAAAGTCTCTGGTTTAGGGTCAAAGGGGAGAGAAACAAGGGTAATGTTGTGGTTGGTGTCTGGTATAGACCACCAGAACAGGTGGATGAGGCATTCTTCAAACAGCTAGTGGAAGTTTTCAGATCATAAGCCCTGGTTCTCATGGGGGACTTCAATCATCCTGACATCTACTGGGAGCACAATACAGCAGGCAATCCAGGACGTTTTTGAAGAGTGTTGGGGAAAACTACTTGGTGCAAGTTTTGGAGAGGCCAACTAAGGGCCATACTCTTCTTGATCACCTGCTCACAAACAGGGATTAATTGGTGGGGAATGTAGAAGTGGACAGCAACTTGAGGAAAGAAAGGAAGGAAGAAGAGAAGCAGAGTAAGGACCCTGGACTTCAGCAAAACAGACTTCAACTCACTCAGGGAACTGGTGGGCAGGATCCCTGGGAGGTGAGTCTGAGGGGGAGGGAGTCCAGGATGTGCTTTAAAAAAACGTTACTGAGGGCGCAGGAATGAACCATCCCAATACACAGGACAACTAGCAAGTATGGCAGAAGACTAGTGTGGTTTAGCAGGGAACTCTTCAGTGAGCTTAAACACAAAAAGAAAAAACTTAACAAAAAGGGGAAGCTTGGACAAACAACTAGGGAGGAGTAGAAGAGTATTGCTCAGGCACGCAGGGATGAAATCAGGAAGCCCAAAGTGAAACTGGAGTTGCAGTTGGCAAGGGAAGTGAAGGGTAACAAGAAGGATTTCTACAAGTATATGAGCAACACGACAAAGATCAGGGAGAGTGTGGGTCTCTTACTGAACAGGGGAGGCAACCTAGTGACAGATGATGTGGAAAAGGCTGAAGTACTCAATGCTTTTTTTCCCCCTCAGTCTTCATAGGCCAGGTCAGCACAGTTTGGGGAAGAGGTCAACAGCCAACAGTGGAGAACAAAAAGGATAGGCTGGACTATTTAGAAAAGCTGGACATGCACAAGTCCATGGGGCCAGAACGCAATGCACCTGAGGGTGCTGAGGGAGTTGGCTGATGTAACTGCAGAGCCACTAGCCATTATCTTGGAAAAATCATGGTGATCAGGAGATGTCCCAGACAACTGGAAAAGGGCAACTATATTGCCCATCTTTAAGAAAGAGGAGGATGCGACGAACTATAACCAGTCAACCTCACCTCAGTCCCTGGAAAAATCATGGACCAGGTACTCCAGGAATCCTTTTTTAAGCACCTAGAGAAGGAGGTGATGATTAGGAACAATCAACATGGATTCACCACAGGCAAGTCGTACCTAACCAACTTGGTTGCCTTCTATGACAAGATCACTGGCTCTGTGAATGCAGGCAAAGCAGTGGATGTGATATATCTTAATATACTTTGATATTAGCAAGGATTATGATTCTATGATTTAGATTTATGCATCCATGAGTTAATTGATTGGTTACTAAGCTCTGTTAGCCCAAATTCATTTGCTCTATTAAATACACCTTACATTTATGTACACAGTATCTGCATTATTTATTAGTGGTGGGGCATTTCCATTTCCAAAGGGAAAGTGCACATCCACATAATCACTGTAAGTAAAGTGATAACCATGAAATAAATTGTCAGATTTCAGGAAGATTTAATTACAACTAACTGCCCAACTTGCATGCTGTCTACTACTATTCTGTGTCCCACAGGATAGCTACAAACACTCTAAACCTTCAAATAGTTTCAGAGAACCAAAACTGTGTTTAAAAAAACACAGTAAAAAATAACCTGCCGTGTTAGAGGCTTTCCTTCACTGTAAATACTGAATCTATCCCATGAAGATACACTGTGCAAAAAGGCTGAAAAGTCAATATTCATTCTCAGACGGATGAGAGGTATAAGGTCAATTATCTCGCCACTTTTCAAGAACGTAATTGAAGTCCTGTATCTGGGATTCTGCAATGCCAACATCTCACTTTACACTGTTTCAAACCCTGAAACCAAATTGAAAATCTACTTTTAAAAGATTTTTAAAAATAGTTTCCTCTCTCCCTCAGGTCTCATCTAGACTAGGATAAAGTAATGCTAGAATGTGTTAGCCAATACATTGTTTAAAACAAAATCTAATGTATACAAAAACTGCCTTTAAGATGTCTATGATTTAACTCAATCAGTTCAGCATGTTACAGTATGTGCTGTCCTACTTATATAAGCCTTTTCAAACATGTCAGAATGTGTTGACTACCATGATCTAACATCATACTTTTTATCTTAGCCTGCTAGCCTGGACAAGGCATCCCACCTTTGCACTTGAACTAACTGCAATCAAATAGCATAATTTTACAAGTAGATAAAAGATATACAGTGATAATATTATTTCAATGATTTCTAAAAAAGTTCTCTATGAAACACAGCAGAAATAAATACTTCATAGTACTTTAAGATTTTACTGACATACCTTGGAGTTTGCTGCACAACTTGAACCAGTCACACTTGCATACTGTGATTTCATCACTGAAGCCTAATGCAGCCAACCAAAACACATACCAAAAAACTTTGGTAGCACTTCACATTATCACATATTCTAACCTCACCTATTTATACACAAAGAAAGAAGAGGTTAATTTTCTTAAATCCAAGATACAGTGATCACATTAGAGAAAAGAAAGAATTATTTAAAAGCAAAAAAACAAAAATTTAGAAATTTTGGAAACATGACTTACAAGGAAAGAATGACAGAACTGTTCTAGTTAGTCTGGAGAAGAGAAGTCTAAAGGAGCATTTGATAAGTCGTCAAGTTCCTGAAGGGTAGTTATCAAGAAGATGGCAATATATTATTCTTTGTGCCCAGAGAAGACAAGAAATAACTTTCTTAAAATGGAGCAAAAGAAATTTAGATTGGATATTAGAAAGCACTTTCACTGAAGTGGTAACGTTCCCTAGAAAGGTTGTGGAATCTACATCTTTGGAAGTTTTTAAGAACAGGTTAGACAAACACTTGTCTGCAATGGTTTAGACAGGAATGACCTTGCCATAAGCAGGAGGACAGTCTCTAGATGACCTCCTGCGGTCCCTTCCAGCCCTGCTCTTCTATCATTCTGTAATTTAATTTAGCCCTTTTCCTGTTCACAGATTATCCTGGTGTGACATTTTAACAAGTATTTACAATTTAACAGATTGAGAGAATTTTGAGACTAAGGGTCATCAGTGAAAATGTATTAAGAGGTTCACTATTATGTGCACTCTATAGACTGATTTCTTTAAAGGATAAGGTAAAGTTTCTAGTTCCTCACTGGATGATCTACACTTCATGAACAGATTGTGATCCTTCCTCATCCATGAAAAATGGGATGGCTCTGTTGGGGTTTGGTTTACATTCAAAACATTGTTATGTATGTGTTTCACAAGTATATTCAAGATATACACATGCTTATTTAGATGCTGCTTTTTACTTATGTTACTTAAATCAAGTGATTCTTTCACTTCAGCCACTTCACATAGTTGATAATATTTACAAAGGTTTCTCTCACTATCATATTTCTGGGCATATGACACACACTACTTTGGAAGGTTCCAAGAAGGAAAAAAAATACCTTGGAGTATGGGTAAATAACAGAAGGGTCTGGGCCTCTGAAACTGTGGGCTACATGCTGGGGCTGTTTACTGGGGCCTGTGCATCAGGGCCAGCCTGATACAGTATGCTAGTGCTGGGGCCATACAAGTCCCATCTAGCATGTGGGATTTGGGGCTGCACAGTGGGGCCCAATCTCGCATGCTGGCCCAGGGCTGTGAGCTGGCTCCAATGCTGCATACTAGCTTCAGGGTTGCAAGCTGGGTCCAGGGCCATATGCTGGGATGGACCCAGTATCTCAAGTCTGGCTGCAGACTAGCCCTGCACACTGTCCTGGTCCATCACATTGTTGGGTCCAGAAAGTTGGCATCAGGGGGTTGGAAGAGGAGGGAGCAGTGGCCGCAGTAATTGCTATGACAGTCACTGGTCTGCCTTGCCACTCTTCCCCTCCACCCCTCAAATTTCCTGGACCTGTGGAGAGCCCTTTTCCTCACATATAATGTGTGCTCCAATTTTGCCCAAGTGGTTTTAGGGGGAGGGAAATGCATGTTTTATGCAGAAAAATATGGTGTTTAACACACTGCTCTCCAATAAGAAACAGGAAAGAAAACAACAATAAAAAATGACATTCAATTTTACTGTCAATTCCTGTCCCAGTGCCCTATAAGATTACGCCTTCCAACATTATACTTTCTTCAACCCAGTGTTTGTATAAGCCCTAATTCAGCACAGCACTTAAAAATGTGCTTTAGCAGCTTTGTTGAATAGGGATGGCATTTCTTACATGCATACGATTATATGTGTTTTTGAACTGCTCTGCTGAACCGAAGCCATAAGCATTAAATTCACTAAAGAAAAAAGAGAAAAAGAAGCCTTTCCCCTTCTGTCACTGGCCAGCAGTTAAAGTACTGTGAGTTTGGGTAAAACAGGTAGGCCTTTCACACGATTCTCAACTAGCAATGGATAAGTCTCCAGAAGTACAATCCATTTGTAAGTATTCTCAAAATGTACACTTCCTCCATCTGCACTCAGAAATCCTATTTTACATTAAGAAACCACACCTGACTTGTGCAGGGCAGAAAGTGTAAGACTATTCATATTCAAAATACAACATATCTTGGTTCCTCATGAAGTTCATTTTATTTTTCAATAGGATAAATGAGTCAGACAAATTGAAGCCTTTAGCTGTAAAAAATGAATACAAGTTATGAAAACATTTTCCCAGTAAAATAATTGATTGGGCAGAATGAAAAATACTATTACATGGTTATATTCCATTACTGCAGTTTTCTAATATAAAGCAAGTTAACTCATATAGTTCTGTGGCAAGTACTATTTTGTTCATTATTTTATTTAATACAGAAAGATCAGCCTGGAGAAATTATTAAGAGAAAATGTTCACTACTAAAATGATACAGTGAGCCTGAGATAACTCAGTCTTAACACCTCGAGACAGTATCAATCAATTGGGGTACAAACCTGAATTCCTTTCAACTTGATTTTATGGATGGTTGAGGAATGATGATCAAAATGCTGCCATGAAATACAGAGGATGAAGATGTATGACTGTGGGGAGAATTATTGGCAGAAAGAGCCAGGGGATGTTAAACACTATATTGAATACAGTGTGGTTTCCCCAGATGATAAACCAGATCAAACAGCTCCTTGCCAGAGAGTAGTTGTAACATCATCTTAAAGCCATAATGAATCTAAAATCTTCTACATTAAATGAATCCTAACAGTTACAACGAAAGACTGGAGGTGGGGGGAGGGAAGAGAGGAGAGGAGGAATCCTGGGACATAGCAACCAGATGTTTGTGAAACATAGATAAAAAAGTGAGCTGTTGGGATGAAAGGATGAAAGATTTCTCCATGGGAAAATGTTATTTACTGTAATCAAATTTAGCTTGCTTAGCTTTTCAGGTGGTAGGACTAGCAAATCATTAATTTTGTTTAATCTGATTTTCCTGCTCTTTTCCTGGTATCATTTTAAAGAAAACAATGAATTCTATTCTCTGGGTAACTCCTTGCAGACTGCAACGAAGAGCAGCTACCCTAGGCAGGAAGGATACCTGAAGACTTGCTTCATTCAAACTCCTAGGGAAAATGGTACATAAGGGCTGTTTGAGGATGTTAATAAAAAATAAATAAATCTGAACTTAACCAGAAGAAGCAGAGCATTACTCAGACCCAGCTCCACAGTGTCTGTATAGATTGGGTGCTTCAGTGGGGCTTTCTGGCACTTTTAATTAAAGCTACTTCAATCAGCTATTAAACAAAAATGCCAAAACTAAAGCACTCGATCTATGCAGACATCATACGAGCCAGGTCCAACTAATGTACTGCCTCCTCTGGGTATGTGTTGAGTTCTGCGCAGGAGCACACAGAGTTTAAAATAAAGAACCATTTTTTGTTTTGTTTTGTTGTTTAACATCTGGAAGCAGCCAAGTATATTAGATGTCTTCGCTTACATGTTGCTTGCAGAGCTACAAATCTGGTGGACTGGTGAAGATACAGACCACAGAAGAGAACAGGTTTGAAGATGATGGGCTTGTCAAATATGTAGAAATCTAATACATTGTAAAGTGAAGGAACTTTAAAAATGGTTACTTAATCTCATTCTCCAAATGGAATGCAGGCTTTTCTCCTAGCAACACATGCATCGCAGCATCTAGTTTTTGTAACCTCAAACAACAAACAGTAAAAATAGCAGAAAAAATAATTGAGAACCCTGTGTAAAGGTCCTACTCATGATACAGTACAAGCACAAACGCTAGAGTCTTTGTGAACAAGGACCATAGGAGCCTATTTGAGCTATTGCACATGAGTGTTATTCAGCAGAAAGCAGCAGCTCCAGATCCTATTCCACTTGAGACAGATTTCCCAGCAATGCTAGCTGGGCTGGGAAGCTATTAAATTAGCAGTAAGTTTCTGGATCTTGACATTTCTCAAAAATGATTCACCCCTTTCAATAATGTGTTTTGAGACAGGAGAAAGGAGAAAAGAATGGCTCTGAATGTGTTTACCTTTTTGCACAGGCTGGCACTAACAGGGCTCTGCTGTGAGAAAGTCTTTTCAGTGTTATAATCTTGTAACCAACAGAGACTATTCAGTGAATGATGCAATGTTAATTACGAGAAAAGGTGAAAAAGACTTTACAGAGTCACAAAAGTTACAGTAGAAGACAAAGAGCAATCTTACTGAGCACCCCATCATTTTGCTGGTTATTAAGAAACTATAAACCTTTTCTTGATAAAGAAAAAAGTACTGCTTTTAAGAGACGTTAAAAAGGTTTTATGTTAGACAGTATTATCTGCCATGACTCGATTAGTCTCTAGCTGTAAATTAATAGCACCATAAAGGATTAAGAACAGAAAACCAAAAAAGCTAATTCCTTAAAATTTAAAAGAAAAATGACAATACAGCTATATTTAATAAGATGTGCAGTAAAATGCATGGCCTGATTTTCAAAGATGCTTTTCATCTTTATTTTCTGTTGGTTTCAGTGCATGCCTTCCTCTTGTGAAAAATCAAGCCAACAGTTCTCAAGATCAAATTCCAGTTAATATAGTGTTTTATGGAGCTAATGGTTCAGCACACTGAAAAACCAAGAGACAGGAAGATTGTCTAGCATTACCATCTGGTCCATCTCTAGACTACAATGTATTCCTTTGCTTTTGACAGGTTTTCCCTTCTTGATTTCACCTTATTTTTTTCATTGTGTTATCTGATTTTTCTAATGCGTTCTTATGTTTTCCTTGGCAAGAGGTGGGTGCATGTTAACATTTGTAGACTGTGCAACAAGAAAACTATTATAAAAGGTTACCAAATGACAAGAAAGATCTCTCAAGTTGGAATGCCTAAAAGGGGAACAAAGACTTCCTTGACTAATCTTATACATTATAAAAGAGGCACCAAAATCTGCATTCTCCACACATGGCAGACATTGTAAAAGTAAAACAGACATATGTAGTCAACCTTTACCTGTACCCATGTCACAAACCTACAATATTTTAAGGCATTTGTGGAACATCACGCATGTATTCTTTAGTTTTTTTTAATGATATGCCACATGTAGTCTCTAAGCATAGGTAGCATGAAGCTGTATTTAACTTTATTGTCCCTATGTGTATATGCACTATGATATTTGTTATATGTAATATGTTATAACAGAGCCAGGACTGCATCACATGATAATGATTTTCAGGTATCACTCCCTACGCAATAAGTGCCACACCTAGGAGAGGCTCAAAGTTTAAACAGCTGAAGGAAGTAATCACTGGAATTAGCATCTGACATGGGTAGACGTAATGGTCAGTCAAACAGACCCTTGTGGTCATGGTCTAGGCTAGGGCACATATTGGATTTATATTTTAAAAGGCAAAGCCTGTAGCAAGAACAACACCTGATTATTCAAACTATTCTGGGAAAGATGTTTCTCATGGTGGGAAAATTAAGTGAGAGACAGTAGCCTTCGGATATGTCTGAAAGGATGTAAATATTCTCCTGGTTATAACAGACCAAGAGAGACTTCTGGTCTGGTAAACCAATATGCACTTGGGGGGCAGGAAGTTACATGCATGGTACAGGCTCCCCAAGAATCCAATGGATGATGTATGGAAATGGCCAGATGAAAAATTATATTTATACTCTGCCTTGAAAGCAAGTGTTTTGTCTTCAGTTTTCCCAGACATAGGGAATGACAGGCCCTCAGCCAATCGGCTGAGTGAAACAGGCTGACAGGAGAATGTGCAGGAGGCCCTGATACAAAAGTCAAAGGCAGGACATATTTTCTAACATGTTTTGCTGAGTAGGAGCTGCATTCTTAGGTTTAAGATGTAGGTTAAGATCAAATTACTGCCCTGATTTATGTATTTTGTTTATTATTATCTCACTGTCTTTCTCAATATATGGATACTGATTTCTTACGTTTGATCCTGTTTTTATAATAAATCTTTTTGTTATCTTTTATAACTTATGACTGTCAATGATAACTGATTTCAAATTCTTTGGCCACACAGGCAGTCCTCTTCCAAGGAAAGGTGGATCTATCATTTCTGAGCACATGACCAGACAAGGCTGTGATTCTTCTAGCTGGCAAAATCTGCAACAAGCTGGCAAGATATGGGTGAGATGGGTAAAGCTGAAGTGCCACTGGTCAGGGAAGTGACTTCTAGAACATCTCAGTCTCGGGGCCTTGAGGATAAAGAACTCCCTTGAAAGTGTGAGATCACCCCAGGAGTGTATCACAGAGCTACACCTGACCACGTCCAGAGTCAGGGTGTGTCACACATACGCACACCCTCCACCATACCTTTCCACCACTTTTCTTGTCCCCATCATTTCTGGAAATGAAAGTAGGGTCTGAACAAGTTCAATAAAAGGGGTGCATACAAAGCAGCAGCTTCTGTTGTATAATTTGTCTGTGTCTTTCTCTTCATCCTCCTTCTCATGGCACTCCTAGAGTGCTACTGTCAATGCTAAAAGCTCCTTGATTATTACTACTTACTACATACTGGTTACATTTTATGTCCCCTAGTTCTTATATTATGAGACAGTAAATAATAACTTCTTATTTACTTTGTCTTCACTGTTTAGTATTTTATAAACCCTTATCATGTCCTCTCTCAAGCATCTCTTTTACAAACTGAACAGGCCTAGCCTCTTTAGTTGCTTCTCAATATGGAAGCCCCTCCACACCACTAATCATCCTTGTTGTCCTTCTTTCTACTTTCTCTAGTTCTTCTACATCCTTTCTGAGGTGTAGGGACCAAAACCAAAACTGAGCACACTATTCAAGGTGTGGAATGGCCAGGTTTGTACAGAAAACCCTAAAAAGCCAAACCAAGATTGCCTTGGCTGAGCATCTGCAACTTATATGGACTTTTAAATGGGAGTTCAAGCCATGCTGTGCCTTCCAAGAGATGCCTGCACCTAGCAAAAACTGGCCATTTATATGGCCATATTCTACTAACCCTCCCCCTTGTCTTGTACTAACTTGCTTTTAACTATGTTTTAACTCAACACTTTTCCAACTAGGGGTCAAAGCCTCCAATGAAATTTAGTGACTACTGATGGACTCAGTCCCACTAGGAGTTGCTAATTAACTACTGCCACAAGAAGGGAATTATAACGAATGGGTACTTCTTTCACTTTAAAGTGATCAAGGAAGCACTGCCTTATTAAAATGCTTTACAATATTGGGGGTTTCTTAAGGTAATTGGAAAAAGCCTTCCTTGCTTCAGGGAAGATAATTTTCAGCAGATTTCAGGTGAATGTATGACAACCATCTAACCAGCCTGCAGATTTAAGAATCCACATGTAGGCTGAGAAGATGCCTGCTCACACATACACGCACAGCAGTTTTAATACATGCTACATGAACTACTGAGGGCAGCATTATTATATGGATCTTTTGCCCCAATTTATTGAATTGTTTATTTACTCAAAAACGTGCTTTGAATTATCTAGCATACAACTGATTAACTTACAGAAAAATAACTTGATGTGAAAATAAGCATATACTATGTCATAAACATAAGCTCTTTCCTTAATGGGTACCCTGGGAACTCCTTATCCACCAACTCTTCCTCTCATTCAACAATTGTAATTTTGTAATTGTAATTCTGTTTATTTAGATTGCAAAAACAGTCAGAGTTACTGTGTAGAATTCTTCCACAAAATCTTTCAATTACTTTAGATAATTTCAAGTTAATGTATAACCTAGGAGGGAGCTTTTAATGATATCAAGTAATGCATGTAGACTAAGGTCTCATCTGTGCCATTACCTTTCAGGCAAGATTTAGGACTCTGTGACTACAACCCACAAAGAATTTTGCATGGTTTTAAAATGATACAAATGCAAGTCATGAATTATCTATGTCAAAAGATAAAATGAAAGCAAGGTTTGGATTCCCTAATAGCGGTAGTTAATTAAGTGGTCCTAATCTAGTGGTTGAAAAGACATTATTTTTTAAGCTTATTATCCATTCTATAGTATGGATACCTGGTACAATACTGTCCAGAAATATTCTTGCCTACTTACAGCACCACTTTTGGTTTATATTGACTTCTGCACTATTGGAGAAATTTTCTTCTAGGTGAGTACTATAATCTTCCTTTCTTGTTGCACAGAATAAAAATGGAAAAATGGTGTACATCACATACATATACCTGATGGCATTAAGCTGAGCAGGCTATCTGCCTCAACTTTGACTTTCAAGACAATAAAAGTTGTAGCATCTTCAGAAAGGAGGTACCATATCCCAAAAAAAGTATATATTCAAACAAAAGTACTCTGGGTTCACTGGGATAAATATTTACTATAAATGTTGATAAGGAAGCCCAACAGGTAAAAAAAACCAATACAAAACATGATTTTCAAATAGTAGGCCAGTAGATGGCAGGATAATCCTATTCTGTTTTCTTCCCTTTATGAAGAATTCCTCCAAACACAGACCTGTACTCTTCCACCCAACATGAATTAGTATGATTTCTTCAGCAACATCATATAAAAGAAGACAACAACTCTGTTTTGACTACAGAGCACGCATGCCATCTTGATATATACTTTCCTGATGTAACACTTAAGAAAGGCTGAAATATTTACAATCTTAAGAGAAAGCTTAAAAAGCAAAGTTCAACCAAAAACCTTGCCATTTTAGAAGTACAGCGTCTTGCACATGGGATCATCCATATCAGCACTTTTTGTTGTTACAAGTTAAAGGAGACTGGATTTAACATTAAGGCTGCCTATAGCTGTGGAAAAAAACAAAACAGCACTTTATTTTCAACTCAGTGTGCCCATGCCAAGCATAGCACATGCTCAAAAGAGGAATCACATCAGTATGATCTGGCTCCCCAGCATCTGTATAGCTCACATGCTTCAGTGGGGTGTTTTGGTGTTTTTATCTAATAGCTGATTCAATCAGCTATGAAAATTCAATTAACTATTAGATTGAATCAGCTATTAGATAAAAGTACCAAAAAGCCCCACTGAAGTGCATAAGCTATACAGATGCTGGGCGAGCCGGGTCAAACCGATGTGAATCCTCTTCTGGTAAAGTGCTGTTCCCCACCCCCCCCCAGTCTTTCAGCACTCCATATGACTATTTAAAATATTTATTATTTAAACACAATGTGGAGGGGTTTCTGCTCCATTCAATCCATCATTAATTACGCAGGAAACACCAGGGAGCATAAAGAATGGAAGACTGAAGACATGAAAAGCCAAGGGAATTTGCCAAAGGAAGGGAGACCTTAAAACAGGTAAGGAAGACTCAAAAATTTTAACAGAATGCATTGAGTAATACATAAATGTTAGCAATGTCTAATTTTGTCTAACAAAATGATTTACACTTGCGTTATCTCTGCCTTCTCTGTTCTTTTTCCATTTTTTACACTCCTGTTTCTTAGTAGTATATCTTGGTGCATTTGTCTCCTTTCATTCTGGCATATATTCTGAGTTTTAGTTATTATTTTAAGCCCTTTAAGCATTTTTCTCTACAATTAATTAATTGTCTCCTCATCTGATTAGTTTTCTTTAGCTTACTTAGCTGACTTGGCATTTCTCCATCTCCTAAATTTACATTTCAGATATTTTTGCTCTGTATTCTCCCCTTATCTTGCAAAGCCTTTTTCCTTCTTCCTTTCTTCACTTTACTTATTCCCTTACTTCACGCTTCCACACCTTTCTTTTTTTATTTCTTCCTTTCTTACAAAACTTTAATTCAAACAGCCATGTATCACTAGACTTATTAAGAGTGATATAAGTGGTCCATTACTATATGGAAGCAGCAGCCTAAGAAAAATCAGCATAGTTATTTTGAAGCGATCCATACGATTTCTTCAAAAACGCTTCTGAGACCTTAAGCATATTGTTTTGTAATATGGATCTAAGTCAGCCAAACAGAAAAATGCAGCCCAAATGCCACACCTGAATTGCTATGACCTTCAGCAAATTACTCGCCCTGTTTATCCACATGTAAAAATCCTGGCAAGACTGTAAGACTTGCTTGAATGCTTTAAGATCCACAGAGAGAAAGCATTGGAGCAAAACATCTAAATGTTGACATTAATACAACAAAGACAAATACTACATCAAGATGAATCCACTAACGTCAAACGTATATCTGTACCAGCAGGTTAGTTACAGAACTACCTTTAACCTTCAACCACCTACCACCCATGGGGAATGTCTACATTCACACATTTACTGCGCAGTAACTGAAATTACTGCGCAGTAAGGGCGCACGTCAGCATGTGCATGCCCATACTATGCCATAAATATGGCAATTTACGCCAACTTGAGTATAACTTTGATACCTCCATCATGCAGGAGGTATGGCATTTGCTGCCATTGTTTCAGTATTTCACTGTGTGACAACAGATCAAACTCTTATAAAAATCAGCATAGGCAATTTATCAAAAAAAAAAATCAGGATGTTTCTTCACTTCATTTTTTCTAATTATAAAGCTCTGAGAATATTACATAACAAAACTACATATTTACTCTCTCTCATTCTAATGAAACAATAGCTGCAATCCAATAGCCCAAAGCTCTTACAAATCAAGCCTTTTTGTTTCAAGATTTCTCTAAGAATATGACAAATCCAAGTTTTCTGTAATAGGCATGTAAGCTTAAATTTGTACAGAAAAAAAACCTCTCACTATAAAAAACAAATGCCTTCAGAATGAAGTAAGCTAGTTAACTTATATAGATGAATATAATAAGGCAGCACAGTCTTCCTGAATCTACAGACAACTAGTGTTTCTCCTGCAGTTTATGACTGGCAACAGCGAAACAAATCAAGGATAAAGTGAGTTTCATGCTGCTGCTAAATCAGGTACAAGGGGCAAAAAAACCTCCTAAAATATTTAGGGAAGAAGGCAAAAAAGAGGTCAAGCTAAGATTAGACCAGTTATGCCCTCATCTCTGTTGCATCTTAACAGTAGGCAAGACTATTTGGAGAAAGAAAAAGAGAAAGTTCCTTATTTCTGCAAAGTGGGCATTAAGCTTCACTGGACAACCACTAGCCAGAGATCGATAGGGAGTTTTAGGAACAGAGCTTTATTACAAATTTCAGCCCTTTTCTTCCACAGGGGCTGAAGAGACTTGGAAGCTTAGCATCTAGAGCAGGGGTGAGCAAGTATTTCAGCTGGAGGCCCTCTTGATGAGTTTTGGTGAGCTGCTGAGGGCTGGAATGGTAGCCCTGCCGCCTGGACGCCATATTGGGAACAAAAGTTCTGTCCCCTAAGCCCTGACTTTTGCCACCAGAAGTACTCTTGCACATGGAAGTACCCCTTTTGGGGGGATGTCATCTTGGAACGGGAAAAAATCAAATCACATATACTAAAAATCAAACATAGTTTCATAGTTGTCTACTTTAATGTATTTTAATTCTTTTTCAAAAAATATTTTTGTGCTAATATATGTGCATTTGCACAGTATATATAGAGGTGATTGCACAACTCAAAAATAAAGTATTACTCTTGTACATTGTGTGTTACAGGTGTGTAGGGGAGCGTGTGGGATGTGGTTGGGATGTGTGTATATATGTGTGTATGGGGTTTGTGAGGGAATACAGCTGTGTGTGGGGAGTGCAGGGTATGCTGGGGGTGTGCATATGTGGGGGGCAGGGTATGCAGGGGGTGGGTATGTGGGGTTTGAGAGAAGGTGGGGGAGTGTGGGGACCCCCCACACATGTCCCCCTCCATGGTGCACAGCCCCTGCTGCTGGTGGCAGCAGTAACTGGCAATGGGCCCTTGAGGTGTTCATGGTTTGCGCAGGCACCTGTGCCTAGTGGACCACAGCTCCAGCCAGTTCCAGGAGCTGTACATGGCTGCAAGAAGCAGAGTCAGGATGGCCTGCCTCTGTTGCATGGAGCTCACGTGCAGCTCTTGGGACTAGCACGCTAGTGGGGGGAAACCCTGGCTACCTTTCCTGCTCCCTGCTGCCACATGCAGCTTCCGAGACTTTACCAGAAGTGGTGGAGAGCCCCACTCCCTGCTTCCCTGTGGAATCCTAGGAACTGCATGTGGCAGCAGCGAGTGGAGAAGGTAGCCAGCTCCATTGCAGGGTGCTTATTCCCAGTGAAATAGGAGTCTTGGGAGCTGCATGTAAGCCCTGCATGACAGAGGTGGCCCAGCCTGGCTCCACTCCTTGCTGCTATGTGCAACTTCTGGAACTGGCTGGAGCCATGCACTGCCAAGCAGCTGTGCTTGCACAGGCCATGATCACTCTGAGGGCCCGTCTCCTGAGGATGAGGGTGGAAGAAAAGCATCTGGGCTGGGTGGGGTACAGTTAATTGGTGGGCACCCATGAGCCAGATGAAATTATCTGGTGGGCCAGATGTGGCCTGTGGGCCATATTCTGCCAGCCCCTGATCTAGAGTAATGCTCTGATTGCGCCTCGTGTGTCCTAGTTTGAAATCTTACATAAAAAGTGCCAAAAAGATCATTTTAAGCAATAAACAGTTTATGTAAAAGAAAACTGTTTCCCAGTAACTGTGTTCATTTTATTTTCATTTGCTTTTCTGCTGAGCTGAACTGTCAAAGGAAAGGACCTAACATGCTGTGTGTAAGGTTTCACAGGGATCAAAATGTTGTTCTAACTGCACTTATCTTCTCCATTTACAAAAATCTCTTAGCAATCAGGTAATCACTAGGAAAGCTCTCAACAGCAGATCAACATGGAGAGTTTGTCATAAGCAGACTCCATCCAGTGAAACTACATTTCAACTTCTAATAGGAACCTACATCTAAACTTAGAAATCTTTGCATTAAGTGGTTTTAAGTTAAACTGAGAGAAGTAGTTTTAGTGTCAACATCATCTGTAGTGCTGATAAGGAAAATAAAGGCGGAATTTCAGCACTGGTTTACTTTCTTGAGAATGGAAGAGTGGGAGCAAGAGATCCTAAGTGTTTTATAAGTAGGGAAGCAACTGACTGACACCAAGTAGACTGTATTCATAAACACTTTCACTATTAAAATGATGGATGGGTCACAGCCTAGTACTTCACTTGGAGAGTAGACAAGCGGAGATGTATACAGTAAAAAGGACGTATGTTACTCACCGAAGTAAAAGCCAGCAGTTCCTCTTCAGTTAGTTTGTGCGTTGGATTGTTTTTTTGGAAGTCTATGCTATAAGACAAGAATTCAGCACAAACAAAATTAAAATGAAATCTATGGAACTTTATTATACATAAAGCATACCTCAAGTCTAGAAAAAAGTAATGCATTTCTCTTAGAAAAAATGTCATTATGACATTATGTATGTCTGACCAAGGATCTGGGCTTCTGTCATAATTTACAGTGGTTTGGGGGCGAGGGAGGGAATCTGCTTTGGGGATTTATTAATATGGTGGCCAGCCAAGGTGGTATTCAGAAAACATTACCTGCAAGAGCCTAAGCCTTTAGAAGTGGCTATTAATCATTAAGATTTTTTTCTTCCTCAATGGGAAACCTAGAGGGCAGAGAATTATTTTATCAACCTTTCTTTATTTGTTCTTTTCCACCCTCAGAAATGTGCGGTTTGTGGATATTTAAAAAACAAAAGCAAGAACAAAACAAAACTAAGGAAAGGACTTAAGTGTCAAGGGAAGACAAAGAAAGTAGCAATACCCAAAGGAAGACCAAGATAGCCAGAAAAAGAAGGCTGATTTCAAAGGAACTAAGATGTTTAGTTGACTCCCACACCCTGCGAACAACCTGACATGTCTTTATCAATCTTATCTAGCACAAGCTTATTAGAGGTGTAAATTCTAATATAATAAAGGGCTTAATCTGTCTGTCTGTGTGCCTGTCTGTCCATAGTGGTTTTGGGCAACAGCACACGCGCTGCTGAGAGGGCCGGTGGCGACTGGCTCCTCAGGCAGAGGGAAGCCCCGCTGCTCCGCAGGCAGAAGCAGGCAGGTAAGCAGGAGGGAGCCATTGCCTCAGGTGGAGGGAAGCCCTGCTGCTCCCCAGGAGGCGGCGGAGGCGGGTGGGGGAGGGGGGGATGGAGCTGCCGAAGTGCTCTGCTGCCTCTGAGGAGCAGGGCTGGTGGGTGTGGGGGGGCGGAGAGGCCAGCGGTGCTGGAGGCAGCAGCAGCATAAGTTGGTGGGTGGTGGCACTCTGTCCCCTGTCCCCCCCACTTCCATCATTCTTGATGAGCAATTTGTTTGTTCTACGCATCAGACAACACAACATGCTGTCATGCTGGTACTACTCCCAGGCCAGGCTGGAGCTAGAGCTGGAGTAAACATATACTCTATGCCAAATGCTGGAGCAGGGACAGAGCCTGCCAGTGCAAAAGCATGGGTAAACAGTAGAGGTGAGAGACTATGGGGGGAAGGGGTCTGAGTCTGCAGGGGGGCAAGCAGCAGGTACAGTGATGGTTGCAGGGGGAAAAAATAGGTGACAGGGAGCAGAGGTATGAGGAAGCAAAGTACAGGGGGCAAGAACACCGCACCCCCACACAGGCTATGCCTGACAGCCTGCCTCCTACGGCCTACCCCCCCACCTCCATCCTTTGCCCCTGCTTTCCTCACTGCAGCAGTGGGGGAGAATAATTTAGACACAACTCTCTAATAATTATATTCTATATATGGTCAATTATAAGAAATGTATATAATTTCCATATAAAGAATCTAATTATTGTGAGATTGTCTTAAATTCAGAGTTGTCTTCAATTTGGGTAAATGCCCGCTCAACCCCTGGCGCATACACTAGATCTGGTCCCTGGTGCCTTATCATCCAGCCTGGCCCTGCATGCTAGATCCGGTGCAACAGTTGTTACAAGGCCAAGCAGCGGCAGTGCGGAGCCTCAGAGCATAATCCCCCCCCATTCAGAACCAGAGGCGATGTAAGGTCTCAAGGCCCCAGTCCCAGCACATGGAACCTGGTGGAAGTGACACAGTGTCCTGCGGCTCTGATCCTGGCACGTGGGGCTGAATAGAGGTGGTATGGGGCCTTTGTGCCTGATCCCCACCTGCAAGACGAGGCAGAAGTGCTCCAGGGATCTAGGGCCCTGGTCACAGAACCATAGAATCACAGAAAATTAGGGCCGGAAGGGACCTCAGGAGGTCATCTAGTCCAACCCCCTGAACAAAGCAAGACCATCTCCATATATATCATCCCAGTCAACCATGGGATAACACGGTATGCAGAACCAGGCTGAAGCAGTGTTCAGTCTCAGGACCAGGTGGGGACGGTGCAGTCTGGTTCTAGGTGTGCAGGCCTGATCCTGTGGTGCAGGGCCTGAGCCAGCCTGCAGACTAGTCCCACACCTGTCATTTGTCCCATGGGGCCAAAAGTTTACGCACCACTGCCATAAACTCTACAGTACGGTATTATACCAACCTCACAACTAAAAATCAAAACACTTCCAAATACTGTAGCAGAGGAAAAGTGTATATTTTAAATAACTGCTTAAGTATTTGTAGGCTTGGTTAAACTGCAGTGATAGTGTCAGGTAGAAGCACAGTGCTTTATTTCAAAATCTGCTAAAGTCCTTTGTATAACCAGGTAGCTGAAACTATAGCTACTTCTACACCAAAATGCAGGCACACATCATTGCCGAAAATATGGGAAAATGCAAGACAGAAGGGGTCACCGGATACTATTTTATGAAGGCTTCCACCTCTGTGAAGCTAAAAGCTGGAACAAACACTGGAATTGTGACCCCAAGAAAAGCCTGAAGCTAAATCCTACTTGCTTTACTCCCTTGAATAGCATGTGGCATGTATGTAAAATTCCTGATTCAGCTTTGCCTACATAAATAAGCCTACTGAGCATGCTGGCCCAGAAAGCTGGAAAGCCAGGTTCTGCACCACACCCCTCTGCACCCAGGGTGTTTGAAACTGCATCTCTTATTTGTCTAGAAAAGCATTCTAGTCATCAGAACATGGGTTAACAATACCAGAACCTTCTCTACCCTTTTTTTGAAGATAGCCCTCTGCACCATATATAAAATATTCATGGAATAAAAAGGATGAACAGCACTGAGAAAGTTTTTGTCTCACTGAGAGCAAAAGCTCCCTCCCAGCCAGGGAAGAATCCATTTCACTGAGCCACACACCTTCTTGTTTGTTCTTTTCCTCAAGGCCTCATATATCTCACCCTTGTGCCTGGCCCTATAGATCAACTTCAAGACAAGGGCTTAGGTCAAAAGGTTGGAGTTGCTTTTGCTATTCTTCTTCCCCATCACATCCACCAACTAAGCATTTACGGCAATTCTGTTTTGCCACAGGGAGGAATAAAACCACAAACTGAATCGAAATGCAAAAAAAATATATAGTTACATGGTGGTAAATGTGCCATTTAGGTGTAAAATTGGAAATGCAGACATTCTGGAGGGCAAGGCTAGGATTTAGAATGACCTGGATAGACTGAAAAAATGGTCTACTATCAATGAGATGTTATTCAACAAGAACAAGTGCAAAGTTCTGGACTTGGGACAGAATAACCACATGCACAAATATAAACTAAGGAATGACTGGCTTGGCTACAGTACTGCAGAGAAGGACTTAAGGGTATAATAAATGATAAGCTGGATATGAGCCAAGAAAGTGCTCTTATTGCAAAAAATATATATTTTTTAAAGCCAACCGCATCCTGGGTTGCATTAACAGGAGTATCACTTGCAAATCAAGGGAGTGATTCTTCTGCCCTATTCAGTGCTGGTGAGGCCTCATCCGGTGTACTGTGTTCAGTTTTGGGCTCCACACTTCAAGAAGAACATGGATAATTTGGAAAGAGTCCAGTGCAGAGTAACAAAAACAATTAGGCGCCTAGGAAATGACACTTATAAGGAAAGATGGAAAGAACTAGGGCTACTTAGCCTGGAGAAGATAAGACCGAGAGGGGATTTGATAACAACTTTCTAATACTCAAAGGGTGATTATAGAAAGGATGGAGATGGGCTTTTCTCTGTGGTCATAGGGAACAGGACTAAGAGCAATGGCCTCAAGCCAAAGCAAGGGAAATTTAGGAGATTAGAAGGAACTTTCTGACTATGAGAGTGATCCAGCATTGGAACAGGATACTTAGAGAAACTGCAGTATCTCCATCCTTGGACACTTTCAAAAGCAGGTTAGATAAACATTTGGCTAGGATGATCCTGCCTTGATCAGGGGGCTGGACTGCATATCCTTGTAAGGTCCCTTCCAGCCCTAATTTCATATGATCCTATTATCCTAAATGCAAAATAAGATTTAGCCCCACAACAGCATTTTTTGAGTTAAGTATTGGCTTTAAAAAAACACTGCCTCTTTTGTTTCATTCCTATTGTATTGAGGGAAAGACGTTTTTGCAGGTCCTCTTAAATAATAAGGATCAGATTGTCAATGTCCATTTTTAACAGAGGCAATTTACAGGGTTTTGAATTTTGGCTAACTGTTTGGGTCAACTGGGTACATAAAATGTTATACATATTATGTTCTAAATTGCAGGCTATTGAGAAAAAAGCAACCAAAATGATTATGGGGTTGCTGTGACTGATACCTTCAATACTCCTTTTTATCTGTGCAGTATAGTCCAACAACAAAGATAAGCTATAACAGTTTAAACACCAAGGAGTTAAAAGAACTGCCAAAGGTACTGCGATGAACAAAAACTTTATGCTGATATCCTTACATCCCATTTAGCACAAAAGGATCTTCTCAAATAAGCAGTGAAAGTTATACTGCACGAGTCATTTAAAACCATATTAAACCCTTTAAACATATATTTCCAATGCCAGAACAAGGGGCAAAATGGAACATCCATTTCCAATTGGTTGTAATTTCTATTACAGTCACTTTGGAGTCATGAACACTGATTAGCCGACATCAATTAACAGGAGTAAAAGGGTATGCACTGGCATTTTAAATCACATAATTTTGCTAAGTGAGAGGTACTGGAAGCAAAGAAGGTATTTGTGGAAATGGTCTGTAGAAAGCATGAAAGAAGGTTGCTGAGCAAAAGGCCAAATTTTCAAAGTACTTTTGAAATTCATGGATGGGCACACACATCTTTATGATTTACACTGGTGTGCACAGACCGTTAGCTGCACTTACCCAAGTTTGACGCATAAATACCTGCTTGCATATGCAAGTACATACCATGAAGGTAACAGAGTCTCATCTATTTTTTAACTTATAAGGGCATACCAGGGGAGTGAAGGAGGGACAAGGTCAGACTTTTCCCAGATGTATTTGCATCAGTATTCATCTTATTTCTCAGCAGCTTTACAGCAACATTCATTTTCTGAACGAAAAAATGCCAGAAACAACAAGCTGATCACTTTATAAGCATTTTCAAAGTTTTGCAAAGATTTTTCAAATGACTAATGCTTTTATGTAACTAGTTCTGAATGGCAAGACAGGAAGTTGATTTCCCAAATGGAATCTCTTACCCCAGCTGTAATTACTAGTCCATAGCAATTTATTTTAGAACTTTTAAAAATCAGTATTATTATAAACTGACCACAGTGAGATCATTTTAATGTCTGGCACCATTTCTCAACTGGTTTGTTCTTAAAAATTTACACTTACATGAGCTGTATTTAAAGGCAGGTCAGACTGCCAATAAATATTTAAGTATGATCTTTGTTACTTTTAAACACTGCCCAAATAAAAAGCAAGATTTTCTTTCTTGGCTTTTCTTTTTATAGTGTAACTAGTTACAGTGTAACAAGTAACTATCCTTCCAAAATTGTTTGTACCTAACTTTTTTCAGTCTCCAGAGCCTGGAAGAAAATGTATCAAAAATACAAAATCTAATGAATGCAGGCTTGTGAGTGTACTTCTTTATGACAGTGTGATTCTCCTTCAGCAGAATTACTTTAATGTCTATTAGGATCAGCAGATGAAGTTAAATTAACCTTTTTAAAGTTCCATTGTCTTGCTAATGATGAGGAAGTGATGCAAATACAGGGAGAAAAAGAAATCCTTCATTGTTATAAAGAAACTATGAGAGAGGAAATGAGGAAAATAAGAAACTGTTCATCTCCTTTTCCTCCCCTGCTGTCATTACCCCCACATAAAACACATCTACACAACGATGGATCCCGATTGCATCTGCCACATCCATACATGGTACTCCCCCACAGAGGTGTAACGGATAAGATTCTGTGCTCGATGCAAACGCCAGTCACTCCATGGGAGACACTGCTATGTGAGGTATCAGCACTGCCAGCAGCTGGGGAGAGATTAACACCCCCTACAACTGCCTCCAGCACCCAGTGCTGCTGAATCGCATCACCACTGGGGCTTACCAACACTTGATTCGGTTGCACCAACTTGCCCTCCCTTCACACACACCACTCGCCTCGTCCCCACAGGCTGCTCCAACCCCCCGACCCCTCTCCCAAGTGTCACTCCAAAATAAAGTTCTCCTTCCAGTAGGTCTGTGCGTCTGGCTCTGTACGGCTGAGATGGGACTGGCACTCCAAATTCATCACACGCTTACTAATTAAGGTCAGTACATTGGGCTCAACTGATTTTTATGAGAAGTTCCTCTGTTGCCACTACAACATACCAGCCAGAGTGCTAAAAGGGAAGAACAGCCTATTCTTGCTAGTGCGCTACTTCTCTGAATATCATGGAGTTCCATGCCCTTGCAGTTCTCAACCTCTGTTCACTTAATTGTTTGAAATATTTTTCAAGTGTGGTCACTGTCTTTGTGTTTTTCAGGGTTGCCAACTCCCTGTAAATTTACAGACACTCTGTAAATAACCATGTTAAAAACTCCTCTGTAAATCCCATTTTAAAAAATGTGCCACCCGTAAAAACATGAAGCAAAAACATCTCCATAAAAACACAGAGCTGGCTGAAACTCCATGATCAGAAAAGAAGTTAGAGGCAGTGTTAAAGCACAGACAGAGCACAGCAGCACCACCTGGTGTCCATGTGGGAATGCAGCACGCTGAAGGGAGCTCTTTTTTAGGGCTTTGTAGCTCCTTCCCCAACCACTAGCCATGTGCTGCTGCTGTTGCTGCCTCCTGTATGCCTCTAACACTGCTGGGTGGCAGGTAGGCAGACAGTGGCCCTTCTTTGGGCTTTGTTCTGGGACAGAGGAGTGAGGTTGGTAGAAGCAGCACAGTGTGGCATGCAGTCGGTTGTCCCACAGAGTGAGGGTGAGTAGGAGACCCTTGGGATGGAGGCAGCGGAGCATAAAAGCACTGGTGCAGTCAAATGGGGCAGCTAACCCAAGATAATAATTTTTTTACTTATAATCTGCCAACTTTTTATTGACAACCAAAGTTTTTTTCCTATGATTTGAACCTGGCCCGTGTCCAGGGTCTGGCAAAAGGGTTATATTTACAGTATGTAAAATATGTCAATAAAAAAGTGTGGCTGCCAGTAAGAAACATTTGTCTTGGGTTTGCAAGCATCCTATTGAAACTGTGCTATTTGCGCAAATAGGAAAACCTTTAAAAATTACCATTTATATTACTATAGATATGATAACAGAGGTGGTTATCCATGTTAGTTTGAAGTCAGAAAGAAGATAGGGCACAGTGAAGACTAACTGGTTTAAAGAGGCACGACTTTTCATAGACAATCACCTTTGTCACATGCTATAAGTGGACAGATCCATTCTTAGCCATCTTTGTTACTGTCTTGTCTTTCCTTTCAGGTCATGTAACAATTCTTTCATAGCCTCTTTTGACTTGAATAGATGCTCAGGTATTACATTAGACATTTTCCAGTTTGCCACACTGATTTTGTGTTTCATAGTTTCTAGGGTCAGAAGGGGCCCGAGCAGATCATCTGGCCTGACCCCCCGCCATGGCAGGAAATAATACTGGGGTCAAACGACCCCAGCAAGATGTTCATCCAACCTCCTCTTAAAAACCCCCAGGGTAGGAGCCAGCACCACTTCTCTTGGAAGTTGGCTCCAGATCCTAGCTGCCCTGACCGTGAAGTAGCGATTCCTGATATCTGTTCTTAAGTTCCAAGTCACCAAGTTGGAACATACCCTAACTGTAACAGACTGGCTGCTGAATCCAGTAGTCTTCAATGGGGAGTAATCAAAAATGGGACATACAAACATTTCCATAGTAGGAAGAACCAGGATCTTCAAGTCTAATATGATGCTATCTATAGGACTATTCTCTCTAATTTTCTTAGCCATCTGAACTATGTAGAAGAAAGATAGTCAGTATTCTGATAGACTGACTTAAAATTCATCTTTCCCTAATAACTTCCTTTTGGGCCCAAAATACCTAGAAACAGAAGTAGTCAAAGCCCTTACTGTCATTTGATATAAATCAGTCAATGTTTCAGGGCCCACCTTTCCCTGGAGAATAGGTGAAACATTTTGTTATTATGTTCCTAATTGTCCTAAGTATGAGTTCTGGTGATTCAGTCAATTGGGTGAAGTGCTAAGCTCCTTCTTAAAAAACCATGAAAGTAGCTTCTTTCGTTTACCTCTCTCAAAGGAGAATTCAGACTATTCTGTCACAAGTCCCAATCTCTTGATTCACATATGCTACAGAGATGTACTTACAAATTAGGAGGGAGGTAGCAACTGTGCCATAAGAACTAAATGTCTCATGGCACTGCCAAATATCCATAGCTCCAATCAACTGAGGCTCCTCCTGTGTAAGACAGTATGCTAGACAGGGACTTGATATGATTCGGTGAGAAGTGTTCTCCTGTTTGGGTCTTGTATTTGTTCTGCCATCTCACCGACTTATTACTGCTATGCTGAGGTGATCAGATAGCATTAAGGTTGTTAGTATTTCCACTGAGGCAGACAACACCACAGATGGACATCTTATAACCAAGCGAATGCTCTAGTCTCTCAGATGAAGTTTTTCCAGAAGGTTAATTCAAGAAATCTAAAATAAGTTTCAATTAACTGTAAAGATTATAGACAGTGCAGACAACTGGTTGGACACAATACACAAAATAACTTTTCAAAGAGGAAGTATGCAACATAATACATGTGATAAAAATAGACAGCTGCCAAAGAGTTCTTCCTCCTCATTCTGCTTCAACAGTATAATGAGGTAAAAAATAAATTAGTTGAAGCTTAAACACATTTATTCCAGACTGGCTTAAATATACTGCATGAGATGTTCCTTGGATTTTTGTGCAGACAGCTGCAATGAGACATTCTAACATTTTTAACAGGTTATAAAAAGTTTTAAAATTTTATTAGGGGAGAAAACACTTGTAATAGTATATCATCACTTAAGCATTTTAACCAGTTCAACGCTACAGATTTTTACAGTAGGACACATCCTGTCTCCTTCTGTATCTTTGATAGAATCCTATGGACTTGTGGTTAAAGCTTTTCAATACCTAAAGCACTATTTAATTCACACCATCGTTGTCTGTATACCTTGTTGCAAACCATGAGCCTAATCCTGCATTACTTAGCTATGCACAGTTCCACTGATTGCAGTGAGATTTCCATGTAACTTTCTGTTACAGAGGAAAAAACAAATTGGATGTTTACTGAAAAACTTTGTTAACAAAGAATTAAGGTTGCTCTGTCCTGTCCTGTCCCTTCAAAGTACAGCATGTTCAGTGATGCTCAATCCTCTGAAAACCAAGAAATGAAGAGTAAAGGTACATACCAGTGTAAATTTAATTTTGTTTTGTCTGGAGCTGGCAATAACCAAGTAGAATTATCTGCAAGCACTCCGTCTGCATGCAACATACTGGGTCAAGGTGTGCCTCAGGCTACATTAAACATGTTGGGTGTAGGCATAATGAATAGTTGGTGGTTATCTGCAACAGCTTGGGGATATATTTTCAACCCCCAGACCAATGAGCTAGAAATGCTGAGGAAGTTGAGGGAGGCTGTGAAAGCAGAAAACAAAGTAATAATGGACAACTTCAGTGATCCACAAATAGACTGGGTCAATCTAACATCAGGCCAGGATGGAGGCCAAATTTCTTGACATTATAAAAGGCTGCTGTTTGGCACATTTAGTCCTGGAACCTACAAGAGGAAAAGCCATTCTAGACCTATTCTTAAACAACATACAGGATATGGTGCAAAGAATAAGCATTACTAAGTCTCTCTGCAGTAGTGACTACAAAGCAATTGGGTTTGACATCCATGTAGGAGGGGAGATGAGCCTTTAACTTTAAAAAGGGAGACTATCAAAATGAGGAAGATAGTTAGACAGAAGTTAAAACAGGCCCCTACAGAAGTGAGGAACTTGCAAGCATCATGGCAATGAGTTATGAACACCACATTGGAGGCACAGAGCAAATGCATACCGCAAATGAAAAAAAAAGAAAAAAGAAAAAGCAAGTGGACCCAAAGAAAGCCAGGATGGTTTAATGGCAGAGTTGCAAAGGCTTCTTTCAAAAAATGGAAAACAAATTGTAATGAGGAACATAAAGAGAACAAGCTCTGGCAAATCCAATGTAAAACCATAATAAGACAAGCTACAAAAAAATTGGAGGAGGAACTTGCTAGAGACCTAAAAGGTAAAATTTAAAATGTCTTTAAGTACATTAGAAGCTGAAGACTTGCCAGGGAGTCAGTTGGGCCTTTGGATGATCATGGTGTAAAAGAGGCACTAAAAAATCACAGGGCCACTGGCAAGAAACTAAACACATCTTTTGCATCTGTCTTCACTGTAGAAGATGTTAGGGAGATTCCTTCACCAGATTCACTCCTTTCTAGGGGTAAGTCAGTGGAGCTGACCCAAACTGAGGTTTCAATAGATGAGGTCATAGAAGAAACTGATAAACTAAACACTAGAATAACCAAGACCTGATGATATTCAGCCTAGGGTCCTGAAGCAGCTCAGACTGGAGCTCCTAACTGTAATATACAACCTATAACCAAAAACAGAGGACTGGAGGATTACCAATGTGAGTCCAATATTTAAAAAGGTTCCAGATGAGACCCAGATAACTAAAGCCTGGTGAGTCTAATTTCTGTTCTTGGAAAATTGGCAGAAACAATAATAAAAACAAGAATTGTTCAGAACATGAATGAACATGACTTGCTGTGGAGGAATAACTATGGTTTTGTCAAATGGAAATCATGCTCACCAACCTACTAAAGTTCTTTCAGGGTGTCAATAAGCGGGTGGATCAAGGTGACCCAGTTGACAATATTTCTGGACTTCCAAAAAGCTTTTGACAAGGTGCCCACTTAAAGCTCCTAATAAAGGAAGGTAGTTATAGGATTACAGGAAGGTCCACTCATGGATTATAAATTGGCTTAAAAATAGAAAACAGAGTGATCAGTTTTTGGGATGCAAAAAAGTAAGTAGAGGGGTCCCCCAGAGATCTCTGCTGGGACACGTGCTGTTTACCATACTCATAAATGATCTGGAAAAAGGGGTGATTAATGAGATTGAATAATTTTGTGATCCATAAATTTGTCCAAGTGGTGAAGACCAAGGCAGACTGCAAGGAACTACAGAAGGACTTGGTACAGTTGAGCAAATGGCATTTGTGTTGAGCAAATGGAAATGGCACAGTTGAGTAAATGGCACATGCAATTCAACGTAAATAAGAGTACAGTGATGCAAAAAAAGAACCCAAACTATACCTACCACTATGATGGTAGGTAGAGTATTCCTACATTGACTTTTAGTAGTAGTAGTAGTAGTAGTAGTAGGTATTCCTAGCTTAGCTGTAACCACACAGGAAGCAGGTCTGGGAGTAACTGGGGACAGTTTTGGAAAGAGCTGCTTGAGAGGGGAAATGAATAGGGTTTATCAAATATTAAGTGCTGAAGATGAAGCAAAAGTAAACAGAAACTTATTTATTAGCTCTCAAAAACTAGGCGTCACAAAATTAAACTAGTAGGTAGTAAGTTTAAAACTAAAAGAATTAGTTATAAAATATCTACCAGAAGTTATTTTTTACAAAGTATGGAGCATATAATTAAGGTGTGGAACTCAATGCCACAAGGTGTTGTGGAAACTGATAGCTTAGCCAGATTCAAAAGGGATTAGACTAATTCTTGGACGAAAGGTGCAACAGTAGGTCTTGAACATGGGAGTTGGGGAACTTGTTAGACCTTAAGTGCTACAGGCTGCAAGTCAGAGAGTAACAGTGGAAAAATCCTGTTCATTCTCCCTTTCAGTATCTACTCTCTGCCACTGTGTGACACAGGATACTAGGTAAGATGGCCCTATGGTCCAAACCTATGACAGTTCTTATATTTTTATGTGTTTTTTCCCCATTCTACAAGGGGAAAAAGAATACTTGTCTTGGATTTGAGTATAGGTGGGTCATAGGGTGTAGGAGTTGTGGAGGGAAGACAGGCACCAGGGGGACAAGTGACTAGGGGGCAACCACTGGGGGTGAGGCAAGTAGTATGAGGGCAGGTGGGGAGGCAAGGGGCAGGTTGCCTCCCACCCCATCATGGCTAGGTTCCGTTCTGCATTCCCCCCTGCTGTTGCTTATCTTACTGCAGTTGAGAGCAAGGACAAATTTAAGATGACCCCCCCCAATAATAAGGTTCTATACATGGAAAATTGTAACAAATTTATAATTTTCCATATATGAAACCTAATTATTGGGGAGTCATGTTAAATTTGAAGTTGTCTTGGGTTGGGGTAAATATGGTACTTCACTTTACTGTCAAGTTCTATATGTTGTCAACAATGATGCATGGGGAATTATGAGCAAAGAGGTGCAACATAAGCAGTCGGTGGCTCTAATGATGGGTAATGAATATATTATGTGACAGGGATTCATGACTGACAGGGCTTTTAAAACGGGTCTGAAGAGGTTGTAAGGTTTAGCAACACATGGGACGGTTTTAGTGAAGCAGGCTCAGTGCTTGAGTGCAGAACAGGTGTAGAGAGCTTATATTTAGCATAGCATGTTTTGCCTTTACCACAGGAAGCCAAATTGTGCTACATCTGTTATGTGCCCTATTTTTGAATGGTACATTCTGCTGGTTAAAACAGACTGCAAGGCTGTGCGTACGTGTGTGTATACATATGTGCATACACTGGGACATCACATAGTAAGGCAGAGTTAAGGCTCTGTTAATGCATACCTTAACTCTCTATTGCCTGCTTTTCAGAGCTTTGAGTGTCACTATACTTGATTTTCAGGTACAGGACAAGACTAAACTCCGCATTAAAGCTTGGCAATAAATATTAAGCTTTCATGTGATGATATGCTCATAGCCCTTCCTCAGAACCATCACCCCTTAACTAATCAAACTATACTGATGCCAAAACTCAAAGTATCTAGATTCAAGTACTAGATAGACCTGGATAAGTGTATTTACAGATTCTATGAAACAAAAGGAAACTTATGTAACTTAAAGGAACGCTCTTTCATAGGCAGTAGCTTAAGTGCCTGTTATTAATCAAGATAAAGACATCAAGTTTATTCAGCTTAGCAATGAAATATTCAGTTCAAGCCAGGTTCCAATAGTGTACAAGTGTCATGACTAACATGTATCACATGGCTTGTTTTCATCCTCTCTGCCCAGGAAGAACTGTACATGAAGAAGACTAAAAGAAAATATACCACCAGAGGTCATTTCATGCAGAGGTTCTCATCTCAGTGTACTTTAACATATTGATTACCATATTTACTTGATTAAAAGACAAGGCTTTTTACACCATTTAACATGGAGGGAAGCCCCTCACCTTACAACGAAGCATGAGGCAGCAGCAGGGAAAGGGAAGAGGGGGGAGGGCAGTCAGCTGCTGTAGCCTCAACTAAGGGCTGGGGCTGGAGTCGCAGCTGCCACCTGTCCTGCTTGCTGCCTCTGCACACTCCGCCACTCCTCCACTGCAGCCCCTAGTGTCTGTTCCCCCATGACACTTCCCCCTTTCTCACACGCTCCTCCTTAATTTTGCTCCCCATCAGCAGGCTGCATCCCTGCTGTGGTCAGAAGCATGGAGCATGGGTCTGGGGTATGGCTCCAGCCCAGCCCTGTAGCAGTGACAGAGACAGCACTACTCTTCCGGCCTGACCCCATAGCAGCAGTGGCAGGAAGTCAGCACTGCTCCTATGGGGCCAGGCTGGAATAGAAGTACCAGCTCCACGCTGCTACCCTGGGGCCAGGCCAGAGCCATGCTCCATGCCCCAGGCTGCAGCAGGGAGCAAAGGTATGGAAGGGCTAGAGGGGGAACCAGGAGAAAGAGGGGGCAGGGACCTGAAGCTGCAGGTGGCAGAAGTAGCATGGAGAAGGTAGGAGGGGAAGGTATAATCAGGGCAGCCTGAGGGTGGGGGGAGGGGGGCAGGCACAATGGGTGGGGTGAGTAGGGGAATGGGGAAGGCAGCAGGAGGCAAGCTGCCTGCCTCTCTGCCTGTCCCACCACCTCCACACTGTCTGCCCCCTACCATCCCCACTGCCTACACTATTATTGCCCCCACCCCTACCTCCCCCATTCTGTCCCCTACCACCTGCCTCCTTACTGCCCCCATCACCTCTCCCCCTTGCACCAGCAGTAGTGTGTGGGAGGGTGGAGGTGAATTTAAGATGATCATCCAATAATTAGATTCTATACACGGAAAATTATAATTTTCTATGTGTACAATGTAATTATTGGGAGGCTGTCTTACATTCAAGGTCACGTTGCATTCAGGTAAATATGGTAGTTTAACATCGTGTGTGTGTGTGTGTGTGTGTGTGTGTGTGTGTGTGTGTGTGTGTGTGTGTGTGTGTACGTGTCAATGTACCTAGGAAGAGGAAGAACAATTTCCTCCTGTTAATACAATTCAGCCTTACCTCTTGGCTAGTTTGGTCTTCTGGGAAAGATTCCGCAATTTAGCTGACACATGGGGACAGACTGTAACTTGCACCATAAATATATTTTAAGTGCAACAATGTCAGCGATGCAAGACACTGTAGTGAAGGGAATTAGTACAACACATACCAGGCAGATTCTCCATTGCCTTGAACCCCACATATTGGCCTCCAAATAGCTCAATATTTTGTAGCTTATATTATCCATGAGAGAGAGAAGTTCATATTTGTGATCATGTGTTTAAGCTTATAAGCAACCTAACTTTCAAGCTACAAATACCAACCCTTTATCACTACTAATCTTCCCATTAAATGTATTTCACTGATGACCCATTCAGAAAGTAAAATTTGCCTCGAAGTACTGGCTTTGAATTTTATCTAAGACTGTTTATACTCTGGAGTTTCACTTCTGTGCAAAATTGCTGTATTCCCCTTAATCCCATTCATTACTAAAAATCACATTTAAATTTTTTTTAGTTGAAAGTCTTCATGAGATGCTATATTTTTATCATTATCATTGCTTATCCATGTATCCAAAAAGTAGCAGATCCCACACAGACATAAAACACTCAAGTCCACTCCCCAAAATAAATAAATTTAATAGTCTTTACATAATAATTTATGTAATATTTATTGCTAACTTGAATTTCTATAGTTATTTTCATTGTTGCCAAAACTCTTTCAGAATCTAAAATAGTTAAGAGTCATCATAATAAGATAGATAATTACTGCCATATGCTCAAGATGAGCAAGCCAAGGCACAGAGAGGATAAAAGGTTTTTCTAGGGACAGAGAATGATATAGCAACTCAAGCAGCAATGTTGAAAGGTTATTGACTTTCTGAAGAAAGATAATGTGTGTGTACTTCTCCACTTTCATCATGCAATTCTCAGATCAAAAAGATCATTCACATTAAATGCTAAAGCCTTGATAAAAGACTTTATTTCATGTTAATAACTTTATTATAGTAGGGATGTGAGAGAGAGATAAGAGAAGAGTCAAAACACTAATTAACTTACCAAATTCCAAGGATAACAGCAAGCTCTTCTGCCAATAAATCAGGTATTTGGTACTGATTAGTATCTGCTAACTTTATCTCATTTAGGACTGTATCATCATTTAAATCATAATTCTGTTGAAAAAGATGCATATTTTTACAAGAATGGTCAAATCATGATAATAACAATGTTAAGCGTATTTTGTAGAGCCTAATACATGCATACACCTATTTAATTATTTGCAAGTCGAATGCAGGCAGAATTTTGTAGTACAGATTTTTAGGTGCTAAGTCAATCCCTTCGTATTTTGTTGATAAGGGCGAGGATTCTGCCTAGTCACATTTACCTCACATCTCTTCAGAATTCACATATACTAGACACTGAGAATAACATGTTTTGAATACAAATGCTTCTTTGAACAATGGTTTCCCTTTAGTATCTCAAAAGTACTTCTGCACAGAGTTCTGTTACTAGTAAATTTTCTAGGATTTTGTAGACGACAAATTCAGTAGTCACCTTTTTACTACTTGTTTTAATATAGTTCAAATATTAAGGCAGCTTTCCAGTAAGAGTATCTGGGGCAAAAAACCCCCCATCAATGTAAGATGAAAAGTGATAAAGGAAAATGATAAAATTACTAATTGCAATAGTGGGAAACTGGACTTAACCCAAAAGTTCCCTTCCAGCCCTATACTTTCTCCAAAGTGACAGTTGTGCTTTCTTTAAAACAGGATGGGTTTGATTTACATCAAATCGATTTAAATCATGATTTAAATCACTGGTCAGGAAGCCTTGATTTAATCACTGTTTGATACAAAAGGTGCATTCTTGTTGTTTGATATAACCTTCATACATATTATTCACAACTCAGAGACAAATGTAGGTTTCATTTTTAGTAGGTACACACTATACACTTTAAAGCAGTGATTTATTTTGATATTTTTCAGATTAATTTTGCTCCTATATCAGAAAACTGAATTATGATTTGGTTATTTTATTTACCAAAGCTAATTGAAGCAGATACTTGTGAAGTCATTGGGAGGCAAACTATGTCCAATTCACTAGATCAATCATGAACATTTGGGGGATGTTTTCACTACGCTGTATCTGGAGGGCATCAAATGAGCACTGCAGCCATATGTTATTAGCTTAGGGCTTTCTTCACTTTCTTCCAGATTTCTTCTCATCTTTGACTTCTTCTCTCTTCCTTGGCCTTCTAAGCCTACTGCTGTGACTGGTTTTCCCTTCTACCATACCATTCCCTCACCAGATCTCAAATCAATGGAGAGGCTATACTCAGAAACTGAACCCCATAAGATTGAGCTCCTAACGTAGTCTATGACCTGTTGTGACTTGTTTATAAAACTTTTCTAAAAAGGTTACATGAATAGATTGTCTCAAATAGTATATAATTAGAAGCTGTAATCCCTATTCCATGATAATATCTTTGAACTTTAACACATCTTAAATTAAAACTATCTTTATATAGGTAGTTTTTTTAAAGCCTCTTAACAAAAAATAAAAAATACCATTAAATAAAAAAAAAGGATTTAAAAATCCTTTAAAGAAGTTGTTGATTTTTATCCACCCTGCTTTAAAACATTTCTAAATTAAAGAATAGCACTATGCAATGTTAAAGATTAATAATAAAACATGTACTAAGATCCGGGTGCATCTGGGACTGATTTAAAAGGTTCAGTTCTAACCAAGTTTCCACTCATGGTTGTTTCATTGTAACAACTTCAGCTGTAGGTCTGTCCACGTGAAGGTCTTTTTCTTTTCAATAGCAGACATACTATACAGGATGTCGACGACTTGCAACATTTCGAGTTACAACGTTTTGCACTTACAACATTTATTAACTGACACCATTTCAACCTTGATGTCAGTTTTGACTTTACAATGTTTGATCCGACAACGCCACATCAGCAAACAAGTTTGCTGCGTCACCCATCTTCGTGGAGAACACCTGTCCAAACTTCCTTGGACAATTTCTTTAAGAAAGCAGAAGACAAGCCTCCAGAAAAACCTGCAGCCAAGACTCCTGAGAAGACTCCAGCCAAGAGCCCTTCAAAAAGTCCAACCAAAAGCCCTTCATAAAGTCCAGCAAAGTCCCAAGAGCCCTTCAAAAAGTCCAGCAAAGTCATGTCAAAGAACTCCTTCCAAATCGATGATTGCTTTTTACAATATAAATACATTAATATAGCTATATTATTCATCTGTAATTGATTGAGTTAATCAAAATTCTGGGTTATTTTTGGTGAAAATAGGGTATTGGGCCTTGGTTCAGGAAGCAATCCCCCACTTATAACATTGTTTCCTATGGGAAAATCAGTTCCGAGTTACGTTTTGACTTAAGATGTGGTTTTCAGGAACCAATTGTGTCATAAGTCCAAGGACTGCTTGTATTTCATCCTAACCCAACCACACTGAAAACAAAATGAACCACTTTTGCTCAATTTTTTAAAAAATGGTGACAGAGACCAAGCAGAAAACTGAATTTTACAGAAAGACATGAATAACTGGAGAACAAGATTACATAATATTTTTATTGTGAATTCCTAAATACAGAGGTACATGTTATACCAGGGGCGGGCAATTATTTTGGGCAGAGGGCCGCTTATTGAGTTTTGGCAAACCCTTTGAGGGCTGCATGACAGGCAGCCCAGAGCAGATTAATATTAATTTTCTAATTTTTTTAGGGGCCCTGGAGGCCAGATAGAATGGCCTGGCAGGCCACATCCAGCCCCCAGGCCACATTTTGCCCACCCCTGTATTATGCCCTGCTATGTAAGTGGCCTGCAACCTATACATATAACCAAACTCTATACTTCTGCAGCCAAATAGCTTTCCCTGAACTCCCACTAGCTGTTATTCTCCTAAAATATGCGACATATTTTCAGACTCACATTATGAATATTAATATATAAAACACTATGCATCCACTAGCATAAGTCACTTACGACAGCCATACTTCTACTTTGTTTAGACTTCTTAAATAGATATAAGGGTATGCATCATCAAAGATTTGTTAAGTATTTTATTCAAGTTTCCCAGTCTTTCTACGATTGTACAATTGTATGTAGCCCTTGAAGCTCATAGATTCTTTGGAAGAATATATGCTCAGGCTCCTTCAACTCTGAAACCTAGCCTCTGGACTACAGAAACCCAGTCTGTCTCCCTGGTCCCACCAAGAGTTGGGTTAGCTGGCATTCTGGAGGGCACTTACCTTCACAAAGAAATAATGAAAACAGAACTAACTGCAGCAATATGAACAGCCTTTCCAAAACAAGGCAGCATTTATTAGTCAACTAGAATACAGCATGAAGAGTCCTTAAATTGGTATGGCCAAGCTGATCTTAAAGATCCTAGAAGTCCTATATTTAATTTGCCCAACAGACCAGATTTCCTTAAGACCTGTTCCTCTGTCAGACCTTGGATGCCTGTCCCTGTGTCTGGCTACAGGCAAAATTAAATTGCCTCCTTAGACTTGGGTTTGTCTTTTGCAAGCCCAGTGGTTCCTCCTGCTCATTAAAAATTAAAATGTGCGGCTGTTGATTTAACCAAATTGCTCCTTAGATGGATAGCCGTTCTGCACCTGATAGGCCATTTAGAGCCAACCTGGACACTTGCATGCTGTTCAATTTCATCTTTGTTGATCCTTAGAAGTTAACTCATTTGCATTTAGGGGGGTGTCTACACATGCAGCCCTATTAGTGTACTGTAAACTAATAAATGCTGCCATACGTTAGTACGTGTAAGCACAAGTAGTATTCTATGGCGGTGTCATTTAGTGAACTACAATGCACATGTAGATGCTGATGGGACTAGCTAGTGCCTCAGTATGCAGACTGCCTGACAACTAGCCCCACACTGAAGCACCCTTGTGCCCCAGCCAGCCCCTGCGCAGCATGTTGAGGTGGGTCAGAGCAACCACAAGCTGTCAGGCTGACCTCCCATGTCTCCTGCCAGCCAGGGCTGCTCAAACCCAGCTCAATGTGCTGCAGTCCTGGGCACATGTATAAATGCAGCACCCAGGAGCCTTAAACTCCTGTGTGAACTGTACCACTAATAGCACGTGTAGACGCACCCAGGAAGTTGCACTATATCGGAAGGTGGAAAACCGAGGTACATATAAAAATGTAAGAAAAATTCCCTACGTTTTCAATACCCATCCTAACCTTAGTCTGTGCCTTACAAAACACAACTAATGCCCCAAAAACAGTTCTTGTCAAAGAAATCTTAGTTAATAAATATGCCTGCACTAATTACACCCCCAGTTCCCTTCCTCAATGCCCCCAAAAAAGAAAGAGAAACTTTGCCCTCTGTCCATAACATGGGTTTTGAAATCCTGAATTATAAAATAACTGTTTTCAAATACATACCTTTGTTAAATTTTCTAGGGGAGTAGGTATAGGGCTAAATTCAAGGTGAGGAGGGGAGACACCATCTTTCCTTTGGACATCAAGAATAAGCTGGGCTACAAACTTTTCCTGAAATCGTGTCCTTTTTCCCAAAGCACCTATAGAGAAAATAAGATATGGCAGTTGACCCATTAAGAAGGAGTTCTGCACCTCCACTAGTTACTTATGAGCTTCAAAAAACCCCAGAAACAATTAAAAACTAAGCTGCAAAATCCAGGAGTAATTTGTTTTCACTAGAGCTGTGTGATGAACAACAAGCTTCTTTACTGTTTAATAATGTTATATTTATATAGTTTTACTGAAGGGAATAAATCTATAGATTTTTTATTTTAAAAGGCACATTATTTAACATTCAAAACTTACTATTGAAAATCATTACATTACATCCTGTTCTTATTTAAAAAAAAAAATCACAGAGTTAATTTTATTTTTAAAAACTGAACCTCTACAAACAAGAATACTGTTTTCATTTATTAAAACAGAATTCTGCAAGGAGCACTAAAGGGCCAAATTTTCAAACTTGGCTGCCTAATGTTATGTTCTGTATCCCTGAACAAATATTTGTTTGTTAAAAATCATGCTATGGATTCCAAAGTTAAAATGCTTGGCATCTACGACCCTGGCTAACCTCAGCAGGAGGGATAAGCAGTAGGAAAGTCTGAAAAAAATAAGGTTAAGGTAGAAATACTGGCACTAATCCCATTTACCTAATCTATTATCACATTTATTTTCAGTTTAAGGACATATCATTTTTTCAGGACAACAATAACCTGCCTGGCTCATAGTCAAAATGGAGAACTAAGGAACAGAAGAAACAATATAAATGTAATGAGAGTGTTTAGGGATACCTAGGTTTATTCATGTCTTTTCCCCTACATTTTATTACTATAATTTTATATGCTCACATTCACCAATTCCCTTGCTCAGAGCTACGCTAAGAAAGTGTCAGCAATTACATTTCATTACCATATTTACTTAATATAAGATGACCCCAAATACAGGTTGTTTATAAAGTCCTCGTACAACTTTAATAACTATGGATGTACATGGAAGCAAACTGTAAACAGTGATTGCAAGCATAATTCATTACGTTTTGATACAATACAGCATAAATTTCTAGACTTCAACATAACTGCTATCTTTTGTGATACATCATTCAGTCCAATTTTCCAACTCCCTAGTTTTTTGTCCAAGTTTCCACTTCTTACAAGCTTCCTTTTTGTGATTTAGTTTACCGAAGAGTTCCCTGCTAAGCCAAGCTGGTCTTCTGTCATACTTATTAGGGCTGTGTGAAGCTTCAGGTGGTGATTCAATGCGGAGATCTCGCCCGATTTGGTGGCCAAATCTCCAAATCAAATCAGGGGATGAATAAAAAAGTCTGAATCAATTCAAAGCTCTCCAAATCTTTGGGAAAGATTCAGAGAGCTTCAATGATTCAGGCAGTCCCCACCCTCTGCAGCAGGGAGCTGGAGCCGGACTCAGAGCTGGTAATTAGGGGGTGGGAGAGAGGGGGGCTGGAAGAGGGAGCAGGGCACCATGGGGAGACCTGCTAGGCCCAACCCCCTGCCTGCTGCCCCAGGCCCCCCTGCTCCCCCACCCACCCCAGCTCCAAGTGTTTTAAAAAGAAGCCCCCACTCACTGGGTGCTGCCAGGTGGGGGGGGATCCACACTGCCCCATGCTACGAGCCCCCATGGCTGCCATGAGCCCCCTGACCCCCCACACTCCCCCAGGCCCCCATGGCTGCCCCACGCATCCCAGCTCCAGCCCTTTAAGAAAAAAAACAGAAAAAACTTCCTGGACTCACCAGCTCCTTCAGTGGCCTTGGGACTTTGGTGCACTCATGCAAGAGCCCCTCACGTGGTGGGGAGCAGTGGGCGGCAGCAAGGATCACCCATCTCTGAGCAGGAACCGGTAAGTCTGGGATTTTTTTTTTAAAGGGTCAGAGCTGGGGCAGGCAGGGCAGCCATGGTGGGGGGCTAGGGGAGCAGGTGGGGGTCAGGGGGCTAGCGCAGAGTGCAGTGTGGTGCAGCGGGAGGCAGCATGGATCGCCACCCACCCAGCAGCACCCAGTGAGTCGGGGCTTTTTTTTTCCCAAAGTGCCAGGAGTTCGGGCAGGCAGGGCAGCCATTGCTGGGGCTAGGAGAGCAGGCAGGGGATGGGCCTGCGTGCTTCAGAGATTCAGCAGCAGTGGAATCATCAACTCAGATTTCGGCTGAATCGATTCGGGACAGTGATTGGAATCACCAATTCCAATCACCGTCCCCCGAATCAACCAAATCTGAAGCAAATACTAGCCACTTCGCACAGGCCTAATACTTATAAGTCTTTCTGTGCATCAGGATGGTTTGTTCCTGCACTCTCAGAAGCACTCTCAGTAAGCTCTCCTGGACTCCTGTCCCCCTCAGACTGGCTTTTCAGGGAATCCTACCCATGAGTTGCCCAAGTGAGTCAGAGTCCGCTTTTCTGAAGTCCAGGGTCCCTACTCTGCTGATCTCCTTCCTTCCTTCCTTCCCTCAGGATACTGAACTTAGTCACCTGATGGTCACTGCTGCCCAAGTTGCCATCCACTTCTACATTCCCCACTAATTCTTCCCTGTTTGTGAGCAGCAGGTCAAAAAGATCACAGCCCCTAGTTGGCTGCTCCAGCACTTGCACCAGGAAGTTGCCCCCAGCACTCTCCAAAAACTTCCTGGATTGCCTGTGCACTGCTGTACTGCCCTCCCAGCAGACTTTAGAGTGATTGAAGTCCCCCATGAAAACCAGGATTTGTGATCAGGAAACTTCAGCTAGCTGTTTGAAGAAAGCTTCATCCACCACTTCCTCCTGGTCTGGTGGCCTATAGCAGACCCTCATCATGACATCACCCCTGTTGCTCTCCCCGCTGACCCTAACCCAGAGACTTTCAACAGGTCTATCTCCAGTTTCATACTGGAGCTCTAAGCAATCATATGATTCTTTTACATGAAATGTAACTCCTCCTCCCCTTCTTCTTTGTCTGTCCTTCCTGAATGGTTTATATCCATTTATGACAGTGCTCCAGTCATGTCAGCTCCGACTTAGTCTCTGTTATTCCAATCACATCATAGTTCTGTGACTGTGCAAGGGCTTCCAGTTCTTTCTGCTTGTTTCCCAGGCTCCATGCATTCATAGACAGACACCTGAGGTAGCTAGTCAACTGCCCTGATTTCTCAGAAAGTATAAGAACACCTTTCCTGTTGTGACACCACTCACTTTCCCCTTTACCTCAAGGCTTTGGTTGCCATCCCCTAGCAAACCTTTTTAAAGGCCTAACTAGGGCTAATAGTTTATAGCCCTAAATCTTAAAATGGAAACCTCATTATTGGACACTAGGCCTGGGAATTAGTCTAGAATTTAATACAGCAAGTCCTCATAAGGACTGAACCTGAAATTTAAGTTTGAGCTTGAAAAATTCTGAAGCTTTTTAAAACTTACTATTATGAAGTCAATACTGAGATGAAACAGCTATACCTGAATAATAGTAAGCTCAACTAAATAAGACCTTTAAAAGTTGTCCTTAAAAACCTAAAGCCCCAGATAAGACTACTACTTCTCTCCAAGTATAAACTGTTCAATTAGAACAAATCTGTAAAATGACAGCTTAGAAAAAAATCATCTCGAATCAAAATGTATATTTGTTTGTATCAAAATACTCAATGAATAATGACCGTACTCATAGATTTAATTCTGTGAAACCTCTCTCTTTTTAGAAGGAAATGCCTATTAAACTCCTTTAAAATATCTTTGCTGGAGGTTGCAAGTTTTATATTAAAAGTAGAATCCTTTTCAATGATGTAATAGTCTTCCTATGCAGCCAAAATATTTGTGTTAACCATGTTTATCTAATATGGCAACAACTCCCACATGTTCATTTAAACTGCCTTCAGGTTGGGCATCTTCACAACCATTCTAACAGATGTAGTGAGAGAAACCACAATATTTTAAGAGTTTCACAAAAACAATTTTAGTGAGAAGACAGGTAATCTCTAGGGCTATCTTAACCTCTGTTTAAAGTAATAATCAAGAATACTACATATACTAAATACAGCAAAACAGTCTTCCATTGAACAATGGCTTTTTTCTATGTTAAATCTGGACACTTGAATAAATGATGTCCCTAAAGTCTCTTATTAAGAAAAATGGTTATAACTGTTCTACTTGTAGTTGGGAAATAGTCGGTAAAAGCCAACTGTCATTCTATTTTATTTTTTCTTAAATTGTTAGATTTTTATAGTTTATAGTTTGATTCTCACACCAGACTCTGACTTCTTTAATAAAAATACTAAAAACAATTTAGATTAACTAAATTGCCTCATACTATCAAATTTATAGCACATTCCATACTATAAATTGAACATCCACTTAATTCAAAACATGACAGACTGCCTTGTGTTGGCTATCGCATCACATATCATATTTAGATTTCAGACATCCAAAATCTATCGCAACCAGCTTTGTGACCACTTATTGCTTAAGTGCTAAGGAAAGTAGGGGTACATACAGACATTCAGGGAGGTTAGGGAGAGATTAAATCAAGTGAAAAACAGCCACCTGATCTAAGGTAAATTGGGATGGGGGGATTAACAGGGGGCATCGGGAGAATTAGGAGGGTCTGCAGGAAGGGTTGGTAGGATCAGGTGGGCAAGCAAGGTCTGTAGAAAGCTTTGGGGGACTGGAGAAGCTAGTGGGGTCTGCAGGGGGGTTGGTGGGGTTTGGGAGGTTTTGACAGGATCAGGGGAGTTAGCAGGGTCTACGGGAGGCTCTCGGCCTCCTCCCCCGGACCATGAGCTATTTTTAGCCCTCTGACACTCCCCAACCCCAGATAAACAATCCCTCACCAGCAAACTTATCACCCCCATCTTGCCTACCCCTGCCCCCACTCCAACTTATTTCCTCAGCTCCTGGCACCACTGAACCAGCACTGGGAGCAGCTTGAGGGATGGGAGGTTTGGCAAGTTCGGAGAGGAAAGGGAGGGGGAGGGTTGTCTGGGGGAGAGGCAAGGGGCCAGTGGGCTAAAAACAGCCTGGTGCCCAGTGGGGAGGGGTGGGGAAGAGGCAGTTAGGAAAAGCAAAGCCCCGGTGCTGGGGCCAGCAGATGGGTTTTCCCAGACCCAGGACTGTACTGGGAACAGTACAGAAGTTCAATTATATCAGTCTTGCTGGACCTGATCTAAAATTAGACTTCCTCCAAGGTACAGTTCACTCAGATCAGGCTGGACATTTTTAGACCAATCTAACCTTCCTGAATTTCTGTACAGTTCACACTTACATTGAGCTAACTAAGGATCTAAGTGTAGGGTCTGCACCTGGGCAATCTAAGTTAGATTGGGTGGCCATTTTTAATACAATCCCACCACCTCGAACGTCTGCATGCTCCCTATGAGAACTGTCTGAAAATAGAGCATACAGCCCAATTTGCATTTAAGTCCAGTTATGTGATCAGTCACTCATGGATTAAAAAAAGGGAATAAGGGAAGAAAATGTGTAGACTAGGGGTGCACTGAGAGAGATTTTTTGGGCCATATCAGCCAATACCAATCCGATTGCCAATATGCAGCCCAGCAGCACGGAGAGTGGAGTCTGGCTGGTAAGTCTTTGGGCGGGGGAGAGGGGCGGAAGGGGCGAGGGGGGAGGCAAACCGAAGCCCGTGAAGTAAGGGAGGGAGTGGGGCTGGTGCTGGGGCAGGCACTGCCCAGCCAGTGTGGGGCACGGGACAAGAGCTGCAGCTCATCTTAGGGGGGTGTCGGTAGGGGGGGTTTAGCTCCCACTGCTGCATGCCCCCCCAGAAGAGCCATGGATATGTGTGCTCCTCAGATCTGTGCGTGTGATGAGGGAGGGCAGCTGTTGCGGGCTGGGTTTGGGTGCAGCACTGGACTCTTTCTGGCAGGGGGGCTGAGCCACGCTGTGCTCGGGGCAGGAGGCAGTGGCACTGGGAGGGGGTCTATGGGGTGGACTGGGACTGCAGCCACCCCAAAATTCACTGTAGTCCCTGTCACAGTCCATCCCAAGCGCAGCCTGGCCCACCCCTCCACCCCCTGCAAAAAGCCCAATGCCTGCCCCACCCCAGCCCCACTCCCTCATCACAGGGGCCTCAGTCAGCACCCCCCACGTCTCTTTCTTCCCTCTTCACCCCTTCCCCACAATAGACTTACCAGCCAGACAATGCTCTTCATGTAGCTGCATTGTGCAGCATGTAGGTGGGCAGGAGCACATGCACATGGCATTTATTGATGACATTATTGGCCACATCAGCCAGAAAAAGCCGACTGCAGATAATGTCAATTTTCCTTTTATTGGTGCCATCACAATATGGACTGATGTATCAGTGTACTTCTAGTATGGACAGTTATTATGTTGGCCAATTCATTCCAAATTATGCAGAGATTCATGCTGTGGCTTTAGCAAATGTTATTCTATGTAATAAGTCACATAAAGCAAAGGGTTGAAAGGGACCTCATTGGTCATCTAATCTAACTTCCCATGCAGATATAGAATGTATCCAAACCCAGACAGATATGCCTAGCCAACCTCTTCTTGAAAACCTCCAATGAAGGGGATTGCACAACTTGCACAGACAGCTTGTTCCACTGACCCACTCTTCTGATAGTAAGTTTGTGTATTTTTTCCCTTAATGGGGTTTAATCTAATCTAAATCTGTTTTGCTATAATTTAAGCCCATTGTTTCCTGTCTTACCCTCTATGGAAAGGGAGAACAACTGCTCTCTCTTCTTCACAATAGTCTTTCAAATACTTAAAAGTGGTACCCTGTCCTTCCTTTAATCTGCAGACTAAACATGTCTAGTTATCTCAACCTTTTGACATACAGCTTGCATTGCAATCCACTGATTATCATTTTTCTCACTTGCCTCTACATAATATCCCATTTCTCTACACCCTTCACTGGCTCTGGTGCCCAGAACAGGACACAATACTGAAGCAGAGTCCTAACCATTTTTAAGTAGAGCAAGACTACTCCCTTCTTGTCTTGCAAACAATACTTATACTAATGCAACCTAAAATTGCATTTGTTTTTGGAAAGAGCATCACAATGTTGACTCATGTTGAGACTATAATCCACCACAATACACAGATCTTTCTTGGTAGTGCAACTATCTAGACCAGCGATGTCCAACTTCTCAGTGGCTAGAGGCCAGAGTTTCCTCAGTTGTACTCTGTGCAAGCCACATGCCCCACCCCCAGCCACATACCATGAAGGGTGTAATTCTGCACCATGCCCTGCACCACACCACGTAGGACTGACCACTACAGCACCAGATAGCAGGTGCCCCAGAATTACACAGATTTGTTGGGTCCCACTAAGCCTCTCAACCACAGGATCACTTGGCTCTGTGGGTCACCCTGCCCCAACCCCAGGGACTAGGGCAAACAAGGCACAGGAGCTGGGGCAAGAAATAGAAGCTAGAGGAGCGAATTCAGAGACAATGGTGGCAGAAGCAGGAGTGACTGGGAAACAGTGCCCAGACCAGAAGCCTATGGGTTGCAGGTTAACCCCTCAAGGGCCACATGACGCCCATGGGACAACAACTGGACAGCCCTAGTCTAGGCTAGATACTCTTATATTATCAATGTTTTTTGTTCTTCTTTCTCTACTATGAAAACTGTCATGAATGTTAAATCAAAACATTCATGGTGCCATCACTTTTTTGTTCTAGCGTACTAAATTTAAAAAGAAAACTATTTCTAAATGTGAATATAAGTTCTAAAGAATGGGAGAAAATACAATTCCTGTAATTTAAAAGTTTAGAACCAGTTTAAGAAGGGAAAAGGGAAAACAGGGCTTTAAGTTACTTTGTTTACCGTGTTTAATATTTTAAATATACATAAAGGTAGTGACCACAAAAAACAATGTCTGGGTAGGTGATGTGAACACAGAGAACAAAAATGCGAAATCCTCCACGCTTTCCACTCAATATTCAGACAGAACAATTCATACATAAGGTTGTGAAGATAATTCAAGTTCCCTGTTTCTCTAGCCAGTCCTGACCCTATGGTCAATACCACTTATTGGTATAAACAACTCTTCCATCAGAAACTGGACTTGCATCACCAGGCATAACAATCAACAATCTTCAGAAGCACTTTTCAACAATACTGATATGAACTAGATTAGTCTACAGAGGTAAAAGACTGAATTCAATTACCCATCCTCTGAACCACTAATTAACAGGAATCCAGCTTCTTCATTTCCCACGGAAAAAAAGAGTAAACTGTGGCTTTTGCCTTTTACCAGAAGTAAACATGGATTTCTCATTTTACCGGAGAAACCCATGGATTTTGCCATTTTGCAATAAGCTCCCTGCAAGCTAGTTCTGGCCTGCAGGGAGCTGGCAGGGAGTGAAAGGAAGGTGGAAAGATAGGGGCGCCACATGCCTGGGGCCATGTGCATGTCTATGCAACTTGCAGGTCAGCTACAGCAAGTATGTGTGGGGGGGAAGGGGGACTGAGGCCCCTGTACAGAGGGAGGGAGCTGGACAGGTTTGGGGCTGCTGCCCAGCTGGGTGGAGCCTGGGGCCTGGGCCTCCAATGCGCAGCTGCAGGTGGCTCATCCAGGGGAAGGCCAGTTCCCCACTGCTCCCAGGAGTAGGGGGGACCCACACCCCACAGACTGGTACCTGGGGCAGGTGCACGGCCACAATGTGCGGCTGCAGGGCCCCAGCCAGAAGCAGGACAGGGCCGTAGGTGACTCATCTGAGGGAGGGAGAGGGCTGGTTTCCTGCTTTTGTACACACTCCTGGGGGACAGAAGAGACCCTGCACCCCACAGATCTGTACCCAGGACAGGCACAGGCTGTGGGTTTGAGTTTCTGCCGTGCTTCCCTCCCCCAGGGCCTCTGGACCTGGCAGGAGTGACCCGGTACGGCTGGGGACAATGGGGACATGTGGGGATTCCTTGCCAGTGCAAGCTCCCCCATCACTGCCCTGGTGACTCACCTCCAGCGGCTGCCACTGCTGTGCGGGGCTGCAGCAAGGGCAATGGTAAAGACTGCCCCCCTCAAAGCAGCATGAGGTGCTGGAGGTGCATCACCAGGGCAGCTGGGAGAGAGGGGAGGGGTTCACAGCACCAAGGATTTTATCAGGGAAAACCAGGATCCCTGCTAATTAATTTTGTGTACCACAACAGACTTTCCAACCCATAGCCAGCCAGAGGCCGAACGACCATCAACTTTATAGTTACTCAGTCTAAAACAGTGGTTCTCAACTTTTTTAGACTCAAGGCACCACTTGTCTGACTCGAGGCAACCCTCCATAGTTTTTGTGAATAAAGGTACACCCCATTTCAAAAACTAATTTATTACTGGGCTTACCTCCTTGTATAGGGGGCAGGCAGTGGAGGTAGAAGAACAGGGTACAGGGAGAGCTTGAGTCTTCTCTTATCTGCATATCAATTCATACTTCCTGCAGCATCCTTCAAAGGACCTCACAGCACCCCAGAATGTCCTGACAACCTGACTGAAAATCACTGATCTAGAATTTGCCAGATGTTAAAAAGCTAAGGTGGGTTGTAGTATTGTAGTCCACAATCAGCCTTTCATGACAGGAGTTCATTCTAAGAAATTAGTTTCTCCTCCTACTCCAAATCCACGCACACTTTTCCTTCTTGTTGAAGTGATCTGTGATGAACCCACATTTCAGATATCACACAAAGTATTTTAGTGTTGACCAAGAAAGTTGTGTATTAAGACATTTAACATTTACCATAAATAGTACAATAGAATGTGAAAGTCATGTAGGTAATTTCTTGATAGAACATTAAAACCAATATTTTAAAGATAATTTTTCATCTAACAGAAAGGAACAGTTTGCAAATTTGCAGAATTTTCTCTTTATTCTAATATCTCCTTACATCCTCTAGCTATTTATGGAGTTACCATTTTGTTCATAATCAGGAAAAATGCTGTAAATATATGCAAAAATATGAAACATTTAGGAATCCCTTGCACGTGCTACAAAATGGTGAGATACAGAAGAATGTTATTTTTTAAATAGCAAGAGGCTTAAAGCTTTTCAGCTTATGCTATTTTATCACCACTTATGGTCTATAAATGTACAGATACTCCTCACTAATCTCCATGCTGTTCAGAAATGCTTCCAGGATTTCCAAAGATTACAAACAGTGATCACAATGATTAATAAGATTGACTGGAGTTTTTCATGGAGTGGTACTTTTGGAAATTAAATCACAGTACAGTAACGTTAGGAATCTGTGGTATTCTGTTATTTTACATTGACTGGCAGGAAGAGATGCATTGATTCTAATTTTTTCTTTACCATCCTTTCAGCCCTATTCACAAGAGACTAGAAACACAGAAAATGACTTCTGTGATGCTGGTATTAAGTTGAAAGATGCTACTAGCTGTTGTAGTGTTTTCATTTAAAAATGAACAAGTATTAAATAGCAAAAAAGTGTCACTATTAAGAAGCAAGTATTTCCAAACCCTTACCTAACTTATATTCTTTTCTCAGCTGTTTATAAAATTCAAGCTGTAAGAAAACATCTTGATTAAGGTACATTTTCATACAACTTGAAAATAAAACTTACCTGTCAGAGTAATCTGTAGTTTGGTTATGTCTTTAGCTATGGTGAAATGCTCTTTCGCTTTTTTATACTCATAGTAATTCAAAAATGTATATGCACACTCAAGTTGAAACTGAACAGCTAATTGCCAGTATTCATCACCTGTGAGTAAGCTTTCTACTTCTGTCACTGCAAAATAAGAGAAAAAAGAGATATCAGAACACCTCCAGGGAATACATCCTTACCAAAAAAAAAAAATCAACGAATTACAATACCAGAAAGAAAAAAATGGTACACTGACAGCATACTCATCAGTCTCTTGTACTACAAGGCATTTAAAAGTATATTGGTAGAAGTTAATGACCTGTTATCTGAATTTACTTGGAAATTTAAAGATATACACATCTTAATAAAAAAAATTTGGAAAGATTCTTCTCTAGGAATGCTACGCAAGATCTTGTTGGGGTTTTTTTTTAAATCAACCATGAGGTAAGAAAGAAGGACAGGTCAATTTTCTTCTTTTACAGCCAACATTCAAGCTACAACTGGCCTAGGTTCTTAATGCTTTCCTGCAAATAAACAATCGAGATTACATCCCCTAAATGAATGGCCATTATGAAGAAACCAACCCAATTTGGTTTTACCTTATCGTAATCAAATTCATTCTCCAATTTCCATTGTCAAAGGAAAAAGTGTTGTGGGAAAGAGCTCTGCTTTAGAGGTAGTGTACCACAGTGTCTTGAGTATGCAAATAAAGAGAGAAGACCTGAGTTGTAGACAAGCAGCATACCTGACAATGTTTTAAAAAAGACTAATTAGCGGCAAAATAAAGCATCACTGTCTACACATGCAATGGCATTAGACTGTGGTGAACTAATTAACACTGCCATAACATAGTACTGTCAGGGACAGTACTATCTTATGGTGGAGTAATGAACTGTGACTAAACACATGTGTAGACATTGGCCATGGATGTAAACTGTTAGGATACATGGGCCCAGCAGGGAGCCAGTCTCCTGTCTGTTGCCCAGCCACACAGCTCTGCACTTTCGGCACCCTCATTCCCCAGCCAGCCCATCCACTGACTGACACTGCCACCTGAAGCCTGGGGCAAAGCAGGGCAGAAACAGACCTGGCATAACCCGCTCTACCCCAGCTCAGATTGCTGCTGTCTTGGGTGCATGTGTAAATGCTATACCCAGGAATAGTTTACTCTGGCTCAAACTGCTCCAGAGTTTATTGCTTCAAATTAATTGCACACCCAGTATGACCTAGTGGACACAATATTAGACTAAGACTCAGGACTTCTGGGTTCAATGCCTGGCTGTACTATCCAGATAAGTACAGACAGTCAAAAAACCCAAGGCTGAATTGATTCAATCTGCATAGGTTAGTCTAAGCAGAACCGATAAGCAAGTGAACAGACATTCACTTTTGATTCTGGAAATGCAGCCACATGCCTTCAGTGGCCCAGGCCAGAAGCTGGGGGCACTAGAGCATGCCTCCCTGCTCCACTGGAGCAGGCAGCTTGGGCCAAGGCTATCCCACACACCCTGCAAGGGGAGGGAATTGCATGGGAGGTGGAAAGCATCCTGGGATTCTGGAGGACTGCAAGTTAACTTGAATCTGGAGAGGATCTGTGTCAGCAGCTCAATAAACCAATTTAACCTAAATCAGTTAAATCTTCAAGTGCTCAGCAACTGTGACTTAGAGATTTTTTTCCCTGCGACTCAGGGTCCCCCATTTGTTAAATTGGCAGTTATACTGACCTCCTTTATATAGCACTATGGATATAAATTACTATATAAAGATAGGTATTATTAAATCTTCCTTCCCAGACGAAAAAAATTAAGTGTTAAAATTATAAACAGAAATCAATGGGAAAAAAAATGGAAAAAAATGACAAATAAAGCAACCAAAATTAAGGTTGGATTGTGCTCTGTGACTTTAAAATAGTATCATATACTTGCGTTTTCCCAAATCTATAAAAAACCTAATTTTATTTTCTTTATATGACTAATAAGAACACAGAAACTGCCCTGCCAGATCAAACTGGATCAAGTCAGTCTAATCCAAATCCAATAACCTGATGGCTCGAACTAACTACATAGTTGAAGGTGATCCAGTAAGTAGTTGGGAAAAAATAGAATTAGCTTCTCAAGCTGAAAATCCAAACAGACTGAAAAGTGGAACCCAACTCAGTGGTCACTGAAGGAGCTGTTGCCCCTTCTCCGTGGCTGGATTAGGCTGGTATCAGGCTCAGGATGCCACTGACTACTCCGGAGCCAGAGAAGAGCAGAGAAGAAGGTAGTAGGGACCTGGAGAGGAGAAACACAGATTGGGAGACAGGCAGAAGGGTTAGGCACAAGCACAGAGGAGGGAGGCAGAAGCAGTGGGGTAGGCACAATCACAGGCATAGGGGAGCAGGCACAGGCCCAGGAAGGCTAGGGGTGGGGAGGGCAGGCCCAGGTATAGGGGGCAAGGGGCAGGCGGTAGGGAACAAGCAGCAAGTGGTTGGCATGGGTCAGAAAGCAAGGGGGGCAGGTACCAGGATGACAAGAGACAGGGGTCTGGCCTTCCATCCCACACCACTACCTTTCTGCCACAGCAGTGCGGGGATCACTTTAAGAAGACCTTCCACCAATTAGATTCTATACCTGAAAAATTATAACAAATGTATAATTTTCCACATGTATAATATAATAAAAAATGCAAAGTCATCTTGGATTCTGGTGAATAGAGTATTATTTTTAAAAGGAAGAAGATGGAAAAAGAAATAGGGTAGTTAAAAGGAAAGAGAAATATATTTAAAAACTGGTATACCATATTTTCTCACATATAACCCACACCTTTTTCACCAAAGCCAGGTGGTCGAAATTAGGGTTCACATTACATGAGATAAATGAATCCCCCACAAAAATTCTGGTACCTTAAGACATCACTCATCAAAAAGTTTCAGCCAAGATTTGGGGGGGGAAAAGGTTACCAAAAGATAGAACTCCTATTCTTTATGTAGATACCTCAACACAGGGCTTGATTTTCAGAAGCGCTGAACATCTACCACTATCTAGTTTTCAGTAGTTTAAAAAAAATCAAGTCCAACCCTTAGGATGGTAGATCCAGAGATGCTCAAGATTACACTTGATTTTTAAAAGTCAATTCTGAGCTGTTCACTGGTCTTTGCAGGTCTAAAGGTGGGACAGTGACTCTGTAAACAACTGTGTATACAGTATACAGTAAACAGATCAAGGTTGCACAAACTGTCTCATACTGGACAAAATTTCATCTAATTGTAATCTCCTAGTTTTAAAAAAGTCATATGCCATACTTCAGATATAACTGCCATAAATTCCAAAATTGTTTCTTATAGTCAGGGTGGCCAATGCAAGAGAAGATCAATATCTAAGTGTGTCTGAGTTTCTTTTAATCATTGTAATGTCCTATTACCAAGTTAGCTCCAAACCTTATTTTTAACTTTTTATAAGGAAGCAGAATGGTAGCTTAAATATATAGTAGAACTTTCAAAATCACTGTCTGATAAAATTCTTCGTAGTACGTTTTCATTTTTCTTACTAACTCAAATTTTAGGCTGAATCAGTTTAAGGTAAACAGAAAGACTAAAAAAATATTTTATACCCTAATACAGAGTCAACTTAATAAAACTCCTCAGACAAATAACAAAATTACTGTGATCAAATGCAAGTAAAAACTTGCTAGCGTAGAATTAATGCTGACATTATGAAAGTGCCATGGATGCACACATTCAGAGAAACAATAACCGTTGAGTTTTATGACCTGCATGTTTGCATTCTTTAATAATACAAAAAGTTTTTGAAATTCCTTCCTCTTGTCCTTCCTAACCTATATAACACACTCCAATAATCACTCATTGGATATTTTCTAATATTTATACATATTTTTTAAAGCAAACATCCATCCATTTAAGGAACTCTGGAAATTACCTAAACTACAAATACCGTATTTTCTGGAAAACAACATGCCTCAGAATAAAATATGCATCTTGTCTTTGAAAGGCAGAATGGAATAAAAAAGATCTTTCTTAATGGTAAGTAAAAAGAACAACAGTTAGGGATCAGATCCTGCTCATTGTTCCTGTGAGTTTATGAAGATTTTACTTTCCCTTTTGTCCAGTAAGTGGCAAAAAATGTTCTTTCTGCATTCTTTGCATATAATGCACACTCCAATTTCCATTAGTTGGCTTTTGGAGAGAATGTGTATGTTGAATACGATAAAATATGGTACTGCATTATAACCCCCAAATTATACTCTGTTATAAATAAACAAGAATAATTTAATCTCATATAACCCATTCCTCAATCAGTCAGTCCAGAAAAACAAATCTCCACCTTCAGCAATGCATCACCTTCACAAATCTCCCTTTATAAAAAAAATAAGAGGGGAGGAAAATTACCTTTGCAGCATGCACTGTAGGTCATAGGTTTTAAAGGATGCCTACTTTTAAGACTTAGGTTGATTAGACTTGCATTTCTTAGAAGCATTTTACTACCATGTTGATAGATTCAGCATGTATTTTTTAAGTAAAAGATCAAGTTTTGAAAAATTAGGAATTGAAAGCAAAAGTCAGAATTGGTTCTCTCTGTGTCACTTAATGTCAAAGACTCCCTTGACCTTTAAAATTAGCACATCAACAAATTTATCATGACTAGGTCCAATAATTTAAAAAGATTTCATTTTTTCTTTTGAAAGTTGTAATTCCCCAGCAAACCTCTTACTGTTACAGAACCCTGTTCAGTCGATGTATAGTGCAAGGCAGTGTTATATTGAAACACTGCATACTAGTTTCCAAACTGGAAGCAGTGTAGTTGCATGAACGTGGAGCTTCCCTGGCCTATATACAGTGCTGGAGTACATGCGACTATACTGCTTCTGGTTCAGAAGCTAACATGGTGCTGCCTTGTCCCATATAGACATGCATAATTTGTTGAACGTCAATATTATACAGTTCATAAATGAAGTTTTCAATTCAGTAAAACTGCCTGGAACCTTTTTTAATGCTAAGATTTATAAACAACACAAAAGAACACGGAAGGACCTAATCCTTCACTCTCAGCATCCATTGAGACCAACAAGTAGCATTACTGCTTCTTCAGATGTTGGTTATTCTAATGTTATTCTATAATCATTGCATTAAATGTTACCGTAAAATTTCTCCTGGAGAAATAATACCTGGAAAATTTGCAAGAGTCCTAAACTATTCTGGAGCTTGGATATCACATTTATGGCTCTATCCTATAGTTCAAGGGTGTCAAACACATCTGGGGCCTAGGGCCAGATCTGGTCCGCAGGGCTCCTTTTGGGCCAGATCCAAACCGATGCGAGTGGTACCACCAGTGGCAAGGAATCCAGCAGGGGAAAGCCAAGCTCTCTGCTAATGACCATGTCCAAAAGGACCCTGGATTCTGCAGCCCCAATTTCCAGTGCCTGCCAGTTGCCTGGCAGGTCAGATTAAGAGACTCCATGGGCTAAGTCCAACCCACAGTCCATATGTTTGACACTCCTGCTACAGTTGGTTCATATCCCAGAACAAAATGACCTTTCATTAAGAAAAAAAAAAGTCCTAAAAACTTAGGAATTTAAGGCCGTCTATATTCTCTTTGGCAAGGACAAAAACTGTGTGCGCCAACTTGTCTAAAAAAAGTGTCTTAAAAATGTTCAGTTGAAAATGCACTTTCAGGCTTGTTGAAATTACCATGCAAGAAGCTTCTGCCAACAAATGTACCAGTCTTGCTGGCAGGGGCAAGGGGAAGGAACTAATGCCATATTATTGTACATTTAGTTTTAACATAAAACAGTTTGTTTTCTGATCAAGATTAGAGTCAATATTGATTTTTATACATTATTTCCTCTCTCTGCATGCAACTCAACACCTCTCTGAAACTGAATACCAGTTACAGTTCAGTCTTTGATACAGGTGATGGGGTTCCTGAAATTCAGTGGGGAAGAGTAAAAAAAAAAGCTTGGTCAGCATCTCTCATGAAGTTGCAGAGAACTAAACATATTCACATTTCAAAACCAAACAACCTTTGTTAAATAAGGGCACCTATACACATACCTGATGCCTGCTCTGTGTGCTAATTAGCACATGTTGGAGCAGACTTTGATTAATCAAGTCTGCTGCAGTATGCTAATTAGGATGCTCCAGCAGCCTTAGCATCACATGCATTCAGCCTCCCCACACTTCAAAATGGCAGTTGGGGCGTTTTAGCTGAAGCTTGTCAAGTAAGCTGTAGTTAAAGCACCCCCTGCAGCCACTTTGAAGCATGGGATGCTGAATACATGTGACACTACGGGTGGTTTAATTAGAGCAGCTCCCAAGAGCACCCTCCCCACCCCAGAGCATGCATAAAGATGCCCTAAGAGACCAAAAGAACAAAGAAAAAGACAACACCTGCAAGTGTTTGCGACAAATTAAGAGTGGCACACATTGGACACACACAATACCTTCTGTCTTGCAAGCAGATAGAACGAAGTCAGGCTTCCAGCCTCAAGCAGAATATATACCAGCATAAACAAATTGTTAAAAATTAACATAAAATTGAAGTAGTGCCTTTTCAATTCTTAGCAGCTCCAGGAATATCTGGTAAAAATCATGCTGCAAACACTGACATGGCTACAAAAACATCTTTTTTTGAAAAGTGATTAGTACTAGATGGCAACTTAAACTGAATAATTTGAAGCTTACCTTGATCTATGCAGGTCTGAGCAATAGCGAAGAGCTCAGGTGATCGCTCTTCTAGCACTTGCTGGTGAATATTCACACATCGCAAAGTCCACCAAGGCAATGTCTGTAAGGGAGAATAAGGATATCCTATGTAAATTACTAATACAGGAGATTTTTTTTAAAAAAAGAAAAAGGTTTTCAAAATGAATCTTCACAACCATATTTGAAATAGTTGCTTTATAACAAATCCCAAACCACATCTGACCTACTTAAAAACAGGCTGACCTAGGAAGAATTTTACAGTATTAAAATTAAATTGCATCATCAAGGCCAAATAAGTTTTGAAGGAGGTCAAAGAGAAATTAAAAAACATCTAACGAAAAAGCCAGCAGAGATGGGTGTTCAATCATCAGCTAATTTGTTTCTGCCTCCTTGTACTTCCCTTATATGAAAGCTAAATCAACATACCCTTTCCACAACACTCCCTCCTTGTTTCTGTAAAGGAGAATACTACAAATCTGAAGCAATCTAACGAGTGTGACAAATTATGACTTGCTTCAAATTAGAAATCCATCATAACGATACAAGCACCATACATCTTTTTGATATAAAATGATGAAGACAGCACCCATAACAATGCAGGCTCAAATTCACAGTTAATTGAATCCCCTTCAGCCTTGCTTCAATTTCTCCTTGCTATTTTAAGATTGGTAGTTTAAAAGTTGTCTCTTTAGAGGCAGCCCTGTAGTGGCTTGACTGAAGATAGGCAGCAAAGGTTTTCCCTTTTTCTCCATATCGTACATCAGGGCCGTCCAACTTTCAGGCACCTGGTGGCCACATGCCACACACATGCGGGCCATAGAACAAGGGGCGCTTGCCACGTGAGCAGCCCACCCAGGCTTACCCCTGTATAAGCAGCATAGCATGCCCCATCTCTCCCACCACGTGCACAGTATGGGCAGCCCCTATCCCCCCATTCCTGGCCACAAGCACCGGAAGCCTAGATCCCCCAACCCAATTGGACCACGTGTACAAGCCAGCTCCCCCCATTTCTGAACTTCTGCACATGCTGCACAGGCAGCCTAGCTCCAGCCTCCCCCACCCCAGCCACACATGCAGCCCACTCACCCCCCTGCAGCACAGGCAGCCTGACTCCTCCCTTAAGGCTAAGTACAGACAGCCAAAAAGCCCAAGTCGGAATCAATTCAATCTTTGCAGATTAGTCTAAACTACACAGATTGAATCAATAAGCAAGCGAACAGACATTTACTTTTGATTCTGGAAATGCAGCTACATGCCTGCAGTGGCTCAGGCCAGAAGCCAGGGGGTGCTAGAGCATGCCTCCTTGCTCCACTGCAGCAGACAGCTTGGGCCAAGGCCAGCCCACCCAACCTGCAAGGGGGGCATTGGAAGAGAGGTGTAAAGCATTGTGAGATGCTGGGGGACTGTAAATTAACTTGAATCAGTTAAATCTGATACTATACCCATCCAGGTTTATCTTATCTTAAACCTGTTCTGGCCATTCTGAAAGCGATTTATGTGCAAGGAACTTCTGCTGTATTACAGATTTGAACCAGTTTCTGGTCACTTATACCAGTTTATGCGCAATTTCTGTCCCTAGCCTAAAAGGGTTGCATTCATAGGTCAACAAATCCTGTACCAGTGATCCACTTCTGTGCATCACTGTGTGAGGTTTAGTAGCTGGCCTGTGTGACAGCTGAAAATTATGTCTGTGTGATAAAGGTGCTTGCTGAAGGCTCTGTGAAGATTAGACCAATTGTTTTTCTGTCATTTGTTTAAATATTAAGCTATATGTTGTTGCTAAGAGCTTAATTAAAGTTTAAAATGTAGTAACACCTTGTATAAAGTAAGGCCTAGTAAATTTAGCAAAGCCTTGAAGTAGTAAGGCCCTGTGGCATAGTTAAAATTAACCTTATCAAAGGAATGCAAGGCTTGTACTGCTATTGGTCAGTCGAAGGACAGTTAAAGTAAAAAGAATATGAATGGCTGTAAGTTATCAGCACAGTTCAGAAGTTATAAATTGGCTGAAACATCCAGAAATCATTCAGAAGGAAGATGCAAGCTCTGTGAAAGGGATTAATTAGCTGTTGACCTGGATCAGTGGGTCTGTGGATATTGAGGAACCCAAGAACTGAATACCAGAATCCTTCCTGGTACCCCTCGGACAGCGCTGATCAGGGATGCCTGACTTCGCTAAGCTTTGTGATAAAAGAAACTTGTCATACATCAGGCATCAGAGGGGACTACCAAGAAGTTGCCAACACAAATTATTCTTGTCTGCCATTGTTTGTCTTGTTACTATGTGTAGTTGTGTTTTTGTTAAGTCAATAAACCTTTCTTACCTTTCTACCCCCCAATCACACTCTCAATCAATCCTGAACCCTCTGCAGGCAGCTAGAACAGGCCGGCACCAAACTGACCTGGTCTAAAACCCATTTGGTTTCATGTTAAGATAAATCCAAGAGATCAAAATATATTTGGTTTTTAAAAAAATACATTCAAGATAGTTGTGATTTTGGGGGCTCAATCCATTATGCTTGAATGCTAAAGCAAGCTAATAAGACACTTCTGCTAATTCCACATTTGCCTGTATTTCCAGAACATCAAAGGATCATGTTAACAAGTTTTGCATTTTTGTTTGGTTCAGATTATTTGAACACAGACTATTTTTTAAACTTCAGACTGGTCACCCCCTCGGGCCCCGAGAGAGACACGCCTGGGCCAAGGGTTAGCGAGGAGTTAGTTAGGGTACTTCTGGAGAAGCTGGACGTGTTCAAGTCCGCTGGTCCGGACGATCTTCACCCTAGGGTTCTACAGGAACTGGCTGAGGTCATTGCGGGACCCCTGGCACGGCTCTATGAGCATTCGTGGTGCTCTGGCGAGGTGCCGGAGGACTGGAAGAGGGCCAATGTGGTCCCTATCTTCAAAAAGGGAAAAAAAGAGGACCCGGGAAATTACAGGCCAGTTAGTCTGACCTCAATCCCGGGTAAGCTCTTTGAAAAAATTATCCTGGCACACATCCAGGAGGGCCTTGCGGGGGAATGCATGCTCAGGGGCAACCAACATGGGTTCATCAGTGGCAGGTCTTGTCAGACCAACCTGGTGGCCTTTTACGATCAGGTCACCAAATCATTAGACGCAGGGGTTGCTGTGGATGTAGTCTTTTTGGACTTCCGGAAGGCTTTCGACACTGTCTCTCACCCTGTCCTCATCAAAAAGCTGAGAGACTGTGGTGTCGATGCCCACACGGTCAAATGGGTCGCCAACTGGTTGGAGGGCCGCACCCAGAGGGTGGTAGTGGATGGGTTCTTCTCGACCTGGAAGGATGTGGGCAGTGGGGTTCCGCAGGGCTCGGTCCTCGGGCCTGCACTGTTCAACATCTTCATCAGTGACTTGGATGAGGGGGTAGAAAGCACCCTGTTCAAGTTTGCTGATGACACTAAGATGTGGGGGGATGTGGGTGCACTAGAAGGATGCAATAGGCTACAAGCTGACCTTGACAGGTTGCAACGGTGGGCGGATGAGAATAGGATGGGGTTTAACACTGATAAGTGCAAGGTGTTGCACATGGGGAGGAAGAACCGGCACCACACTTACAGGTTGGGGAACTCTCCTCTTGCCAGCACGGAGGCGGAAAAGGATCTTGGAGTCGTCATTGACTCCACGATGAACATGGGCCGGCAGTGTGGTGAACCTCATCCTTTAACATATTCAAAAAAATGTAATTTTAAAACCAAAGGTGTTGAAAATGAAAATCAAGATGTTAACATTACAATGTTTATAACAAGAAAAAAAAATAGTGTATACATTTTAAACTTTACATTAAAAGTACCAAAGTATAAGCATATAAGCAAACAAATATTTATATTTATAATGTATTTAAATGTGATAAGCTGCATACTTCAGTATATTTGCAGTATATCAATGAAAGAAAATGGTGAGATGAGGATCTGCTTTGCTCTGGACATTTATAAATTAACTTGACTACAAAAGATCTCATTTGTTATCAAAAATAGGTTTCTGCATTGATAATCCCTAGTATTCAAAAATCGTAAGTCAGGTCCTAGAAAATCATGAGATTGGCTTCATAGAATCATATCATAGAAGTAGGGTTGGAAGGGACCTTATAGATCTTCAAGACCGACCCCCTCCCAGGGCAGGAGAAAAAAACTGGGCTCCAATGATCCCAGCTAGGTAGGCATCAAGCCTCTTCTTAAAGACCCCCAGGGTAGGAGCCAGCATCACTTCCCTTGGAAGTTGGTTGCAGATCCTAGCTGCCCGAACTGTGAAGTAGTTCTTATGGATGTCTAATCTAAACCTACTCTCCAACAAAGATGATAAGATTATTTTTTTTGTAACTAGTAATTTTTCTTCTGATTTTTCAGCTTTTAAGGATATTAAGATACTTTTCTCAACCATTCAAGACTCCTCTGCATTTAAATTATTTTTGAAACATAAAGGAATATATTCCAAAGTAAACTGGGTTTTTTGCCTGAAAAATCACAAACCAAGAAAATTTGTAGGTATATGAAGTAACTAAGGAAAAGTTTTACATCCACCAGAAAAATTGGGGGGGGGGGGGGCGCAAAATACAGCCCATGGGCTAGATCCAGGCTGCCAGGCTATTCTATCCAGCCTGCAGGGCCCCTAAAAAATTTAGAAAATATTTATCTGCTCCTGGCTGCCTGTCAAAGATGACAGGAGCCAGGGGCAGTAGGACCCCAGGGGAACTCTCAGGAAGACACAGCAGCCCAGCCCTGCCCCACCCCCAGCTATTTCCCTGCCTTCCTACCTCTGCACTGCTTCGGCACCATGTAGCTCCAGGCTGCACTGCCAGACCACAGGAGCACAGGCCCACTCCAGTACCCTGGGTGTGTGTGTGGGTGTTCGTCGGGTGAGTCCCACACACTCATCCCACCATACACGTGCACCCACACCTCCCCTCGCACTCCCATACACACAGACACCCACACTCCCTCACATACCCCAGGCACCCTCCCCCCAACACAACCCCCCACAAAACCTATACCCACTCACACCTCACATATCCACCCACATGCTCCCTCACCCCACACCCTCCACACCTATCCACCCCCACATACACACCCAGACCCTCCCCCGCACCCCACATGCCTACAGCCCCCCACAAACCTATACCCACCCCCACAATATACAAGAGTAAGACGTCATTTTAAGCTATTATATACAATCACCTCCATGTACTCTACACAAAGGCATGTAAACCAGGACAAAAATATTTTTTGAAATCAAATTAATTAATGCTGCAGATGTTCACTTTTTAGAATATAATTTGGTATTTTTCTGGTTCCAAGATGGCAAACCCCCTTGCTGAAAGGAGTACTTCAGGGGGCAAGGGGAGGGACTTCTGGTGGCAAAGGTCAGAGGGCAGGACTTCCAGTCACAAGATGGTGATCAGGGGGCAGGACACCTGTAAAGGTGCAGGGCTACCCATGATACCCCCGATAGCTTGTGAAAATTCGGTAAGCGGCCCTTCACCTGAAATAATTGCTTGCCCCCAAACTAAGAGGTCCTGCTCATTCTTCTTGCCACATCAAGCTGAACTCCCCGTTTACATAGGTTATTTGATGGTACTGTTGCCATAGATCAGCATCTTTTTTAATGTTTGCTAATGATTTTTTACGCCTGATGGAGTACAATTCTGAATTCCTTCATTTGTTCCTGTTCAATTCACTTGAAATAAGAGGATGTGCCAAATGACAGCCTTTGGGTTTTGCACATTAGAATCAGTCATAAATTATGCCAGTTTCCACTGATGATTTGTTTTGATACTAAGAGGTTAAAATTACACCCGTTTGTATCAGTGCAACACCTTATATTGGTGTTGTAACACCCTGTATCAGTCCAATACCCTGTATTGTATAATCAACTATATTATAGTTGAAATTTAGATTTTAAACAGAACTAGTATTTTAAACTCTTCAGTACTCTCTTGTTGAAAAGAGATACTAGCTGAAGACACAGGAAATATAGAAGCCTAATTTCAAATTTTATACCAGAATTGGAAGCAACTTAAACACCAATTTATCCATCACAACAGCTGCACTGTTCATTATGCACTGTTCATTATTTAAAGAACATCTTACAGAAAATAAACAAGGGTCCATTATACACAGTATAAACACTTCAGTTAGCCATGGTTTCTGTGATTCTCTCTCCTAATTCTATAAGAGCAGTTGTCTAAAAACAGTCTTTAATTTTTTCAGAGTTCACCATTTCCTAGAGTCTTATTCTTTAACTGAAATCACAATGCAAGCTGACGTTTTCTGCCATGTAAATTAGGACAACATTAAGAATTTATATGAGAATTTCAGCGAACACAGTAATCAGGATCTGAAGTAGAAGCGACTGGTCCTGGAAAGCAGAACTTTGTCTCTAGGTCTCCAGTTCAAGCTTTACCTGAGAAGGGGCCAGTGGGCTGTCCAGACTCATCTAGGCCCTCAGAGACAGCTTAGGAGGGAAAAGTTTTGGGACCATTATAATAGTCTTGCTTTCCCTACATAAAGGTGCAACACAAGCTCCAACAGATAAAGTTTAAGATTGAAATATTAACAAGTTTCCATGTGAAAGGAAAAAGGCAATACAAACTAAAGTTAATGGTAGTTAAAAGTTGAGCGTGCAATAAGAAATTTACAGTCATAATAGGGCAGCTGTATGACCTGGTTAGTCATGGCAACAGTTGTTTGTTTTGCCCTCCTCATTCCTCAAACACACAAGTTAGCACCAGGGGCTGCTGCTCCCATCACCCAACTCTAAAGTTATGTTAATGTTTTTACAACAAATCTCTCTTGTATGAGCATATGCACCACATTACATGTACATTTCAGTTGTGACATGCAGTTTACACACAGCAGGACACAAGTCTTTCTAAACATATCCAACTCCTACCAACTGGAAGAGAAGTGCTGCCCCAATTTTAAATGGGAGTTGGATGACACCATATAAGCTTTTTGGAAGCTATAAGGAGAAAGATAGCCTCAAAAAAGCCAACCAATGATTTTGAGACATATGCCCAAGAAGCCTAATGGAGAAAGACAAAATATGAAGGTAATACTAGGAACAGCCAATGGTATTAGAGCCGTCTCTGACCACAGCTTAAAAACAGACATTTAATTTTAAAACACTGATTAATATAAAGTTTCAAAATCAATACCAGGGCTCCAATGCCAGTGAGTAAGGGGTCAGGGGGCTGGAGAAGGGGGGGAAGGGATCATGGGGAGGACCCCCAATGGCCCCACCCACTCCCCCAGCCCCCCCACCCCTCCTGCAGCCGGCCCCTTCCTCCACAAGTCCCCCTGAGGCCCCCTCCCCCTGCCAGCCCCCTGAGGCCTCTGACCCCTGCTGCGGCTGGCCAGGGTGGAGGGCCCAGGGTGACAGGACCAGAGAAAGGATTTTGCAAGTGTAAGAACAGGAAGAGAATGGAACAAGCCACCCAGGAATATGTGGAACCCCCTTCAATGGTGGCATTCAAAAAGAGGCGGATGGGGATCTGCCCAGGGTGGCTTAGAAAGAGCAAATTCTGAATTTGTTCAGGTGGTTGGACTAGGTGACCCTTGAAGTCCCTTCCAGCCCAAGGATTTTATGAATCTAAAACAGGTGAAATGATCCTTTCTTTGCCTTTTTTATCTAAAGCCAATGCAAAAACCAGGGGCATCTAATCACCAAGTTCCTGTATCTCAGAGGCTGGAGACAAGTAGGGGAAGAAGCAGGGGGCTGGAGACAGCCACAGAGACATTCCCCTGCTGCCTCCAGCCTCCCAAGGATCCCTTCCCCTCTCCTCTAGCACCCCAACCCCCTGCTCACCTGGCAAAAACTGGGTCAGGTCCCTGCAGCTTGCACCACTGCCTGCCCCACATGGACAGGCAGCATGCTTCAGGAGAGGGGAAAGGGCCAATCAGAGACACCGGCACTCTGCCAGAGCATCTCTGGGACCATGCCCTGACCTGGTTTTTTCCCCCCAGGTTTCTGTTTGACCCCTGGATATCCAGGGGTCTCATTTTCTCCCCGCATTGCAAACTTGCAGCGCAGGGATCATTTTTTCATTTCTGCACGTGTCTCTTGCCCCACCTCAAAGGGGTTTAAGACAGGGCAAGAGGCACGTGTGTGCTCATCTGGACACGCCCATAGATAGCATAATTTTACCAATAAGAAGTCACAAAGTTTACCATCCATAAATACTGTGTGCCTCTATATAAAATGGCTCTAAGTCCTTAGTACTTACCTGCTTTTTTGGCATTCTAATCATTCCCCACAGTGCATCTGTCAACAGGTGTTGCCAAGCTCTGCTATCAATAAATGTATAGCAATTATCTTACAATAAACCCTATATCCAGGTATGTTTACACCAACCCAGGTTGAAAGGACTGCCCAGCAAACAGAAAAAAGTCTAAATCAATCACATGTAATTTATTATAATGTACCTAGAGAAGAGCTATCAGAAAGGATCATACTATGTGCTTTAACAGGCAATGAAATATGACTTATGTTATCAAGCTGAAAAAAGCAAAGGCACCCAAACAGAAGACCTGGTTTAAAAAGGTCAGGACTTATCTTGTATTACTTTGTTTAGAAACCCTAAGGCAATTTAAATATGCTTTTTAAAGAAAACTAAGTTGATATTCATTTCTGAACTTAATTCAAAGCTGTGTAACTGAGATTGTATATGGGGTTTACAAACTCAAGTGATAAAATTTTCTCTTGCCGCAGAAATCTTCAATGTGAGGGATCATATTTATAATATTTCAGTTAACCTGGTTGAATTGGGTAGAGTCTTTGTTTTAGCAAGCTTGGAGGATTGCTGGATGTCTTCAGAATTTTCTTTGATCATTTTTAATTTTTTTAAAATAATTTAGCCACTCACACAATGGAGTCTGTGAAAAACACTGTGTTAATGTTTTAGAAGCTGTATTTCTCAGAATGTTATCTTGCGCTAACTGCAAATACACTAATCCTAAAGACCTAAGGCAGGGGTGTCAAACTCATCTGACCCACAGAGTGGCCAATTAATAGTTCACAGGCAATCCTGCACTGGCCCCCTTCCTACCACTGCATGCCAGATCCAGTGTCTGGTCTAGGACCGTGCTGCATATGGTGCCCACTCTAGCTAGATCAGGACATCAGTGGCAAGCAGCCCTACTCTTGCCAGTGTGGGAGCAGGTGCTGCATACAGCATGGGACCCACACTGGCAGGAGCAGGCATCATGTGGCTCAGTCCCACACCAGCCAGATTAATTAAGGGATCCAGCATGAGGAGACCAATGGACCCCCAACATGCCAGATACAGCATCCGATAAGGCTAGTCCAGAACTGCACTGCATGTTCAGGGACCCTCCCAAGACACACAGCACCTGGGGGTTTACAGCAGACAATAAACTGAATATGAGCCTGCAGTGTGTCCTAGTTGCCAAGAAAGTTAATAGCATCCTTGGCTGCATTGATAGATATTTTGCCAGTAGGTCAAGGGAAATTATTATTCCCCTCTATTCAGCCCTAGTGAGGCCACATCTGAAGTACTGTGTTCAGTTCTGGGTTTGTGGACAAACTGGAGAGAGCCCAGAGGAGGGCAACAAAAATAGTGAGGGGGCTGGGAGATGTGACTTGTGAGGAAAGACTCAGGGAACTGGGCTTATTTAGTGTAGAGAAGAGGAGACTGAGAGGAGACTTAATAGCAATCTTCAAGTATGTGAAGTGGGGTTCGAAAGAGGATCCAGCTAAGCTATTTTCAGCAATGGCAGATGACAGAACAAGGAGCAACGGTCTCACGTTGCAGCAAGGGAAGTTTAGGTTAGATAGGAAGAATTTTCTTACTAGAAGAGTAGTAAAACACTTGAACAGGTTACCCAGAGAGGTGGTGGAAGCTCCATCCTTAAGGGTTTTCAAAACCTGGTTGGACAAAGCTTTGGCTGGGATGATCTAGTTGGGGATGGCCCTGCTTTAAGCAGGGGCTTGGACTAGATGACCTCTTGAGGTCCCTTCCAACCCTAACTTTCTATGATTCTATGACCTGCCCCAAACCGGATAGAGCAGATGTGGCTCATGTCTCAGACCAGCCAGAGCTGACACCAGGGGCATTAGATCAGGCATGTGGGGGGAGGGAAAGGGAGAGGAGGGGGTTCCAGACTGACCTCACATGGAGCTAGCACCATGGGCCAAATCTCTGACACCCCGGATCTAAGATATTGAGAGATTTCTCATCAACTTAAACTTACATGAGAAAGAATAGCTGGCTTTTTTTTTTTTGGTAAACCGATCTATAGCTGCAATGATTTTCAACCACTATTGCTCCTGAACTAGTATTTAAAACTAGGTTCAACCACATTTTCTAAGCATGAGTTAAATAAACTTTGGGGAAGAGGTGGCCACTCATTGGGCCAATCTAAGTAAGTGTAGGAAGGGCTGTCTTCACAGCAATGTTATTTTCTGTCCCCCTGACTGATTTGGTACCTGGAGCCAAACAGCATTCATTTGGAGTGAGAGACAGAATGAAGGGAGCGTCTGGCTTCCAGAAGTGCAGACTAGCCAGACTGTGTCCCACACCATTTAATTCAGACCCTATATAAAGGCACAGCTGGGTACAGTGGTTGCCAGCTAAGCACAAAGACAGACAATGTGGCCTTTTGATCTCCAGCCAAGGCCTGATCAACTGCAAAGCACTGGAGAAAAGGCACTGCTGTTAAAAGCCTGCCCACTCCCACAGCTTCTCTCTGCCAACCAGACTGCTGCTAAGCTAAAACAAAGGAAGTAAACAGTCAAAAAAACTCCTTTTAGGATAAAGCTCTGGCCTTTCATGTGAAAGCTGAACAGAGAATAGCAGTGTTCCCCACATAATTGCAAAACTCTCCATGTGCCAAAGGAGGAGCTAGGAAACGGTCAAAAATCACTTAAGAGGAATTTCTTGGCCCTTTTTCCACATATGGGAAAAGACATGTAAACCCATCCTGTCTAAAAGAAAAGCAGTATATATCCAGGGCAAGAGAATATTGGCAACTTCTAATATTGTCAACATCAATGTTTATACAACATAAAGGTTATTGTATGCAGAAGCAGAAGCATAATATAGTCCGTTTAAACCTATCCTCAAAATGTCATCCTAATTCTTTATTTTAAAAAACAGCAAATTGTAAACAGTCTCTGAAGTCATTGTTCTATTATAAAAGTGTCTTCATCTCTCAGAGGACAGAAAGCTCCAAAAGAAATTCCCCTCAGTTTTTCTTATTACATATTCCAAGTTATCTTTAAGGAAAGGCGGCACTTTATTTTAATTCTCACTGTTGTAGTCTGTGGCTTTGTTGTGTGAAAACATTGCTGTGGAGGAAGACACCTGAAAGCAAGATGAAAGCAAAAGAAGATGAACCCCCAAAAAACCCCAGACTGAATGAGATAGAGAAGTAGGAAGCAACTGATAGCTTTAATCACCATTTCCAAATATTTTTTCCTTACCTGAATGGCTGCAAGTTTCTGTCGTAAATTCACAAGGATTACTCTGGCTAAGGCCAGCAAGATGGGATGAGAAATCAGACTATAGATTGATTCACCATCTAGAACGAGCATATTTAGAACAGCTGTCCATGCCTTGGACTGAAAAGGAGACAAAAAAATATTAGGATCAGACAAGATCAAAGCACTTTATGAATAAGTCATGGGATACAGGACTGGAAAATTTACCCAACTATCCACCCAAAGACAAAAATCTGTTCACAAGGTTGAAACAACCATATCCTCAAATCCCACTTCCATCCCAGCTTCTGCCAGTTGGATTCAACCTGCCGGATTGAGATGCTAGTTTCCTGCTGACTCAAATCCATGCTTCTAGTTAAGAGCAGCCCAAACACATGTATCCTAAGTCAATAATGTAGCTACACACCATAAAAATTAGCAAAGCTGTTCCTAATGAATTACCTCCAATCATCTTGCATACCCCTATACCACACAAAAAACCCCATTAACGCTGGTCATTTCCCCAACAAAATCTATTAATCATACATGTTCTCTCTTCAATCCCTTCTAATGCAGAGTCCTCTACTAGAGGACTTCTCTCAGTAGTCATTTTTAGTAATGGCAGCCTCTTACTTCTTTCTACCTTTAAAAGCAATGGCAACATTTGCACTCCCTGCAGACATGGGCAAGTATTATTTTCTATTCATGTATGGCAGGGTTTACTTTGCAAAATAATAAATTAGGGTTTGAGGGTGTGGGGGTCAAAATGACAGACTAGTTGTTGCTCATATTGAAGGCAAAGAAAGATGCCAGAGAAAGATGCCACTTGCAATTTTTCAAGTTGTGATGGAATATTTACCTAAACTACATTTGACATAAACTCAGGAAATTGATCCCAAATGAAGTATAGTTATCTAATCACTAGTCAACAGATTTTTTATCAGTTTACATTCAGGAAAGCGTTTCGTAAACAGCTGGTCCAATAATTCACTTTTTAATTAATGGAATACTTATTTAATATTATTTTTCCTCATTAGAGATTTGTAATTAATTCATTTTAAGACAGTTCAGCCCTATAACCTGAAACCAATAATTCAGGATGTCAAATTACTTAATGCTGAGAGGAATTCTTGTGACAGAAGCGAAGTAGCTTCACTCTGATTAAAGACAACAAGGTGTCTGATGACCTGAAGACCCACTTGTGAGAAATAAAAATTGTATAGCAAGTAATATACCAAAAAACCATCCACAGAATCACTCAGAGGAAGAATTTCACCAACATCTGTAGCTGCTCTCATTTTATGAAATGGTCACAGCTCAGCTGCCACAATGCAGCACTAGAGATTCACTAAAGAACTAACATGTAAAGAAAATCACTTATTACCAGAGAAACTCTCTCTGCCAGCGACCTGAGAGCAGCAATGAAAGGGTTAATGCTGGACTCTGGTCCTCAGGCTTGCTTATTAAGGAGGAAGGTAGCAGCCATTCTGCAAAATAGCATTTTCATGCTTCTATCTATTCTGGCACAGAAAATCAGTTTCCCCACTTAAAACATGCATCCCAATTTGGGAATGCTTATTTTTAGGAAATGGATGCATATGGCATGCAAGTAAATATGGTAAAATGCACTGGGCACACCCAACCCTGTATCAGCAAATCACCTGCTCACTTTGATGAAGACAGAATTGTTTCCTCACAATAGCAATCTACAGTAATTTAGCTACTATAGTAATCAATTAGGCATAATTTCTCCTGTCGAAGTCACTTGCAGGAGAAGAACAAATCTGCATACCTACTGCTGCATTATAATGACCAATGAGAATAAATGCAGGTGGTAACAGTCTTAGGCTTAGCAAAGGATCTAACTCCCGGTAAGCCACAGAATTTTTTTTCAACTGTCCTCACAATAAATGCCATGTTCTTCTCTATGCAACAAACCTTGCATCCTCATCTAGGATGAGAGGGTAACAAGGAAAAAGAAAGAAATTCTATATTTACAGGATTTACTCCCAACGTCAAGGGTTCAAAGGTCATTAAGTCAAGGCCACAAAATCCTGAGATTTGGTTAAAGAAGAATCATTACACACACACACACACTTCTTTTTATGCCTCTTAGGGCATTTTTACACATGCTCTGGGGGGGGAGGGGATGCTTTAATTAGAGCAGCTCTCAGAGACACTTTAGTTAAAGCACCCGCAGCATCTTGGGTATTAGCATCCCTGCGCTTCAAAATGCGGCGGGGGCGCTTTAACTGATACTCGAGATGCAGAGGCTGCCGGGGGCCTGCTAATTAGCATGCTCCAGCAGACTTGATTGAGTCTTCTCCAATGCACTGTAATCACAGTACATCAGAGCAGCCTCCCCACAAGTGTACAGGCACCTTTAGTGTCTGAGTCTGTATGGTTAAATTTTTAAAGACTTAATCCAAAGCAAAAAGAGCAAAACCCCTATTAAAGATTTTTAAACTTAAGACTCTCATTTCATCGTAGGTTTCAATAGCTGGCTTAATTTAAAAAAAACAAACAAACATATATTGCAAAAACTGGAGGAATTTAAAGAGTGAACACCACGACAGATAACATCAACCACCACAAGCAGAGTTATGGAATATAATTATCATATCTCAAGGCATAAATCAGCCAGTAATTGATAAGCCCTGGGAATACCCATTGGCAGACTGATGTCCTGTTATCTACTACAGCTTATTCCATTTTCTCTGAAGCATCTGTTACTGGCCTTACAGTGACAGTGCAGTAGACTAGATGAATCAATGCATTAATCTGGTCCGGCAATTCCTGCACCCTGTCAGGTCCCCACAAGTTCACTTTTCACAGTCTTTGGGAAGAAGGCAAACAAACACACATTGCCACAATGTCTCAAAGGAGAAAAGCTTAGGCTTAATGACTTTAGGAAGGAGAGAATGACTCAAGACCCCAGAAAATACAAGTACTATATGATATATAGAAGACATAGGTTATGGAACTCAGTGGGAAAAATATTAACAGTAAAATTTAGGACAATTAAGAAAAGGGAGAGAGCACAGTTTGCTGGTAAAAAAAGGAAGGTGAGAGCATACACTGCTCTTACACTAAATCTCAGGTCTAATAAATCTAGGCAGCAGCCCTGTGTCTTCCCACTCTTTATTCAACCTGCAATCAAACCTCAGATGACTGTGCTGAAGGTAAGCAATTCTAGAATACAAAACTAAATTCACACTGGAGAGATTACCTTCAAAGCCACTTGGGTAAACTCATGACTTGTATTCATCCCCTCTCCCCTGCTACTGGCTCAGTTCAACAGCTTATGAACTCAGATGTGAAAATAAAATATGTTTCAGAATTCATTCTATTTTTTTTTTTAAAAGAGAGAAATCTTTATCTGAAACAGAGCTGGTTCTTCATTCAGTCCCACAAGCCATTAGTTAGCAGTCTTTCTAAAGCCAAAATCAATTGCAGGCTGTACACTACCCATGTCTTTTTCTTTTAGTTTTTAAAGCATTTCCAAACTATTTCCAAGCAGGATTGTCACTACCAATCTAATGGGGAAAAAAAATCTCTTAGAGCAATTTTATTCATGAAGTCAACGAAGCCAAATATGAGCATTTTAGTTGGCAGAAAGGTTCTTTTCTGGCTGGCAAGTATTTGAGGCTATGGGCAAGATGGGCTCCATGCCACAACACAAAATTTCCTTCAGATTTACTTGGGAAATCCAGTAACAGATAAAAAGAAAAGCAATAGCAGCTGTAAGCTAATTTTGATAGATGTAAACTATGAAATAAGAGATCTCTGGGTGCCATCTACACATGCAGTTAGTGAGGAGCAATAAACTCCAGTGCAGTTTGTGCCAGAGTCAGCTGCTCCTGAGTACTCCATCTGCATATACGCGCAGAACCATAGCAGTTTGAGCTGGGGCAGAGCAGCCCCAAGCTGACACGGGGCCTGGGGATCAGCCCCAGGCTCCAGCAGCAGAGGGGCTACTAGGGCACCCTCATGCCCCAGCCAGTCCTGGTCAGCATCTACATGTTCATAAATTATTCCACCATAGGATAGTACTTGTCCTTGACAGTACTATCCTACTGCAGAGTTAATGAGATTACTGCACCCTAATATGGGTGCAGATGTAGATGGTGAAGCTTTACTTTGGAGCTAACTAGTCAACTCCACAGTAAAGTGCACGTGTATAGACATAACTTCTATGTAGAAGGATTGCTCAAACCTGAAAACATGTAATTAGTTGACTGCAGCAGTTGACAAGTTGGAGTGCAAGGTAGTTCTCCTTAGCTAACTTGCCCCAGAAATGGGGACCTGCAATGGTAACTGACTTCACCATAAATCTGGTATTTTCTCAAATCATGGAATTCTGCATTTTGACGTACGCTTCACTGTTTACTATGATCATTCTGTCAATCTTCCTGGCCAGCTGGGACCTGTCTGTAATTGCTTCTTGTTCTCCAACTTTCAATGGATCACACTCCCCTCACTTTCATGGAACTAAATACCAAAAGGTCATGGCGTTAGATCTTGAGAGGAGCTTACAGCTGTGGAACAGGATGAGCTAGAAAGAGATGTGTGTGAATTGCTGCCTGGAGAATGCCACATGTAGAAATGGTTGGCAAATAATACTTCTGTCATGCTATTCAAAGGCCTAATTCTGTTGCCTGGATCCTAAGGTCTTGACCTCTACAAATACTTTCTACGTAGTCCTGTTAAGAACTTCCTTTCTCCTGCATGAGCAAAGCAAGATTAGTTTGTTACAACTTCATCAAGTCAATTCCTCAGCTTCTAAGATCACACTTCCTGCAGCTGAGTGCAAAGCTTCCTTCCCCGCACTCTCCAGAAGAGGTGAGAAGTTTGTAAACAGCTTTCACAGGCCGTTTCTCAGGACAGTAATATACCACAAAGCTGCATAAACAACTCATCTGGGCATCGTCACTCCTTCGCTAGCTTAAGTTAATGTAAAACCAGTGGTTATGAGTCCATGGAGAAGGAAGAGAATGAAGGGTAATGCATAGCAATAGCCTGACCTAATAGAGATAGAATTTAGGAAAAGCTTGATGTGGAATCTAGGGCCGCTGTGTTATGCTTTTTCATGCTAATTATGAAGAGGGTCGTTGGTCTCAGTGGAAGCCTGGCTATATTTTTCAGCACAAGGACCAGTCTGTGTATAAAAGCACTCAAAATGAAATGCCAACCTGCTTATGAAAGAACTTTTTAACATCTCTGAGAATCTACTAACTTAAATAATCAGAAACTCTGTAAAACTATCACAAAATGTTAATTGTTAGATGGAGGGTCAGCAAGCTTGGTTATATATATCTTTATAAGATCTGCATCTGTAAGACATACATTGTATGTTTCAAGAAAACAACATTTTAATAAAACAATTAACATAATGGTTGATGCTCTTGTTTGGAGCCTCCAGGTCAGGCCAAACATATAGCCTGCCAAACATATAGCCTGCAGGATGGATCCAACCCACGAAGCCCCAACATCCAGTTCCTGCCTGGGTCTGATCAGGGTGCCAATCCATAGGCAAAGGCAGGCCCACAGACCCTCTCCCCATCCCCTCGTCCTCTGCATACCTAATCCAGCAGCTGCTCAAGCCAGTCTGGGACCCATGCTACATGTACTGCAGTCCTGGAGCTACCGGGCAGGTGCTGCATGCAGAGCAGTCCAGTCAAAGCAGCTACCCCACTGCACGCAGTTTCCACCCCAGCTGGATTTTGCCACATGCAACACCTTCTCTGGGGGACACGCCACACATGGTACCTGCTCCAGGCAGTCCATGATCCATACGGCACATGGTGCTCACAGGCACTACATGCAGAGTGGGTCAGAGTGGCTGGAGTAGGCACCACATGCGGCACAGTCTCAGAACTGCCGGAATAAATACAGCACAGTGGCTACGTCAGCCACACTGCACTAGATACAGCATCCATTCCAGTCACTCCCAGATCCATGTCACACACAGCACAAGTCCCAGACTGGGTGGAGCAGCCACCAGATCAGGTATGCTGGGGACTGGCCCCATGCCACTCATGGAGCCAACAGTGCCTGATGAATTTGACACCCCTGCTCTAAGTGGACACGTCTACACAAGACACTTTACTGTGGAGTAAACTAATGTACTGAGCAGTAAAGTGTCACCATCTCCATGTGTGCAGCATTTACTGCACAGTAAATTAGTCTACGGTGCAGTTGGCTACTACCTATAGATACAGGTATTAGATTAACCACACAGTAGCTACTTTGTAGTAGCACACGTGTAGACAGCTGACTGGGAACAAATTGGTCCCAGTCAGCCCAGACAGCATGGCGGGGTCAAGGAAACTGTCTTCTTCCGTGGGCAGCTGCCTCCCAGCCCTGCACCCCAATCAGCAGATCAGTATCTCCCCCCACCCCCAGAGCCCAGCCCTGACCCCGGTTCTCCCTGCCAGCCCCATGTAGCATGTGTAGACATGTCCAGTATTCCCATAATACTAATTTATCATGTTTTTATTAACTTTCTTTTAAGTAAAAGTAGCATCTTTGGCCACACAACTACAAAGTTCAATAAAAAGGCAAAATCTAAAGTAGAGTATTTTATTTTTTAACTTAAGAAGACTGATCATTATACAGATCTCACCTTTCTTAAGGTCTTTGACCGGCTCATCTCATCTCAAATGGATTATCTCAGTATTTCAATGCAGTTTTTATTTGTATACGCAGTTTTAGTCACTTTTTTTCAAAATCTAAGAAAAATGTAACTTAAATTCTTGGAAAAAAGCTCATGTTCCAACCTAAATGATCCTGTACTATCCATTCTCTTAACTGAATGAATACAATTACAATTTTTAAACTAGTTTTTCCATCTCTTGGTTTCAAAATATAAATATAACATACATATATAGTTATAACAATCCTCTCATAAAAGTGTTTTAACCCACTCCCAGCAAGTTTACACCTAAAATTGTGGTGTACTTTTTAATTTTATTTAAATCTCTCATCTAAGTTAGGTTTCCTTTAACACAAACATGAGAGGTTTAAATACAAAAAGTACACCTCAATTTTAGGACTGCCCAGGAATATAATGGAGTGGCACCTATAACAGTCCTAGAGGTGACACTGTGGAAGGGAACAGAGATGACAGAAGCCACACAAGAAGACAAAAAGTTAAAATAAAGGACTGTTTTAAAAAAGATAAAGGTCATTTTTTAACATACTGCCGAAAAAAATGAGATGCAGTGGTGGGTACATGAAAGAGCAATATAATTACTTTAAGTAAGTTGATATTGTTATGCTGCTTTATTCTTCAGACAGATAACAGAATCTTTCAATCTGGAAAGTTAATACTTGGAGGGTCTACAGAAGATAGTTACAACAGTCATGGGGACAGTAGATAAAAACATGAGTTAGGGATTCATTTCAATAGAGGTAGAGGAAAAAAAAACGGGTGCATTCCTGAGCCCATTTTTCTCTTATAGCTTGCACGTGCAAAGTGAGGAATACTTGATTCAGAGAAAGAGATAAAACATCAAAATAGCTGGGAACATGTTTTTGTTAATGTATATAGTATTATTTCTACCTTTCCCAGCAGCTTTTAGCATAATCTACATAAAGACAAGTAAATAAATATATGTTGGTGGGTTAGAGAGCTTCAGATATTGACATGTGAGCATTTTTGATTTAGGATGTTTTATAAAGAACCGAAATGTTATATTTAGCATTGTAACAATCCAATACGCTTGGACAAAGCAGTAACAGAGATCAGTAAGGGTGTGCCAATAGAGAATTTTTGGGCAGATACCGGTAACTGATGTTTAATGAGCTATATTGGCCAATACCAATTCAATTGCCGCTATGCAGCTAGGCAGCATGTAGAGCAGCATCTGGCTGGTGAGTCTGTTGTAGAGAAAGGGGTGAGGGAGGAGGGAAGGGACATGGAGGTACAGATGGAGGCCCCTGTGGTGAGGGAGGGAATGGGGCTGGGGGAGCCACTGTCCAGCCAGGGCAGAACACATGATGGAGACTCAAGTGGTTTGTGCAGGGGCTGCGGGGGGCTCCTGTCACTGTACACACCCTGGGAGGGCATGGGGGGGGCATAGGCCCCCCAGATCTGCATGCAAGGCAACAGTGGACTGCCACTGTGAGTTGGGGTCAGGGCAGCGCTCGGCCCTTCCCAGTGGGAGCTGGGCCAGGCTGTGCTTGGGGTAGGCGGCAATGGCACTGGAAGGGGGGCTGTAGCCTCCCAAATTTGCTGTAGCCCCTTTCCAACCCCCCCTCCCAGTGCCACTGCCACCCATCCCAAGCACAGCCCCAGCCCAACCCTCCCCCCCCAGGAAGTACCTGGCACTGGAGCCAGCCCCAGCCCACAAGGCAGCCCACTCTTACCTTGCACACCAATCCAGGGCCACACAACCCCATGCTCTCCCAGAGTATGTGCAGCAGTGGGAGGTGTCACCCCACACAAGCCACTTGTGGCTGTCCTGCACCCCACCCCAGCTGTGCACCACCTGCCTCTGCCCCAGCCCTACTCCTTCCCTCATCACAGGGGCCTCATCCTCCCCAGCCCCCCGCCCCTTCTCTCACAACAGATTTACCAGCCAGACCCTACTGCTGTCCACATTGCCAGGCTATGCTCCCAGCTGCCTGCATGCTGCGCTACACATGGGCACCTGCACGGGACATTTATCGGTGGCATTATTGGCCCCATGAGCCAAAAAAAGACAATTGCCGATATAGTCAATTTTCCATATATAGGTGCTGATCCAATATGGGACTAATGCATCGGTGCATCTCTATAGAGGTCAGGAGATGATGCTGTGATGATGCTAAACTTCTGTCTGAATGTATAAACAGTTATACTTTGAAGAACTGATTTTTAGAGTCCAATGCAGATTTTTTAGAAAACAAACACATCACTGGAATCTGCTCTGCTTTATTCTAGAGCTGATTTATTTCTTAGGCATAGCTACTACCTTCCTGCAAGCAATCATCCATTACATGGTGCCAACACGTTATTTTTATAACCATTGTAAATGTAGAGAAAAGATACTCATGTGAATTCTTTCATTCAATAGCCAGTGAATAATATCGTTTTCTTTCAAGTATCTGAACAGATTGACTGATACAGATGATATGACTGTTGGACTAAAATGACTATTGGACAGTCTTCTTTATCAAATTAAAAAACTACTCTCTAAAACAAATTAAGGTAATGAAATACTGGTTAGTGCTGGCTGCTAAATCAGTGAAGTCCATCTTATACTGTACTATCTATATGAACTCTCAGTGACCTTGATTTGCTAGACTTAAATTCTGAGATTATACAAGGCCTATATAAGTTTGAAAAAAAGTTGTGCCTTCTTTGTTTATTTCTATTGCAATAACACAGGCTGGAAAAATGGAACAAATATCAAGATAAACTGTCATTTTCAACACATTTATCATTTTCCCTCTCTCTGAGGTTTCACGTCCTTGATATTTTATTTACAGTCCTCCTACCTATGCACTCATAATCTAAATACAGACAAAAAGCCCAAGGCTGAATTGATTCAGTCTTTGCAGGTTAGTCTAAGCTATAGAGACTGAACTGATAAGCAAAAGAACACACATTCACTTTTGGTTCAGGAAATGCAGCCACATGCCTGCAATGACTCAAGCCAGAAGCTGGAGGGTGCTAGAGCACCCCTGCCAGCCACAAAGGGAAGACAGCTCTCCAAGACTTTTCCTCCCTCCCTGCTGGAGCAGAGGGGGCACAGCCAGGCCCCAGCCTGTGCTCTGCCTGGGCAAGGAGGGACAGTGAGGGAAAGTAGTGGCATCAAATTCATAAAAGCTTAAACAAGAATAGTTCTCCCTCTGAAAAACTATAAACTGCAGAACTAGAAATGCAGCCTGGACTGTGTGTTCACTTACTCTTCCTGCTGCTCCCAAGGTCTCTGAGATTTGCAGTCCAAAATCAGAGCAGTAGGACTCTCAGAGTTCCTCATCACTTCCTCTTCCTGCTTCCAGATGCCTCTTGGATTTGTAGTCCACAGTTGCAGCCAGCACTACATTTTAGCAGGGCACGGCAGCTCTGTACTCTGTGGAAGGTGAGTTTAACCCCCCTCCCTCGCCCCAGACCCCAGCTGGGGTCTGCACTGGGGGGCCAGTGAGGCCAGTGAGCCAGTCCTCACTCTTTCAGCTAAGGAGAAGAGGGGCAGCGCCAGCCTTGCTCTCTGGAACAGACAGCCCAGGGCTGAAAAGCATGCTGGGACTCTCATTTAACTTAAACCAGGAAGGGGTCTGGGACACAAGGTTCATAAACCAATTTGACCTAAATCAGTTAAGTCTGATATCACATTCAACCAGGTTGATCTTAAACCAGTTTGTCATTTTGAAACTGTTTTATGTGCACTGAGCTTCCGTTCTGTTACAGGTTTAAACCAGTTTCTGATCACTTAAGCTGGTTTATGTGCAACTTCTGTCCCTAGCCATGAAGGCTAAATAACATTTTTCAGTAATGGAACAATAAAAACAGTGTCAGTCATCTGTAGTCAGTGCGGTGTCATATTTTTTTAATCATTTTTATCAGATTACTTTTAATACATTCCAAACTGATAAACAACCTTATTTTAACATGATGGATACTACACCCAAATTTTAAATGTATGTATAAATTCACAGGTACAGGCTACATAATGACAGGGCTAAATCTCAGCCTTGAAGTATAACTAGAATCCCAGGAGAAGATGGAACACTGTGTGAAATGCAATTTTTTAAATGACATATAACAAGAAATAAAACCTCTCACTTAATTCCTTAATATTCTATCTTCATTATGCTTACTAAATTTTACTTCTCATTCTGCAGTCATTTATATTTTTTATAAATTAATATCTTATTCATAATAGAATTCTACATCCAAACCTAGTCATGTATGGACATAGAATTAGCAGAGAACGCTTAAGCAGAAATAGACCTTGCAGTAATGACATGTACAATGTGATAAATCACTCAATCCACTTAATGCCAACATTTCAATTAAGCCTAATCAAAACCACTGGTAACAGCTGAAGCTTCATCACAAACAGAGATCACTCATTCAAGATAAGTTTAATTCAAATTTATTCCAGTGCACTTTCAATGCAAGTATTTCTCTCATCAAATCCAATTCAACCTTGCCATTTGCCTTGTTTTATATCTCCTGTATTCATCAGTATCTGTGGACCACATGCATTCCCCAAACATCATTTCTGTGTATTTATGGTGTTGTCTACAGAGAAAAAACGCCATCTACATGTAGTTCCTTAACATCTCAGCAACTTGGTAAGTATAATTTCAAATGCAACAATAAATGTTAAGGTAATGTAGTGGTCAAGACGACAGCATAATACTGGGCCACTAAGAGGAATTTCAGTTAAGTTTCAGTTTCCATTAAAAACTTCAGTTAACAAAAGGTGTTCATGCCTTAAGGAAAAAAAGTTACAACACCTACAATGAAAAAGCTGATACAAGAGAGCAACAGTCAGTAGGAGCCTTCTGGCTGACTAGAAAGGCAAAGGCTTACTACAGATTGCCTTCCTGCAATCTCCATTGACTGTGTGCTGAGCTGCTTGACAGGCTAGGGCCCCAAACTCTGGTGAGCAAAAGTATTTTTCATATTGTATTTTGAACATCTGAGGCCATGTGCAGTTGGCTTCCGCTTCTTGAAACTGCCTAGCAATCCCCTCAATCTTTACTCACTCACTTCTCACACTGGTCAGTTTTTTGGGGGAGAGAGCAGGGCACACCTGAGTGAAAGCAAATACCTTCTGCTCCGCCTCCCATTAACACCACAGGGAGCAGGAATTGCTAATGAACACCCTGTAGCCTCTCCCCTGAAACCAGTATCTGCATGTTGCTTCCATTCCAATACTCTAGAACAAGGGTCAGCAATCTTTTAGCAACAGTGGGCCCAATTAACACAGCTTGGTCCGAAGGCGGACAGCTACTTGTGACTAGGCGGCAGCTGCTGCTGCTTCTCCAGCTGTTGAACTGCAACTGATTCCTCCCGCTGCCAAAACATCACTGATGTCCTGGTTTCAAAGAATGGATAAATGTGCTTAGTGGGCCAGATCTGGACCACAGGCCATAGGTTGCTGACCCAAGTCACTGCTGAAGAACTTGTATAGGATCTCAGGTACAGGAACACCCCCCAATCTGGTTAATAGTTACAACTGACAAAAATCATAGCAAAGAGCAAGAACTCTATAGGAGGACTAGAAGAGCAGCCAGTCCTACCCTGTTCCCATTTGTTAAATAACTTATGTAAATGTACAATGACTCACTAGGATAAGGACTCAGGAGATATCAAGAACAGTCTGCTATTACACTGCTATGCTACAACTACTCTTGCAAAAAATGTTGATATGACATCAACTGCCATATAGAAAATAAAAGTTGTACACATAAAAACCACAATAGCTATGCAAGTTGTTGCAAAAAAAAAATTCAAACTTAAATTCTGGCAAGCAAAATGCATCTCACTTCACATTTGAGAAACTGCTCTTTCATCCAGTTAAAAAAAGATCACAAAAATGCTTCATATTCATTGTAATCTGAATTCTCTGAAGATGACTATGAGAACAGTACCTTGCAATCAAATTATGATGCGCCCAAAATGAATTAAAGATTCCCTGCTGGAGATGTTCCTTTTATCTGTTTAATTAGGTTAGACACTTTTACTGTGAATACTTTATAAAAATCAACAACATCCAGTTCTGTATTACTCATCTACTTATGATGTCGGAACAGAATATTATGAATTTCGGTGGAAAACAATCCCTATGGTTAGAGAACTCTTGCTCTTCCTTGGGAAAACACGAGATGGCAGCTCTGAAGTCACCTAAAAGTCCTATACGTGGGTAAGAGGAAAAGTTTGTGCTTGTACTTCTGAATCCACTGCCTAAGTCTCATGTATACCAGTCTCTGCAGCCCACTACAAATCTGCCTATGTGAAGAATGAATTGGCAGAGCTACCTGGTGTCCCACATGGTAGTGAACAATGTTTTAACAGGGAAAACAGAAACATTTCAGAAATATGTTTGTGGAATGCTGCTCACTTTTCTTTCTCAGATGTTTAACAAGACACAGATCTCTACAGCTGCTCTGACTTCAACACTTCTGTTCATTGTTTGCCCCCCAAAATAGTCTATCAAGTCTGTGCTTAGAAGAGATTTATGTGCAAAGAGACAAGAAAACTCTCTTATCATTCCCACTGCCAGCATTTGTTTGTGTACACTGGTGTATACCATGTCAAGAGAATTGTGCTATTTGTAAACAGGAATAACAATAATTGTTCAGAAACAGTTTTTTAAAATGAAAGCATACCTCGCAGAACTGCTGTAACAACGAAGATGGCAAAAAATCCTGAGGCTGTAACTGAACAGGAGGTCCAGTCCAATTACTCTGAACAAAGAGCTGCAAACTGCCCACGCCAAGCAGAAACACTAATCTCTGTCTGAAAGAAAAAAAAATTAAAAAGTCATCTGACTTAGTCTCAAACTAATTAAATATCTCCCTCTCAATCTTAAAATTTCCTTTTGAAACACAAATATCACCAAGTAATGCAGAGCAGGTCTGGGAAAATAAAAGATGCAAGTATTTAATATGTGGCTATCCAAAATTATTTTAATACAGTAACAGCAAATATTTTGAAAACAATGTTGTTTCATGTTTCAGGGGTTAAGAGAGTACCTGACACGAGATGCCTATGTAGTGGGCATATAAACCTATTTTTCTACTGTAGGATTATTATACTCTCCTCCAATCTATCTGGGGTTGTCCACCGTGAGAGACAGGAATATCAGACCGATCCACAGTCTGATCTAGTATGGGAATTCCCGTCTCGCAGAAAGACCTCAGGGCTTAGAAGAGAAGACCTGAATTACACAAGTGTAGCCAGAGAGGCACTGATGTCTTAAAATTATACTCATCAAATTCCACCTCATACCCTGCAAAAACACTTCCAAATGTTAAGGAAACTCAGACAAGGATTTATGCACAGGTGCTTTTTGTTTTGTATGGACTGTGTTGCTTGGGGGCTGCCAGTAAGTGCCACTGGAGTATGGCTCGGAATTTCTTTTGCAGCATGTTCATTTTGACAATCGTGTGTTTGTGAAAAGGAAAATAGTAAGCCAGAGTACCCAAAAACAGAGAGGTCTGGAAAAGAATGTGCTTAAGCGCTGAGGAGAGAGGCCCAGGCTTAACAGTTGAGACAGACTGTGCCAGGTCTCAGAAGGGAAGAGACTCGATCCCTCCAAAACTGTGAGCATCTCAAAACTCAAAGCCAAAAGGAGTACCTGGATCCCTTTATCTCTGCCACATCCCCGTCTTTATAACATCAACTATACTCTATTCACTTTAATTTTCCTGGTAATTCCCCCCTCAGCAATCAAGTTCTCAATCAGTATCAAAATGTTGACTCCAGTTGGTCAAATAAAAGCCAGCCTTCAGCTATATGTTAATTTTTCACATGGGCACCTTCATAGTTTTTTTTCTCATTTTCTCCTCTTCACTTGGAAGCAGCATCCTATGAGCATCTGCAAAATTACCCCATTAACCTGAAACAGCAACAAGTGTATTGTTACCAAGGCATTGATAAAAATAGGCAGTGCTATCTTGTTCTTTCCTTATATTCCTCCAGATGTATTACAGCATCTCACCTTAAAATTGTGAGATGGGTCTGTACGATCCAGAGTAGCATGTGGCTGAAGCCGGCTTCCCACATGCTGCTGGGGACAGGATGAGCCGGCCAGGTTGACACCAGCCAGCAGAGGCGGCGGCGGAGCCGTGTGCTGCTCGGGACGGACAGGCACAGGCAGGGGGGAAAGGCAGTACAGCCCCTGCCGCTCTGGCTGGGCTTGTCCCGCCCCGAGCGGCACACGGCTCCGCCGCCGCCTCTGCTGGCGGGTGCAGACCCGGCCGGGCTCCTCCCGTCCCCAGCAGCTTGTGGGAAGCCGGCTTCAGCCACATGCTGCTCTGGATGGGACGGACCCAGCCAGGTCAGCGACAGCCAGAAAAAGTGGCATTCAGCTAAAGTCGGCTTCCCACATGCTGCTGGGGATGGGAAGACTCGGGGACGGGATGGGATGAGCCTAGCCAGAGCGGCAGGGGCTCAGCTGCATTTCCCCCTACCTGCACCAGTCAGTCCCGAGCGGCACACGGCTCCGCCGCCGTCCTGCTGGCAGGTGCAGACCCGGCCGGGCTCCTCCCGTCCCCAGCAGCAGGTGAGAAGCCAGCATGGGGGGCCTCAGCAGAAGGGGTCCTGGCGTGACCTCTGCGGGGCGAGGCGGCGGGAGCTGGTGTCTGCCAGACCCCGCGCTCCAGGCTCGCAGCGCTGAGGCCACCGGGGCTGCGTGCGCCAGGCACCATGGTGAGCGGGGCCACGCGGGCGAGTGGGTGAGGCGCGGTGCAGGCAGGCCACCTCACTCCAGCCCCCCTCAGGCAGCACTGGCTCATGGGGCTGCACTGCTTGGGGAATGGAGATGTGGAGCTATTTATTTCTTCCCTTCACTCTCCGGGGCAGTAGCTGGCTGGATGGAATATGGGTCCCTCCTGCCCCTGCCCACCAGCAGCTACCATGAACCTTACAGTAACAGGCAGGTGCAGTAGGGCTACACAGGCAGAGTCTCTCTGGCCCAGGACATTTGATTATGTCTTGCCGGCCCACTGGGTAACAAAAAGTTCATGATCTGGGGCCACCTTCAAAAAGGTTGGACACCCCTGCATTATAATGATGGTTGGCTGGCCTAACTGAACAAATTTAATTCATAGGCAATTGTTTTTAACAAGGTCAGAAACACTGTCACTGAACTACACTGTTGGAGAAAACCAGAATATTCACTTGCTTGATATTACCAGAGAGAGTTTATCACCATGTCACTCTGGACTAATTTACCTTGAAAAATATTAGAATTAATGTATAAGAAAACTCTATTTACATTAAATACATGTATAGCACAGTCAAAGGAGGAATAAACATCTCTCTTTCTACCCAATATATACTTGAATGTAGTGATTCTCAGATCCAAATGCTCACAATTTCAAAAGCTTAGGCTCCTTGATCCACCCTGTAAAAGTATTTTTGTATGAAAGACTTTATTTTTTAAATGAGTACCAAAAAATGTTTTCTGCTTCTGCCAAAAAAGACCCACCTTTTTATACATTAAGTTACAGAAATACTGTGTCTGACTTCAAAAAAAAGGACAAAACTATTAGACTTATCACATGTCACATTATACAGCTGTCCTTTGGAGAAAAAAGGTACCCACGTTGAAAGTTCTTGTAAATTCCCTACCTAAACCACACAAAGGTAGATTTGACTTTTGGCAGATTAGTATTTCAGAAATACACAACCAGTATTATTCAAAGAGCATCCGATTTTAAAATACTGCAACTATTCTGACCACAGACAAGGACTCTTTAGTAGAAAAGTTAATAACCATGGCCATCCAAAATGTGAACTACAGTGAACTGTAAAAGCAAAAAAACCAGCCTGTAAACCTCAGTGATGTTTTCCGATTTAACAGCTTACAGAATCAACTAGTTCTGGATAAGGAGAACTGAGGTGCAGCAACTTGTTCAAAGTCATATGACAGTTTGCAGGAGAGAGAAAATAGAACACAAATTTCCCAAGTTCAAATCCAACGGCCTTTCCCCCCACATTCCCATACCTAGTGCTAAACATTAACATTTATTCTGCCATTTACCTTGCTATGCTCACTTAGCGAAGTGTCATGGCATATTGCTTTTTCAGGCTACACAAGCTGATCCCTTCACTGAGATATTCATAATGACATCTCAACTTTCTTCTTAAGAACCACCACTAACTCAGAACCCATGAAAGTCTATTTCCTAATTAGGAGGGCTTGCAAAAGCCACATGATCACAATTAGAAAACTATTTTAAATTAATGCTGTCCCTTATCAAAGCTTCCAGGTTGGAAATGCTCCTGAACCTTATATGCTTACAAAGGTAACCTTCCAAAGGCAAACCGCTGTAATTATGTTGTTAAAACTGTTGTACTTCTGCCTTCTTAATCCTGCAAACAGCTCTAGTACCTCTGCTGCTGGTCAGAGCTTACCAAAGCTAGCACAGAGCCAAATGTGACATTTTCTAGATCTCCTGATGAATCATTTTACCAGATTTAGGTATATAACTTCATCAAATTCAGGACCTGAAAAAAACCACTTGACCAACCAAGTGAAATGTGGCTCAGGCAATCAGGCCAAGAAGGGCCAGGGAACTGGTTTCTCTAAAGACAGGAGAGAAAAGAAGCTAAGAAGTACAAGTGTTGCTATTCTTTCAACCAGACGGAAGCGTACTCTTCATGCCAGGAATTTTTGAGGAAAGGAGGAGACACAGTAGCTTCAGCTACTAATGTTTTTTTCCAAAGAAAACAAGATGACAAAGAGAAAGAATTTTTTTTTTTTTTTGAAGAAAAGGAGAAGGCATGCCCAAGGCTGTTCCTCACAGGACAAGTAGTGGGTAAGGCTAAAAAGCAAAAGCTTGAGGTGGGGAGAAGGCTGTAAGGAGTACCACAAAACAACCCAGGTGCAAATGGAAAAACAGTTGAAACATGACCTTTGCTGCTCTAGGACAGCAACAGCAGCAAAGCTACCCTGAGGAGACAGAAACCAACATATAATGACTGAGAGATCATTAGAATTTCAGGATTTAATTTAAAATCAACATGAAGAAGAAGGCTGCGCAAATGGAAGCTTTCAAAGAATTAAACTGAGGCCCTAAGGGTCCTGCCTAGTCACTGCTGCCCCCATCATTCTGGCTACAACAGCAGCCAGCGTCCCTGAGCTCTCCCGCCTTGCTCTGGCTGCCATTGCCCATCTCCAGCCCAGGGGACAGGGCAGTGCAGGGAGCAGTGAAGGAAGCAGAGGATGAGTCTATGGCTACACCCTCAATAGATGCACTGTGTCACAGTGGCAGTGGGGAGGGCCGGGTATTAGCAAGCCCACATTATGGCCGGGAAGAGGGCAGGGAGGGAGTGGTGAGGGGAGTTGCAAATACACACTAGCACATTGTAGTGGCCCCCCACTACACGTCCAAGGCAGCAGTGGGGAGGAGGGGCTGTATGTGTGGGCACACAGTGCAACACAAGGGAGTGTCCAAGCTGCCCAGGGACCTGTGGCACAAGCAGTGAGGCCACATTGTGAGGCCTCCAGGGTGTGTGGCCCTCTGGGGCTTAGCAGCTGGACAGCGCTAATGTAGGGAATACATATTCATTTTCATTATGCTGAAACTTTTATCCCAAATAGTTAAAAAAACTGAATCAAAATTCAAAAACCTTAACTGTTTAATGGATAGCACATGTGAGTAAAGAAAAGATGCATTTCAGCATAGAGATTAACGTTAGGCCCCAGGATAGTAGTTCTGATAAATTTTGAACCTTGATGGAGCAGATTTTCCTCTTTGTTCAAAATACTAAGTACTATCTCCAGACTAGACTCCTCTATCATTCTTAGCTAGTATTTGATTACAAAAGCAAAGCAGCAGTTAGAGCTAGGAAGCCAATCGATATATCGGTGCTCATCAGATCAGCACTGATAAAAGGAGAAATGACATTATCAGCTACCAGGTATCCAGGTTGTAGCCTTATTGGTCTAGAGGAAAAGGCAATCAGGACTCATAGTAGAGATGATATCTTTTATTAGACCAACAAGATTTTTGCAAAAAAAATTCTTTAATTGCAAGCTTTCAGGCACAAAATCTAGGGTGCTTGTGCCCTAACACCTGCAATTAAAGAATTTTTTTTTTGCAAAAATCTTGTTGGTCTAATAAAAGATATCATCTCTACTATGAGTCCCGATTATCAGCTGCCAGGTTTTTTTTGGTTATTCTCGCTAATAATTATGGGCATGTGCCTAGAGCACCCTAGTGTCCATGCCCTGCCACTAACCCAAACCTGAGGCAGACTACAGGTCTCAGCAAGCAGCAGGAGGGGGCACCAGGGAGTGGTCACAGGGTACAACACTCAGCAACAAAGTGACCATTACCAGCTTCTGCTGCTGCTATAGCAATGCCACATGCACAGCGGGGCCTGAGCTCCAGGCTACCATTGAGATGTTGGGCTCTGCACAGGCAGGGTAAAGCACCGCAGAAGGGACATTTTGCTCTGCCAGGCACCAGGCACCTTTGCAGAAGTGGCCTCTCCCAAGAGGCCATGGGAGCTCGGTTGTACAGGGCCCACTGGCACTGAGGCAACAGCATACTTGGGGATCTAAACACACCCAGCACTGCTGTCCGCACGAAGGTTGACCCCACCCACGCGGAACGGCAGCACAGGCTGCACAGGGGTCAGGGATGTGGGTAGGAGCTGTGGATGAGTGGGCGACATGAATAGGAATGGGGTAGTCACAGCCTCTCTCATTGAGGGCTGGAGCAGGCAGGAGGCAGCTCCCGGTCTGTGGGATGCCCGATACGATGTTCTGAGTTGCTTTGCGGCACTCTAAATAAAAACTACTGTCAGTAGTTTAAAATACCTTGCACTGTGACTAAATATCAGTTATTGGATCAGCATTGGCCGATACGGTTGGTTAATCATCAGTTATTGGTATCAGCTAAGAAAATCTTTAAATCAGTACACCCCTAGATAAAGCCATCCATTAAAACAACTTCCATAGATTTTCCCATCTCCGATTATTCTACTGGTGACCTAAACAGCACACCACAGTGTATTTGTGTTCTTATAACTCAGGATCTCTTTCCAAGAAATCCTTTTACTATGCTGGTGGACGTGTCTTTTTGACAGAGTACATAGCATTCTCAGACAAATCTTCTTTAAGCATCACTTGCTAATTTTTGTTACTGTATGTAGCTGATATGCTAACCATACCACCTTCTGTTCTTAAACTTCTCTTAATGTAGGCAGATAATCTTAAGTATCTGCACTTCTTTGTGAGACTTAATTGCTTTACTGCAGTTTCTGCTTTGGTCCTTCTCCTGTCCTTCCTCCAACATAATTATTATTTCATCCTTTCCACTTGTAGTGGGCGCTAGAAAACTATCCACACCAAGCATGCCAATATCCTTAGTCAACACAATTTACTTGATAAACTATAAATGCTAAAGCCAGACATTCACATCTAGTGATAGAAAAGAGACCAAATGCATCAAAGTGGAAGTGCAGTAAGCGTGCTTTGTATGAAGACATATGAAGGAAATAACTACTCATAGCCAATAATTCCCCTGTGAATACCATACTTATTTACATACCACAGACCCCTAAATAAGATGCACACCTTGTTCTGAGAAAGCAGAGCAAAGGAAAAAAATGTATGTGTTTAATTGAAAATGAGTAATTTATAACAAGCTATAAAATATATATAAAACCATTTTGTTCCATTTGTGGTCACATGTTCATATATGCTACAAGACTGACTCAGCAAACATAGAGTATCAAGTGTAGATATACTACCAGTTAGTACAGCTGTCCTACATAAAGTAATGATATGAGGTCACCTCCTGATGTGTCAAAAAGCAAACTGTTCAATCACAGTTATAGGAAATCAGTTTTCTTATTAAAGATTCACCCTGATTTTTTATCACTGATTTTTTTTTGGAAGGTGGGGTACACATGGTATGCAAATAAATATGGTATCTCAGTCACTTTAAACTTTCAAAAGATAAAATGTTCTCATTAAAAGGTGGACTAAAATGTAGATCATGCTTTGTTATATAATGCTTTATGGCACTTCAGTTATTAGTACAATACAGTGTTCACAAAGCTACAAGAAATAATAAATTGTGGAAAAAGGAGAAGATAAATCTGCAGCTGATTAGCCTCTTTATGCCAGCAGCTTCACCAGCAACTATCACCTCTAAGATTCAGAGGCACACACCTTTCTATAAAAGGAACAAGTCAACTGATACATCTTAGGAAATCCACTTAGAGCAGGGGTTTTCAACCTTTTTAACAAGGTTGCACCCTAGCAGCCCCCTTTTTAGTAAGTGTACCGAGTAGGGAGGGGAGGATATGGCAAGCAGCTGGACGCTAAGCAGGGGAGGGACAGGAGGCAAGCAGCCAGACGCAGAGCAAGGGCGTGGTGAGCAGCAGAAGCACAGCATCTGTGCAGCCCTGGTCTCACCACACCCTGGCTCTGTTCCTGGGAGGCAGCAGCATGGGGTGGCAGCGCTCCATCCCCACCCACCCCTACATACCCCTGGGACCTTTCAAAGAACCCCCAGGGTTACGTGTATCCCAATTAACAACCCCTGGTTTAGCTATTTCTCCTCTTGGAACAAAAATTGTTCATCTTCCACATCAAATACTAAAAAAGATTAAATGATGTCTATTAGCTCTAAGTAGCTTCTATTAGTCTTATACATAATAAAGTCAACCATTTCCACCTTTCCACATTATCAATATCTTCACTGGAAGAGTCCAGGTATGCTAAAATTGCCTTCTCCAAGCAGCTGTCAATCTTCTCCTCTCTCACTGTGGGTGCACTGAGAACATCCTGGATCACTTCACTTAATAGAATGGCCTCATAATTCCCTTCCAAAAAGGACTGCAATAAGCATCCACTTTCTGAAATATAAAAGACAAACAAACGAACAGTGATATAGTTTTACATCTTTCTCTCACGTAACTTTAAGTTGTCACAAGTGCTATTCAAGTGAAAACATAGGCTAAGCAAAGGGAGGGCATGGAGGCGCACATGCACCTCCTGAGAGCGAGCGCTCAGCTTAGGCGATGGGCAGGGGGAGCACTGGTGCCCACCCCAAGAAGTGCCGCTGGGACTTCCAAGCTCAGTGCCCGGCCACGGGGCCCGCTCTCCACCCAACACCGCTGCAGCCACCTGCAGACAGTCCTTGCCCAACCCACCCTCGCCGCCGATGCCTGTGTCACCACCTGCGGGTAGTCACTGTGCCCCCACCCAGCCCCAGAAGATACACGTCATCTATGAGTGAAAATGTTTTCCATGTTTTGGAAAAAACAGTTCATCAGCTGGCCAGAAGGATGTTTTTACTTTTAAGTCAATTTTTTTTTTAAAATAGCACCAACAGTCTCTCATTGTGTAGTTCAAGACTAATATTACAGAACTGATGCCAACTTTTCACACTGAAAATATAACTGCTATATGGAGTTAAATTATATAGTTAACACATAAGACGGTTGTATTTTTATAACATCATTAAGGAAAACAAAGTTTAGCAGGACAGACCTGGAAGTCTTATGTGTTTTTTAAGTACACGTTAAAATTATGTAGCAAGTTTTAAGTCACATAACCAAAAATTTAATTTTGAACCAAAAGTATCTTAAATGCATTGATAAAACACCAAGATACCGTTTTGTGTTGCACTGTATTACAACACCACTTCACAGGCTAAAAGATCTATTCAGAAAACACAAGATGCCTTTTTGACAAGGGAAAAGATGGAATTCAACAACTACAGAAGTTCAAAGAATGAGTCTCCAGTCAGCGCAGCACAAATCTCAGAGACCTTCCAGGAAGCTGCTAAAAACATCCACAAGAAACATGTTCCCTTCCAAGAGACAAGGTAAATAGGGCACTTCTGAAAATCCTGTTCTGAATGCAAACTTCCTGTTCATGTCATAAAGTTTAGAGGTGCACCGATATATCGGTCACATATTGGATCAGCACTGATAAAAGGAACTTAATATTATTGGCAATCGGCTTTTTTTGGCCAGTGTGGCTGATCTCACTGATAAATGCTGTGTGCATGCCCACAGCCACAGCATGCACACAGCCAGAAATGCAGCCCAGCAGCTTGGAGAGCAGCCTTCTACTGGTACGTTGGGGCAGGGCAGGGCAGGGAAGGGGAGTGGTGGGGGCAGATCAAGGCCCCCACAGTGAGGGAGCAAGTAGGGCAGGGGCAGGTACAGCCCAGGCAATGCGGTGAATGCAACCCCAGGAGTGGGACAGAGCTGCAGGTAGCTCATCTGGGGAGCGCTGGGGGTGGGGAGGGGGGCATCTCCCTGCCACCGTGCACACCCCTGGGGGAGGCCCAGGTTTGTGTACATAGCGAGGGCAGGCTGCCCGCTGCAAGCTCAAGGCCAGGGGCTGTGCCAGTCTCTTTCGGCACAGCCCCGGCAAAAACCCCCTGCCGGGAATAGGCTGACACAGCTCCTGGCCCTGAGCCCACAGCAGGCAGCCCACCCTTGCCCCACACATAAATCCAGGGGGGCACATGCCCCCAATGCCTCCCACCAGGGTGTGTGCAGTGGCAGGAAGCCACTCCCCCACCCCACCTGACGATCCACCCACAGCTCCGTCCCACTCCCGGGGTTGCATTCATTGCCCTGGCTGGGCAGTGCCTGCCCCTGCCCCACTCCCTCTCTCACTATGGAGGCCTCAATCTGCCCCCCCGACACCTCTTCCCTTCTCCTTGCTCCTTCCCCTCCACAGACTTACTGGCAGGAGGCTGCTCTCCAAACTGCTGGGCTGCATTCCTGTAAATTGACTTTCGGATCAGTAATGGCTGATACGGCTGGTCAATAATTGGCCATCAGTAATCAGCCAACAAAATCTTTAATCGATACATCCCCAATAAAGTTATAACAGACTGCACATGTAGAAAGGTTTCTCAAACAGCCTGACTCATCTTCAGAAATGCAGGCACAAAGGAAGCAAAGCATATTCACGTATCAAGAAATACTAAGAATCTTGTCCAGGACCTATACATCTGCCCTTCTAACTTATTAAGCATCAAGAGTAACTGATGCCACTCATGCCAAATTAGCCAGTGCCTCATTCAAGAAGTGTCTTCCCTTCCTCCTACAACATGCAATATTGCAACCAATACTGAAGCAGGTCACACTGGATACATCTGTTCTGGCTGACAACAGACCAGAACTAAACTTTCTGCTCCTGAGCAAACTCAAAAAGATACTTACCCTTCATCAAAGGTGTAACTACAAAGTATGTAGACATATCCAAGCTAGCTCAGGTAGCAGAGCTGAGACAAAGGCCTTACACAGCAGTATCCCCTCGTAGAACTTTCTGACATCTCTGGTTGGTTGAGAATGTGTCTGGCACATGACAGCCTGACCTCAGCTCTGCCCCACTCCTGGGGTTGCATTCACCGCATTGCCTGGGCTGTACCTGCCCCTGCCCCTGCCCTACTTGCTCCCTCACCATGGGGGCCTTGATCTGCCCCCACCACTCCCCTTCCTTGCCCTGCCCTGCCCCAACTTATCAGTAGAAGGCTGCTCTCCAAGCTGCTGGGCTGCATTTCTGGCTGTGTGCATGCTGTGGCTGTGGGCATGCACACAGCATTTATCAGTGAGATCAGCCACACTGGCCAAAAAAAGCCGATTGCCAATAATATTAAGTTCCTTTTATCAGTGCTGATCCAATATGTGACCGATATATCGGTGCACCTCTAAACTTTATGACATGAACAGGAAGTTTGCATTCAGAACAGGATTTTCAGAAGTGCCCAATTTACCTTGTAACTGTAGTCCAGATGGGAAGTAATAACTGGGCATGAAGCCATTGCCCCTTACAACAATGTAACTAATACAGAATGCTAATGCACTCTCTTCAACAACACAGACAACCGCAAGAACATCAAACCTCTATTTCATTCTAAACAATGCTAAGTCAAATGTAAGGTCTTCAGCAGGCTGGACACAGCAGGCATAGCTAAGCAGTTGAAACTCCACTCCCACCCACCCCCAAAGACAGAACAGCACTCTCTACAAAAAGGATGAAGCTCACCTGGTGCAAGGGAACACTTTCCACAAAAGCTAAGGACTACGAGAAAGCTCACCACCTTTTGCCACAAGTGACAGGGGTACCTGACAGAAAGATAGCAACACATGCTCTATCAAACCATGGCACTACATAATTAATGCTCTTACTACCCAGAAGTGAAAGAACAAATCATGCGAGAGATGTTAATTACATTGCTTAAAAGCACTACTAGATGGTGCTCGGATACTACACTGGTAAATACAGACAGGAACCTAAAAGAAACAGGTAAGGCCATCTGAACAAGGGTGAATTCACCATCTGCAGGAGTGGGTTGGGAGCAGTGCAGTGGCCAGACTCAGCTTCCCAGCTACCCTCATGGTGGCAGTGGCTCCTTCCAGCTGGTGTTTCCACAGTCACCACAGCTGCATGACCCAGCCCTGCTGCCCAGGCACCCCTGCTCATCAGCCCCACATCCACCACCAGTGGGGCCAGAAGGTGCAAGGCAGAATCCATGGAGATGGGCCCAAAACCCCCACGGCAGGGGGCATTCGTCCAGGTGGATGGGACAGAAGAGTGGGCAAGCAGGGTGTGGCATCCAGGAGTGGGCCGGGCTGAGATTGTGGGACAGTGGCTGCACACAGCTGAAGCACTCCCCAGAGCAGAGCCATGATCCACTCCCCACATGTTCCTGCCCACAGAACTGCCGCCTGTCACAGGGACGTGCGGGGAGCAGATCACAGCTCTGCCTCAGGCCCCAGACCTGCACTCTCCCCACCACTCCAGCCCTGGCTGCTGCTCCCAGGCCACCCACAGCCGCATCCCATCTGCTGGGCCAAGCGGGCCCTGCCAGCAGTGGTCCCACGCTGGTCTCTCTGGAGACTCCATCCACCTAGCCACTCCGTCCAACGACCCTTGCATTGGGTGCAGGGAAGACAGCCCCAGGGCCAGATATGATCAACTGCCCTCTCTGCACAATAGCTCACCAGAAGTCATTAAGTGGCCTTCCAGCCCAACTAATTGCCTGCCTCTGCTGGCACCACCTCGAAAGGTCTTTTTACAGTCTATGAATCCTAAACATTTCAGCAAGTGGGAACATGACCACAGTCCTTGGGAGCTTATGTGCTCAAGGTACACTAGCAGAAGAAGAAGAGATTAGATCTAAAATCCCTCTAAGCTTCAGCTAAAATAAAAATGAGACACTAGCGGCTCTCTCAAAACTTCAGAATAAGAACCCATGTCTTCCCAATAAGAACCCATCTCAGGAAACACACACAGCACAGCGCAACACCCAAACACAAGATATGGCAGAAACCAGGACAAGGGCACTGTGCACACTGACAAGTTCAGAGAGGCATCAGCTCCCTTCCGCAAGAGTTTACTTCACCAGATGCTGCCACAAGTCCTCCCTCGGTGTGGAAGGGGCCACCTTGCTCTGACCAATGCCTGATTTCAGGGTACAGCAGCAGAGCAAAGCACCTCTCCAGAGATCAGCCTTTTGTCCCCGTTCCTCCCGCAGACAGAGCACTCCCTTCCTGCCTGATTTCCGGCTCAAGTCGAAGCCCAAAATCAAAGCCACCGCCCTCAGCTAGCTTCAACCAGAGGCATCAGCACGGGTGTGCCCAGGAATCTCCGGGCTGCCGGGGGCCAACCTACCGCTTCAGTCCCGGCAGCCCGCAAGCCCCAACACCTGCAGCACCAGTAGCACGGGCTCCACCCCCCACAAAGCTAGGCGGCTTGAAGCGGGCTCAGGGAGCGCCGGCCCCCCACAGGCACCGACAGGCGCCGGCGAGCAGCTGCCCCGAGCCCCGGGCCCCTCTCACCTCCTGCCGCGGCTTCCCCCTGCTGCCAGCCCCGAGCCTCCACCGGGCTCGGGAACCCCCGCAGCAGCGCCCGCTCCAGCGCCAGCTCCATCCTGCCTCGGGGCTGAAGCAGCGCCGCTGCCACCCTCACAACACACGTGCAGCCACCGGCCTCAGGGCGCCGCCATGACACCCACCCACCCACGGCATGCTGGGATGGAAGGGTGGCAGGCGCAGGCGCAGGGGCAGACTTGCCCGCGCTGCAGGGAGGGAGCTGCATTCGGGGCGGGGCAGAGGCAGGCCCTGCCTGGTGGGCGGTCAGGCTGCTGGGTGCAGTCGATAACAGTAAACGTGTCCAGAACCGTGGATTTGTTTGCGCCCGAAAGCTTGCAGTTAAAGATTTATTTATTTATTTCTTGGCTAAAATTTTGTTGGGCTAGGAAAAGAGATTGCCTCTGTCTGCCAGCCCTGATTTCTCAAAACCTAGGATAATTTTTGAGGCAGTTGCTGCAGCACATACAATGCCTAAGTCACTCAGTCTTAACCCACTGCCCTGGACCTTGGTTCTTTCACCCCCTCGCCCTGGTCTCCCCCCCTTACACTCCTCGCCTGCTGGCCACAGTCTCGTGTACTTTTTGGGCTCCTCCACACCCCAGGGTGCTGGACCCAGGCAAGGCTGCTCCCTTGTTTCTTGGCCCCCTGGGCTCGGCAAGGCTGCTTGCGTGCCACTCCTGGGCCTACATCAGGGATGCTTCTGGGTCCCTGACACAGGCTACGCCGTCCTCATGCCACGTAGCCCCCACGTGGTCCCTAACCCCTACAAGGCTCTTTGCAAGGTACCGCCGTACCACTCTTTGCAGGTAGCTACAACCCAGTCCTCTGGTATCTTAACTAACACAAATTCAAGCAACTGCTACCAAGTCAAGTCTCCCCCACTCTGGGTTTATACCCCAGGCTGGCAAAATATGGCCTGCAGGCTGGATCCGGCCCACCTGGTGATGACATCCAGCCTGTGGGGGCCCTCCAAAACCTAAAAGACAATTATCTCTGGCCCGGGGCCTGCAGCTGCATGTCAGAAAGTCATCGCCTCCATACAGGATGCACCAGCACCTATTGGGGCAGTAGCCCTGGTTGCTAAGCAGACACCTCACCCCAACTGTCCCTATGTACACTACGCAAACACACACAAATCAGGACAAAAATATTTTTTGAAATAAAATTAAAATATAGTAGACGTTTCATTTTTAGTATATGATTTTTTTCCAGTTCCAGGATAGCAAAACCCCCCGCCCTCTTGAAGGTTTACCTTGAATCCTGTCTACTCCATGATTTTTAGCACTGTACCTGTTCACTCCCTGCAATCTGCTTCTGATGTGCCAGTCATTAGGACATCATTCACAGAGGAGAATACCTGATGCTGTTCTGTTGCATCCAACTTTTCCCACATTTTTGTCACATGACTGTAACAAATACTTGGCGCATCGTGGAATCCTTGTGGTACTCTGGTGAAGGTGTACTGCTGTTCCTTAAAGGTAAGAGCAAATTTATACCATGAAACTGGATGGAGGGAATAGCAAAAAAAAAAGCATTTGAAAGGTCCAGCACCAAAAAATACCTAGCCCCACCTACTACTGATGCACTTCTGGAAATTTAGCAGTGATGGGGGCTCTCATAAGCGTTACCTTATTCAAGGCCCTATAATCAATTGTCAGTCTCCAAGTTTTTCCATCTGCTTTTCTTACTGGCAAAATTGGACTATTATTAGTACTAGACATTTTCACTAATACACCTTGCATTCACTAATACCCTCTCCCTCCCACCAAAGGACTATTTCTAGGGGCAAGGGGAAGGACTTCCAGTGGCAAAAGTCAGGGGTTGGGGCAGGACTTCTGGTTCCAAGATAGCGACCAGGGAGTGGGACACCTGTCAAGGGGCAGGGCTACCCTTGAGGCCCTCAACAGCTTATCAAAACCCATTAAGTGGCCCTCCAGGCAAAATAGTTGCCCACCCCTAAGTTATACCATCCTGCAAGCCCTACCTCCTTTTGAGCCCTCACCTCCCAGCTCTCATGGCTATATTTACAAGTACTAGCCTGCTGCGGAGTCTGTCAGGTTTGTGCCCTAATAGGAGCACACTTGTAGACAGGGAGACATTTACTGAAGAGCTAATTAGGCAGCTCTGCAGTAAACATCTCATGTAAACGTGCCCACTGTGTTTGATGGCCCTGAGACAGTTGGAACCTTTTTGAAATGTTGCTTCTTTCCTGGAGTTCCATCCACATATTTTAAACAAAGAAATTACAATTTCAAGATGCATCAAGCTTGTCCATATATCTTGGGATCATTCTGCCACATAACAAGAAAAGCCAGACAGTTCTGTAATTCTTGAATTTGTTTTGAAATGAATACACTTAAAGAGTATGCACAGATATTACAAGTGTATCAATATCAAATCAATATCAAAAGAATACCAATATATGCCATTATGATGTCAAAGTGAAATTATTCCATGGATTATTTTTCTTTTCTTTTCCAGTGGCAAGTCCACATAAGTAAAAATGTGGAAGAAAAATGTACACTTCTCTAGCACCTCTCCCCCCACACCTCCCACACAGCAGAGAGAGAGGCAGGTACCAGAGTGTTCAGGCTTCATGTTAACTGCTCACAGGCAGTTAACGTGGGCGCTCCCTAGGTCCCATGCAAGGACAGCCCCGTCTCCCTGAGCGTTCATGGGTTTCACGCAGCAACGGAGCTTCTTATATTGTTCAGCGTGATACATTTTCAAACATACTGGACAAACTTTACGTTAAGCCCTACTAAATTGCTTTTACAGTTATTTTCTTAGCTATGGCTATCATTCATTTTATATAGACACTGAACAGCCATCAACTGGCAAAAAGTTTCTGAAGCTAGAATGGGTTTAAGTCTGGTAGCAAAAGGTTGTAGAATCACCTACCAAAACCATCAGTTTCCATGTTCTGTTTCTGTAAAACTGTAAAATGGTTGCAGTTTAAAATTTACTAGTAATTACTAAACCTGTTTGGAATAATCATGATAATATGCTCTCTCTCTGTGTTTGTTTTAGTAGAACCTAAGTATATTGTCTCTGTTTCCTGAAGGCTCATGTTTGACAGCTGTCTTTGTATGCCAGAAATCATGTTTCAGTGAAATGGGGCATTCAATAACCATCAAAATGGGACATTCAATAACACACTTAATTGTCCATTTTATGTTGCATCTGAGCTTTACCCCAACTTTAAATTGACTTACATTTTTGTATAAAGAAGGATGCATGTAGTGTGTAGATTTTTTGTTTGTTTGTTTTTATTCCTCTTGTCCCTGGACAAGCCTGTCTGCATATTTTTTCCCATTGTTCCCCTATAAATTTTTTTAAGTGGTAGTCAGAGGTTAAGTTTGTTTCTTCATTGTTTTGAGGAAAAATGCACTGTTTTGAGGCAGCTAATAAAATGCCCTGCCTCAACAAATTACAGATCAGAATTTACTTTAAATAGATTTTATTTTCCAAAATCAAAATGATCAATTCTTAAAATTAGCCTATCTGACAGATTAAAATAAAAAATAAATGCCCAAATCAATGTTCATGAAGACACTGCCAAGCAATGACTAAGACTTTGGTTAAAAGGGACAAAAATAGACTTACATTGTTTGTTGATATATATTTTAGTTAGTTGAAATAAAATTTCCTTTTGCAATATTTCTGCTTCTAGTTCCCAGAGGTAATGAATTCTGAATGGTAATAATTTGTAAATATTCTTCATTGTAGTATTTTTACTGGTTCTTTGATTTTCTTTTTCTTTGAATTAAACTGTGTCACAGGATACCAAAAACATTTTTTGTAAAGCCTGCTCCATGGACAGTCTGCCCAGTTCTTTCTGCCACACCTTGATGTTAGTTGTTATAAAGAGTGCAGGAGGCTGCCTTGGTCTTATTGTAGTGACCCCTGTATTTGTGGTCAAGGCCGTATGGGCCAGTTGTATGGCTCTGTACCTCCCCTACACCATGCTTCACAGGGCATCCTCACAGATGTTCTACCAGTGGCTTCTGCAGCCCCTCTCTGGGTCTTCCAACACCTCTGCCTCTCTCAGCTCCACTCTGGCCCTCAGACCTCTTGGTCTCTCCACACACCCCCTTTCTGCGCTGCAAGACATTCAGTTTCCCCCTCAGCCCCTCTCGGGTTGTCAGACCCCTGAGTATCTCCTCCAGCCCCTCTCTGGGCCCTTACAACCCACACAACCACTTCTTGGGCTACCAGGCTCCTTGGCCCCTCTCCCAGCCTCTCTGGTAGCCCCTTTGGTCTCTTGTCCTGGATCCTTTTTGGATCTCTCCAGGCCCTCAGACCCATCCAATCTTGCACTCTATTCCCAGGCCCTCATCTTCCCTGGCCCAGTGCTTTTCTGTCAGTGTGTGCTCCCCTAGCCTTCTCCTTCCATAGCATACCCCACAAGGCAGTGAGAGGTGAGGCTTTCCAGCATCCCATACTCACCTTTCCCTGGAGTGGCCCATGCATGGCATTTCATGGAAGCTGCCCTGCCATAGGCAACCCCACTATGCTAACCAGCCCCAGCAGGGTGCAGTTTCAGGTCTTACCCAGGATCGGTCTCTGACCTTCCTGGCCTTGCTCCTGGGCCCTCTCTGGGCTCCCCACTTTGATATCATCCACTCTTCTGGGGTGTTGACCTTACTGGTAAACTACCAGTGACCTTACTGGTAACCTACCTAGCCCTGGCTCAACCTCATCTTCATGCCCCTTGGCATGGACTCTCTCTCTCGGACCTCTTTTCTTAAGCCCTCCTCCTCAGATGGCCCAGCATCTGCCATCTTCATCCTGGGCCACATGCCCCTTGACCCCTTCCTCTAGGCCAGTAGTCACCAATCGACTGGTTGATTGTGGAGCCTCTGACAGTTGATAGAGGGCTAAGTGCATGCGTGCCTCCCCCCTCCACCCAGCAGGTCAGTTTGTGGGGGACGGAAGTGGCAGAGAGTGCAGATTGAGGCCCCACAGTGAGGGAGGGAGTGGGGTAGAGGGAGGAACAGGAGCAGGGGCAGGGGCAGGGGCAGGGGCAGGGGCAGGGGCAGGGGCAGGTGAGTGGGGCCCCAGCCAGTCCAGGAGATGGGACAATAAGACTCTGAGTGGCTTGTCCAAAGGCTCAGGGGGGCTCCCACCACTGTATGCATTCCAGCAGAGGCCCAGGGGGCACATACCCCCTCATCTGTGTGCAGGGTAGAGATGACTGCTGCTGTGCACTGGTCTCCAAGCCCCTCTGCAGCTGCCCTTGGAGTGGCACGATGCCATGTGTGCTCCACCACTGGGTGGGCAGGGGCATGGTTCAGATAGATCCTGGGTTGCTCTTTAATTCAGAAAGTGATCTTGTGCTTAAAAAGGTTGGAGTCCACTGCTCTAGGCTGTGGCCCCCCATGAGCCTTCAGCCTCTCCTAGGTCCTGGCCCTGCCTCAAACCATACCAGGGACTGCCAGAGCCGGGAGAGCCTGGAGTTCTTGACTGGCCTATTTCACCCTTTGGGCCCCTCCTGGGCCCTGATCGCACACTGGCCAGTTGAGATTCCATCAGTCAGCCCTCCAACTGTCAGCCCTCTCTCACCTATGGGTCCACCCTCTCAGGCCCCTCCATAGATCTCTCCCTCTCTGGGCTCATCTGGAGTCTGCCATATGTCCTGCAAATGCACCCCTCTCTGGGGTTCACCTGGCCTCTCAGTAGGCCCACTGACACTCATCCCCTTCCCAGGGCTCTGGACCCTGCAATGGGTCCCCAGGAACCTCCTCCATCACCTTAGTTCTTACTCAAACTTCCAGACTGCTGCAGATGTTATGCTCCCTGCTTGCCTCTTGGAGCTGCAGCCCTCCTACTGAGGCAGTGTTCTCCAAGCAGGGCTCAGATCTTACTGCTGGGATTCTCTAAGGCTTGGGCTTTCACTTGCTCTAAGTCCAGATGTGACAGTATGGAGGAAATACAAGAAGAATCTTACCTGCAGAGTCAGTGGGAAGTGGCAAAACATTTATGTTCAACAACTGATGGCTGTACCTTACCTTATCACTACTATCAAAGGGAAAATGTACTCACAGCCAAATAAGAATAAAAAATTGTAAAGTTTTAGAACTAAAGCTGTGTAGTTTTTCAACATCTTTCCTAGCTAGAGGAAAGCAGAAGTAACCTTGTCACAGGAAAGGTCTGTCAATTTTTTTTTTTTTTTTTTTTTTGAGGCGCAGTCAGTTCAACCAGTTGGCATGTTATGAGTTAGTGATCACTCAGTCTCTTTCTTCTGTGAGGGTCACCACCTTTAGTATGTCCTGAGATCGCATCAGTTTAAATTAAAGCTTCCGAAACGTAAGTCAAACATATTGGAAACTTTGCAGCACCAGGGACCTTTGCTGTCTCATCAAGTTGAATTGCTTTGTAGAGACTTTCAGAGTACTGAAAGCAAGCTGTGCTTTTTAGCAAGGATATTATTTTCCATTTGCTGGTTCTTTTAATTTGGATGTGTCTATTATGTACAGAGGAATAAAATTATCTTCAGTGTTACATTTGTACAATTTGTATAAGTACCAAATGCTTTCTGAAAAGGCATTTGTTTTCCTATTTCTAGCTTAAATTATCAAGGTTTTTTTTCAGACTCATTTTTTTCCTTATTAAGTTCTGTAAAAATATACAGAGAAATACAATGAAAATGCCAAACTATAGTTTTATATCAGTGTCGCAGGGGCACTTCGGTGCCCTGCTCCTATGAAGTGATACAGGTGCCGGTTGCTGGGGCAACCACAGTTTGGTCAGCTGACCGGAAGAGGGGCAGGGCCTGACCTATATAAATGTGATCCAGGCTGAGGCCAGGAAGGCAGTTCCCCTCTGGCAGCCAAGGAAGTAGGCGCTCTGCTGGAGTAAGCAGAGTAGGGAAGCCTGATGGCCTGAGCAGCTTCTGGTCAATGATACCAGATGGAGGAAGTCCTGGTAGGGAGTTGAATGATGATTAGCCAGTTGACTTAGAGTTTATGTTGTAGCCCAGGGGCTTGAGTTTTCTGTTTGTAGTTTTATATGACCGGAGGACTGGGTGAGGCTAATAGAGGTTGGAGGAGGCCTCAGAGGGGCTCCACAGTGGTGGGGACCCCAGTGCCAGTGAGGGCACCGCATTTAGGAGTGCACTGCCCCAGCCCTGAGGAGGGGCACAGTGCATGGGGGGGCCTGGCATGGCTATGGCCACCTGAGCCCCAAGCGTGGAGAAATGCCCTAGTGCAGGCGGAGCCCCAGGGAGGGGCGCACAGGCAAGAAGCCCAGAGAGGGCACAACGTGCAGGGGGCACTGACCCCAGCCCTGAGAAGGGGCACAGAGGACTGGGGGCCAGGTAAGGACAATGCTGCTTGAGTCCCACAGGGAGTGTTGACCCAAGGAGGGGATTTGGGGGCCAGGCACAGCTACGGCCACCTGAGCCCCAATTGTGAGAAGCCCCAGGGTGGGCGCAGGCGAGAAACCCCAGAGCGGGCACCTGCTTTAAGGACTGAGGAGGGGATTTGGGGGCCAGGCACAGCTACGGCCACCTGAGCCCCAATTGTGAGAGGCGCTAGTGAGGGGCGCCGGCTGTGTGACAAGCCCGGGGGCGCCAGTGAGGGTGCGGAAAGGAAACCAACCAGACAACATCCGGTACATCTGTAAGGCTTGGGGCGTGGTATAGGGGAGGTTGGAGCCACTCATAGCCTGTAAGGCTGGAGTGCACCAAGTCAATCTATAAAGAATCGGGGGTCAAGATAAACCAGAGCACCGTGTCCAAGGGGACAAAAGGCAGCCTCCCTTATAAAAAAAAAAAAAAAACCAAAAACATAACATCAAAGACATGGCGGGCGAGAATGAGGATGCTTTATCGCCAACTTGGCACGGTAGGGGACGTCAGAGAGATCACTGCCGCTCCTAGGACCCCGCGCCATGACAATCAGATAATCAAAACTAATAATCAGGTATATTTTAAAATGCTGATCACCAAAATTATTGTTTTCCACTTGGTTATGCTATTCTGGGCAAAATTGAGTACTTGGAAATAATTGCACTTTCAGTCCCTCCACAATTGTATACTAATGAGGTCCATGACATTTATACATCTAGCAACCTTACTTATCGATTGAGTTTGATTGGTATAATCTGGCTGAAAGGAATGCAAATGTTCATTACACTCCTGAAAGATATACAGTTGAACAAATAAGCTTCCTTAAGCTGCTCACACGACATAATATCTTGGGAGCATGACAAATGTCAACAAAATTGAAATCCAGTAAGAAAATCTGTTCCTTCCAGCCCAGTTCTTTCCAAGTCTTTTCAATTTCTAAAAGCAAGGAAGAAAGCATGGACTGCAGAGTATGCCCTAAAGGACAACACCATTGGCAATTGTTGACCAAAGTTGGCGGAGCAATGCTAAATGCATATGTCCCTTATGAAAGTTGGTACAGTAATAATCCTCTCATTTTTACTAGTAAGGCTTCAACTCAAGCAGGTCTACTGCTCTCAGTTGTTCTATTCTATCACTACAGGGAGAGAGGTAGTCTTTTAGACAGATTCAAGGTCACACAGCACTGTCCTCCCTCACATAAAGAGGGAGGATTTTTTTTTAACATACAGCCTTAACCTGGAAATCTATTGTGGAGACAGACCAGAAAAACCAGAGAAACCCCTAATGACCAGTGAGTGATGATCACTGTCTAATGATCACTGCCCTCAAGGTTTAATTCTGGCTTACCAGCTCCAGACTGCTTACATGCGGGGAGGGGGGGGGGGGGGCTATGATGTCTCAGCAAGACAGGTCAGATTTGACCTGAGTAGAACTGGATTCTAGGTGCAAGCTGCTCAGGGCACAAGGACTCCAACAATAACAGCGTGCCTTGCTATTGGTCTTAAAAAGGTCTTCCCGTGCTTGCTCTTTGATTATTTCACAAAGATCCACACCAATTTCAGAGGCTAAAATCAGCTGACTAATGGAAGCAGTATGCTATGTGTGAATCCCAACAGGCACTTGTGAAGCTCTCCTACTGTATTGGGTAGGATATGCTAAATAAAGTAATGTACTAAAGACTCAAAACATAATTTTATAGCTATTTCCAGCTGGAGGGTAGAAAAGTGGTGCTTGCTTTTCACCCAGACTCAGCTGAGCAGCTGCATCTGAAATTAAGGCAAACTGGAAAACAGAGGTCTGTGGCAGTATACCAGGGAGCCTGGCTCATTGACAAGGATAATATGCCCCTGTACACACACTTTGTATTGGCAAGGGACAGACATGGAAGAACTTCCATGGAAGATGAGAAAGGCTAGTTGCAAACTGAAATGGCTGGTGCAATGGAGAAGAGAGAGAGAGACATCAAGTACGCACGCAATTCCTTCCCAAAAACGATGTCAACATATAGTAAAAATGAGTCATGACAGTGCAGTTTCATGATTCAGAAAATTCAAGTGACAATAGGGTATCAGGTTATGACTTTTTGTGGCTCTCAGTAAATCCATACAATGGTATAAGTGGTCTCTAAGCCTTCAGAGTTGAGAACTTCTACATTCAACAAAACAGGTTGTCAGTAAAAGGAGCGTATATATCTAATAAAAGATATCAGATTTACCCAAAGAACCTTGTTGTCGGTAAAAGTTATACGAGTTACAACCAGTAAAAGTTATAGGAGTTAGCAACTTAAGGAACCAAATTTTATCTATCTGTTTCCTCAGCTTTATTTGTTAGTCCTATGCCACTTTGTACTACAAAAGCACTAGGTATTTACAAATGAATTCTGTGTAGCTCTACAGGATCCTAGAGAGTTCACACAAAACATATACTTACATCCTGGAACTGAGACCTACAAGACTAGATCATGTTACAAGATCGTGCAGCTAAGCATGCTCATTCCTCTAAAATGGCAGTGCAGATATACACATACTGCATGTGTATGCATGTGCAGGATGGTGAATGCTCTTACTGTTAGGCTCACATTATCAAAATGCCAGGTAATTTCTTTTAAGAGAGAAAATAAATTGACAGTGGATAAAAGGTTAGCAATATAGAATTTCCTAATCAATATCTATTTTAATTCTTTTTAACAGAATGGATTCATAAACAGCAAGTCAACACAGGCTTATATCAGATAACATATAATAAAATTCCCTCTTTCTTTGCCTTTTTCCTCCCTCTAGAATCACCTCTACTAAAACAATTCCTTCTTAAAACAATAGGAAAAAAGAGAGGGAGTTGACTGTGTCGGACTCTTGTCGCCTACCACAAAGGAAGAATGGGCAGTTAGTAAAGCTAGTAAAAGGTATTCACACCTCTAATCTAAAAATATAAGATGGGGTTCAAAATATGAGACACATGAAAAGCTGGAATATTTCATTATGACCAAGCATTGTACTATATATGGGAGGTGGGAGGTCCAGTTCAGAGGTGATGTTTAAACTAGTTTCATAGTTTGTAGGGTCAGAAGGAACCTGAGCAGATCATCAAGTCCAACCCCCTGCCATGGCAGGAAAGAGTACTGGGATCAAACAACCCCGGCAAGGTGTTCATCTAGCCTTCTCTTAAAGACCCCCAGGGTAGGAGCCTGCACCACTTCTCTTGGAAGCTGGTTCCAGATCCTAGCTGCCCTGACTGTGAAGTAGCGCCTCCTGATATCTAACCTAAACCTACCCTCTGCCAGCTTGTGACCGTTATTTCTAGTCACTCCTAGTAGTGCTCGGGGGAACAGGGACTCCCCCAGTGCTTGCTGGTCCCCCCTGACTAGTTTGCAACAGGCCACTAGATCCCTCCTCAGCCTTCTCTTGTGGAGGCTGAACAGGTTCAGGTCCCATAGCCTCTCCTCATAGGGCCTGCCCTGCTGCCCCCTGATCATGCATGTGGCCCTCCTCTGGACCCTCTCCATGTTGTCCACATCCCTCTTGAAGTGCGGCGCCCAGAACTGGATGCAGTACTCCAGCTGTGGCCTGACCAGTGCCGCATAGAGGGGGAGGATCACCTGCTTGGACCTGCTTGAGATTCATCTGTGGATGCATGACAAGGTGTGGTTGGCCTTCCTGACTGCATCCCCACGCTGCCGGCCCATGTTCATCTTGGCATCAGTGATGACTCCAAGATCTTTTTCTGCCTCTGTACTGCTGAGAAGGGAGTTCCCCAGCCTGTAGGTATGGTGCTGGTTCTCTCCACCCCCCCCCCCCCCGAGGTGCATCACCTTGCACTTGTCAAGTGTTGAAACCCATCCTGTTCTCATCCACCCACTCCTGTAGCCTGTCTAGGTCTGAATGCAGCCTATTCCTCCCTTTTAGCATGCCCACTTCCCCTAATCACATATTCACAAACTACATTTGTCAATATGCGATTATCAGGGAGCCAAATACTGGTCCAATTTTATTCAATAGTTTTTCAACTAAATGGGCATGTTTAGTCTACATGTGCACTTTCATGTGTACTAGCCGATTTTACTGCACATTAGACCTTCACTTCAGAAACCATGCTAATACACTAATGTGCAGTAAAAATAGACTACTGCACATTAAGGGTGCAGACAGAAGTGTGGCTTCCAGGTGTAAACCAGAATGATTTTTGCAAAGTATTCTGAGTTACAACATCACCCCAGACCAAACAGAAGTTCAGTGTTGGTTGCAGGAGGGAGGGGAATCTAGCTGAGGCTGGGAGCCTGCACCCAGGTCCCCAGAGCAAGCCAGGCTCTCTGCCAGTGCTCACTGTTTTCAGAATGGGAGGTGGGGAAAGGCAGCAGAGGGAGCTCATTCTTGGGGCTCCCCAGCTGGTGCTGAAGGCTAGGGTGTGTGAATTGGAGACTCCCCCCACCTTGAGGGGTGCTGCTGCAATACACCTGCCCCACCCTCATGATGGGGAGGGGGGGGTGAAAAACACCCAAACTGCACTCCTTCGGTTCCCTTTCCCCCCCTCCCATTCTGAAAACAGTGACAGGCTATATGCTCCATAGACACAAGTTACAAAAGATGCTACATTTTGTAACCTCTTTTTCTGATACCTCATGCAATGAGGGTAAGATTTTCACCCAATCAGCCATTTTTGAAGCTGTTTGCAGCCACGCACTTTTGTTTAGTCACAGCTGTAAACTGCTTTTTATGGCCAGATCAGGTAAAAATTGTCACTTCTGTCTGCACCCTAGAAGTGTCACTAAAAAAGCGTGCACTTTTACTACTGCACATTAGGGCAGCCTAATATGCATTTATTTAGTACCTTACATTAGACATACTAAATTTAATGTAGCAAAAGCGCATTAATGAATGTGTAGATGCACCCAGTCAGTGGTTTAGAAATTTACCCAGGGAATATAGGAGATTGTGAAGAAATCTACACTGAAGAAACGTGTATTTTTAGCTGGATTCTGAAGAGTGGCTGTAGATCCTTGTGTAGTCATTTATGCTTGTTCAAAATGAGTGAAAAATATGATATAACAGTGCACTGCACTGTATTCTCAATGTCTAGGGACTACTGAATCAATGATTTGGGGAAGATTTCAAGCCTTCTGGCAGCCTGAGAAGACAGTAGGAAAAAGTGTCAAATTCTTCTAGTTCCCTGAAAACTATAATTTCCATGGCATTTTCTTAAAACTGAGTAAAATTTTCTTTTAGAACTCTGAAGAAGACTAAAGTGTCCCAGGAAGCTGAAAAGATGATCCAGGGGACATGTCAATGAAGAGTTAGAAAATGATCTATTTTATTTCAGCTTCCTGTGATCAATGTTATATTTGCACTAATACATGAATATGTTAAATATGAACTTATGGTAAATTTTGAAACACATTCTGAAACAATTTTAGGAAAGCCATATTGTGCTTCAGTCTTCCCAAAATCACTGAAAGTAAGCTGGCACCTAAGAGCTTACAAAACTAAAATGTATCATAAAAGACCTTCTAATCACTGCCTCGCTCTACAAAGAACGGTACCAATTCTTTTCAAATATTTTTTTCAATGTGCATTTAAAAATAATCAAGAGGAAGCCTTGCTCTTTATAGTCAAGCAATGGGATTGAGAAAATTCTAGTTCCATTAGTAATTTTTTAATAACAAGTAGTTAGAATTTCTTATAAAATAAATAATTAAATATGTTCCCTAAAATATATAGTTGGTTTTCAGCTAAAAAGAAATATTTCAAACTTTAATTTTGGCATAAGGCTAATTTTAATGAAGATAGTGGCTTTGACAAATTCTGGAGTAGTATCAGTTACTGAGAGCCGAATGTTCATTTTACTGCAGGTTTTAGATACCTAACTGCCCATTTAAGTATCAATCATTTTCTGTCTTTCCACACAATCTAAGCACTGTTGAGGCAAGACATTTTTCATTGTAGCTCCTGCCATCTGGAACAGGCATTTTTTTTTTTTATCTGTCTGACTAATTTGTGCACCATAGTATTTGAGATTACAACTGAAAATATGGCAAAATATTCATGGCTCACTTATATTGTTGAAAATCTAAACAAAAAATAATTTAAATCACTGGATTTATATCACTATCCCAGTACAGAAGTTTCCTTTTACCTATTCTTACCAATATCCCTTTCATTTTTTTTTCTGTTCCATGACTACAAGAAAGATGGTATGCACAAACAACCCATAGTAATTAAAATAATATCATAAAATCATAGAAAATTAGAGTTGGAAGGGAACTTTAAACGTCATCTAGTCCAAACCCCTGCTCAAAGTAGGACCAGCCCCAACTAGGTCATTCCAGCCACGGCTTTGTAAAGCTGGGCATTAAGAACCTCCAAGGATATAAATTCCACTACCTCTCTAGGTGACCTGTTCCAGTGCTTAAACCATCCTCCTAGTCAGTGAGAGAATTTTTCTTAATATCCAACCTTAACTTCCCTTGCTGCAATTTGAGACCATTGCTCCTTGTCCTGTCATTTTCCACCACTGAGAACAGTCCAGCTCCATCCTTTTTGGAACCGCCCTTCAGGCTACTATCAAATCCCCCTTCCATCTTCTCTTCTGCAGACTAAATAAGCCCAGTTTCCTCAACTTCTCCTCATAAGTCATGTGCCCCAGCCCCTAACCATTTTCATGGCCCTCCACTGGACTTTCTCCAACTCATCCACATCCCTTCTATAGTGGGGGGCCCAAAACTGGACACAGTACTCCAGATGTGGCCTCACCAGTACAGAATAGAGGGGAATTACTGCCCTCTATCTGCTGGCAATGCCCCTACTAATGCAGCCCAGTATGCTGTTAGCTTTCTTGGCAACAAGGGCACACTGTTGACTCATATTCAGATTATTGCCCACTGTAACCCACAATTCCCTTTCTGCAGAGCTGCTGCTTAGCTAGTCAGCCCCCAGCCTGTACCGGTGTATGGGATTCTTCCATCCTAAGTGCATGACTTCATATTTGTCCCTGTTAAACCTCATGAAATTTCTTTTGGCCACATCCTCCAATTTTTCTAGGTCACTCTGAATCCTAGCCCTACCTTCCAGCGTATCTGTTACTCCCCAAGGTGTCATCTGCAAACTTGCTTAGAGTGCATTCAATTCCATCTTCCAGATCGTTAATGAAGGTATTGAACAAAACCAGCCCCAGGACCAACCCCTGGGGCATTCCGCTTGTTACCAGATGCTAACTAGACGTCGAGCCATTGATCACTACCTGTTGAGCCCGACAATCCAGCCAGCTTTCTATCCACCTTACAGTCCATTCACGCAACCAACCCATACTTCCTTAGGTGGCTTGCAAGCATGCTGTGGGAGACTGTATCAAAAGCCTTGCTAAAGTCAAGGTATATCATGTCCACTGTTTTCCTCACATCCTCAGAGCCAATAATTTCATCATAGAAGGCAATCAGGTTGGTCAGACATGACTTGCCCTTGGTGAATCCATGCTGACTGTTCCTGATCACTTTCTTCTCCTCCGAATACTTAGAAATGGATTCTTTGAGGACCTGCTTCATGATTTTTCTGGGGACTGAGATAAGGCTAACTGGTCTGTAGTACCCTGGATCCTCCTTCTTCCCTTTTTAAAGATGGACACTATATTTCCTCTTTTCCAATCACCTGGGACCTCCCCTGATCACCACAGGTTTTCAAAAATAATGGCTAGTGGCTCTGCAGTTACATCAGCCAACTCCCTTAGCACCCTCAGATGCATCCCATCCGGCCCCATGGACTTCTACATGTCCAGCTTTTCTAAATAGTCCCTAGCCTATTCTTTCACCACTAAGGACTGCTCACCTCCTCTCCAAACTGTGCTGCCCAGTGCCCAGTGCAGTAGTCTGGGAGCTGACCTTGCCTGTGAAGACTGAGGTAAAAAAGGCATTGAATACTTCAGCTTTTTCTGCATCATCTGTCACTATGTTGCCTCCCCCATTCAATAAAGGACCCATACCTTCCCTGATGTCCCTCTTGTTGCTAACATGTTTGTAGAAACCCTTCTTGTTACCTTCCATGTCCCTTGCTAGCTGCAAATCCAATTGCACTTTGGCCTTTCTGATTTCATCCCTGCATACCCAAGCAATTCTAATATTATAAAAGCCTAAGTCTGTCTGTCTGTCTGTGTGTAATGCTTTATTCATGCTCTGAGTGGCCTGGTCCTCCCCCACATCGAACCTGAGCCCACTCCTCCCACCACCGCCACGGCGGGGGGGAGTGGTCCCAGCCCGACACAGCAGTGACTGAGGGAAGGGAGGAGTGGGCTTTCTCCCCTGCATCAGGCCCAGTTTCACTCCTCCCCCCTCCCCGCCCTCCCCTGTGTTGTCCCCAAGCCCGCTTCTCCTGTTCCCCCACTGCCACTGGTTTTGGCCCAGGCCCGCTGCTCCCCGCCGTGGTGGCCTGCCTTCTCCCCAACCTCAGGTCCAGTCCTCCCCTGCATTGGGTCTGGGCCTGCTGCTCCCCTCCCTCTGCTGCTGCGGTGGGGGTGGGGGAGAAGAACAGGCCCAGAGCCCAAGCAGCAGGAGGGAAGGTGGGTGCAGGCCCAGATAGCGGGGAAGGCACAGAGCTCCATCCCCACCTGCTCCCCACTGCCATCATTCTTGATGGGCAATTGGCTAGCATTTTTATACTCCTAGCTAGTCATCTGCCCAAGTTTCTAATTATTGTAAGCTTCCTTTTTGTGTTCAAGCTCACAGAAGAGTTTTTTGCTAAACCAAGCTGTCATATTTTCTATTCTTCCTGCACATTGGGATGGTTTGTTCCTGTGCCCTCAGTAAGGTTTCTTTAAAATATGACCAGTTCTCCTGGACTCCTTTCCCCATTGGAGTGGCCTTCCAGAGGATCCTGCCCATAAGTTCCCTGAGGAAGTCAAAGCCTGCTTTTCTGAAGTCCAGGGTCCTTACTTTGCTGCTCTCCTTTCTCCCTTTTGTCAGGATCCTGAACTTGATCAACTTGTGGTCACTGCAACCCAAATGCCATCCACTCCTACATCTCCCCCCTATTCTTCCCTGTTTGTGAACAGCAGGTCAGGAAAAGCATGGCCCCTAGTTGGTCTCTCCAACACCTGCACCAGGAAGTTGTCCCCAGTGCTTTCCAAAAACTTCCTAAATTGCCTGTGCACTGTTGTATTGCCTTCTCAGCAGATGTCACCAGCATAGGGTGATTGAAGTGCCCTCATGAGAACCAGGGCCTGTGATCTGAAAACTTCCACTAGTTGGCTGAAGAAAGTCTCATCTACCTCAGATTCCTTGTCTGGTGGTCTATAGCACACACCCACCACAATATCACTCTTGTTGCTCTCCTCTCTGACCTTAACCCAGAGACTTTCAACAGGCCTATTCCCAGTTTCATACTGGAGCTCTGAGCAATTATACAGCTGTTTTACATAAAGATCAACTCTTCCTCCTCTTCTCCCCTCCCTGTTCTTCTTGAACAGTTCATACCCATCCACGGCAGTGCTCCAGTCATGTGAGCTCCCACGAAGTCTCTGTCATTCCAATCACATCATAGTTCCTTGACTCTGTGAGGATTTCCAGTTCTTCCTGCTTGTTTCCCAGGCTCTGTGCATTTGTGTACAGACACCTACATGAATGACATGTGTCCCCAGAGGCTCAGGGGGCATGGCGACCACCCGCAGGCAACAGTTGCAGTGTTGGCAGCAGGGGAGGGAGTTTATTCCACAGTCTGGACACCCTAACTGTAAAGAAATTTTTCCTAATGTTAATCCTGAAATGGTCTTCAAGGAGTTTGTGACCATTACTCCTGGTTTTCCCCAAGGATGCCCTGGGGAACAGTTGTTCACCAAGCCCTTAATGTATGCCCTGCCAGGCCATTCTATCCAGTCCATGGGGCCCCTAAAAAATTTGGAAAATTAATATTAATCTGCCCTGGGCTACCTGTCATGCAGACCTTGATGGCTTGCTGAAACTCAGTAAGCAGCCCTCTGCTCAAAATAATTGCCCGCCCCTGCACTATCAAGTCCCCTCTCAGCCTTCTCTCTTTTTGGCTGAAGAGACCAAAGTCCTTCAGTCTTTCCTCGTATGGCTTGCCTTGCAAGTCTGTGATCACATGGATAGCTCTTCTCTGGACTCTCTCAAGCTTTTCCACATCGTTGTTGAAGTGCAACACCCAATTTGCTTAAGGTTGAAAAGTCAAACACCCAAAAGTGAGACAATGTCATAATTATGGTTGCCAGTATAACTTTAATTTGATGTTCTCTGCATATGCTCTTTGACACAATCTTTAATTACATGATCACATACCAATTTTCCAGAAAATACAGAGCACAGGATAGATCTGCTATGGGGATGAATTTGGGACTTCTTAAAATTAAACTGAAAAAAACAAAATCCATCACACAGCATCAGACTGATACACACACAATTCATCAGCAGGGTTGGAAACTGTTAAATCGACCATACTGTCACTTGAGCTAATGGAATAACTAATAAAAGCAGTAGCTTGTCATTCTGTGGCGCTCCTTCTGAGGCGGGGTGAGAGACCCACTGAAAGTAGAGGAATGACGAAACTCAAGATTCTTGCATTTTATTCCAGGCCCTGGAAGGGTAAGTGTTCAGTAGTGAACAAAAATCTACTAGTTCCTTTAACTTTGACCTCATTGGCTTCATCTTGTCCCTATGCCCAGTCCTGCCTTTTCCCCACCCTTACCTCTCTGTCCCAGCTCTGCTCCTCAGGCTTCTCACCCTGATCTTGATCCATCCTAATTTCCCCCTCTGAGCTAGTTTTTTGAATCCCAGTCCCAATCCCTGTCTGTACCCTTTTTCACAGCAGCTTGCCTGATCTGCCTCTCCTCTTCCTGCCTTTCTACGTCTTCCTACCTTTTCCTCCTTAGTTTCTTGACCCAAGCTCTTTGCCCTGAGCAGAAAGAATAAAACTTGCTTCAGGAGTCTGGACTTGGACATCCAGATAATGTGTCTAGCCCCTTGAATGACCATCACCTTGTGTTTGCTTGTGAGAGGACACTAACGTTGGCATGTCTGTCTTGACATTGGATCTGAAGGCTCTCCTGCAGGCACCATTGGTGGTACTTCTCCAGCAACTTGAGATGTCTCCTGTATGTTGTCCACATCTCAGGTGCATACAGTGAGGTAGGGATCACAACTGCTTGATAAATCATGAGCTGGTTTTGAATCTGATGTCACAATTTTTAAACATCCATTACCTCATGGAATCCAAAAGTGACAATTTTACATTTGAGGCAATGTTGGATTTCTCCATCCATGTCAACCTTCTGCGAGAGGTATGGGAAATACTCAATGTTCCAAAGAGATTCAATGTAAATCTGAATTGCCAGAGCTAGGGACTGCTCTTTACGAGCTTGCTGATGGAGGACCTTAGTCTTCTGAGTATTAAGCATCAGTCCCATTTTTTTTGTCAGCCTCAGTAAAGACGTTGATGATTGCCTGATGAGCTGCTTTTGAGTGAACATAAATTACAGCATCATCAGTGTACTGGAGCTTGATGATTGAGGTCAGGGTAGCCTTGGTTTTGGCTTGGAGTCAGCTGTGATTTAACAGCTCATCACCTGTTCCGAAGCTTAGCTCCACTCCAACTGGAAGCTTTGTGGTGGTCAGATATAGCATTTTGGTAAAGAACATTGAGAAGAATGTTTGAGCAATGATGCAGCCTTGCTTAATTCTGGTCTTAGCCTCAAAGGGATCTGTGCTAGATCCATAACTGAGAACCACCACTTGTAGAACGTCATGAAGCAGGCAAAGAATGGTGACCAATTTCACTGGGCACATATACCTCAAAAGGATTCTCTACAGTGCTCCTTTGTTGACTGAGTCAAAGGCTTTTGTGAGGTCAAAGAAGGCCATATAGAGAGGTTTATGTTATTCCCGGCATTTTTCCTGCAGGTGGCAAGCAGTGATGCTCATATCGGTCATGCCCTTTGATGCCCTAAACCCAAACTGATATTCCAGGAGGAATTCTTCAGCAAGTGGAAGGAGATGGTTTTGCTGATGCTTCAAGACAGATCTTCTTCTACACTCCTGCCCCACTTCATCTTAATACTATATTTCTTACATCTTTTCTCTCAAGGCTCTTTCTGCTATATGTACCTCAGGGTCCTCTAACTTCAATTTTGGACAGGAAGACTCTGGTTATTTTATGCAACTGTCCATCTGAAGTTGTAATGAGAATGTCCAGGTTCAGTGCCAATCCACCCCTAACATCAAATTCTGATGTACCTTATTTAACCAGAACATATCTAAATCTCTGCTCTCAAATACCTACTGTAGCTAGTGTAGACTTTTCTCAGGAGGCTTGTCAGGTTTAAGGAACTATGGGAACTCCCAATTACCTTCCTATAGTTTTTCCATTAATTAGCAGTTTCCCATATCCCCTGATTTACTTCTAGAGTGTTTTGTCCTTTTTCATATTAACTGGCCTCTAAGGAAAGGTTGAAGGGATCAGGTTATTTTAGCCTAGAAAGAAAAGATGATGGAAGTTGGAGGTAGGGGAATGATAACAATTTTCCAGGACAGGTTGTTGTAAAGAAAATGGATAATGTATTGGTTGTTCTCCATGGTTGCTGGGAAAAAGACAAAAAAGAAATCAACTGAATTTGCAACAAGGAAGATCTAGATTGCATAGTAAGAAAAATGTATGTACCGAAAGAGTGGTAGAATAGGCTAGCTAGACAGACATATTCTAGAACTACAGTATAACCTCATGAATCCGGCATGTTTGGGACCGAGCACCTGCTGGAAATGTGAAAAATCTGGATTTTTGAAACTGGGGCAGTGGTCAGTCCCAGACTGATCGGTGGGGAGGTGGGGAAGGAGCAGGAGTAGCAGCAGCTTGTCCCAGAGCAGTGACTGCACGCAGAGTGGTGGCACAGGGTGGTGCATGTCAGTAGCAGCCGTCATGTACAAGCTTCCCTCTCCACTGGTCTGGGACTGGCCACCGCTACTCCTCCATAGGGTGTAGTTTTAAAAAGTGCCGGATTTTCGATAATTCCAGATTTATGAGGTTATACTGTACCTTCAGTTGGAACTTCTTGAGAAATGTGTTAGTCAAACATCTGTTGGGAATAGTCTACATATTCTCCCTCAGCACATACCCTGTCTTAGTGTAGACTGCCTTCCAGCTCTATGTTTCTATGATTATATATCTTTATCTGACTTTTTTTTATGAAGCATGAATCACCTCAGGAATTAAGTTTATGTTCATATTCACTGAACATGAAGCAAGCTTTGAAGCTTTATTAGTGTAGAACCAACAAACTTTCACTCATCTAATGTTTTAATTGTCTATTTGGAGAGACCTATAGGCAAGAAAATAGGGAAGGCTTTCCCCCCGCAAGATGGGTGAGACAGTATCAAGCAAAAATATCCAAAAAAGAACTGTGTTCTTTTTTAATTTGGCTAAAAGTTGCCTTGTAATTACTTCTTTATTGAAAGTAATTCGAACACAAAGGGAAGTTCTACTTTTACTTCCCGTGACAGAACCTCTGAAGGCTTGAAAGTTCTTATTGTGAGCATGAGGACAATTGGATGACTTCAAGTCTACTAGGCATAGTTACAGCTTTGGTTGGAAATGGCTGCTCTTGGTCTAATGGTGTGTTCTGAAAATATGTATTATACAGACATAATGCATTTGTTTTATCTGCTAAAATAATGCCTTTCTGGAAACTTAGAATAGTAATGAACAAATTATGCTTTATTTTCTTCCTCTTGTATTTTTTATAGCTGAATTTGGATTGCAAAGGAGACAATGAGTCTCTCTGGCATTGAGCCAGATTCTAAGAGAATCATAGTGTGGCATAGGTCAAGACTTAATTTAGTCTGACCTCCAGTTATGTGAACAGGCTCTCCTCTAATGTCATCTCTTTGTTCCTGACATAAAATAATAGGTATTTCTATTTACATCTAATTTTCAAGGCATAAAATTACTATGTTAATAACAAAAATGGAAAAATGCATTGGAGGAACATAGTGTCCTTCTTAGAGCTGACTCCATTCTGGAACAGTGGACTTAGACAGATGGGGGATTTGATTCGCCTTTTATACAGTAAAAGGACTTCAAGTGAGATGAGATGAAATTTGTACCTTGCAGATATTTTAAGAATTTGCGTAAAGTTTTGGAAAAGCAGATTATTTTTTGTGGAAATGTTGAAGACAGCTGCCAGGTTAATTTAATCCAACCATAGAAAACAATATAGCAGGTTCAAATATTTAAACTGGTTTGTGACTTGTTTAAGTGAATGAGGACAATCCATTTAAAAATGGCTGAATGATGGGCATGATGGAAAGAGACCTACTCTTACTGAAAACCTGCTTAGATATTTATTGAGATCAGGGTGAGCCTTTGGACAGGTACACAGAGCTACAGGAAATATCTTCTGCACTCTCGGCTCCACCCCTTCAGCTACTGCAATACTTATATCTAAGTGAGGATAATTTAAATCACCTTCAGCCTCCTCCAGAAGAGGGAGGGATCGTTTCCTTGTACCATGAGTTTAATGGATGTCAGTGAAACCAAGCAGCTTTCCCAGCTTTCACAGAGAGGCAAAGTTCCAGTGTTTCTTTACCAACCTGTTAAAACCTATAGCAGTCCTCTGAAATCCCATACTTGTGTTAGAAATATTATTAAAAATGCATTATCAATAGCAGATTTAGAAAAGAAAAAAAAAAAGAACACAGCTGCTACCCATCCTTGTCTCCTTAATGGGAGAGGGAAGGGGGGGGTTGGAAATTGAAGGGAAAAACCACCAAAAGCCCTTTGTACTAAAGGTATCACTCCCTCTCTGTCCTGCAAATTTACTATCTCTTTGTCACACTAAATCACACTTTCTTTCATGACCCCACATTCCTAAGGCTAAGATAAGAGCAAATGCCATTTTTTGCCTTCAGGATGAACCTTGAGTAACCTTGAGTCCCATCCACGCACGCGTGATAACCTAATGCATATTAAGCCTACCCGCCCCGCATACTTAAGTAGTTAATTGTAATGCACATGGGACGTATGAAGCGACATGTTTACATATATGTTTGTATGAACCGGAAATGAGTTGTAAAAATTCCTCCTTCTGCACACGTGGTCAGGAGAGAGGGGATAAAAGCCTGCTAATGATTATGCTCGGGGGCAGAGGGATTTGATCTTTTGTCTTCTCCCTCTGACCCTATTTGCAAATATATACCTTTTGTATTGCTAATAAAGTGTGTCTGAAGCCGAAAGTTTTTTTCCACCTCCCGAGAAACGAACCATGATTTTTTTAATTCAACAATTGGCGCCCAACGTGGGGCTTCTCGAGGACTACCCCGGAATTCAGTGACGGAGCACCTCCAGTACCAGGGATTTGTGCACACCGAGCCGACTTTGGACTCACCCTGGTATTTGAGGTTTAAGTCCAAATATCCGGGAAGTTAAAGGAAGTATCCTATGTAAATTCTGAGTTTCTGGAGAGGCAGACACACTTTGGAATTTGGATCGAGATCTCTGGGGTATCTGAGTGAGTATACGAATTCCCTTTGCCTAATCTGGTGTACGGATCGAAAACAAAGGATGTGTAAGTTTGCTGAGAAATTCTAGGCTTAGCTCTCATTGTAAATCATCTGTTGTTGAGATCTTTTTGGTATTTGGTGTGCATTGGGTGCATTTTTGTGGGCAAATGGGTACGAGTAGCTCTCGTGTAGAAAACAATATTGATACCCCTCTAAAAGTCTTATTACGTCATTTTAATAAATTTGCAAGGCCGGCCGATTATGGAATAAAAATGAAAAAAGGTGATTTAACTAAGTTTTGTCAACTCGAGTGGCCAACATTTGGGGTCCACTGGACCCCGAAAGGATCCTTTGTGCTAAAAGAAGTGATAGCTATCCATGAAATTGTTATGCAAAATGGGTATTGGAATCAGTTTCCTTATATTGATTGTTGGTTGTGGGTGGTTCAAAATCAGCCACCTTGGATTAAGAATTACTTAGCAAAGTCTCATGTGATGCTTGTTAAGAAAAAGGCTCGGGGGGCGCCGCCTGTACTTCCTGAGTCTAATGAGGGGGGGAATTCTGAATTGGCTGAGTACCGGACCCGTGCTCCGGTTGCCCTGTCGGGTAGCGAAGATGAGTCAGACGCCTCCTCGGCATCCAGTTCTTCTGCACCACCGCCCCCTCCCTTAGAGAGACCACCACCGACGTACCAATGCATACCTAATGAGTTAGAGCATGAGCCTCAGCCAAGTGCCTCATCTGAATCAGGAAATAAGGGTTATTATTTGCGCAAGCCTGTAGAGTCACAGCTGGTGTTGAACTGTCCGATGCGAGAGGTTATTGGGGAAGGAGGCACTGCAACTTTTGTCTACACCCCATTTAGCACTTCAGATTTATTTAACTGGAAAAATCAGAGCCCCTCTTTTCGTGAAGACCCTGAAAAGATGAGGGATTTGTTTCGATCTATTGGGCAGACTCATCGACCCACTTGGGCTGATGTCCAGATGATGCTCCAGACTCTCCTAACCCCGGAGGAGAGGAGATTAGTGTTAGGTACAGCAGAGCGTATTGCGGCAGCCAGAGTTGAGTCAGAGGGTGCTGCTGGTCGTACTCTGCGTGATACCTACCCTGTAGAAGAGCCAGGATGGGACAATCATACTGCAGAGGGCAGAGGGCTGAGTGCACGGTATTTGGGAATTATAGTGGAAGCAATGGGAAAGGCAGTGCCTCGGATTACCAATCTGTCTAAATTGTATGAGGTGAGACAGGGAAGAGAGGAGGATCCCTCAGCTTTCCTTGGGAGGCTGTATGAGGCGTTTCGCAGGTTTTCGGATCTGGATCCAGAAGCCCCAGATAACCAGCGCATGGTAAATCTTATGTTCATTGGTCAATCTGCTGCTGATATCCGTAAGAAGTTACAGAAAACTGAGGGAGGTGCTGGGAAACCGATTTCAGAGCTGGTGGAAATTGCATATAAGGTGTATGGGAATCGTGAGCAAGTGCAGGAGCGCAAGGAGGATAAAAAGTCTCAGCGACAGATGGCAGCACTAGCAGCTGCTATAACTGGAGGGAACCCTGGAAAGGCTGGGATACAGAAGAGGAAGGGAGAAAGAGTGGGAGCAGATGTTTGTGCTTATTGCAAGGAGAAAGGACACTGGAAGAGGGAATGCCCGAAGTTGAAGGAGAAGAGAGAGGGGGAACCGAGAGGTCACCTCATGCGGGCAGAAGACAAGGGTGAGGATTCAGAATGAAGGGGACAGGGATCTAAGACCACTACCCTTCGGGTTGGAGCCCGAGAAGATCCCATGGTAACCATTAGGGTTGGTGGCAAAAACTTTGAAGCCTTGGTGGATACTGGGGCTACATTTTCAATGATTCCAGAAAAACCCCCCTGTGCAGGAACTAGTGAACAGCATGTACTTGTAGAAGGGATTGAGGGAATGCAAACTCGACTCCCTGTTTGTAAACCACTCCTCACCAAGGTGGGAGACCATTTGCTCAAGCACTCCTTTGTGTATTCTCCAAGTTGCCCGGTTGCACTCCTTGGGCGGGACTTACTCACAAAATTGCAAGCTGAGATCTTTTTCAGAGACGATCAGATGGTGGTCCAGCTACCTGTCAAGCAGAGCTCGAACTATCAGATGGCTCTCCTGGAGGACCGACGCCCTGCAGTAAGTCCAGAAGATCACATGACTGGAGTAGACCCCTCAGTATGGGCTGATGGAACCCCTGCGCGAGCTAAGTTCGTCTCCCCGGTAAGGATCGTACTCAAGGAAGGGGAGGGGCCCGTTCGGGTAAAGCAGTACCCACTCAGCCGAGCGGCCAGAGCTGGACTCAAGCCGTTAATAGAGAAATACAAGAGGTACGGATGGCTAGTGGAAGGGTCTTCACCCTATAACACCCCCATTCTTGGAGTGCCAAAGGCAGATGGGGTCTCATACAGACTGGTCCAAGACTTACGGGCAGTAAATAAGAAGGTCCTTTCAGACCATCCTGTAGTCCCGAACCCTCACACGATTTTGACACAAGTACCGGGGGAAGCTGAAATATTTTCAGTGCTAGATTTGAAAGATGCTTTCTTCTCTATTCCTCTTCACCGAGAGAGTCAAAAATTGTTTGCTTTTGAATGGGAGGATCCAGATACTTTCCATAAAGCCCAACTCATATGGACAGTTCTTCCACAAGGATTTATAGCAGCCCCCCATATTTTCGGACTTGCCCTTCAGAAGGACTTGGGGAAATGGAAGGGATCACACCCCGCAGTGACTCTCCTCCAGTATGTGGATGACCTGCTAGTTGCAAGCCCAAACTTGCAGCTCTGCGAGGAAGCCACCAGGTCACTCCTAAACACTCTGGGAAAAAAAAGGATATAAAGTCTCTAGAGAAAAAGCCCAAATATGTCAGCCTGAAGTCACATTTTTGGGATATAAGCTCTCAAAAGGAGTCAGAGCCCTGAGTGCAGATCGCATACAGGCGATTCAAGGTCTAACCCCACCTAAGTCACCCAAGGAGCTGCGAGCATTCCTAGGGCTAACTGGGTTCTGTCGACTATGGATACCAGATTACGGTGGGAAGGCTAGACCACTGTATGAATCCCTGACTAAGGAGAGTCTCACTAAATGGAAATGGAATAAAGAAATGCAGCATGCTTTTGATCTGCTGAAGGCAGCATTAACCCAGCCCCCAGCCTTAGCCATCCCAAACAGTAAAAAGCCATATCGACTGTATGTTCATGAGAATCGAGGGGTCGCATCAGGGGTGCTGACACAGCCATCGGGCCCGACCTGGAGACCCGTGGGATATTATTCAAAGGTTCTAGATCCAGTTGCACTCGGGTGGCCAGCCTGTCTTCGGGCTGTGGCAGCCACAGCAGTGGTTGTTGAAGAAGCCCAGAAGATAGTCATGGGTGCGGATATGGAAATACTCACTCCTCATGGAGTTCCCCTGATCCTAGGGACTGAGGGAGGGAAATTTCTTAACCCCTCCAGACAATCACGGTATGAGATATTTTTGCTCTCTAATCCAGGACTTACTTTCAAACATACTACAGCCTTAAACCCTGCAACCTTGCTGCCAGAGCCAGGGCAACCGACGCATGACTGCCTTGAGGTCCTGAATCAGACCACGCAGGTGCGACCTGATCTTGCTGAGGACCCAATTGAAGACCCAGATGTTGAATACTTTGTGGACGGCTCCAGCTCTGTCATCGATGGAAAAAGACGAACAGGATGTGCAGTGGTAACCTTGGATAAGGTAGTATGGAGGGAGTCATTGCCGAGCTCATGGTCGGCACAGGCTGCAGAACTCACTGCGCTCACCCGAGCATTACAGCTGGGGACAGACCAGCGAGTTAATATATACACTGACTCTCGCTATGCTTTTTCTACAGTCCATGCGCACGGACTATTGTGGAAAGAAAGGGGTTTCATTACTGCCTCTGGGAATAAGATTGCTAATGGCCCCCAGATTATCAAACTACTAGAGGCACTCCACCAGCCTAAAGAGGTAGCAGTCATTCATGTGCGGGCCCATGGGAAGGCTGCTGAGAAAAAGCATAAGCTTGGAAATGCAAAGGCTGATGCAGCAGCAAAGGAAGCTGCATTTATTGGGGGAGAAGCGGAAGAGGTATCCAAGCAGGCTATGTCCCATGCCATATGGCCATACGTTCAGGATTTGGTCCCACAGTATTCCCCTGAAGAAGATAAATTTGCACAGAAAGCTTGTGCAGAAAAGAACTCCCAGGGGTGGTGGATAGTACCAGGAGGGAAAGTCATGATACCCAGGCCATTGCTTCGGGAGGTGCTGCAACAGCTCCATGCAAGAACCCATATGGGAGGTTTGGCCATGGGTGATCTAGTGATCCGCCAAGCAGTAGCCCCAGGGCTATATGTAGAAGCTCAGCGCATTGCTACCAGGTGCATTACATGCCAGAAAGTAAACCCTCGAAGGAAACCCCCTGTGCCAATGGGAGGTAGACCCTGGGCAGCGTACCCTGGACAGGCATGGCAGATTGATTTTGCCGAGCTCCCACGATCCGGACATCACGGGTTTTTACTTGTCATGGTAGACCAGCTCTCTGGTTGGGTCGAGGCTTGGCCCACCAGGACTGCCACTGCAGCTGCAGTAGTGAAGTATTTGTTACAGGAGATCATTCCCCGGTATTCCCTGCCTGAGTCCATCGAGTCGGATCAAGGACAACACTTTGTGGGAAGAGTGGTTCAAGAAGTCGCACAAGCTCTCAAGGTTACTTGGAAACTACACACACCATGGAGACCACAGAGTTCAGGACAAGTGGAACGCATGAATAGAACTTTAAAGACTTTGCTCACCAAAATCTGTATTGAAACACGCCTTAAGTGGCCTCAAGCATTGCCGCTAGCTCTTACTTGCATTCGAAACACTCCCCGACGGGGCCTCAAATTGACCCCATATGAAATTATGTTTGGCAAGCCGCCTCGAGTCTTACCTCCTGGGATGCGAGAGAATGTAACTTTTGAATTAGGTAATAGTGAACTTCATACATATGTTATTGCCTTGCAGTCTGTCTTGTTTTCTCTTCACAGGTATGCAGCCTCCTTTCAGCGTCTGCCTTTAGATGTACCGGTACATGACTTCTCCCCGGGAGACTGGGTCTTGGTGCAGCGGTGGAAAAAGGAGCCTTTGACTGAGAGGTGGAGTGGCCCTTTCCAGGTACTTCTAACAACCCACACCGCTGTAAAGATTACTGGCCATGATCGTTGGATACACCATACTCGTGTGAAACGACATCCACAAGCGTCAGAGGACAACATCTCCCAAGACGAACTCACTCCGGAAGCTGAGTCGTCTTCGGAACAAGAAGCCAGCAAGTGGAGCTGTGAACCTACTGGTGATCTCCAAGTGCGCCTGAGACGGCTTAATCAAAGCTCAGAAAATTAGACAAGAAAGTAAAAGGGAAAATATGGTGGGAATCTTAATGTGCCTTGTTGTTATCTGCATAATGAAAGAAGCAGAATTGAGCAGCCTTAACCACTGGCTCACACCCTCGCTTTCCCAAATTGCTCCCCCAGGGACAAATTTGTATGTTGATATGATGGAAAGAATTGCAGGTACTTTTAATCTTACCAACTGCTGGGCCTGTGGGGGGCTTCGGGAGGCCAGAGGCCAGTGGCCTTGGAGGGCTTTTCCTTTGGCCCCGAAATGGCTAGTAAGTAGTAAGGCAGATGTTAAGAGTACTAGTCAAAAATGGGATGAGAACCACAGTTGGGAACTTTCCCAAGTGGCGTTAGGAGAGTATTGCATCAGTAATAATGGTACAGGAAAAAGGCTGGGACACAGCCGTTGCATATGGACTTTAAAAGTAAGGTGGATGAACCTTACAAGATTAGAACAGCTTTATTATCCTAATAGCCCAGGGTATAATCGGCTAGTGTGGCAGCATCCCAATGGAACAATTATGTGGTTTAATAAATATTGGAGTGCCACAAATCAAAGTGATGATCGGACAGATTGTACAGACAAGAACCAGGATGGGCTATGGGAATGTTCCATGAAAGGAGGCCACGCAGTTGCTGGTCCTTTGGGTCCAGAAGGAGGCTTGGGGTTTCCCGAGATGCCCTATGGTTGGGCCCCTCCAAATGCCACCAATAGAGAAAATAGGGCCTTAAGAGGATACTATTGGATTTGCGGACGACGGGCCTATACAATACTACCACAGGGGTGGACGGGAACTTGCTATATGGGAGTAATTGTACCAGCTTTCTTTTTGTTACCGTCTGAGGTTGGAAATAAGCTAGGAGTCTCTTTGTATGATGATTGGAAAAGGGCCAAGAGAAGTATTGATGTAAGTTTGACACAGGGTAGCTCCCAAAAGTGGAAGAAGGATGAGTGGCCCCCTCAGAGGATTATTGAGTATTATGGACCAGCTACATGGGCTAATGATGGGAGTTGGGGATACCGGACACCAATATATATGCTGAATAGAATCATCCGGTTGCAGGCAGTCTTGGAAGTAATTACTAACCAGACCGCCACTGCTCTCGAGTTATTGGCCCGACAAAGTTCTCAGATGAGAGCAGCCATATACCAAAATCGGATGGCCTTAGACTATTTACTTGCAGAGGAAGGCGGAGTCTGCGGAAAGCTCAACCTTTCTAACTGTTGCCTCCAAATAGATGACAACGGGAAAGCAGTCTTAGAGATTGCCAAAGAGATTAGAAAAATAGCCCATGTACCAATACAAACGTGGGAAACCACATGGAATAAGGACTGGTGGTTTCAATTATTTGGAGGACCCTGGTGGAAAAAGGTAGGGTTTGTGCTTTTGTGTGCTCTAACTGGTTTGATTTTTATCCCTTGCCTTATTCCTTGTCTCACTAGATTGATAACCACCACAGTGGAAGGAATGCAGGTCGCAGCAGTCCCTCTAAAAGCACAGACTGCTGCAAAGGTCATGGTCCTCAGAAAAATTCCTCGTAATTATCTTGATATGCCCGAATGAAGTAAAGATCAGAAAGCATCTTGAGGGGGGATATTGTTAGAAATATTATTAAAAATGCATTATCAATAGCAGATTTAGAAAAGAAAAAAAAAAAGAACACAGCTGCTACCCATCCTTGTCTCCTTAATGGGAGAGGGAAGGGGGGGGTTGGAAATTGAAGGGAAAAACCACCAAAAGCCCTTTGTACTAAAGGTATCACTCCCTCTCTGTCCTGCAAATTTACTATCTCTTTGTCACACTAAATCACACTTTCTTTCATGACCCCACATTCCTAAGGCTAAGATAAGAGCAAATGCCATTTTTTGCCTTCAGGATGAACCTTGAGTAACCTTGAGTCCCATCCACGCACGCGTGATAACCTAATGCATATTAAGCCTACCCGCCCCGCATACTTAAGTAGTTAATTGTAATGCACATGGGACGTATGAAGCGACATGTTTACATATATGTTTGTATGAACCGGAAATGAGTTGTAAAAATTCCTCCTTCTGCACACGTGGTCAGGAGAGAGGGGATAAAAGCCTGCTAATGATTATGCTCGGGGGCAGAGGGATTTGATCTTTTGTCTTCTCCCTCTGACCCTATTTGCAAATATATACCTTTTGTATTGCTAATAAAGTGTGTCTGAAGCTGAAAGTTTTTTTTCCACCTCCCGAGAAACGAACCATGATTTTTTTAATTCAACACTTGTGTATCGTCAATGGAAATGTTATGGTACAATGCTGCAATTTGAAAGTGTGTGGACAGGGTGAAATAAATTGCATGTAGTATCTCCCAAATTATGTAAAGGATACTGTATTGATTTTTCCCCTTTAATTGAGAGAAGATCCCTAAGCTTTTTTAATTTAAAAGAATTGGCAACTGAATTTTCAGACTGTCACATTAGACTGACAGGGCTTTTGACACTGAAATTCGGTCCAGCTTTTATTTATAGGCAGGGGCAGATCCAGAGGGAGAGACTGGCCTCATTGCATCCCTCCTTCTGGTGCTGCTCTCAGTTGATCTGGGCTAAGGGGGAGCTCCTGAGTTGCTCCTGCTCCACTCATCCCCATGCTACAGGGAGCAGCTCAGCCAAGTAGAGCAGCGGCCGTGCACCAGTTCCTCGTTCCAGCAGTGTTCTCAACCAGTGCGGGAGGCCTACGAGGGAGACAAGCAGGGAGCAGGTGCCGGAAGGAAGAAGCTGCATGTTGCCACCACTGCTGGTGCCAGCCAAGCATGCGGCTGCTCCGCAGAGTTCCTGACTAGAGAAAGACAGGAGTAGCTCTAACCCCCACACCTTCAGGTCAGTCAAGGAAAGGGGTTGAGGGTGGGTCCTCCCCCTTCACACACCTGCTTTTTGCCACTGTCAACCTGGAGGCTCCAGCCACACCTCATCCCCATTCCCCCATGGCCTGAGGGGCACTGTGCTGCACCCCGCTGTAGGAAATCCTGGATCCATTCATTCTTATAGGTAATGTCACAGTTTGGTCTTCTGCTAAGTCTACCAGAATTGTGCTCATAGTTTTCCGTCCCCCTTTACCTCTTTATGTCTCCTTAGAAAATTTTTTCTAGTAGCTTTGTATAAAGTCCATATTTATTATCAAAGATAAAAACTTTAAGCAATATTTTCCCCCTAAATCCTACCGTGTCCTATGGCCCTACAAATCCAGGTTGCTGCCTATTTCTGGGCCTAGACCAGTTCTGTAGGATCTGTGCCACTAGTTCTGTTAGTCTTGAAAACTAAGAAGTTTAAAATCTTCTGATTTTCATCTAGTGCTGATATTTTGGACTCTATTTCCCAATAATGGTTAGAATTAACAATTTATGTAGTATTATTTATACATACTTTTGTTTTGTTGGTGGTTTGTGCCTCTTTGTGTCTAATCTGCATTTTAGAACCTCTCAATATCTTGAATTCATCCCAGCAGATGAAAGCAGAGATAATTAAGCAAGGACTCAAATATTTTTGATATCCAGATGCTTCTATATTTTGCATGCAGAGAGCTTCCAACTACTGTCAACTTGACAAATGAATTTAGATTAAATATGCCTCGTGTTTACTTTCATGATGAAGCCTTCCACATTGTGTTCCATGTCTACAAAGCAGCATATATACGTGTGAAGACTGCATATTTATTAATTGCATATACACTAAATTTCTGCCTTAGTGCTTACAAAAAGGTTAGTGTTAAACATGCTGTCGTAAGTCAAAAAATAGTTATATAGTCTCCCGTGGCCCAGCACTTATACCAATATTTCAGCTAGTTCTAAATATATTGTACCAACTTCAACAGAACTGTTTAAAAAAAAAAAAATCTCTACCGAGTGTTGTAGTCTCAAATGTCATTTGTCAGGAAGCCTGATATTGTAATGCACACACCTCTTGCCTCTGGGAGTGACCCAAGCTGATAAAACATTGTAATGCAAAGGCACAGAATCAGCTGAATCCCCACAGTTAAAAGGCAAATCTTTGCAATTCTGGATAAGTTCTTCGGTTGGCATTCATAAAAGCAGAATTTGAAAGTCTCTATAAAACTATTATAATCAAATTATGAAAAATATCAATATAGTATTCAAAGTATTAACTAACATGAAGATTTTATTGTTATTCAATGACTTAAGAATACAAAATGGGGAAAAATCCCACAGGTCCAAGCACAACCAAAATCTCTGCCAGTGTACAATCTGGAAAGAAGCCATTTTACCTCCAGGAAGAGATCCTGCCAAGGACCTGAACTAATGACAAAGTTCAGGCTTGCTGCCTAAATAAATATGCTTCACAGTCTATTTGGCTAATAATAATTCATAAAAATATATTGACAAACCCCATATCAACCATATAGCTACACATACAACTGGAGGAACTAAGGACATAAAATATTTTAGGAACAGGCCATAAAGCTTCAATATTCCTGGCCTTTTTTAGTTACTGTAGTAATAATCTCAAACACATACTTTTTCATCAGATTCCTCAAACCCTTTCTTCGCAAGACACACATTTCATATTTAATTTTTTTTTTATATTTATTTTTTTCCCCGTAATGTTCCCCATATGCTTATTACCATTCACATGAAGCAGTTTCTCTCAGATCTTTTCATTCCTAGTTTTCTGAGGTTTATGTAGTCTTACATACCTATGGACTCCTTTCTTTACATTATAACCAAGTCAAAGATAGCATTATTTGGCCTCATATCTGTTATCTGCATCATTTCCTTTAAGCATTTGGAAAACCTGCGTAAGATTACTTTCAAGCCTTCTAATGATCTAAAAGAATTAATAATCTTGAGACTTCAGTTCTAGGGACCGCAGCCTCAGCTGCATCAAACTCAGATTTGGCACATCTAGGAAGGAAGAAGGAATATAGGTATTAATCCACGTTGGCTCTTGGCTGCCCAAGATCGTGGAAAGATGAATCTTCCTGTTCTCTGTCCACCCAGAATTACTCTTCAAACTCACAGTAGCATTGGGGTGATGTTGCAGCCATAATGGTCCATGAAAAATGAGACAAGGATTTTTATGAGTGATATTTTTATTGGATAAATTATATAGTTGGGAGGGACATAGATGAGCTGCCAGATACCTTTGGCAAACTGATACCTGAAAGCTCATCTGTGTCCCTCCTAACTATACAACTGGCTAAATGAAAGATTTAACCCACAAAAATCTTTGAATCTTCAAACTTTATGATTTGTCAAATTTTATTTCAGAAATGGGTAGAACTTGAGTCATACTTCACATCCTGATGACTCAAACTCATGCGAAGCTCAGGCCTACTCACAAAAGTTAAAATACAGAATACTGCACAATGCAAGAGGATGCAAGTTCATGGCTAGGCCACCTGAGAAGAAATAATGAGGTATCTCTTCCAGCTTATCTTGCTCAGGATGATTTCAGGCAGGCTCCTAGTTGTCTGGTGTGTAACCATGTAAAATGTCTATCCTCAATTAATTAGTATAGTAAATATTTCTTTTGTGATTAACTCGTGTTTATGTGCAGGAAGAGACATTCTCCGTATGTGATAGGTGTCTCCTCCTGATTTAGTTTTGGTTTTGTTATTCTGTCATGATTTACCTTGTTTTCCAAGGACATGTATGGTTTTCCTGGTTGTTAATCAGTTTCTTTGTATGTTCCAAACTGGATAACTTCTTGTCACTGAAGAAGGTAACTCATTCAAATTAGAAATTTCTGATAACCAATAATGAGCAGGTTGATTAACAGGATTTTCCTGTCAGTTACTGCTTGGGACTCTCTCTTGATTTACACAACTAAAAGAATGCTTTGAAGATGCTAAGCTAAGTGTATAAAAAGGCAATAAAACAGCAAACAGTGTGCGTGCTTCAAGAGTGAGAAATCTCTGACTCCAGTTGCTGATGTGCCCGACTTACTCAGGAAGTTGAAGAGAAACAGCCCACCTTTTCATGGCCTGTTTGGCGAGAAATCATCACCTTATAGCTAATTACTGGACTTTGATTTGGTTTGCGCTCACTTGACTTGATTTTGAATATTTGTAGTAAATAAAGCCTTACTGTCACTCATCGAATGAGGTGTTGTGTAAATCCCGGGGCTATTCCGGAGTCCTAGGTTTTTATTCGCTAACACATCCCTCTTCTGACTTCCCTGCTTTCAGCAGGCACTCTTGAAAACCTGGTTGCTGTAGGGGGCCCCTTTCAGATCATGGATTTCACTTTTAAGAGGTACTTTTACAATGTAATCAACTTTTAAGTCTTGGTGGGGTTTTGCACAATAGTTTCTGTGATTTGGCCAATAAGAGAATTGGCACATTTCAGCAGTATCTGCCTGTAAGCATAGAGAGATAGATATTCATGCTACTCTGAAGTCAGGCAGAAAGGCAGGGTAGATTTGTATCTTTATAGACTCGGGTTTTCAATCTTTTTGGGTCAGTGTACCCCCAGTAGCCAGACAAGGGGGGGCCCAATGGCTGATCGACAACTGGTGGGAGGTTCCCCCAGCAGCCAGTCAACAACTGGGCGGGGGGTTCCCTGCCGCCAATTGGCAAGTGTGCCAGCAGCAGAAGTGCCAGCAGCACAGTGGCGGAAATGCCAGTGATGGTGCCTGCTGCCAAGTACCCCCTGAGGCCTTCTTGCTTACCCCCGGTTGAAAACCCCTGGACTAATTAAATCAGAGACGTATTGCATAAGCTTTTGTAGGCAGAAAATTTGATGATATAAGCCCTTTGCTTATGAAAGCTTATGCAATTCACCTCTGATTTAATTAGTCTATAAAGGTACAAATCTGCCCTGCCTTCACTCTGGAGCCAGGCAGAAGGAAATGCAGGGTAGAAGCAAGCTGTTGTTTATGAAAGTTTATGCCTTTCTGATTTTTAAGTCTATAAAATGCCACTGCTCTGCCTTCTGCCTACCTATAAACGTGTTCATGAAACTGTTCACAACCAAAGCCAGTTGCAAGAATTTTTTCTTTGAAGAAATGAGCATGGCTAGGGTGACCATAAGAAAATCCAGGACATTGATCTTGGACATCCAGGACACTGCCCCCTCCTCTTTCCCCATGCTCTTACAAGTCAGGGGGAGGTCAGGCAACATGTCAGGCAGGTAGCAGTGCCTGCCTGCACACCTGCAAGGTGCTCCATCCTGCTCCAACTCCCAGCCAGACTGCACCCTGCATCCCTGTGTTTCTGGGATGCCCATTATAATTCTCAATAGCCAGCTGGGACCAGCCTCTGAAATATGGGACTGTCCCAGCTAAACTGGGACATGTGGTCAGTCTAAGCATGGTTCTGCTAGGTGTTATTCAGTGAGTGACCAAGCAGAAGAACACCAACACATATGAGCTTGTAGCTGCCAATATCCTTTGGGCTTTATTGTTCTTATATTTCATTATTGCTGTTTCTATGAATTGTTTTCCATTTTCCAGAGGATTTCTCATGCCAGTCATTCCGTTCTCTGATGTCTTCAAGCAAATTTCTGACTGAAATAATGATTAAGAATAACTGGCATATTAAGATGCCCCTGAATTTCTGTATGTTGTCCTTGTCTGAGTATTCTTCCTTTTGTGCAGTTGTCTTTGCCTCTCCTGGGTCTGGTTGAGCTCTATGGCTGTGTACACACATTCACATAATCTGGAAGAATTCTTCCAGGTTTGTTCTCCAGAGCCACATGTACAGACATTCAAATACTGAAGCTTGAAGAGTGGAGATCTTGCACTGATGACACTGTGCAGCCAGAGGGCAGTAACCCTGAGTGCATGTCACATCAAGCTTGGCAGGCTTCCTTAGTCTGTCTGGTGACAGATGGCAGCACTGCTCATGGTCAAGCCTGGGTTTCCCTGCAGCACAATGTGGTGATTGTGAAGAGGGCATGTCCTGCTCCTGCTGAAGCAGCAGAATCCAGCGAGTGACACACTGTGAAAAAAGACTTAGCAGGAGAGCCAGGGAGGCAGCAGGATGCTGTGCTGGAAGACAATTGTGAGAAAAACAAAACCGTGGTGGCTGGCCAGAGCCACCGCGGAAAACAATCAAGAGAAAAAAAAGCGGCTTAGCAAGGAAGAGCCGGGAATGGCTCCCACGTCCCCATGGGCATGCTTTATAAAAGTGTGCTGGGGCTGATTGGTTGGCTGGATGCCAGGAGCCAGGATAAAAGCGGTGGAAAACGAGCCTGAGGGACAAGAAGCGGAGTCCCTAACCGGCCCGGAGGAGCCAGAGCTTTTGAGCAGTCCCAGCAAGGGGACTTGATGGGTACCCTGGAAAGGGGTCACAGTGAGAGTACAGGGTCAGAGAGGACCCAAGGATCTATTCACAGTGTTGTCATGGTCCGAGGAAGTTGTCAGCAGTGACTGGATTGCAGCCAGATCCAGCGGGGCCAGGATATGGACGCAACAGATGCACGGCAGGTACCGAACCTGGGGAAGAGTCGATGCACCGGGAGACGGAACAGTGCCAAGACCAGATGCCATGGAAGCAGGGAGAAGGGAGGGGCCGTAGGAGACACTCGGCATAGAAGTATCACCATTAGACTGCTGCCAAAGATCCCGAGAGACCACGCGCCAAGAAGGTTCAGAACATCAACCTCAACAACACAGGTGACAACATCAAGGTTGGCATTAGGTGGGGTGTCAGGGAAGCGGAGCCCCACAAAGAAGGAATAGTGGGAACGACCAAGGGAAAGCACCAGGGGAGGCGGGACCGGACATCATCCTCCCAATCCAAACATAACCATCATCAAAGATGTGGCAGGTGAGGCCCCCGGGGGACCGACCCAAAGTCACCCCAGTAACCAGGCTGTTCAGCCCCAGGCGCCACGATGAGGTTCAAGAAGAACCCACACTCACGATGCTCAGGGGAAAGACACAGGAGATTACACACACCATCTCCCAAAGAGGGCAAAGCTGGACAGCCATGTACTCTTCTGAGAGAAGCCACAGAACGTACAGACAGAAACTCCCCAGGGAGTGATTTAATCTGTGCTGTTCTCAGGTTATTTTCTCCTATTGCTTCTGGGAGACCAACAACTCTCCCAGAAGAAACTTAATATCTGTACAAAACCTGTGTTTGTTCATACAGAGTACAAGCATAACCGGGCAGCTTCATGCCCTGGGCAAAGACAGCACTAGTTGCCACACTGTCAGCAGTGCAGCCAGCCACCAGGTGTAGTAACTACCATTTTTGCATATACCCTCTCCCCTGCAAAGATGACACCCCAGAGCTGCCGCCACGATCAGCCCCTCCGCACCTTCCCTGCCTTGTCTTCAGTTACGCTATTGTTTGGTTCACATATGTCCAATACAATCTGTTCTATTGTGACTAATCAATTCCAATTCAATTTAAAGTTGTTTAAAGAACTCTACTTAGTGTCTCATTGTAGTGTAGAATATTTTCAGTTTTTCCAAATTTTCAGAGATTGAGGGCAAGATGTATTGGTACTGTTCGGTATAGAACTGACAAAATCTATGAAAAGTTTTTTAAATATATACCTGGAAAGGAGATGAATTAAGATACAGAGTTTTGTAGTTTCTTTATTAAGTCAGACCTGTCAAAACTCATGGTTTGCATTGAAAAATGGTAATAGTCTTGCATTTTTAAGTCTAAACATGAACCTTCTAATGGAAAAGGTGTGTCCATTACTTGGGAAAAATATTATAAAAAATACGTATTATCAAATTTGTGCCTTTGAGAAGAAAGGATTTAAAATTAATCTGAAGTGTTCTGATGGAACATCAGTCACATTTGATTGCCCTATTGAAACGATCTTTATAAATGCAGCTGTAATTTAGATTTATCAAGGCAATTTGAAATATTGGCATGTGATGTTTGGCACTAGAAAACACAAGAAAAATAGAAAGAGAAAAAAAACTTTGCCATCTTAATACAATCAGATCTCTCTCACACACACACTCTCTCTCTCCCTTACTAGGCCTAAGTCAGAATGACTGAGGGTCTCCATGAACTTGAGACTCTGCATTGTTTAACAATGGAGTTGCCTTATTGCCACAACATTGATTTTCTTCCTAAAAGCAACTACAGACTAGCTTCTTCATAGTGGGACTTTTACTTTGCTGACCTGCTGAGAAGGCAGGTCTGTCTGGGGCCTGGGAAAATAAATGCATCTGTTGTGATGAAAGTGAGTTTATGGAGAGCTTCTTTATCATGTGTAGAAGTCTTTATATAAACAACACAATTCTAATAAAAATGTTGACAAAGAAGGTAGGACTGGAGATATGAATGAAGATGCTTGTTAGGATGAGGCCCGTACTGAATTTTTATTTTTAAAAATGCAATTACTCTGACAAAGAATTGTTATCAAAAGGACTGGAAAAAAATGGCAAGCTTGGGGTTGAGTCAAATTAATTACAAATAAAGGGAGCTTTTTTTTGTTTTTAAAGAGTTTCTTCTAGACACTAATTTGCAAAAAAAACTTTTTCAATCCTTAGACTGGTATAAACATCCAAGAATTAGCTGTAAGATAGATATCATCTGGTTGCTATAGAGGTAAAAATCAGGGTAGAAAGCATAAGCAGGTGTTGTTTCTAGTTTACTTATATTGCACAGAACTTTCAGGCTTCCTAGACCAATGTATTGTTGTCTTCTCTTTTTGATCTCAAGGAAATGAGAAATTCAACTTACATAGTTTGAATTATAGTACAGGACATACACTAAGGTCTTACTTTCAAGAGTAACCCACTCAGGGCAGCAAGCCAGCTGATCTTCTTGCACAATAGCAGCAGCAGCTAGGAGACGCTTGCAGGAGATATACAGTGGAAATCTCCAAATTCTTGAGAATTAATACAAAGATAAAAGTTATTTGCTGAATAGCATCAGAAGATGAGTTTTGTGTCAATGTTGTTTAAATAGGCTATCCATATTCTGGAATTTTTTCACTCTAATTATGTTTACCTGAGGCATAGTCTTTGCCAGAAATCTATTTCAATACAGTTCAAGATGAAAGGATGGTTGAAGTCACGAATAACGGATCAGTTCCCACAATTATTAATCTCTAGATACCTCCACAAATAGTTTGCATAATTTCCCTAGGCAATGAATTCATAACATCTGTACTGTGCAGGACTTTTTAAACAAGATAAAGTAGAATTTAATTGAACTTTAAATAAAGATAATGCTAAGCTTATTGCTCTGAGAGATAATACAGCAGCAGTCCATAAAATTTTTGCGACATGCATGCTTCCATGCTACGCCAGTCAAAATGTGTCCTTGAAAAAATATTGTCATTTCCAAGGTGAAACTTGTACATTTAAAAATATCTACTAAGCTTCTTGAGTTCTCACAAAAACTTGCTCAGCTGAGTAGTTGAAGTTAGGCAGAGTTATTGTTGGAAAACGAGCAATGCTTGGCTGAGGGCCGATTTTGATTCTGGAAGCCTGCAGATTTCAAAGCTAGGAAACCTGATGGATTCTGTATAGGATAATATTCAAGCTGTGAGTAATTCACAGCATGAAATAAAAGAGGAAATGGCTTCTCTTAAAAATGTTTCATCCAGGTTTAGTGAACAAAACAAAACAGTCTATCAGATTTTTCGCTGATCATTACACAGTTGCAATTCAGTCCCACCAAATATAGTTTGGCTTACTCTTATTTATTAATTTAATAAAAGTCCATGCAGTATTTTTAATCCACGTATAGCTTAGTTCCCATTTCATGTCTTCTTTATGAAGCTAAGCCAGTTCATACAAGCTGAAAATTTGGTCCCATATTGTATTAGCATTTCTTATATTCTATTGTTTGTATAATTATAGTACTTACTATCCCTAGTGATAGCCCAAGACAACCTCTGCTCCAAAGCTTGACAACTTAAATTCAGTGGTACAAAACAACGGCCTTGCTTCCCCTTTCTGCAGGATATTCTTTTTCTTAATAATAAGAATTGCCTTATAGTGGAGCCTAGAGGTTATAATCACAGTCAGCCATCATTTAGGGTCCTAGAGATAGGGCAACCCCTATGTCCTGGTTTGACTAGGACACTCCTGGCAGTTGGTGAAAATTGAAACAAAAGTCCTGGAATCACAGGGGTACAGGGTGCAGTCTGGTGGGGAAGCGGAAAGCCATGGTGTACCAGGCAGGCTGGGTGGGCAGCCAGCAGTCTGTTGTAGCCTACCAACCCTGGAAGCCAAGGGCCTGATCCTGACTCCACCCCTACTTTCCAAAATCTGCTGTTGGGCCTAATGAGTCATTCCTCCATCAGTATTTGTTCATGCAAAATCCATCCCAAGCACAAGACTTTGCATTTCTCCTTACTGAATTTCATTTGATTAAATCTCAGACGATTTTTCCAATTTACCAAGATCATTCTGAATTGTTGCCCTACGCTCCAAAGTGTCTGTAACTTCCCAGCTTGGTGTTATCTACACATTTGCTAAACATACATTCAGTCTTATCCTCCAAATCATGCATGAAGATATTGAATAGTACTGAATATGCAACAAACCCTGGGAAGCTCCACTTGATAATTCCACCCAATTAGATATTGAGTAATAGATAACTATTCTTTAAGCACAGTGATTCAACCACTTAATGTATCTACCTTACTGTACTTTCATCTAGGCCAGCGGTCTCCAAAGTGCGGGGCGCGGACGCCAGGGGGTGTGCAAGACGATCCACTGGGGTGCGTGAAGAAAACATTAGAACTTGTATTTTTATTTATTTTTTATCTAAAAAAAATAAGAAAGAAATTAAGCTTTACTAATATTTAATATACAGATTGACACTGGTGCCCTCACCCAGTCCGTACGTAGGATGGTCACGTGTCACGTATGGTACATGAGGTATCCTGAGGGAAGAAGTGTTCGTTCACTTTCAGCGTATTGCGACATATTGCAGTTTACGTGTGCCCAATTAAGTGGATTTATGAATTATATTATCTAGTTTTAACTAAACTAACCCTCACAAAATGGACATGTGGCTTAAAAAGATTCCTGTGGCTTAAAAAGAAACTGCGGATTGAAGCTAATACTAATAATGCGAGCAAAAGCAAACAGCAAGAAAATGGCAGAGCTGACACTTCTACTCCTCGTACAAGCTCTTCATCAGCCACATTACAAGGTAAAAACTAAATAATATTTTTTTACTGAGAGCAAAAAGGTTTTTTGTACCGTTAATAACTAAAATAAAAAATATATATTTAAAAAATATTGTTTATTTCATCTTTATCTCATCCTTTTTCAATTTCTATTTTTTGTCTATGTTTTATAATGTATATAATGTATTAGTACAGTAGTAGATGTATATAATTTATAAATAAATAAATATACATATACTGGGGGTGCATGCTCAAAAGTTTTTTACTGATAGGGGTGCGTGATCAAAAAAGTTTGGAGACCACTGGTCTAGGCTGCATTTCCTTAGCTTTTAATGAGAATGGCCATAAGAGGCCATGTCAAAATTATGAAATCATATGTTGGAACGTCCTAACCACTGCTTCCCACCTTCCCCCTACCTTCTCCAGTCCAAAGAACGTGTCGCATCACAGAGATAAATCAGGATGGTCAGACATAACTTGTTCTTGATGAATATACATTGACTTTTCTTGACCACTGTCCCGGGGAGCCGAGTAATAAACAGGACTCACCTGCAGCTCCCAACGAGAGGCACACAAGGCGGAAGGAGGAGCCCGCGTGGCTCATTAGCCACGCGTTTATCAGATTACGCCCAGCTGGTGACGTCACGGAGGAACACCGGCCGATGGGGATAAAAATGACTGCTGCAGCTGGAAAGGGGTGGATGGCTCCAGCAAGGGGAAACGCCAAGCCCCGCCGACAGGGGAAGCAGCAGTGGCTAGCACGGTAGCAGGAGAGCCAGTAGGGGCTCCAACGGAGCAAGAACAGACCCCGCAGCTGGGAGAAAACCCGAGCAGCACAGGCGTTGAAGACACGGCACCGGAGGACATGCTGGACCGAAGCCCGGAGGGCAGCGAGACCCACAGGTCGGGTACCGGGGCTACGGCAGGCAGAAGCGGCTGCACCAGGCAGGAGAGACTCCAGGAGAGCCCTAAAGGGGTACAGCCAGCGCGGGCAGTTCTGAGGCAGTGAGCCAGAGGAAGGGTCAGAAAAGCAAGGGGCCAAGGGTGGGCCAGGAGGGAGCCGTAAAGGGTGTAGAATAGGCTGCTCAGCAGGCAGAGTAGCTGAGCAGTTAGCTTTTCCTTTCAGACTTTGAGATATAGAGTAACCCTGGCTGAAGGAGCAGAGCTGGGGCAGTGCCCTTATAAAGTAAGGTTAACAGGGTCTCAGTGAGACCAGAATTTGCACGAGAAGTCCTGCTTGGGGCAGGACTGGGAGTAGGTGAGGAGGTCCATGGGTCATGCTTGTGAGTGAGCCCCATGACTGGAGTAATGGCCATTTAGGGGCAAGCCAGAGGATATCATTCTACAGCTGGGGAACAAGGACCAATGGAGGAAGGATGTGTTAAAGGTGCCATAAGGCCAGGGTGCAGGGGTGGTGGAGCCCCGTGAAGTGACCGTCGGGGGATCCTGGGCCACAGAGTATACTGGGAACCGACCCTTAACACTGAGGAACACCAAGTCGTGGCAGGTGAGAAAGAGGTTGGGGACACGGGGAAAAGAGAACTGCTCTGACACATAAGAAATCCCCAGGACCAGAACTGCCTGAGAGCAGGTAATCGATGCCCGGCAGTCACAACCACCTTATTTTCTTCCAGCTATATAGAAATAGATTCCCTGATGATGCACTCCAATTCCCTGGACCCTCCTCCTCCTCCTTCTTTAAAGATAGGCACTATATTTGCCCTTTAATAGTCATCTGGGACATCACCCTTCCTCCATAAGTTTTCAAAGATAAACAATGGCTCTGAAATTACCTCAGTCAATTCTTTGAGTAGTCTAGGATGCACCCCATCCAGCCCTGATGACTTGAAAACTTCCAGCTTTTATAAGTAAAACCTAATCCACTTCTACTACTCTAGCCTGCTTATCTTCTCCCCAGCCTTGCTACTGGCGATGCTTGTCAATGAGTAACTGTCTTCATTTATTTATTATAAAACCCTTTTCTTCATAATCTGTTATTTGATTGCTTACTGCATATAGCATTTTCCTTGGTCTTCCTTTTACTTCTGACAAACTTGTAGAATATTTTGTTGTTATCTTACATCCTTTGCTAGTTGCCTCTCAGTTTGTGACTTGACATGCTTGATTTTCTCCCTGCATGCCTATATAATACTCATGCTCCAAATTTGCACATTTTGAGAGACCCCTTTTTGAGTTAACTCATTAAAGAGTTCACCGGGGTGAACATGCACCCCCTGAATGTGGCGGTGCACCCCTTACAAAAAGGCTCCGCCAACACTGTCAGCAGCACCTGTGGGCAGTCGCAGCTGACACTGTTGGTGGCACCTGTGGGCAGTTGCCACTTGCCACTCTGCTGTCAACACTGCTGGCGGCATCTGTGGGTGGTCCATGATCCCCGCTGGCCGCTGCTGACACTTCCAGCAGCCACTGTGAGTGGTCGCTGACCCTTGGTCGGTGCTTGCCACCGCTCCCCTCACAACCACCCCCTGGCACCACCAGCACTGGCAGCATCTGCAAGAGCTCCCCTGCTTAACGCCACCGTGCTCGCGCCACCACCATGCCCCCACAGCCACTGGGCGCTCACGTAGCTAATGGAGTTCACTATTTAGCTAGGCTAGTTTGTTGCTGTACATCCTATTGTTTCTTCTCATCAGGCTAACCTGTTCTCGCACACTGTATATGGCCTGCTTAAGATATAGCCAGCTGTCCTAGACTCCTTTCACTCCCCCCAGACTTACTTCCCATGGGATCATACCTACCACTTCCCTGAGTTTGTTCATAGATTTCATAGATATTAGGGCTGGAAGGGACCTCAGAAGATCGAGTCCAGCCCCCTGTCCCAGGGGCAGGAAGTCAGAAGGGATCATAGGATCCCAGCAAGATAAACATCCAAATTTCTCTTGAAGGTGTTCAATGTAGGTGCTTGAACCACCTCCGCTGGCAGACTGTTCCAGACCTTGGGGCTCAGACAGTAAAGAAATTCTTCCTTATGTCCAGCCTGAAACGGTCTTGCAGGAGTTTGTGACCGTTCGACCTCATCATCCCTTGGGGCGCTCTGGTGAACAAACGTTCCCCCAGATCCTGGTGGTCACCCCTGATAAACTTATAGGTGGCCATCAGATCAACCCTGAGCCTGCACTTTTCCAGGCTAAATAACCCCATGGCTCTCAGCCTGTCGTCGCAAAGTCTGTTTTCCTGACCTCTGATCATGTGCGTGGCTCTTCTCTGGACTCTCTCAAGCTTCTCCACATCCTTTTTGAATTGTGGAGCCCAAAACTGGACGCAGTACTCCAGCTGTGGCTTCACCAAGACTGAGTACAAGGGGAGAATGACGTCCTGGTATTTGCTTGAGAAGCATCTATGGATGCAAGCCAGCATTTTGGTTGCTTTACTAGCCGCAGCATCGCATTGCAGGCTCATGTTCACCTTGTGGTCAATGATGACCCCCAAGTCTCTTTTTCCATAATGCTAGCCAGTGTAGCACTGCCGAGCCTATAAGGGTGCTGCAGGTTTTTTCTCCCAAGGTAGAGAACCTTGCATTTTTTGGTGTTAAACACCATCAGGTTCTCATCCGCTCATTTGCTGAGCCTGTCCAGGTCAGCCTGGATCACCCACCTGTCTTCTGGTGTGGATGCCATCGGCGAACTTGGCCAGTCTGCTCCTGACTCCAATATCCACATCATTAATGAAGATATTGAACAATATGGGTCCAAGGACAGAGCCTTGGGGGACCCCACTGATCACAGGGCACCATGACGAGTGACTTCCATTAATAACCACCCTCTGGGTCTGACCACGGAGCCAATTTCCCAGCCAGCAGATCATGGTGGACCCAAGGCCACAATTGGCCAATTTTGCCAAGAGGTGATCATGGGATACCAGATCGAAGGCTTTTTTTAAGTCAAGATATATGAAATCAATCTCTTCTCCCTTGTCCAGGTGATAGGTCACCTGGTCATAGAAGGAAATGAGACTGGTCAAGCAAGACCTACCCGCAACAAACCCATGCTGGCTATCCCTTAGGATGTTGGTGTTGGCCAGTTTATTAAGGATGGCCTCTTTAATAAACTTTTCTAAGATCTTCCCTGGGATAGAAGTCAGGCTAATGGGTCTATAGTTAGCCGGATCTACTTTCCTCCCTTTCTTGAAGGTAGGCACCACACTGGCCTTCTTCCAGTCTTCAGGCACTACACCAGAGTGCCAGTTTTCAAAGATTCGTGCCAGGGGCTGAGTTATGATGCTGGCCAGCTCCTTGAGTACCCTGGGGTGTAGATTGTCAGGGCCGGCTGACCTGAAGGTATCCAGCTTCTCAAGGTGTTCCTTCACATGGTCAGCATGAATGGAAGGCAGGCGATCTCCCTCACCTGGACCTCCCTGTCCCATAGTGGGCATGGGCGTCCCATGGGACTGATGAAAGACTGATGCAAAGTACCCATTTAATAGGTTGGCTTTTTCCTGGGCGTCAGTTGCCCCGTCTGGTTCAGCAGTGGTCCAATGTTGCCCTTGCTTTTCCTCTGGCTCCCCACATATCTGAAAAAGGACTTTTTATTGTCCTTGATGCTCGAAGCTAGTTGGAGTTCAGTTGTAGCCTTGGCTTTCCTGGTTTGCTCCCTGCAGGACCGGACCAGTGCAGAATAATCCTCCTTGGAGGTCAATCCCATCCTCCATCCTGTGTAGGCCTTTCTTTTTAGACTCAGGAGGTCTGCTAGATCCTTGGAGAACCAGGGGGGTTGCTGTGCCCTCTTGCTGCCTTTCCTTTGAGATGGAATGAAATTAGTTTGTGCACTGAGGATCACTCCCTTGAGAAGCAACCACTCTTCTTGAACTCCCCTCTCCCTGGGGTCATGGTCCCTTATGGCCTCACCGACAAGCCTCCTGAGCTTGTCAAAGTTGGCTTTCATGAAGTCAAGGACTTCCGTGTTGCTGACTGACTTGCCAGCTTTACGGCGGATGGTAAAGGTGATCAGCTCGTGGTCACTGTCACCCAACTTCCACTGATCACTGGGTTGCCAATTAGGTCATCCACAGTAGCCAGTACCAGGTCAAGCAGTCTGCTTTTCTGAAGTCCAGTTTCTTTATTCTTCTGCTTGCCTTCCTTCCTTTTGCTAGAACATTAAACTCTCACTTTATGGACATTATCACTTAAGTTGCCTTCCACCTGCACATTTACTACCAATTCATCCTTGTTTAGGCCTTGATACATGTGTAAGTAATTTATCTACATGTGGGTTCAACTGCATCCAATTTAGAGGAATATCGTTGTCTAGAGGGTGATATACATTTATTTGGTCATGTGTTTTATGCACTTCATAGCACCACTGGATGGTGCTTACATGCCATGATCTTTTTTACAGAGTAGATTCATGTACTTTGAGTTCTCATGCTTCAGGTGGTGCAGTTCCAGGCAAAAATATATCTATTTAATTTTAATTTGGCTTTAATTTCTTAGCTTTAATTTAAATACTCTGAGAGCTTAAATAATTAAACTTAAATAAATAAATGAATATTAAAGGCTTACATATTTAAGATTTAAATAGTTTCATAGTTGGTAGGGTTGGAAGGGACCTGAGCAGATCATCCTGTCCGACCCCCTGCCATGGGCAGGAGAGAGTACTAGGGTCAAACAACCCCGGCAAGGTGTTTGTCTAGCCTCCTCTTAAAGACCCTCAGAGTAGAGCCAGCACCACTTCTCTTGGAAGTTGGTTCCAGATCCTAGCCGCTCCGACCATGAAGTAGCACCTCCTGATGTCTAGTCTGAATCTACCCTCTGCCAGCTTGTGACTGTTATTGTTTGTCACTCCTGGCAGTGCTCGGGGGAACAGGGACTCCCTCAGTGCCTGCTGGTCCCCCCTGACTAGTTTGTAACAGGCCACAAGATCCCCCTCAGCCTTCTCTTGTGGAGGCTGAACAGGTTCAGGTCCCGTAGCCTCTCCTCGTAGGGCCTGCCCTGCTGCTCCCTGATCATGCGAGTGGCCCTCCTCTGGACCCTCTCCATGTTGTCCACATCCCTCTTGAAGTGCGGTGCCCAGAACTGGACACAGTACTCCAGCTGCGGCCTGACCAGTGTTGCATAGTGGGGGAGGATCACCTCCCTGGACCTGCTCATGATGCATCTGCAGATGCATGACAAGGTGGGGTTGGCCTTCCTGACTGCCTCCCCACACTGCCGGCCCATGTTCATCTTGGCATCAGTGATGACTCCAAGATCCTTTTTTGCCTCTGCACTGCTGAGAAGGGAGTTCCCCAGCCTGTAGGTATGGTGCTGGTTCTTCCTCCCAAGGTACATCACCTTGTACTTGTCAGTGTTCAATCCCATCCTATTCTCATTCCGCCCACCCCTGTAACCTGTCTAAGTCTTATTGGAGACTATTCCTCCCTTCTAGCGTGCCCACATCCCCCCACATCTTAGTGTCATCTGCGAATTTGAACAGGGTGCTTTTTACCCCCTTGTCCAAGTCACTGATGAAGATGTTGGACAGTGCGGGCCCGAGGAACGAGCCCTGAGGGACCCCACTGCCCACATCCATCCAGGCTGAAAATGACCTATCCACCCCGACTTTCTGGGTGCGGCCCTCCAGCCAATTAGCGATCCATTTGACTGTGTAGGTGTCAATGCCACCGTCCCCTAGTTTTTTAATGAGAATGGGGTGAGAGACAGTGTCCAAGGCCTTTCTGAAATCCAGAAAGACTATGTCCACCGCGACACCTTCATCTAAGGATTTGGTGACCTGGTCATAGAAGGCCACCAGGTTGGTTTGACAGGACCTGCCGCTAATGAACCCGTGTTGGTTGCCCCTAAGCATGACCTCCCCTGCTGGCCCCTCGTGCACATGTGCCAGGATAGTTAGCTTTAATAGCTTAGCTTTAATTTACCTGTAATTAATAATATCTATGTATATAAAGTAAATTAAAGCTTTCCTCTCTGTAAAGAATACAGTGAGTTTGTTTGCTATTCTGAGCCTGGTTTCTTCTTTGTGGGGGGGACCTATCAGTAGGTGGGTAGAACACAGCTATAGCATCCTCTGGGGAATAGCAATACAATCTCCTGGAAATGAGCTGCTCCCCTGGGGTGGGGCCCTCTAACTGACTTATTGACATGAGAGTAGCCCAGCCTGCGACAATAGATAGAGATGGAGATGGCCATCCCACCATTGTCTGTGGTCAAGGGGCTGCTTCACTTCAGAAGTGGCGCTCGTAGATGACACTTTAAAGCAGGTTTAAAGTAGATTAAATACCTTTTGCACCACTTTAATGGCACTGCTGTTTGCACATTCAGCTTTGTATTGCATGTTAATTCCAGCTGCTGTAGCACATTCAGCAGCCTAAGGTGGCTTAAATGACTTTAGGATGCAGCAAATCACTTTGGGGTGCTACAAAGTAAAACACCTAGGAAGAGTTTTAGTTTCCTACCATACAGCCGTAGGAGGAAGCACCGGGCTCCACATGGCTCAGGGACTGTGCAGGCAGCCTGGCCGCAGCCCAGGAAGACAGACTCCACAGATGGAAAAAGAAAAAAAGTGGTGAGCCTGATTCTCCCCGCACCCCCCCGGAGCCTGCCTGAGCCGCGTGGAGGCCCAGTGCTTCCCTCCGCAGCTTCAGTGCCCACCATAGCCACCCAAGTCAGGTGCCTGGAGGTGCATACCACCTGGGGGGGGTGGGGGGGGGGAGCTGCCACTGCCACGGAGGGAAGTACCAGCCCCCCCTGCAGCTCAGGGACTGCTCTGCCCACCAGCAGCTTGCTCTCCCCTCCCCACTGCTGGAGAGGCAGGTAAGGATTGGGCTCTGACAAGGGTGTACACAACATGGGGGTTTATTTCGCCCTAAATTGAAGCATTGTTTTTAAAAAACCACTGCTTCAGTTTAGGGAGAAGTAACCCCCCGTGTCATGTACAAATGCCCAAGGGTAGCAATTACTAAGTTGATTGCTCACTAATTGCTCCTACATGCTAGCCTTCCAGTTTCTATCCATTTGCTTGTGAAACTTAAAGGCTGTGTGGGCATTCTTATTTTAGCTATATCAGCCTGTATTTCTAGTTATCATAAGAGAAAAATTATTGTGGGGTAAGATTAACAGGGCATAGCATATAGGACCATAAAATCTGAGCCCCTCCCCACTGTTACTCAGAAGCTTATTTTGAGGCTTATCTACAAAATGCTTTGAAATCCCTTGTATTTTGCACTTCTGGAGTCCACGTCACTGCATTCCTTTATTCATTGAATCAGACTAGAAAATAATAGAGATGAATTACACAGACAGTCTGTATACTTTTCTTCCTTTCAAAATATTAATTCCTCGTACTACACACTACACCAGACAAATATTAAGACAAAATTCCTTCATTAGGAGTGCTAATGCTTCCAGCAACCTACATCATTTTTACTCCTCAACCCCCACCCCCAAAACAGTCTTTTACTACAACATAAAGGGAGCTCATACTGTGATTGTTTCTTTACAGAGCTAAAAGCGTTTGCTTTTCTTACCTTAACACCTCCTTCACTGCATTTAACAGAGTCTGACTTTTTAATGAGTATGATGAATGGAAGTTTTGCACATCCCATTGCTGAGACCATGACAGTCTTGAATTGTATCTGTACCCATACTTGAATTTGCAGTTTGGCACAGAACCATCTTTATTTGGAGGATCTGAGTTTGCAGAACTTGCCATGATTCTTGGCAGAGAACTAGCAGTTTCGATACATGTCACACTCCAGTTTAACCTTGGCCTTTAAGCATACCAACCCCCATCCCAATGGTGATTGCTTGGAGGATGAGAGGGAAACCTCCTAGAGCAAGGCATTGCCCGTCCCACTATTGTGTATGTCCAGTGGCTACTTTCAGTGTCGGCAGATCCTGAGGTGGTAGCTGAGTAGTTCATACTAACAGCAACAGAGCTAGTGGACAGGACACTGCTGTGCCCAGTATCAAGCTAATTTCATATCAAGCCATGGCTACCTCAGACACCAACGCAGAAAAAGAAGAACCGATCGTGGCTTTGATCTATTTGGAGGAGAGGGAGAGGGAATTGGTGAGGCAGACCTGGACTGACTTGAGCTAATGAACCCTCGGGCTCTGGTATTGTTAAGTTTAGGAGCCAGCAACGTTTTTTTGGTCAGATACTCCACACTGTTAAAATTGGCAGGCATACACCCCCCAATGCCACAGCTGCAGGCCACCCCTCAAATTTCCCATCACATGCCATGGTTTCAGGCAGAGGACTGGGGATTTCATCACACGTCCCCTTACTCCTATTCAGCATGTCCTTGCTTGTGCATCTGGGGAGCCCTATTGAGCACAGCATCACAGCATGAGCTCATGTGCATGGATTATCTGTGAGAAGCTGCCACGCCACAGCCTTCCTAGCCCAGAATGCCCTCCACCTGCATGTGTAGCTGGCACTGTTCATGCCTTGTGCTGTGCCATGCTGAAATGCACGTTGTGTTTGACTGTGCTCAGCTTTCCCAAGTGACCCAGATCAGTCTGGACCAGTGGCTCCCCCCTCGCCCCTCCAAAGACATACACTTTGGTATATAGATCTCTAACACTCAGACCCATGTGTTTACACTGAGGCACTGGAATTGAAAATCATCCTCAGTTTTAAGAAGTGTCTTCCTCTAAGCCCCTGAGGACACTGTATGAAGTGAAGGCCTTGTAGTTCTGCCATCATTTGACTTACACTGTTCAAATCAAAGTTAATGGAAGCAACTGTGTTTCCTAGAAACATGCACACACACACACATACACATGCACACAAGCACACCCCACAAGCTCCTGGGCTCTATTATCATCTCTGCCACAGGCTCAAGGTGTGACCACCAGCAAGTCTCTTCCCTGGGATACACCAGCTCATGAAGCATAATCTCTCAATAGATAGATCCTATATCTCAGAAGTACCACATAGCAGAGGAAAGCCTGGAGGTCACAATCCAGGGCGCTAGGCATTATACTTGTGCCTTCAGAGACACTTCCTGCTCTCCTGAGCATTTGGTACAGGCCTTTAATAATCCTCAGATGAAGAATGATATAGAAGGGTAGAGCCAAGGGTAGAGTATAGACCATTAGAGGTTTTGGCATAGTCATGGGCAGGAATGGATTCAGTTCACAAAGCAGCATTAAGTATCTCATTCTTTTACAATACTTTCCAACTCCGTGCTTAATAGAATGGGAGAAGGTCTCCCCGTCTGGTGCTAACTCAAGGCACCAAGAGGGAAAGGGATTTTCCCAGCACATCTGGGTCAAGATGCAAGCAAATAGAGCCAGCAGATCCCAAGCTATATGGTTTTCCTCCATCTCCTTCAGGGGATTGAAAAGACACCAACTTTTACTACATTGTCATTTAATTTCAAATAGACTGATTAGTTGCCCACACCCACACTCGATCCCTGTTTTCTCACAGCCTGGCCTAGACAGAGACAGCCCTTGGTCAACAGTCCTAACTCCTGCTTTGTACTGCACCTCAGAACAAGTGTCTCTCTCTCACACTTAGAGCAGTGTTTTTCAACCTTTCCTCATTTGTGGACCCCTAAAAAATGTTGAATGGAGGGTGCAGACCCCTTCAAATTGTAAGTCTGGGTATTCACATACTTTTGATCAATTATAGTCATTTTTTGCAGACCCCTTAGACAGTCTGAGGACCTCCTGGGTCCACAGACTACAAGTTGGAAACTGGTGTCTTAGTGCAACACTCCTTTTTTTCCCTGTCTGTCCTTCCTGAACAAGTTGCACCTATTTATGACAATATTTCAATGTGAATTATCCCACCGAGTCTCAGTTTTCTCAATTACATCATACTTGTGTGATTGTACTAGGACTTCCCAATCTTAGGGATCTCTGTAAATTGCACCAGAATTGCCCCTTGCAGGGGGTTCTTTAACACTTTAAATATAATCTTAGATGTTAAGCTAAATTTAATTAAGCTCTATGAACACAGTTAAGGCCTCTTAATTGGCTTTTGCCCATGTAACTTGGCTCTTTACTTACTTGTGGGTTTATGTTTCTATTTCCCATTGAACATAGGCAGAGGGAGAAAATATTATTTGGGGGGGAGGCTGAGTGTGTACGTGTGTGCGTGTGTACCCCCCCACCTGTTGGGGAAATTGGCCAGCTACTGCATGGCACCCATACACTGAAGGGTGTGCTCATACACCGATGAGCACTGGCCTTGTCCCATCTCTGGGCTCGTTCCTAGCCGCAATCAATTAGGCAGAGAACGAGGGAGTGTCTGGTATGCGAGTTTATTGCTCTGCAGAGGGGTACTCACTGTCCAAAGACAAAAAGCTTCCCCGATCTAAGTTCGATAGTACTCTTTTATGTTAACAGGTCATACATATGCAAATATAAGTATACATAGGCATAAGGCATATATGCGCACGCATCTTTGGGGAATTTCCACAAGTCTGGGGTCCTTCTACATGCTGTTGCTGGGTCACAGAATGCAGAACAGAGCAAACTTAAGCTGGCTGAAGTTGGTTTGGTGGTCTCCAAACTTACTGTCAATCGGGGGGGGGGGGTTCAAGCTTCTGCTTTTAAAAGGTCATCTCCTGCTTCCCTTTTTTATTTATGGTTGTTTTTCTTACACAGCACATCACTCTGTCATGGGGAAGGGGCGTGGGGTGGCAGATTGAGGGCACAACCCCCAGTGGCAGCCTGCCTCCACCCTAAACACAGATCCAGGGGGCATGTGCCCACTGTGCCTTCACCAGTGTGAGCACAGCGGCAGGAGCACCCCCCCCCCACCCATGGACGAACCACCTAGGCTCCGAGCATCCCATAACCTGCCCCAGCCCCAGGGCCTCATTTACCTCTGCCATGCCCACTCCCTCCCTCACTGTGGGGGCCTCATTCTGCACCCCCCATGCCCCTTCCCCACAGCTGCCTTACCTGCTGGGCATTGTTTCACATGCTGCTGGGCTGCTGCAGGCTCTGGTGGTGTGTCTGTGTCTGTGCGTGCCCCTCTCCCCCACCACAGCTGCCTGGAGCCCACACCCAGGCTGCCCTGCATTTGGGGGGGCTAAGCCCCATTAGCCCCAGCCTTGTGCTGCCTATGCCATTGAACCTAATTTAAACAACTGCTCACTAGGTTAGTAAGCCTATATGCAAAGATGTTCTTGTTCTTCTTCATCAGGTGGATCTTATCTCTTCCCAGTACTTTGGGGTGGATTAAGATTCACTGGGGCCCTGGGCCCAACCCCCCATTCCCCCAGCCTGCGCCCTGCCCCATAGCCATGGGCTCCATCCTTGGCTGGCGCAGTGGGAGTAGTGGCTGGAGCAGGTTGTGCTGCCCCCCACGCCCGGGGCAGAAGCCACAGCTACCCCTGCCTGCAGGTCCATACTGGATCCAGCACCTGGGGTGTGGAGCCACTGCCCACTGGGTGTGCTCATCAGGGACTGAGCTCCAGGGGTGGCCCCTAACCCTACTGTGGCTCAGTCTGGCTGCAGTGCTACCTGAAAAATGGTGCTTGGCAGCCACAGGCCACTCCATTGCACATGCCCAGCACCACCACCAGCTTCTTCCACACCAAGGCAGGGGTCCCCAGGCCCAGGCCCAGCTGGGCCATGCATTAATCCACCCCTGCCAGTACTCCTTTTTGGACCACCACCTTAAGGTCAAAAAAGCCAAAGTCCTGCTGGTGATACCATTAATTCAGCGACACATTGATCACCAAGATACACCTACCCCTGCTCGCGCCTTCCCCCTTGACTGGAAGGATTAAAGAGAACATAAATTGAGCCTAAGCCCAAGCCTCTGTCCCCTTCACCCTTGCATCTAGAGTCCTATAGTCACTTTTGATCTGCATGGGGTCACCCCAAGCAATATCATTAGTGCCTACATGGAGGAGCACTGGTGTAATAATCAGAGGGCTGGATGAGTCTTGGCAATCCTTCCATAACATCTCAGGTGTTAGGCAAAAGGCAGGGCAGGGTGGTTAACTTTATAGACTAACATTCAGAGAAGCAGAAGTTTTTTGCAGGTTGTAGACTGCTTCATCAGATATTAGGACAGTATGCAGCAATTAGGATTAAAACAAGGTTGCCAACTGTTTCGGCAGTCCATAAAAATTCAGGTTAAAGATGCCTGTCCATAAATAAATTTCAGCCATTTGTAGAAATAATCAAGCTCCAGCTGCATTGTAAATCTCCCACTCAAAAAGAAGCTGGGCTGCAAGAATTTGAAGCTGAGCAGCCAGAGCAGAGCAGCACCACAGTCTGAGCAGGCAAGCAGCACCCTGCAGGAAGCCTTCTCTCAGTGCTTGTAGACCCTTCTCTCTCTAGCCATTTGTTGCTACTGCTTCTTATCCTGTAAAACTGCTGGGCTGCAGACAGGCTTTTTCGGAGCCCATGCTGGAACAGTAGGATCAGTGGGGTGAAATAGGGGGCAGCATGGTGCAGGGTGCAGTCATGGCATCATGGTGAGAGGCAAGTAGGGGGCATTTGTGTTATGGGAATGAGGGTATAAAACCATTGCTGCAGTTACACAGGGCTGCCAACCCAAGAAGTTTTATTTTTACTGACAGTGTCAGTAAAAAAAATTTTGTCAGTAAAAAAATTGGGGGGTTGACAATCCCAATATAAAAACAGCTAGGGAAGGACAATATGATAAGCAGAACTATATAGAATATGTGATCACTGGTTATAGACTTTTTGATAGTATTTTCCATTGAAAGTTATTTATAACAAATGAACAACAGAAATCCTTACAAACCAAATATCTGGGCTTTCAGCTACTAGCAACTGAAACTTGGTGGGATTCATCCCACGACTGGGCAGTTAGCATTAGGGGCTGTAGGCTTTACAAGCGGGATAGAGAAGGAAGGAAAGGTGGGGGTGTGGCGCTCTATGTCAAGGAGCAATACACATCCCCTGCCAGCAAAGTGGGGTCAGAGGGGCAAGCTGAAGTGCTCTGGGTCAAGATACAAGGGGGCCATGGGGAGAGGGATCTAATGGTGGGGGTCTCCTACAGACCCCCCAACCAAGGGGAGGAGCTGGACTGGGAATTTTTGGGCCAGCTTGCAGAGGCACTTAAGGCAAAGGATGTAGTTGTCATGGGTGATTCAAATTAACTGGACATCTGCTGGGAGAAAGTCAGCCAGGTCAGACTGTTCCAGGAGGTTCCTGGCTGAGATACAGGACCTCCGCTTAATTCAGGAGGTGCACAGTCCCACCAGAGGAAATGGCCTTTTGGACCTGATGGCCACAAGCCACAGGTAAGGGGCCTCCAGGTCCTTGACCACCTGGGTGATAGCGATTATTGCTTGCTGGAATTCACCATCCAGCGCAGGGTGTCAAGGGCCTGCAGTGAGGTGGTAGCCCTACACTTCAAAAGGGCCAACTTCAATGAGTTGAGATTAGTGGGAGAGGCGCTGGGGTTCTCAAGAGCAGGGGAGCTCAGTGCCTAAGATGAGTGGTTGTTTCTTAAGGAGACGATACTCAGGGCCCAAGGGGTGACCATCCCAACAAAAAGCAAGGGGGGCAAGAGTGCCCAAAAGTCCCCCTGGCTCACCAAGGGTGTATGGGAATGCCTGATTGCCAAAAAGGCGGTGTACAACTGGTGGAAGGGGGGTGCTATCTCCAAAGAGGAGTATACCTCCTCTACTCGGGCCTGTAGAGGGACTGTCAGGAAAGCTAAGGTGGACATAGAGCTAGGACTAGCGTCCAAGATCAAAGATAATAAAAAGTCCTTTTTCAAATATATAGGGAGGATGAAGAAAGCACCGGGAAATGTGGGGCCCCTGCAAGATCCTCTGGGCAATTCTTCATCTCCATTTTCTTGTGCAGGGACCGGGACTTCCCCACCATGATGCAAGACAGACTCGAGGGGAACGCCTCCAGACCTCAGGTTGGGGAGGACTGGGTTAGAGAGCTTCTGGAGGGGCTGGACATGTTCAAATCAGGAGGTCCAGATGCTCTCCACCCTAGAGTGTTGAGGGAGCTAGCAGTGGTTATTGCAGGGTCCTTGGCACGGCTTTATGAGTGCTCGTGGTGCTCGGGCCAGGTGCCAGATAATTGGAAGATAGCCAACATGGTCCCCATCTTTAAAAAAGGGAGCAGGGAGGACCTGGGCAACTATAGGCCCGTCAGTCTTACTTCAGTCCTACGGAAACTCTTTGAGAAGATCATGGAGCACATCTGCAATGGGCCAGCTTCAGGGATGATGCTCAAGGGCAACCAGCACAGCTTCAGTAGGGGCAGGTCATGTCAGACCAATCTGATTGCCTTTTATGATCAAGTCACAAAAGCATTGGATGCAGGTATCGTTGAGGACGTAGTCTTTCCAGACTTCAGCAAGGCCTTTGACACCGTCTCCCACCCTATCCTCATTAAAAAAACTAGGCGACTGTGGCATTGATGCCTACACAGTCGGATGGATTGCAAATTGGCTGAAGGGTCGTACTCAGAGGGTGGTGGTGGACGGGTCATATTCGACCTGGGGGGAAGTGGGCAGCGGACTCCCCCAGGGCTCGGTCCTTGGGCCCACATTGTTCAATTTTTTTATCAGCGGTTTGGACAACGGGGTGAAAAGCAACCTTGGGGTGAGGTGAGCATGCTAGTAGGGCGGGAAAGACTGCAGCAAGACCCGGATAGGTTGCAAGGGTGGGCTAACAAAAACAGGATGCGTTTCAATACTGACAAGTGCAGGGTGCTGCACTTGCGCAGTAGTAACCAGCAGCACTTATAAGATGGGAAATTCCCTTCTTGAGAGCACAGAGGCGGAAAGGGCTGACAATGTGAGGTCACAGTTGGCAGGGCTAACCGGACCTTGTCATGCATCCACAGGTGCATCTCAAGCAGGTCCAAGAAGGTGATCCTCCCCCTCTATGCAACACTGGTCAGGCCACAGCTGGAGTACTGCGTCCAGTTCTGTGCGCCCCACTTCAGGAGGGATGTGGACAACTTTGAGAGGGTCCAGAGGAGGGCCACCTGCATGATGCGGGGACAACAGGGCAGACCCTAGAATGAGAGACTGCGAGACCTGAACCTGTTCAGCCTTCACAAGAGAAGGCCGAGGGAGGACCTGGTGACCAGGTGGGCCTCACTAGGGGGGGACCAGAAGTGTTTGGGAGAGAACTTGTTTCCCCTAGCGCCCCCTGGCATAACAAGGAATAACGGCCACAAGTTGTTGGAGAGGAGGTTTAAATTAGACATCCATAAGAACTACTTCACAGTTAGGGTGGCTAGGATCTGGAACCAGCTTCCATGGGAAGCGGTGCTGGCTCTTACCCCAGGAGGTCTTTAAGAGGAGGCTTGATGCCTACCTGGCTGGAATCATTTAAGCCCAGTTTTTTCTCCTGCCCAGGCAGGGGGTCAGACTTGAAGATCTACAAGGTCCCTTCTGACCCTACTTCTATGAACGGACAATTTATAACAGGCATCATAGCAGATACGAATCTTGAGAGACAATTGCAGAAGCATAGGGAAATGTCATTAAAGAGAAGCTCAGAAGGTATTCTATGTATAAGGGAGAGCATGGAAAAAAGTGTGCCTCTGGAGAAATGGATAAATAGTCAGTGGAGGCTAGTATCATAGGCACAGTGTGGGGGAAGGAAGTATAAATTACAAGTATAGGTAAAGAAGTTGGAAAGAGTTGAATTGAATGGACGTCTAAGGGAAAGGACTACAAACTTGTATTTGTTGTAGTGGAGGAGAGGAAGATAGTGAAGAATGGAGGAAACTAACAAAAACAGGATGCGTTTTGCAGTGTAGCCTTTGTAAAAGTGCTATATGACTGGACATAAGAAACCAAATAGCATCAGGAAGGGCAGAAGTACAAACACTGCAGTAACATCTCCTGTCTAGGCAAGAGTCCAGACAAAAGTTTCAGTGGTATGGGTCATGGAAAGGTCAAATCTTGAAAATGTCATAAGAAAGGAACTGGAAAATTTGGATTTGCTTGGCTATGCAGGGTTAATGAAAAGTTTAGTCCAAGACAATACCTAAGTTATCTGACTGAGTGCAACTAGGGTGGTGGCAGAGAATGGAGGGAAAATGGAAGCAAGATGAGCTTGGCTTTGACTGTGTTAGTTTCAAATTGAGGGCAAGATATCAAAGATGAGTTGTCAAGCTGAGATGTGAAACTAAATGGAGTTCCCATCAGGAGAACTGGTAGACATGTAAGAATAGTTTATGATATTATGTTACCAGGTATTGACGTAGTGACGGGTCCAGATGAAATTGTAATCACAAGGAGAAAGGTTCCCTGTGGGACCAAATCCAACCAAATAAAGGGGAACAGTAGGGTCCACAGGAAAAAGATACTGATGAAACCTGTAGCGATGGAGGAAGAGAACAAGGTGAGGAAAGATTAATAAAAGTCAAGGGAGAAATGCTTTTTAAAAGGAGGATGGGATTGAAGGATCATGAAAGGATCAAGGATTTTGTGGCTAGAGTAGAGACTCTGCTATTTGGACAACATGCAGTAACTGGAGACCTTAATAAGACTGGATTAAATGAAATGGTGGAGATAGGAACCAGATAGAGCTAAAGAGGAGACCTGGAGTGGGAGAGCAGATGTAGCTGGTTCATTCAATGAATTAAGAGGTGATGGAGAGCAGGAGATATTTGGAACAGTAGTTGGGAACATCAGCAACACCTAGGGAGTGCGTATGCAGCCCCGAGCATGGTGGTACTCCCCTTGTGAAAAGGCACCGCCGCCACTGCTGGTGGTGTCTCCCCCTTGCCGCCAACAGCGCTGTGGTTGCCTGCAGCAGCTCCCCACTTGCCTCCACCACGGTCCTGCTGCCAACAGCACCGCCACTGCTGCCTGCAGGAACTCATCTTGCCCCCCCAGCCTCCGGGGGCGTCATTTATGGTTGGGAAAGAAGGTAGTATCAAGAGTGAGTTATTTATGATGGGGGACACAAATGAAAAACAAACAAGGAGAGTGGGTAAAAGAATGAAAAAGGAAAAGGAAGGAGACACAGGATGTGACTGTCAAAGTGAGAGGGGAGTGTGCCTGGAGGAGATGGGTTGAATCTATCTGTACACTGATACTGAGAAAGGCAAGTAGTGGTGTCTCATGGGAGTTTTTCAGTCTCCTTTTTGAAATACTTGGCCTATATAGAGAATAGGGAAGACTAAGGAAGTCTCAAGGGTTTAAGGATGAGTCAAAGGCAGCAAGGAAATGACTGAGGTTGTCAGCCTAGGAGTTAATGATTTGGAGAACTAAAGCTAAATGATTAGGAAAAAAGGAAAACCAGGTGACAAGACTTACAGTGGAAGATGATGTAGCCAGGGGTACTCAGCAGCATGGAAACAGGAGAGGAGGAAGTGGATGATAGGGGTGAGTCAGACCTGAGGATTGGTGGCGTGACATTATCCTAGGGTAATCATGTATTCATACTCTCTGCCTGTCCTAACTATAGCAGAAAAGAAATTGGATGACATTATTTGAAGAAAAGTATGTGAGCATGCAAGTAAAGAGTTCTGTGATGCACACCCCTCATATCCACCAGTATCTTTTGATCCCAACCTCTTTGTGTTTAAATAAACTGCTTCTGTGGAATGCAGTCATATTTCCCAACCAAGTTAAATTCAGTCGTCTTCTTGCACAGATTTATGTGCATTTCTCCAATGAGCTCCTACTGTCTAGGTCAAAAGCAATATAGCCCTCTTTGTGAGGGCATATTGTCCCAATGCACAACAGGTGCTGTTCTCAGCCAACTCAAGTAAAACATCAGTGTGTTGTCATCGGTGACTAAGTACAGTGAGTCAGTGGTTAGGACACTCCTACAGTGAGGTGTTCCCATCACTGGATTTCAATTACAGAGAAAAGAAAAATTATTTTGTAGTAGAAGAATAAATGTTTTCGCTCGATCTGAGCCTTCAAGAGGCCGAGAAGCGATGCAATGATTTGACAAACCGGTTAACATTCCCCAGCTGACTGCAGTGCATCTAACAGAAAATGATAGAAGCAGGGTAAAATGAAAAAAAAAGTGCTGGGAGTTAAAAAAAAGAAACCTTATTAGTTCCAGCTTGTAATATGCTGAGGGAATTAGAGAGATGTTTCATACGACCATGGTTGCCTGCTTTAGAGTGATTTGGTAGCTTTAACGCTGCTCAAGATGATGACAATGGCTCTCCATATGAATTTAAGAAGTACACTGCTTATCATCATACAAAATGTTAGCATTCAGTTTTCCAAAAACAAAAAGTAGAAGTGACACAGGGTTTTACAGCTGCAGACTGTTCATAAGATGAACTGCATTAAGGAATACGCAAGGGCAAGTAGGTTTTCCCCTTTCATTAGCGTTGGTCCCATGTCATTATCATTTACACATTATTAAACTGACTTTGTTCAAAGGAAGCGCATCTTTTGGAATCTGAATTCCCTTTAACAGCATCTCTTCAAGAGTGGCTGGGAAGGCAGAAGCAGGAGCTGCAGTTCAGAACGAGCAGATTTATTAGGAGTCCCATTACAGGTCAAGCAAAGAGACGTGGATAGGATATTACCACAGGGATTCAAGAGAATCACATCTCAAAACAAAGCGTATATGTCATCTATTATATATCCCAAGTGGCCTTGGAAGAAGGTATTAGTTGAAGAAAAGAACTGTTTCTTAAAATATAGGACAAGTGCTTTTAACAAAAAGCAAAGTAATGGGAGAACAGCTTGATCCCTCGCAAGAGCAGTGAGGCGAAGACGGCACCAGTTCTCTTTCACTTAATGGACCAGTCAGAGCGCTGGGAGCTGACCTTTTGGAAGATGTGCCACAAATAAGCCCCGCACCCTCCCAAAGTGCCACCCCAGTCTCCTTCCCCTGCCCAATCTGCAGCTGCCCTGCAACACACAGAGGCCGTTCATGCCACTTGTGGCACCTCCGCTGCAGGTTGGCCACCTGGATAGGGGGACTTGAGTTCAAATCTCTCCTTTGCCTGAGCAAACGTGAACCCTTACCTCTCAAGCATGGCCTGCGCTCTAGGCTGTAGGGTATTCTTGTCAGGTTGCTTTTCATCTTCCCTTTTAGAACAATTCCACTTTTTGTAAAACAAGTGCCCACCATTGCAGCACTGAAACCTAGGTGTCTTATCTCCCAGGTAAGGGCTCTAACAGCCAGACTACAGTCTTTCTTATGTTCATGCTCTCTGTCTCTCTCCTTGCCCCCTCCCTGGCTCCATTAATATGAAGCATTTTATATGTAATGGAACAACTACATCAGGAGAAACTGAAAAAGCCCCACCTCAGAATACCTTATAGCCCAGGGATTACAGTTCTTTTCTCAGCAATGGGGATTTAACCCCCCGCTCCAAATCTTGCAGTATGTGAATTTGACTAGCTAGTCAACTGGCATATTCCAAGAGTTATAGTAGCATTAATTTGAAGCTTTCTGAGTATTGGATAGATTATCTACTTGGCTTTCCTCTCCTTTCAGAACTCAGGTAGTACAAAAGAAGACAAGAGTGCCTGCCTGAGCTGGGCTACAGTCACAGCCAAAGGAGAAAGAGCATGGCCAGAGCACACTGCACTTCATTTTATTCTATGACCCATCGAGCTATACTGCCATATTGCACTAGGATTTCAGTAAGTGGTTAATGTTTGGGGACGTGGATAAAGGTTTTTGCAAATTGCAGCCCATGCAAAATAATTTAGTTGCATGCGAAAAAGCATTATATTCCTGCCACATATTATTACTACTCTATTTCAGGACATCTGCTTACATGACCAAATCATGCACATAGCCAAATTTAGGAAAAACTGACTAATATGCAATATCTAAGACCCCATGATATTTTATTGGATTTTATGTCTGCATATACATAATACTGAAACTCCTGCTCCAAGAGCGAGAGAGCAAGAGTGAGACCTTTAAAAGGTGTGCATTTTAATATTCTTTCACATTATTTTTATTTCAGCCATCTGTTACAGATTTCAGAAAACATTATAAGCAGCTGGAGTTAGGATTTTATTCTAGAAGTGTCTTGGACATCTTTTGCTCCCAATCTTATCCTGTTTGTACATCTGTTCAGTCTCTGAAGGGGGGGGGGGTGGGTGTGTGTGTGTGTGTGTGTGTGTGTGTGTGTGTGTGTGTGTGTGTGTGTGTGTGTGTGTGTGTGTGTGTGTGTGTGTGTGTGTGTGTGTGTGTGTGTGTGTGTGTATCCCAGCTTTACAACATTTGGGTACAGCTAATAAAAAAATAATAGCAAACTAGTCTTGCCAATGGTTGACCTCAATCATGCCCAACCTCAGATACCCTTCAATTGCAAACAACGTTCTGAAAAAAGGAAATGTATTAGATCACCTATTTAACTGTTCTGGCATTGTTCTGTCAAGGAAATTAAATTATTTACATGGAGCAATATATTGCCTGTGCTTTTAAACAAAATTAGTTTATTTTGATTAATAGTTTTAGGAGAATAAAAGGGACTGAAAATGACTAACTGTTTAAAATAAAACATGGCCTATATGTTTATATTAGTCTTCCTTATTTTCCCAATTTATTCCATAAATAAACTATTTTATTGTAAATTATGCCAAGAATGTCTCACAGCTGAGACAAGTTTAAAGTACTGTAGCCACAATTACATTCTTGAGTAGCTACTATCAAAGACAAAAAGAGAGGAGAAAAAAAGGTTAAAGCACTTGATGATTAAGTAGAGACAGAATGTGCCTTATAACTGTAAGAGTTATGATAAGGCAATATAAAATATATTGGATTCACTAATATTTTCATGGGAAGACAAATAGCAAATCTTCTTTTCTATTGTAGATTCATTATTATACTTAGGACTTTCTGAGTTTTCCAAGTCATTGAATGCCTGGTCTATATTCATCCTCTGATGTCACTAAAATAAAAGGACTTTAGAAGTACAGAGTTACATTAAGATTGGTAGGTGAGGTAATGATGTTGAGAAGGAACTTGGAAGAGATTACAAAGAGAATCAGTTACTTGGGACAATACTAACACCACAACAGGCTTCAGGCTTGCAAGAATTTGTTTTATTCCACTTTATATGAAGTTATTTCCAAGCAAATTTACTACTGCAGCAGTACCGCAAGGGATTTGATACCTGAAGGACTATCACAGCCTTCAGTGGGAAACTGATAAAAGCTGTACAGATTGAAGGATAAAAGTTTTTGAAGAAGAGGGTGGTGTTTTCATCGATCCTCCCAGTCTCGGGCTATGGGCTGAGGAGGGAGAGGAGGATCCATGCGGTGAACCAAAGACTGCGGCGCTGGTGTTATTGGGAAGGCTTTGGCTTCCATGACCACAGCCCGCTCTTTGGAGAGAGAGGCAGCGAGCTGCTGGGAAGAGATGGCCTCCACCTCTCTCCCCTGGGGAGGAGGCTCTTCTCAGCCAGGCTGGCTGACCTGCTCCACCGGGCTTTGAACTAAGCCCGCTGGGGGATGGGGGGACTACTGCCCCTGCTGGCCTGGTGAACAGCCCTTGCAAAGCCAGCGGACCAAGGCACTTAAGGGGGCACTTAAGGGAGCCCACCCCTGCCCCAGCCCTGGCACAATCTGTGGGCAAGGCAAGAGCCCCCAAGGGCACACTTGCCTGCCTGTACACTAATGCCAGGAGCCTGGGCAACAAGCAGGACGAGCTCGTCCTCCTGCTCAGTGCAAAGAAATATGATGTCATTGGGATAACGGAGACCTGGTGGGACTCCACCCATGACTGGACCACGGGTATAGAGGGCTATACCCTGTACAGGAGGGATCGTGTTGACAAAAGGGGCGGGGGTGTAGCTCTCTATGTGAAGGAAAGCTACGTGTCCCTGCAAGCTGATGTTGGCAACCGGCATGGACAGCTAGAGACCCTCTGGGTAAAAATTCGTGGGGAATTCGGCACAGGGGACACAACGGTGGGAGTCTACTACAGACCTCCCACTCAAAGTCCCGAGCTTGACCAGGAGTTCACCCGGGAACTGACTGAGGCAGCTTGCTCCAGGACCTTGGTTGTCATGGGTGACTTCAATTACCCGGACATCTCGTGGGAAGATCACTCAGCTAAATCTGAGCGGGCACAAAGCTTTCTCTCGTGCGTGGATGACCTCTACCTGACTCAAGAAGTCTATGGGCCAACGAGAGACAAAACGCTGCTCGACCTGGTACTGGCTACGGGGGACGACCTAATCGGCGACCTAGTGATTGATGGGAAGTTGGGTGACAGCGACCACGAGCTGATCACCTTCACCATCCGCCGTAAAGCTGGCAAGTCAGTCAGCAACACAGAAGTCCTTGACTTCAGAAAAGCCCACTTTGACAAGCTCAAGAGGCTAGTCAGTCAGGCCCTCAGGGACCATGACCCCAGGGAGATGGGAGTTCAAGAAGAGTGGTTGCTTCTCAAGGAAGCGATCCTCAGTGCACAAGCTAAATCTATTCCAACACGGAGGAAAGGCAGCAAGAAGGCACAGCAGCCCCCCTGGCTCTCCAGAGACCTAGCGGACCTACTGTGGCTAAAAAGGAAAGCCTACAAAGCATGGAGGATGGGATTCACCTCCAAGGAGGATTACTCCGCGCTGGTCCGGTCCTGCAGGGACCAAACCAGGAAAGCCAAGGCTGCAACTGAACTCCAACTAGCTTCAGGCATCAAGGACAACAAAAAGTCCTTTTTCAGATACGTGGGGAGCCGGAGGAAAAGCAAGGGCAATGTTGGACCCCTGCTAAACCAGATGGGACAACTGACGCCCAGGAAAAAGCCAACCTATTAAATAGGTACTTTGCGTCAGTCTTTCATCAGTCACACGGGATGCCCATGCCTGCTATGGGACAGGGAAATCTGGGTGAGGGGGATCCCCTACCCTCCATCAATGCTGACCTCGTGAAGGAACACCTTGAGAAGCTGGATACCTTCAAGTCAGCTGGCCCTGACAACCTGCACCCCAGGGTACTCAAGGAGCTGGCGAGCGTCATAGCCCAGCCCCTGGCACGGATCTTTGAAAACTCCTGGCGCTCTGGTGTAGTGCCCGAAGACTGGAAGAAGGCCAATGTGGTGCCGATCTTCAAAAAAGGGAGGAGAGTGGATCCGGCTAACTACAGGCCCATTAGCCTGACTTCTATCCTGGGGAAGATCTTAGAAAAGTTTATTAAGGAGGCCATCCTTGAGGGACTGGCCCAGGCTAACATTCTAAGGGATAGCCAGCATGGGTTTGTTGTGGGTAGGTCTTGTTTGACCAATCTCATTTCCTTCTATGACCAGGTGACCTATCACCTGGACAAGGGAGAAGAGATTGATGTCGTATATCTTGACTTCAAAAAAGCTTTTGATCTGGTATCCCATGATCACCTCTTGGCCAAACTACCCAGTTGTGGCCTTCGCTCCACCACGATCCGCTGGCTGGGAAATTGGCTTCGTGGTCGGACCCAGAGGGTTGTGATTGATGGCAGTCACTCATCGTGGTGCCCTGTGACCAGTGGGGTCCCTCAAGGCTCTGTCCTGGGACCCATCCTGTTCAACATCTTCATTAACGATGTGGACATTGGAGTCAGGAGTGGACTGGCCAAGTTCGCCGATGACACCGAACTTTGGGGCAAAGCATCCACGCCAGAAGATAGGCGGGTGATCCAGGCTGACCTGGACAAGCTCAGCAAATGGGCAGACGAGAACCTCATGGTGTTTAACACCGAAAAATGCAAGGTTCTCCACCTTGGGAGGAAAAACCTGCAGCACCCTTATAGGCTCGGCAGTGCTATGTTGGTTAGCACTACAGAAGAAAGAGACTTGGGGGTCATCATTGACCACAAGATGAACATGAGCCTGCAATGCGATGCTGCGGCTAGTAAAGCGACCAAAACACTGGTGTGCATCCATAGATGCTTCTTGAGCAAATCCCGGGATGTCATTCTCCCCTTGTACTTGGCCTTGGTGAGGCCGCAGCTGGAGTACTGCGTCCAGTTTTGGGCTGCACAATTCAAAAAGGATGTGGAGAAGCTTGAGAGAGTCCAGAGGAGAGCCACATGCATGATCAGAGGTCAGGAAAACAGATCTTACGATGACAGGCTGAGAGCCATGGGACTCTTTAGCCTGGAAAAGCACAGGCTCAGGGGTGATCTGATGGCCACCTACAAGTTTATCATGGGTGACCACCAGGATCTGGGGGAACGTCTGTTCACCAGAGCGCCCCAAGGGATGACGAGGTCGAACGGTCACAAACTCCTTCAAGACCGTTTCAGGCTGGACATAAGGAAGAATTTCTTTACTGTCCAAGCCCCAAGGTCTGGAACAGTCTGCCAGCGGAGGTGGTTCAAGCGCCTACATTGAACACCTTCAAGAGTAAATTGGATGCTTATCTTGCTGGGATCCTATGACCCCAGCTGACTTCCTGCCCTTTGGGCAGGGGGCTGGACTCGATGATCTCCCGAGGTCCTTTCCAGCCCTAATGTCTATGAAACTATGAAACTAATCATTTCTGCTTGCATTCAATCTGGTGGGCACCAAAATATCTGAAAGAAAAATTATTCCAACATATTGATCTAATAGAAAAGGAATTACGGAACAGTTCAGTGGGTCCTGAAAAGTTATTGCTGTGTAGATATGCAACTGATGGAACATGAAGGTCGGAGTGAGTTTTATTTCCTACTTTAGTCAGTGTTGTGAATTATTTCCAAATTGTGAATGAAATTATGACTTTTGCACAACAAGAATTCAAGAGCTCTTTTTCTGGTTGATTTGTGATTATTATTATATTCAAAGGTCATTGATTTAAGTCAGGGGAGGGCAAAATATGGTCTGTGGGTTGGATCTGGCCCATGGCATGATTCTGTCTGGCCTGTAACAGGTTCCTCAGGCCCCCTGGTCTAGATGCGGGGTGCAGCCCAAGCTGTGGTGCCCGGAGCTGGTTTCACCATCCCCAGGTGTGGAGGTGCTGCCTGATGCAGCCTGCCTCGTCTCCACACATGGCTCTCGGACAGGCTGGGAGCTGTAGTCCGTGGGGCTGGGTGGGGCAGCCTGGTGGTGGACTCTGCTTCCTGGCAGCTCCCACCGCTGCCACCAGGGAGCAGGTACGTGCCTCACTGCTGCCGGCCCCTAGCCCCGCTGCCTGGGTATCACAGGCCTGTCCTGTGGGGTGGGGCTGGGCAGAGCAGGTGGGCGGGTTCTCCATGGAGACTGGCTTGGGACCGGCGCGATCAGGGCATGCTTGGCCAGGTGGATGGGATGGGGCTGTGGGTGGGCAGGAAGTGGCATCTGGGAGCAGATCCCTGCCCTTTGGTTCCCTGTGGAACCAGAATCTGTCCCAGGGATGTGAGGGGAGCAGATCATGGTTCTGCCCTGGGCCCCAGTCCTTCACTGTCACTGCTGCATGACCCCGGCCCCGGCCCCGGCCCCACCTGCCTGCTCATCCTGCTCCTGGACGCCACTCCCTGCCTTCCCCTCCCCACATGACCTGCCCAGATGAATGTGCCCTGCCTGCAGAAGCCCTGGGCCAGTCTCCATAGAGATCCTGCCCTCTCCATCTCATGTCCCTAGTGGTGGGTTTAGTGTGGACAGGCCTGGGGCAAAATAGGATAAATTGGCATCTCCCCAGGTTCCTTCCCCTCCTGCCATGCCGAGGCTGGGTCAGCTCCCTCCTCCCCCACATCCTCTGGCCCTCAAGAACTCACCATAACTCTTTAAGTGGCCCTCCAGCCCAAATAATTGCCCCCCCGCCCCCGATTAAAGTTAACCATTCACTGTTTTTAATGAAGATATAAATCAGCAAGCATGGGACTTTTATCTAAATAATTGATGCTATATTTGTTTCACATTTGTACTTTTTAGAGAGCTTCCTAAAGAGAATGATATTCTCACTGTTAGCTATAATCATTAACACACACTAATTTGCAACCAAAATAGGCTTTTCAGTTAAATTGGATGTGGCACTTCTTTGTTAACTGGAGGGACATAAAATGGACTCTCCTGGTTAGCAAGCATACCAAATCCATTTATTGTTTATTTAAGTGAACATATCAGTCAGTGTGAGCTTGGCACCTAACTGGCTTCAATGCTTTTAAGTCTGACTAGGGCACCAACCTGTATATTTAATTGCCTGAATGCCTTTGAAAGTACAGTTTGATGTTCTTCCCATTTTTGAATTAGTAGATCTCATAATTTCCTACCTGCTTTTATTTATAGACTGCAAGAGAAAAACAGGGCTTCCTCATTTTTCGATTCCTAGTTGGTTCTCAATTTTGAATTAACTAGTCCAAATACAGAAAATCATTTTAAGCACCTGCTAGCTATGTTGAAAATAAAGCAAGAGCATTTTCTTCTCAACAGCTAAACCAAACTTAGGTTTGGAGAAATATGAATAACCATTTGCTTCAAAAGATTTATGGAACAAATTTAATCTGATGAAAAGAAGATAAAGATTGGAGACGAACACTCACCTCCACTTGCTACCAGGGCTTCAAGACTTCATCAACCATATGACGACATGTTTAGGTACACTACAGAATAATTGTTTTAATGCTGGTTCATCATGTGGGGTGAAGTGTCATTCTGAACAATATTAGCTACCATTAAATGCATACATTGGAGATTGGGACATGGCTGTGCCATTGACTCACTGGAGCTTTGCTACAATGACAAAGGTTACACAAATGGTTACATAGGCTACAGAAAATCTTACCTGCTGGGAAAAAAGTTCAGGCATGTTGAGAGGCATGCTCTAGCACATGATTGGGCCACCATTTCCAAAGATGGACGTGGAAAGGGAGAATTTTGTGCTGCTGTGTTTTATGCCTGAAAACACAATCAGCAGTAGAAACATCTTAAATCAGAATGTGAGGGAAAGAAATTACAAAGCAGCATTTAAAATAATCAAGAAAAATATGATTAAAAACAGCTGTGTAAGAGGATAATCTGTGAAGATATACACTGTTTGATATTACTATCCAAAGATTTGTTTTAAACATATTATATGTATTTACATTAACTGTTGATTTATTCATGTCATGTCTTGCACATGTATACATGGAGGCAAGGGAATTATAACTGTGTTATTACTCCATTACAAATTTCTGTGTTGATGTTTCATGTGAAAACCCAGAAACTATCCACTTTTGGACCCTGTAGCAACACAAAGTCTAAGAGCTCCACAAAAGAGTGTCAATCATTCCAGAAGTACACAGTTGTCCATTGGGAGTCTTAACATTGTTCTTTCATGCTTCACTTAGATGATATGACTTCTCCTCTGACATTCAGATGGTTGGCCCTTAGGACAGCTCTTTTTTCACATGTTAATATTTCTTTTAGGAAAAGCATTTTTTGCCTTTTTCTATTTCTTTGGGCACTGAGCACCAAGTTCCAATTTCAACGGTTTTGTGAATAATGGAAATTCAATTGCAAAAACTTCCCTGCCTCTGTCCCCTCCCACCCAATGCTTTTCTTATTACTTACCATAGATGAGCAGATGGAAAGGGTAGAATGTGGTTAAGCATATCAGCATATGGGTCATATGTAGAAGAGATACTTGCCCTGAGCATCTTTATTTCCTATCTCTTTTTGCCCTTATCCTTACGAAGATAACATTTAGAAAATATGATTCAGTCGCTGGTATCTCTCCACTATCACACAGTGCATTTTTGAACCCTCATCTAAGAGCTAAATATAGTGCTTTCCTGTTCCCTCATTTTGTTATTGCGGTATGTCACCCTATTGACTGATATCTTCGTTCTAAATGCAGTGATGAGGGTAGTTCAAGATATGAAGCTCTATATTTGCCTCCTGTAGGAGAAAGTATGAGAAAATGAGCAGCTCACTAACTTTTTTACCGGGCCATATAGGATCAACTAAAGGTAGATGCTGGGTACATGTTAGCATTCAGTTCCTTGGTTCAGGAAACCTTGCCCTAGGAAAAGCAAACTGCCTAATATCTACAAGACAGTTTGCAGTGCTGTAGCTATGTCATGTAGTTAAAAAGTGGCTATAAACAAGACTTACAATTAGCAGAGAATGCTGTGTTTGCCCCAGGGTGAGAAACCAGGGCTTCAAGATACTGCTAAACAAGTGGCCATGCATGGAGATCAAGATCTTTCCTAACCCACTTTGGGAATGACTTGTACCAATAGCTTCAGAAAATGCACTAAGTGAAAAGGCTGGATCATCTATGAGGGAGTTTGAGGACAGAATATTTCTCAAAGTTGGAACCGTGCATCTCACTTTTCTTCTTGTTCTCTTGGGCACATCTTAGTGAGTACTAAACAATGAGATAGAAAAGGCAGATACAATAATCATGGCTTAGGAGTGCAACCATATGTGAGATGCATAGGTTCAGTATCTGTTAAGAACAGGCTTAAAAAAAGAGCATGTGGTCTTAGAGGAAAACCAAGGTATTAGGACTGATTGACAGTGGTTTCAAGGCTGTGTACATGCACTCCATTTAGCTGTGCATCAAACATGGAAGAAACTTAAAAACAAAAAAAAGACCCACAAGAACAAAAGATGAATACTTGAAAAATGCAGCAATTTCTTTCATCCTCATTTTACAATAAGCACCAGGTAGACAAGCTCAGGGTTTCCATTGCTTGAAATCAGTCCATACTATAGTTTGCATTTTGCTGCAACTGATAACAGCAGTGTAAGGAGCATGAGGGGAAGGCATACTTGTAAATGCAGACTGGTGAGATGGGAATTAATATGCATAATTAAGTCAGTCTGAAAACAAGTAGAAGGCAGCATAGATTTTCACCTTCTAGGCTAACCATAGATAGATATATATATATATAGCACAAGCTTTTGTGGACTGAAGCTAACTTCATCAGATGCGGTGAAAGGATGTGCTTTTCACAGCATCTAATGAAGTGAACTTTAGCCCACTTAAACTTGTGCTATGTATCTACTTTGGTTAGTCTATAAACAGGGGTTGGCAACCCCTGGCATGTGTGCTGAGCATGGCACATGAGGCCATCTTGCTTGGCACGCCATGGCTAGCCCTGGCTCTGGGGAGCTGCTGCCAGCGACGGAGCCCAGGCTGCTCCCAGCAGGGCTTGCAGCATCCCAGCTGCCTGCTGGGTGCAGCCCAGGATCCCGGCTGGCAGCAGCTCCCCAGAGCCGGGGCCGGTTGCAGCCAGGAGGCTGTAAACAGCTGTGCCCGGCTCAAGCACCAGCTCTGTACGGGTGTGTGCCAATGGACATTGGAGTGGGCGGTGGGGGAGGGGCCTGAGGCAGCGTAGCCCTGGTCTCTCCCCCACTGCCAGCACTGAGATGATGGTGGGGCTTCAGAGCCCCACACACCTGTTTGTAGCCAACCCAGGCTCTGGCCAGCTGCAGTTAGCAGGCTGCAAAAAGCTGTGCTGGGTTCCACAGCTCCAGCATCAGCTCCATGCTGGTGGTGACTGCACGGGTACCTTGGGATGGGCTGCGCTGCCCCACTGTCCACTCTGACGTGTGGGTGCACACACTGGTGCGGGGCTGATGCCGGAGCCTGGCACAGCTGTTTGGAGCATCCCAGCTGCAGCCAGCCCAGCTCTGGGGAGCTGCTGCCAGCCAGGAGCCTGGGCTGCTCTCAGCAGGCAGCTGGGGTGCTGCAAGTCCTGCTGGGAGCAGCCTGGGCTCCGGCAGCTATCCAGAGCCGAGGTAGATGCTGACAACCACAGAGCCTAGGCTGGGAGGCAGGGTCTTGGGGGGGAGAGGGGGGGCAAGGGGCACAAGCAGGGCATCCTGCACGTACCCCTTGTCCTAATTTTGTTTTTCTGGCATGCCGGCACTCCGGCACCTTCCAAAGCAGGCATTGTGATGTTTTTCAGGACTCTGGCCAAAAAATGTTGTCTACCCCCCCTCTATAAGGTGCTAATCTACCCTGCCTTCTAGATGCGAATAATTAGGATTTTATTACATGTAGCCCTACAAAAATGCACTGGGTGTGTTTTAATGTGTGAACTAGGCAAATCAAGAAATTCCTTTTTTCTGTAGGGTTTAGTTTGCTTTACTTGTCTAATTTTAATCAACATCTATCTGTTTGCTTTGGTGCGGCTGCCTCTCCCTGACCTATGCTACAGAATGGTTTAATAGAACTGGACAACAGAGAAGCATGTACAGATGTGGGATCAGGCAGCAAAGGTGGAGAGTTCACAGCTGTACAGCATGTAACTGGATGACTGCAGCAAGTTTGAAGCCACCACCAGAGTTAGTTGGAGATGTGAAAGGCAGTAATAAGGATCAATAAAGTATCTATTGGCCTGTAGACATGGCAGGAGGTAGTAAGAGAAGGGTCTGAAATCGGGAGGCATTTTGGAAGAATACTGCTGTATAGTGTTGCGGAGAGTCAGCAACAGTACTCTGGGGCCATCAGCTCTGCACATCAATGCTGCTACTCAGTCACATTCCCAGCGACTTTGGTGAGGGCCTGAGAATGGACCGAATAAAGATTTGTGTTTGTATTTAGTTTATTGCTAGAGTAAGTTTTATGGATGAATCTATTCATTTACTTTTATAAATAACCATTTAAGCATGGTTTTGCCATTACTCTCAAAACTAATGAATGCCTGGCTCTTACTGCAATTATTTTAGGCCCTGGGGAATGGGGTCGCAAATGTATTTAATATAATTTATGACAAAGACATAATATAAAAATCAAAAGACTGTCTGTTTCAATTTGCTTCCACTCTCAAAGCTTAAATAAGGGTTTGGGTTTTTTTTAAAGAAAAAAACAAAGAGGATCAAAGGGTTTTAGAAAAAAAAGTAGGTAAGAGATGAAGATCCAGAAAAATTCAATTCCAAATAAATTATTATTAAAAAGTAGTTGCAGCCTCCTGGGCATGTCTACTACTGGAAGCACTGACATCACTACAGAAGGAGACCTAAGAGTCTTGTTAATGAGAAATCCCACAAAATATTTCACAAGTGCTAAGCAGTCCTCTCCTACAGGAAAACCAAAAGGAGAAAGCAAGGTAGATGTGCACCTTACAGACTAACTGAAGTAGATAGATAGATATAGGACAAGCTTTTCTGGGTTGAAGTTCACTTAATCAGATGCTGTGAAAGGACATGCCCAAAACTGTGTATAAGGAGATAAATTTAAATACAAAAGCCAAATGGAGGGATAGGGGAAGCTAGTGGTCAATGCTGGGAGACATACAAGCAATAAGCCCATAGACACAAAGGACTCACTCAGGGGGCTATTAAGCAAAG